>NC_083879.1:14981394-15606394 GCF_032452875.1 Bos javanicus | reverse complement strand
GGCGAGCGCGGGGGGAACGCGTGGCCTTGTACCCCGGGGCCAAGTCCCCGGATGCGCCCCTCCCCTCCCCCACAGCGAGCGCTGCGGCCCCGCCCCTCGCGCAGCTCTGCGTGATGCGTCACCGCTCGCGGCGCTTCCGGAGGCGCCGCGCGCGATGACGTAGGGGGACGTGCCCTCTATATGAGGTCGGGGAGCGGCAGAGTCGGCCTTTTCCGCCCGCTCCCCCCTCCCCCCGAGCGCCGCTCTGGCCGCACTGCGCTCGCCCTGAGCTCCGGGCTCCTGCTAAGCCAGCGCCGCTGTCGCCTCCCTCCAGTCGCCATCATGATCATCTACCGGGACCTCATTAGCCGTGAGTCGGGACTGCACTGCCCCTCACACGGCGCGCAGGGCACGCGGCGGCATATGGGTGGAGGCGGGGGGTCGGTCGCCGCTGCCGCCGCCGCCGCCGCTGTCGTGGGTCTGAGGGGCGCTCCTTGGGGGCGCGCGCCGGGGCCCGGGGCGCCCGGGGAGGGGCGGCGCGGCGCGGCGCGGGAAATGGCGCCCGCTCGGGCCGCGGGCGCCTCGTGACGGGCGGGTCTGTGTTCCCGAGCAGATGACGAGATGTTCTCCGACATCTACAAGATCCGGGAGGTCGCGGACGGGCTGTGTCTGGAGGTGGAGGGGAAGGTGAGTCGGCCGGGCCGGGGCCGGGGCCGTGGCTGCGGCACGGGGGGGAGGCGAGGCCGGGCGGGCTCGGGTTTCCGCCGCTCCCCCGCCCGAGGTTGTGCAATCCTCCCCGTTGCCTCCTGGCGGAGGAGACTCTCTTTCCGGGCTCGGGTTTTTCTAGAAAACTGGAGGCGGAGCTGAGCCTGGAAATAGGTCCGCCACTTCGACGCCCATCCTCCCAGGCGGTCCGGGACAGACAGGTTATCTCCGGTTTGGGCGACCCAAGCGTTTTAGCGTCTGCACGGTTTTTCTTTGCTCAGCAACCCGACAGCCCATGCAAAATTTGCACTGTGTTGTAAATGACCCTTTTTTCGTTTGGGCCAACGAAGAGTTGTTGAACTGAGATGTTTCAGGAAAACGAAGGGCATAGATTTCCCCCCACGCCCCGTAGTGTTGATGGTTTTCAACGAGAATTAAGTGTTGAGGGATGACTGATGAAAGAGCTGCCAGCATAGATTTTTCGATGCGTTTATGGTAAGATCGAGGATGTGTTAGCGACTAAACTTTTTCTTAATGCAGATGGTCAGTAGGACAGAGGGTAACATCGATGACTCGCTCATTGGTGGAAATGCCTCCGCTGAAGGCCCCGAGGGCGAAGGTACCGAAAGCACAGTAATCACTGGTGTCGATATTGTCATGAACCATCACTTGCAGGAAACCAGCTTCACAAAAGAAGCCTACAAGAAGTACATCAAAGATTACATGAAGTCGTAAGTGATACTGACACACCCAATTGATGGATGAAAATCCTGTAGGATTTAGGGGTTGACTTGCTTTGAGATTTTTAACAGCAGGCGTGCTTGTCAAAGGCTTTTTTTTTTCTATTGATGAGCTCAGAAGGGGGGCTGCTTTTCTTTAAATATGAGGATACTGGAGGGTGCAGTGTGGTTTTACTTTTTTTAGAATAGTCCTTTGGTACAGAGTAAGCTGAGGTGAAATTCAAAGTTAGGAAGTCTTAAAACATCCCTCCTATGAGTGAGTGTAATCCCCGTGATATTTTGCTGGTTTCAGTTTGGAATTTTTACTGAATGGAAACTTCACTCAGAACTGATTAATATGTCAATATGTTTTAGAATCAAAGGGAAACTTGAAGAACAGAGACCAGAAAGAGTAAAACCTTTTATGACAGGGGCTGCAGAACAAATCAAGCACATCCTTGCTAATTTCAAAAACTATCAGGTAAATAACTTTAAAATATTTGGATCAAAGGATTGTATAATTTTAACTGAGCAAAACATGAGTTACTTGATGAGCCTCTGATGTAATTAAGTTGGAGTTATTTTTCTGTGTTCTGAGCAGTTTAAATACTGGACAGATTTTACTTCAGCAGTCTGGCTGTAGGGAGTTGCCTTCTCTGCTCCTAAGCAAGCATGTTTCCAGATCTTGTCTTCTGCTTCCAAAATCTTATTCGACTCAACATTTCCCAGTTGTTTGGAATTACTTGTGTACTCTGAAGTAGTCCTCTGGTTTTCTTTTTGCAACACCAGTATGTCTTGTTGCCACTGAAGCCCTTTCTGATCTGAGCTTGTCCTATTGAGAAGCTCCAGTGACTTTGTTTTACTGACACAACCTGGCTCTTTGGATTTTCCAGTTTCACACATCCTCTGGCCATACGATAACTTCTCATGTGATGTGCTCTTCTCACTGGGGGCCTTGTGTTCTCTGTGCTTGACTATGTAAACAGCCTTGTTTGTAGGGTTTAGACTGAGATGTGTGGGGTTAGGTTTCCAGGGAGCTCAGTGTCCCTGGATTGCTCTGAACTCTTAACATTTGATTATTAGTACTTTGCATTACCCGAAGTTTGATTAGTGAGCATTTTCCTCCTCATTAGAACTCATTAGTTGCTGACTAAATAGTGCCTCGATTAGATATTGGTGTTCTGAATCCTTTCATTTTTTTGTGTGTTTTGATACAATGCAGTCCTGTATAATCTAATTCTGGGTATTTGTTTGCTTCCTAAGTTCTTTATTGGTGAAAACATGAATCCAGATGGCATGGTTGCTCTGCTGGACTACCGTGAGGATGGTGTAACCCCATATATGATTTTCTTTAAGGATGGTTTAGAGATGGAAAAATGTGTAAGTATAAAGAAGTGTGTTGAAATCAGTCGTGTAAAAATGGAGGTATTACAACCTTTTAGCAAATAAACCACTTAATGATAATTGGGGGCTGGTTGGAAAGGCCATGATGTTACTAGCTTTTAGTAAATACAATTTAGAGCAGGCTGCTGACCGGATGGCCAGTTGCTTTAGTAAAATTAAATGAATATCTGCTGCGCAAGGAACTGCTAAAGGAGAAATGAAGCCACTCACTTATCTTGGCTTTCAGTAGCTTCCATGTAAATTAGGAGTAAAATAAATTTAAGGCTATGCTAGGGAATTCCCTGGTGGTCCAGTGGTTAGGACTCTGGGCTGCTACTGCCAAGGGCTGGGGTTTAGTCCCAGGTTGGGAAACTAAAATCCACAAGCTGCTTGGTGCAAAAACAATCTACCCTAAACAGGATCAGGGGCAGCAGTGACCAGAAATGTCAAAGGACAGTACAGATGTTTTGCCAAAGGGATTATTCAAAGAATGTGTGAGGTTTCTGTTGGAATAGGGTGGGTGGGCCTTCTCAGAACGACTTCTCTGATTTGTAAGGATGGTTCTGCATCCACTGATAGACCTTGAACAATCTGCAGTTGTTCCTTTGGTTTGCACTGGGATGCAAAAGCAACATCCCCGCGCTTTCTGTCTGTCCGTGTGTGTGGCAGCTCGGATTGAATAGGGGAGTACATCTGAAGCCTAGAAACTGAGATACTTTCATGCCAGAAAGGTGTGTTAATGGCCTCTTCCCTTGTTTTCCTAGTAACAAAGTTGGCAGTTACTTTGGATCAATCACCTGTCGTCATAACTGGCTGGCCACTGCTTTTCATCCACACAACACCAGGACTTAGACAGATGGGACTGATGTCATCTTGAGCTCTTCATTTGTTTTGAACGTTGATTTATTTGGAGCGGAGGCATTGTTTTTGAGAAAACGTGTCATGTAGGTTGTTTAAAAATAAAACGCATTTAAACTCATTGGAAAGAATGCCTCTTAGTTTAATATGTCATATCTAAATCCATCCTTGTAGCCTTCCTGGAGCAGCTAGAGTCTGGTTGTAGCCTACCACTAGAAAGCACCTTCAGATAACGTCTACAGTGAAACCACTTCCGGGACTTGGACTATACAAGAGTCAGAAGTAACTGAGTTTGGAGTAAAGGGAAAGACCATGCTCATGACAGTGCCAGCCAGCATTTGAAGTGGATTGCTCACACGTTTCATCACCTACAAATGGAAGTGGTTATCTGGAAGAGTTTACAAAAGAATAAAGAGAGACTAACACAGTTGGAAGCCAAGTACTGTCTGAGCTTATTTTAGAGCTGAGTTCTAGAGAAACCTAGACGTCTGGAATATTTTGTCAAACTCCTTGGAACAGGGTTGACAGACTGGCTCGCCCACCACCTGTTTTGTGGCTAAGGTGGTGCTTATATTTTTTAAGTGGTTCACAATAGCTTATGGGACATGAAAAAAATAAAGTTTGTGTCCAGTTTTACTAGGACACTACCATGCCCTGTATTGGGTGGTATTGGCTGGTTCTGACATTGCTAGAAAATATTAGTGACAGATCTAAAGGCCGCCTGCAAGCCTTGAGGTACCCACATGGCCCTTTATAGGAAAGATTTATGGGCCATTGTTTTAAAAGATGAAATTATAAATGGACTGTGGAGTAGGTGGTGGGCAGAGAGAAAAGCAAATGCTCTGTTTTATCTGTAAAAAGGTGTGGGCATCAGAATATGAAAACGCATCTATTTGACAGACCTGAAGCAGTTACTGTCTGCTAAGGTTTACACTACAGATGCAAGAAAAACATCCTCGCGCTTTCTGCCTGTCTGATTGTGGCAGCCCAGATTGAATGGGGGAACACAGGGCCAAACTTGGAACCCTACAAGCAAGGGACACAAGGAGTCCATGGGATGGTGCAGGGCCTCAGGTTGGTAGTGCCCCCTGGTGGCAGTCCAAATGATTGTTTGGAAACCGCAGTCATGCTGAAGGCAGTTTTAGACATTCTATTGTAAATAGCGTAGACAACATGCCAGTGATACAGGAGACCACTCACCTCTGAAACTAGTGGGAGAATGTTCAGGCAGGGGTCAGTGCTATGAAGGTGACAAGACAGTGGGAGAAGTAGCATAAGCTGTGACTTGATAGCGTGAGCTTGCATGCAGAAGGCTGAAAGGACAGGAATAGCAATACAGAGACTAGGAGTGAAGAGAGGCCAAGTAGTTGCCTGTGAAAGTGAAGTCGCTCAATTGTGTCTGACTCTTCAAGACCCCACGGACTGCAGCCTACCAGGCTCCTCTGCCCATGGGATTTTCCAGGCACGAGTACTGGAGTGGGTTGCTATTAGTAGCTCAGTTGTGTCCAACTCTGCGACCCCGTGGACTGTAGCCCACCAGGCTCCTCTGTCCATGGGGCTTTCCAGGCAAGAATACTGGAGTTGCCTAAGAAGGCTTATTTTGGATCGTTTTCTAGTTAGTGTCATCTGGGTCAAGATAACTGCGAGGCTAACAGGTGGTAGCTACTTCCTGTACACATCAGAAGGCATGTGTTTTGTGTCACTTGTCTAGTAAGAGGAAGCTGAAAAGGAAGGAGATTATGTGGGTATCTGGGAGCAAAGCATGCCAGGCAAAAGAGTAGTAAATTGAAGTAGAGTGTGGTTGACAGGTTCAGGGGACAAGGTGGCCGGGATGCTGGGCCCAAGATAGCAGGAGGACCTGAGCTAGAGAAGGAAGTGCACAGGAAAAGAGGAAACCAAATCACACCGAAGCCCCAAGAGGGCTTTGTGGGGCAGGGTGATGTGATCTGATCTAAAGGGTCATTTTGGGTGCTGGGTGGCCAGGTAAAAGCAAAGAGAACAGTGATGAACAATATGAGAGAGTGGCTTAGTCTAAGGTGGTAGTTGGACAGGTGATTCGAAGTTAGAGAAGAGGATTTGCTAAGGTGTTGAATGAGGTGAAAGATACAAGGGGGATGGCAAGTGTCTTGTCCTGATCATCTGGAAGAAAGGAGTTAACACAGGGAAGACAGTACAGGAAATCAAGGGTTCAGTTTTGAACAGGCTAGACTGGGATGCTGACTCAGGTGAATCAGGAAGAGAGCTGGAGAATTTGTCCAGAGATACAGGTTTCCCATGCTCTGAAGTAGGGCCTTCCTATGAAACCTTTCTTAGAGCAGAAATGGTATAAAGCAAAGCAGTAAACTCAGGGCAGCTGCATCTTGTTAATGGATGCATAGAATAAATTGAGATAAGCACAGATGCTCATATATCAGCGCTATGGCAGCTTGATACAGAGATGCTGAGTGTAGTTGTGGGGTGCATGCTGTCTCTTGAGGGCTCACTGCAAAAGAAATGCTGAATGCTGTTTTCAGTTGTAACCTATTTTTTCTATAGAAGAAATTTTCTCTGGATTTTGTTCGATTTGTGGAATCAGGTACTAGTGTAGCTATGTCTTTTCTAAAAGCAAAGTTGTCTAGAAGGATGTCTGCTGGGACAAATGCATGACATTTGAAGCTAAAACACGGAGTGAGGTCACCTAGATGGGATGGACTCAGCCCTCCAACGTGGAGACTGGTAACATGAAAAACCTACAAAGTGATTATGAGGGAACTGCCTTTGATGTAGGAAAACCAAGGGAGAGGCCGCCTGGAGGCCCAGTGGACACCATTTTAGGAAGGAGCAAGTCCACAGGGTTGCCTGTTGTAAATGAGTCAAGTAAGGTGACAGAATGGTAGACTTGGCAGGGGGTGGGTTTCAGCTGTAGGGAAGAAAACTTGAGATTGGCTCAAGAGAAGAGCAAACTCATGGGCAGCACGTTGCCCGTGAGATGTAATCATTCAAGGAGTACATGTTCTTATTACGTGTGCCTCTGCTTAAACTATAGATACGTAAGTAACTCATTGAAGCCATTAGACATGATTTTCTTAAAATCTAATTGGGGGACTTCTCTGGTGCTCCAGTGGCTAAGACTACTCCCAATGCAGGGGCCTGGATTCGATCCGCGGTCAGGGAAGCTGATCCCGTAAGTGGCGTCACCACTACTGTGAGGGCAGGTTTTCAACTACCAGCAAATTCTAATTTATTTTTTGAGAGCTTGTACATAGTGGGCTTCCCTGGTGGCCCAGACGTCTTATGGGAGTTCGAATGCCACAACTAAAGATCCCACATGTTGAAACTAAGACCCAGAGCAGCCATATAAATATTAAAAATAACCTCATTAGGTCACTGGTAAATATTGCATTGATGTAAATTCCATCTGAACTGCAGGGTTTAGGGTTTAACCAATAACTACAACTACACTGGCAAAACGGCAAGAAGAGCCGCAAAAATCTCAACCAACTTGAAAAAAATCCTGAAAACAAAGCCTCCTTGTAAAGTTCTGACCATCTGCATGCGTGTGCTTGGAGCTGCGACCTGGGCTAGCAGCCAGAACCCTCTCAGTAACAGAATTTAAACCAGGGGACTTGAATTAACTGACACGACATCCTACTGACTGGTGACTTGCATTTAGGTCATACCATACAACTCTTAATTCTATGAGAAAAGTCTGGCTAATGACCCCCTCATGGGCCACAAGCCTTTTCTTGCAAAAGCTCATTTTGTGGCAATTGGT
This sequence comes from Bos javanicus, assembly GCF_032452875.1. Classification (NCBI taxonomy): domain Eukaryota; kingdom Metazoa; phylum Chordata; class Mammalia; order Artiodactyla; family Bovidae; genus Bos; species Bos javanicus. Next base: position 15,598,996 of record NC_083879.1, on the reverse strand, counting down.
GCCTGTTACCACAGACTTTGTCCATAAGAACTGAGGGCCCAACTTGCTGCTTTGGGGCTAGATTTATGACCCTCTGGGGTTGTGGAGGATACTTAAAAATCACTGCATTGAAAAAGTTTTCTTTTGATACTGTATAAAAATGTGCGCTACTTGGGATATTTGGTTCTTTTTATAACCTTTAACATTGTATTATTCCAAAGGAAAAGTCCTTGACTAAAGGACTTTAGCATACACAAGAAAAAGATGCTATGCACCTTTCACTGAATTAAAGCAGCTGCTGTGACAGCCATCTTGATAGATTTTGCAGATAGTTTAAAATGATTGAAGTCCTTCAGGTCCATCCTTTGGTTCAGTGGTGGTTTGGTGGACTGCATGCTTGTTGGCTGTCCAAAGCAGATTTCCGATACTGTGGGGGCATGTTTTCAACTACCAGCAAGTTCCAGTTTATTTTTTGAGAGCTTGTACATTGAGGGCTTCCCTGGTGTCTCAGATGGTAAAGAGTCGGCCTGCAATGCAGGAGACCTGGGTTCAATCCCTGGATCGGAAAGATCCCCTGGAGTAGGAAATGGCAACCCACTCCAGTATTCTTACCTGAAGAATCCCCACGGACAGAGGAGCCTGGAGCGCTACAGTCCATGGAGTCACAAAAAGTCAGACACAACTGAGTGACTAAGCACAGCACATTGTGGATTTGTGCTGCTAAAAATGCACTGAAAGCCTCAAGTGGATGTGGTTTTAGCAGGAGTCCATACAACTAAGTGAGAAAAATGCCAACTATGGGCCTGGGGGAGGGGTTGGGATTCTTTCCAAAGTAACTGCTTGCTCAGAGGTTTTTCCTTCAATGACCTCCCTACTCCTGCTCCAGGGCACACCTGACATCTGCTTTCCTTTATATATGCGTGGTGCTCTTTTCTGAGCTTTGAGGTAGAGCAGGGAGGGGGAGCACCGTAAGCTGTGCGTTTGCATATATGACTCACCATTTAGGAGAAATGAGAACTCATACCAGGCAACTCACTTGTGTATGTTGAACTCCTTTACTCCAGGACTTTTCCTTTAGAGTAGTGCAGTGTTAAAGGTTATAGAAAGAAGCAAATATCCAAAGGAGTAGCTCACTGGGAGAGGGCTAAAGCCACAATCACCTGTCAAGAGATTACGGTACTATAACTTACCTGGTGGTTCAGTGGTTAAGACTACTTCCAATGCAGGAAGCAAGGGTTTGATCCCTGGTTGGGAAACTAAAATCCCACATTGCTATGCAGTGTGGCCAAGACAATTAAAAAAAAATTTGCACTATTTCTTAAAAAACTAAAATTAGAGCTACCTTATGATCCAGTGCTTCCCTAGTGGCTCAGGCAGTAAAGCGTCTGTCTGCAATGCAGGAGACCCGGGTTTGATCCCTGGGTTGGGAAGATCCCGTGGAGAAGGAAATGGCAGGCCACTCCAGTATTCTTGCCTGGAAAATCCCATGGACCGCGGAGCCTGGTAGGCTACCGTCTATGGGGTCGCAGAGAGTCGGACACGACTGAGCGACTTCACTTTCACTTTATGATCCAGCAATATCACTCCTGGGCATATATCTAGAGAAAACGAATTTGGAAAGATACGTTCACCCCAGTGCAGCACTATTTACAATAGCAAAGACATGGAAGGAACCTAAATGTCCATCCATGGGTGAATGGACAAAGATGTCATATGTATATGTGTGTGTATCTATACATACACGATGGAGTATTAGTCATAAAAAGAATGAAATGCCATTTGCAGCAACAGGAACGGACCTAGAGATGATCACACTGAATGAACTAATAGACAAATACCATGACGTTGCTTATATGTGGAATCTTTAAACATGGTGTAAATGAACTTATTTTCAAAACAATCACAGGTGCAAAAAACAAACTTACAGTTACCAGGGGGAAAGGCCAGGAAGAATAAATCGGGAGATTGGGATTGACATAAAATAGCTACTAAGAACCTACTGTATAGCACAGAGAAGTCTACTCAATATTCTAATTATCCATGTTGGGACAGAATCTAAAAAAAGAGTGGTGGTGGTTTAGTCACCAAGTCGTGTCTGACTCTTTGCGACCCCATGGACTAGCCTGCCAGGCTCCTCTCCATGGGATTATCCAGGCAAGAATACTGGAGTGGGTTGCCACGTCCTTCCCCAGGGGATTTTCCCGACCCGGGTATCGAACCTAGGTCTCCTTCACTGTAGGCAGATTCTTTACCAACTGAGCTACAAGGGAAGCCATATGTATAACTGACTCACTTTGCTGTATAGCAGAAACAACACTGTAAATCAACTATACTCTAATAGAAATCGGCAGCTTCCCTGGTAGCTCAGTTGGTAAAAAATCCACCTGTGATGCAGGAGACCCTGGTCCGATTCCTGGGTCGGGAAGATCCAATGGAGAAGGGATAGGTTACCCACTCCAGTATTCTTGGGTTTCCCTTGTGGCTCAGTTGGTAAAGAATCTGCCTGCAATGCGGGAGGCCTGGGTTCGACCCCTGAGTTGGGAAGATCCCCTGGAGAAGGGAAAGGCTACCCACTCCAGTATTCTAGCCTAGAGAATTCCATGGACTGTATATCCATGGGGTCACAAAGAGTCTGACACGACTGAGCAACTTTCACTTTCTAATAGAAATGAATTTAAAACAAAAATTTTTTTTAAGTTTACAGTATTTTAAATAGTCTCATAGAGCAAGTAGATGTTACTTAGTCCTGAGTTTCTGTCATTTAGTTTGACACCAGAAATCCAGTTGTGTACTTGGTGATTTTCCTCATGTTTAAAGATAGCGGGAGAACCCTAGCTTATTATCAAACACAGCTTGCCCATGGTCTTGACAACAGGACAGGGTTATCAAATTACTCCACCAAGTGCATAATCTACCATTCCCTGAGCAGCTGGTAGAAATTTGGCAAATCACAGAGAAAGTTGGTATTTTGTGGACATCTATTCAAAACAGAGCTAAATGTGTAATTTCCTTCTTGAGTAATTTGGAAGTCTCCCTCAAGAACTGCCAATTTATAGTTTGAGTCAGATATCTAAACTAATATTCAACCTAGGGGGGAAAACTGGCAGGTGAAAGGGTGACAGTTATTGCAGATGAAGTTAAAAGGAAAATACACCTCGTGCCTGCCCCACACAGAAGGAATGGTGTGTATCAGCAGATGGCAAGCACAAAATTGGAAGCCCAGTCAACAACTCTTGGTGTGGTGCGTTACAATATCTTTCTCCATCACCTCGCAGGCACCCCATCCTGCCAAAGCCTCCATTGTATTGATGCCACATGGATGGATTTTGTCAGGTGGAACACGGGCTGGGTGGCAGTACCCTTGGTTGTTGCTGTAATAGCAGGATGGCAAGTACCAACTGCTGGCATCTATTAAAAGCCAAAGTGACTAAGCTTTTGAAAGTTGGTTAAGTAATGTGCCACCTGTTCCCTGCTCCACAGACAAGGGAGGAGGAGGGTTGAGTGTGAATGTGGGAGCAGCGGAGATTTTAGCATCCCAAGAGCATCCTGGAGGCTTGTGTTTCTGGGGGAGTTATTTAGCCCTATGGTTTATGGAGCGGAGAGTTGTGCAAAACCCCTTCCAGCTATTGCTAAGCTTCCTCTCTCAGTATCCTGTGGGACGTGCCAAATGCCCTAGCTATTTCTTAGTGAGTTTGAGATTGACGTGTACACTCTGATAAATTTAAAATGGATAATCAACAAGGACCTACTGTAGAGCACAGGGAACTCTGCTCAATGTTACATGGCAGCCTGGATGGGCGGGGAGTCTGGGGAGAATGGATCCATGTGTATGTATGGCTGTGTTGCTCTGCTGCGCACCTGAAACTGTCACATTGTTAACTGGCTCTTCCCAGGTGGTTCAGTGGTGAAGAGTCCACCTGCAGGAGATTCGAGTTCGATCCCTGGGTAGGGAAGATCCCCTGGAGGAGGGCATGGCAACTCACTCCAGTATTCTTGCCTGGAGAATCCCCATGGACAGAGGGCTACAGCCCATAGGGTCGCAAGAGTCAGACACGACTTAGCAACTGAGCACGCACGCACATGCTCCAATATAAAATAAAAGGCAAAAAAAATCCTGTGGTGAGTTTGCCGGATGTTCCCTCCTATCCCCTCAGGGTGCCTGTGCCTGAAGCCATTCCTCCGCCCCCTCCCCATCTGCCTGCATTCACGACTTGGGGGATGGGAGAGGTGAGTGTGCTCTGTTGGAAGCTGGTAACCAGGCAGGTGGAGCCGGGTAAAATGGCCAGAAATGGAGGGGGCTTATTGGTCCCAGTGAAGTTTGTTCTCTTGTGCAGACAGTAGGCAGCTGGCCAGTATATACTCAGATTCACTCGTGTAAACTAAAAGTGCAAGTGTGAGCTTTGACCAGATGGAGCCTGACATTTGGCTCTTCTCCAAGATGGGAGAAAAGCTGTGGACGCCTACAAAGAACAGGGGGGTTTTAGGGGTTGAGCAGTTTTCCCATTCCAGACCGACTTTTGCTTTTTTTCCTCAGTCAAAGCTAAGGCTGTGAGAATGACCCATTTGATGGAATGACTGATAGAGAATTCCCACAGGGTTATCACCAAGCGGGTGTGTCCAAATTGCCAGGTGAGTCACCATATTTTTTTGTGGTGAGGACACTTAAGATCTACCTTCTTAACAAATTTCAACTATTCAATAAAGTGTTATCTACAGTAAAACAAAAACAAAAAAACACCCTGCTAGCTGGGGACTGCATTTACTCTTTCTACTTTGTTTCTGGGGCTTCTCAGGTGGCTGTAGTGATAAAGAACCCACCTGCCAATTCAGGAAACGTAAGAGATGCAGGTTTGATCCCTGTTTGGGGAGATCCCCTGGAGAAGGGCATGGCAACCCACTCCAGTATTCTTGCCTGGAGAATCCCATAGACAGAGGAGCTTGGCGGGCTACAATCCATAGAGTTGCAGAGTGGGACCTGATGGAAGCGACTCAGCATGCACGCATGCACTTTGCATCTAGGTGTAGAGCTTGGGAAGATGCCAATGGAAAGCTGTTTTTTTAAGGAAGCCACCCACCATTTCCTTCAATATAAACTTATAATGAAATTCTGTACAAAACCCTTCACAGCTGGGCCACTTGCTTACCTGTTCAAGCTTCCCTGCCTCTTTTTACCATCCGCTCTCTGCTGCGAGGGGGAGCGCAGGCAGAGTGATTCTGACCTGCTGCACGGAAGTCTTGTTCTTTTCTTGAAGATTTCACTGCATTTTCTCTTGGAAGAGTTTACTGATTCCTCCAACCATTCCATCCACCCTCCGTGCTCCAGTGAGGTAACTGTCCTCCACTTTACTGAAGTCACTGAATTCCTTGTCTTTGCTTCACTGTTATTCCTGAAATCAAGGAGGGGGTTTTGTCAGTCTCCCTTCTTTGCCGATGGCATTCTGTACAGATTTGCTGATGGGGTAAATAGTGAGCTTTCAATTTCTCTGTGTGGCTCCTGTTTTCAAACGCAGTCTCTAAGTTTGGGAAAGTGGATAACCAGACCAGAATGTGTGGTCTGTAGGACAGCAGTATCTTCTTGCTGAAGTGCTTGCGTCACAAGCCGCTGGTCCCAGCAGTGCCTTACGGAGTCAAAGGTGAAGGTACCTAATTGCAAAGAATGCAAAATGCTTCTCTTCTGTCTTAATGGTGAAATATTTCTTTTTCAGAGCACCTCACGTGTGTGAATGCTTAGCTTCCCCTAGTGTCTGGAATTAACGGTTATGCTCTTTGTATTGGCTGCTGCATGACGGGCTTTTTCTTATCCATCCTGGATCCCCAGGTTGTGTCCCAGTGATCCCACGGTGGGAGATGCGCATTTTGCTGAATCCGGAAAAATGCAGCGCCCTTGTCTCATCCCTGGTGGTGCTTCAGAATATCCTGGTGTGATTTTTCCAAATACAGATGGAACTCTGCATGCCACATAATAGACAGAGGGGTTTCTATACATTAAGTCGGAAACTGAAGAGGATCTTAAACTTTCCCTGTTTTCAAGCTAACAAGTTAGCCTACCACAGTTCCATGTACATTTTATGAAAAGACTTCCCTGGGGGTCCAGCGGCTAAGACTCTGCACTCACAATGCAAGGGCCCGGGTTTGCTCCCTGGTCGGGAAGTAGATTCCACATGCTGCAACTAAGAGTTTGCATGCTGCAACTAAGATTCAGCATAGCCAGATAAATAAGTAAAATACTTAAAAAGACACAAGACCTCTAGGTTAGAGATAATGGTCTACCACTCACAGCAAAAACAGTGGCCAGAGCAGCATCTTGCATTGGGTCCCATCCCCCACCCCCAACAGAGTGACATGGTGAGGGCCAGACGGTCCCAGCGCTTGCAGTGGGGTGCACTACAGCATTAGGAGCTTACAAGGCTACTAACATATCTGCCCATCCTTCCCTTTGGATAAGCACATTACTTACATACCTGGAATGCAGGCAAGTCTCTGCAGGAAATGGGAAGATATCTCTAGTTTAAGGTATCTCTGAGGAGCTACATCTCCAAATCTCTTCAGAGGGATACCCTGTCTCTACATTCCAAGGATGTCTATTATTTAAACATATTCCTTGCAAATTTGAAGATGATTCAGAGAAGTGGAAAGCTATCTCATGCTCTTGGAGACTGGAAGAATTAATTGTGTTAAAATGGTCATCCTACCCAAAGTAATCTACAGATTTAATGTGATCTCTATCAAATTACATGACATTTTTCACAGAACTAGAATGTATAATCCTAAAATTTATAGAGAACCATAAAAGGCCCAGAATTGCCAAAGTAATCATGAGCAAAAGGAACACAGCTGGAGGCATAACCCTCCTAGACAATATTACAAAGCTACAGTAATCAAAACAGCATTGAACTGGTACAAAAACAGACATATGGCTCAATGGAACAGAATTAGAAACAAAAACAATAAGCCCACACACCCATGGTCAGTTAATCTCCAACAAAGGAGGCAAGAATATACAATGGAGAAAAGACAGTCTCATCAGCAAGTCGTGCTCAGAAAGCTGGACAGCCTCATGTAAATCAGTGAAGTTAGAACACTCTCTCACATGATACACAAAAATAAACTCAAAATGGCTTAAAGACTTAAATATAAGACATGACACCATGAAACTCCTAGAATAAAATATAGGTACACCATTCTCTGACATAAATTATACTGATGTTTCCTTAGGTCAGTCTCCCAAGGCAATAAAAATAAAAGCAAAAATAGACAAATGAGGCTTAATCAAAATTAAAAGCTTTTGCACAGCAAAGGAAACCATAAACAAAATGAAAACACAACAACCTATGGACTGGGAGAAAATATTTGCAAACAATGTGACAGATAAGGAATTAATTTCCAAAATACACAAAAAGCTCAGATAGCTTAATAATTAAAATAAATAAATTAAAAAATGGGCAGAAGACCTAAATAGACATTTCTCCAAAGAAGACATACAGATGGTCCAATAGGCACATGAAAAGGTGCTCAATATCACTAATTATTAGAGAAATGCAAACAAAAACTATAATGAGGTATCACCTCAAACTGGTCAGAATGGCCATCATTAAAAAGTCTACAAATAATAAATGCTGGAGAGAATGTTGAGAAAAAGGAACCCTCCTACACTTCTGGTGGGGAATGTAAATTGGTGCAGCTAATACAGAGAACAGTATGGCAGTTTCCTGGGCCTTCCCTGGTGGCTCAGATGGTAAAGAAACTGCCTGCAATGTGGGAGACCTCGGTTTGATCCCTGGGTTGAGAAGATCCCCTGGAGGAGGGCATGGCAACCCACTCCAGTATTCTAGCCTGGAGAATCCCCAAGGACAGAGGAGCCTGGAGGGTTATAGTCCACAGGGTCACAAAGAGTCGGACGTGACTGAGCGACTAAGCACAACACAGCACATATGGCGGTTCCTTAGAACTCTAACAACAGAGTTACTATATGACCCAGGAATCCCACTCCTGGGCATATATTGGAGAAAACTTGAATTCAAAAAGTTACATGCACTCCAATGTTCATAGCAGCACTATTTACAATAGCCACGATATGGAAGCAAAGTAAAAGTCCACTGACAGATAAATGGATAAAGAAGATGTGGTCTATCTATCAACCTATCCATGTATGTACACACAGGGACACACACACACACACACAGTGGAATGCTGTGCTATGCTAAGTCACGTCAGTCGTGTCCGACTCTGCGACCCCATAGACGGCAGCCACCAGGCTCCCTGTCCCTGGGATGCTCCAGGCAAGAGCACTGGAGTGGGTTGCCATTTCCTTCTCCACAGTGGAATACTACTCAGTCGTAAAAAGAATGAAATAAGGCCATTTGCAGCAACATGGATGGACCTAGGGTTTATCATACTAAGTGAAGTGAGTCAGACAGAGACAGACATTGTATGATATCACTTACATGAGGAATCTAAAAAATAATGCAAATGAATTTATATACAAAACAGAAACAGGCTCACAAACATAGTAAACAAACTTACGGTTACCAAAGGGGAAAGGGGAGGAGGAGGGATAAATTGGGAGTTTGGGATTAGCAGATACAATGTACCAAACATAAAATAGATAAACTACAAAGTCCTACTATATAGCACAGCAACTATATTCAGTGTTTTGTAATAAACCATATGGAAAAATATGAAAAAGAACAAAATATATATGAACCACTTTGCTGTACACCTGAAACTAAGATAACACTGTACATCAACTAAACTTCAATTAAAAAAAAAACACCCAAATATGCCTTTTTCTCAGAAGACCCAGACCAAACTGGAGTATGAAAGTCTTGAAGAATTGTTTCCAACATGCAAACTCATAGAAAAAGAACAGCAACTCTATAGGAAAATGGGCAAGGAGTATAATCAGAGAGTTCACAGAAAAGAGACTCCTCCTCACTCAGAATACAAGCAATACAAGTAAAAACTGCACTCTGATATTATTTCTGATGGGCTTCCTTGGTGGCTCAGTAAAGAGCCCACTTGCCAATGCAGAGATGCAGGTTTGATTCCTGGGTGAGGAAGATCCCCTGGAGAAGGAAATGGCAACCCACTCCAGTATTCTTGTCTGAAGAATCCCATGGACAGAGGAGCCTGGTGGGCTACAGTCCATGGGGGCACAAAAGAGTTGGACACAACCTAGAGACTAAAAACAGCAACAGTAATTCTTTCTGACCCATCAGATTGCAGATAGAACACTGTGCTATTCCTCTGTTGTGGAGGCTGCACACAACAGAAATAAGCAGCCCCGAAACTAACACATCACATCACAGATGCACGTAACCACTGACCACGACCTTCCTTTCTAGCAGTTTATTCTACTTATATAATCACTGCAAATGAACTAGTGTATATAGAAAGCTGTTCTTTGAGGTATCATTTGTGATTGTGATGGAGGGCTGTTTGAATAAATTATGGCATTGTCTCAGTCCACGTGGGCTCCTATGACAAAGCACCATAAACCGGGGGGCTTGAATGGCACAGTTGTTCCTGACGGTTCTGGAGGCTGGAGCATAATCGGGTTCTGCTGAGGGCCCACTGCCTGGTTTGGAGATGGCCATCTTCTCACTGTGTCCTCACGTGGTGGAAGATGGTGAGGGAGCTTTCTGGGGTCTCTCGTAAGGACACTAATCCCATTCATGAGGGGTCCACCCTTATGACCTAATCACTTCTCAATGGCCCTATTCCTAATAGCATCACATTGGAGGTTAGAATTTCCACAGGTGAATTTTGGGAATGCACACCCACAGCAGGTGTTGTGCAGGTTGAAATATTTGTTTATTGAAATGATATGCAATCATAAGAATGAAGAAGTCTTCATGTACTGCTATGAAATAATCTTCAAAAAATATTTTTGTGTGAAAAAGCAAAGTACAGAACAGTGTGTTCAGGAAAAAAAAAAAAAAAGCTTATTTGCTAGTATGGGCGTAGAATGTCTCTAAAGGATACAAAGGGCTTCTCAGGCGGTGCTAGTGGTAAAGTACCTGCCTGCCAATGCAGGAGACTATTAAGAGACATGGGTTCGACCCCTGGGTCAGGAAGATCCCCTGGAGAAGGGCATGGCAACCCACTCCAGTGTTCTTGCCTGGAGAATCCCATGGATAGAGGAACTTGGTGGGCTACAATCCACAGGGTCGCAAAGAGTCAGACACAAGTGAAGCGACTTAGCACACAAAGGATACACAAAGATAGGAAATCTCTGGAAGGAAACCGGAAATACTCCAGGAAGGAGACTCCTCACTGTGGACTTTTTGTAACCTTGATTCGTGTGAATGTGTTATTCATTAAATGAATTCAATGTTTTACAAGCTGAGCCCCATGCCACACCTACTTAATCAGAATGTCTACATTTAAAAAGTCCTTTTGGAGACTCTGTCACCAGCTTGGGGCTGAAGAACCAGTCTTATAGCAGGAACTATGGGCAGGGAATGACTTCACTAGATAACCAAACAGCAGACAATCAGCATAGCTAGTTCACAGTTCCCCTCTCTTGCTGGAACAAAACATAAAGCACCAGAGTAGAAAGAAGTCTCAAAAGTCAGTGAATGGGGACTTCCCTGGTGGTCCAGTGGCTAAGACGCCTCCCTCCCAATGCAGGGGGCCTGGGTTGGATCCCTGGAACTAGATCCCACGTGCCGCAACTAACAGTTCACATGTCACAACTAAAGACTCTGCATGTCACAACCAACACCTGGAGAGCCAAGGAAAAACATTAATATTAAAAAAAAAGAGGACTTCCCTGGTGGTCCAGTGGATAAGAATCCGCCTGCCAATTCAGGGGACATGGGTTCGATCCCTGGTCCGGGAGGATTCCACATGCCACAGAGCAACTAAGCCTGTAGCCACAGCTACTGAAGTCTGCTAGCCTAGAGCCCCGTGCTCTGCAACAAGAGCAGCCACCGCAAGGAGAAGCCAAACACTGCAATGAAGAGTAGCTCCTGCTTGCTGCAACTAGAGAAAGCCCTCCCACGGCAACGAAAACCCAGCGCAACCAAAAATGATAAATAATAAATAAATAAGAGAGAAGTCACCAATGCTCCCCGCTTCAGTGCTCAGGGCCCTCAACCTACAGTCCTCTTGGCCAACGTGCCCTGAGCCTTGCATTTCTGCAGGCGGCTTGGCCTCATTTTCCACAGGCTATGTCAACATTTTAATGCACTTAAACTTACATTTTTGGGGGGAGGGGGCAGTTTACAGTAGTACACACATAAGTTATGTTGGGCTGGACTTTCTACTAGCTGAAACTCCTGTCTTTCAGCTGTGCCCCCCACAGACGCGGGTGCTGCTGCACACGCAGGAAACTTATTAATACACTGTGACACTGTTCTCTCACTTTGCACACCAGATGTTTCAGCATCTGATTTGTGCCGTCTGTGGTTTCCTTCCTTCTTCTTTTTCTGAAATTCCATTTTAGGCCTGCTAAAGTACATGGAAGATGATACCGTTTTGCATTCATTTGGCAAACCTAAGAAAAAAGTAATTATTTCAAATTCTGGAAGAAAGCATGTAGGATTAGCACAGCACAGAGCTGATGTCTTGAAATCTGGGTTCTAACTGAAACCCCAACCTGTACTAACTGTGACAACTGCAACATCTTAACTTCTCCAGGCCTTAGTATCTTCCTCTAGAAAATGCAGACTAATACTCTGGTTTAGTAAATGGTTCAATAAATGGAGGATATCATAGGAATCTCTTTACCATGAGAAAATTTTTTTTTTTTCCATCATGCCAAATGGCCCAACCAGGGATTGAATGTGTGCCCTTCGCAGTTAAAGCAAGGAGTCCTAACCACTCGACCACTTGGGAGGTCCCAGGAAATTCTTATACACCGGTCTCTACTGTGAATCAGGTGCAAAATATGGGATGCCTGTTCACATTCTCTTAAAAAATTTTTTTTTAATTTTTAGTCTTTATTGAGTTTGTTACAATATTGCTTCTGTTTTATGTTTTGTGTGTTTTTTTTTTTTTTTTTGGTCACAAGGCACCTGGGATCCTAGCTCCTGGGCCAGGGATTGAACCTGCAACCCCTGAACTGGAAGGTGAAGTCTTAACCACTGGACCGCCAGGGAAGTCCCCACATTCTCTTTTACACAGCCTTGATAAAATGTTTCAAAAATATGTTTTAGCTCATGGGCATTACCTACTACTGTCCTCAAAATTTATTTTCACTCAAAATCTCCTTGCCATCATGCATTCAGCAGTTTGAGAGACAGCTGACAACACAGGCCTGTGGACTAAACCCTGGACGGGGAGCCCTGAGTCCTGACTCCAGTACTGGCCCAGACCCCCAAAGCCACAGAGCAGCAGTCCAAGATGAGATGATTCAGTTCAGTTCAGTCACTCAGTCGTGTCCGACTCTTTGCGACCCCATGAATCGCAGCACGCCAGGCCTCCCTGTCCATCACCAACTCCCGGAGTTCACTCAGACTCACGTCCATCGAGTCGGTGATGCCATCCTGCCATCTCATCCTCTGTCGTTCCCTTCTCCTCCTGCCCCCAGTCCCTCCCAGCATCAGAGTCTTTTCCAATGAGTCAACTCTTCGCGTGAGGTGGCCAAAGTATTGGAGCTTCAGCCTCAGCATCAGTCCTTCCAAAGAACACCCAGGACTGATCTCCTTTAGAATGGACTGGTTAGGTCTTCCCATCTTCTATACATCTATTCTTCCTGAGCCCTTAGGCCACTGAGTCTTTATTCAAACTTGTCTGAGCCACTCTAAGATTCTTGTTCAGCGTTAACAAGTTGTTAGATGTCACTTTAAAATGGGTGAGCTGGGACTTCCTGGAAGTCTGGTGCTTAGGTCCAGTGGTTACGACTCTGAGCTTTCACTGCAAGGGGTAAATGTTCGATCCCTGGTCAGGGAAGTTCCACCTGCTGCGTGGTGAGGCAAAAAAAAAAAAAAAAATCTAAAATGGGTGAGCTGGGGATTCCAGTGGTCAGGACTCGGTACTTTCACTGCCTTGGGTGCGGGTTTGATCCCTGGTGGGGGATCTAAGATCTCACAAGCTACATGGTACCACCAAAGGGAAGGGGTTGGTGAGCCTAGCATCTTCCTGTACTGTATGAATCTTCCCTCTGTGTGTTCGTGTTCTTCTTATTTCCAAAACAGAACATTAAAAATGCAAAGCTGGTTTTAGTCTTGTAGGGTGATGCCTTCGCTTTTGGTCTGTTTCTGGAGGAAATGCTGGAAACGTGCCTGAAAAGCTGTGCTGTTGTACCTGGGGCTGGAAATGCCAGGTCACAGCCCTTCCCGCAGATGCCTGGCCGTGGAGGGGAGGGTGGAAAATGTGTCCAAGAACTGATGGAGTAAGATTCGTATTTCATGGCAAGGTGAGAAGAATTTAAGCATAAAACTGTTCTCTGCCTGTTCGGACCTCCTCCCTCTCCTTTTATGCGTGTGTGCATTTACGTTAACCAGACCTCCTCGGAGGATAACCTTCCTTAATCTCAACAAAAGTCACAACTTCTTAGGGGATAACCTTCTTTCTTAGTCTTGTAAGAGGCCACGAGGACCCCTGACCCAGTACTCGCTCTGTAGTGCAATCTGGATTGTGTAAATGGTCTATAACGCGTACAGCCCTCTGTCTCAAAAATTTGTATAACTTGACCTCTAACAGGCAGAACAGTCCTCAGAACTTTCTAAGAGGTTGTTTCCTTGTCCTAATCCTCGGTTTGGCTTTAGTGAAATGAATTTCCATTTTTTTTTTAGACTGACTAATTTTTTCTTTGACAGGATATTAGGATGTGAAATAAAATGCATAGTCTATGGCAAGACGAGAAAAATTGAAACAGAAAAGATCTTCTCTGCCCTTTGGCCCCTCTCTTCCCCCTGCTGTGCACCGTGTATCTGCCTTGTGCCTGGACCAAACCTCTACCATCCACAGAAATACCTGCTCAACTGCAACGAACAGTGTTCTCCTAGCATCTTTTATCTTTTAAGACAATGCCTTAAAAGATAACATTCCTTCCTGATCTTCCAAGGAGTCACATGACCCACCTCGATGGCGATTAGATCCGGATCGTGTAAACTGTCAATCATGCATCGCTTTGATGCACGGTCCTCGGTCTCAAAAACCTTATGTGAACTGCATCTTGACTTCTAATGAGCAGGACGGTTCTTGGAGCTTTCTGAGAATCTCTTCCTGGATTATAATCCTCAAATTTGGCTTGAATAAAACTTTCCAATTCTTTCTTAGATCGACTGATTGTGCTTTTGTCTACACGGAGAAGGAACACCTAGTTGGCTGATGCTAAAGATAGCCAAGCAACCAATACTATCATCCTCTCCCTTCTGAGAATCTGAGATCAAAGAAGATCCAGGCTTAGACTGCTGCAGAAAGAAGAGTTTATGACAGGAAAAACAAGGAATTTCCACCAGGTTATCAGGCACTGACATGACCTGCTAATAAGTTTTTATGGGGTGATTAAAGTGGCAAAACTGGATATCATTTTGGAATGTTTTTCACACATCCCTTCCTAGAGGCAAGGGGCTGTGTGAAAGTATGGACAATATGTGGGGTCTTTCAGCCTGTGCTTTTTTTTTTTTTAGTATTTATTTGGCTGCGTCGGGTTCTAGTTGCAGCACGTGGGATCTTTCGTGGCAGCGCACAGACTCTCTAGTTGTGGCTCATGGGCTTAGTTGCTCCTCGGCATGTGGGATCTTAGTTGCCTGATGAGGGACTGAACCCATGTCCCTCGCATTGCCAGGCGGATTCTGAACCACTGGACTACCAAGGAAATCCCAGCCTGCAGTTGATGGCTCCTGCAGGCCTCGTGATGTGGTTGCAGAGTGTCGTTTCCCTCCTCTTCGTGCTTAGGTCCTCAAAATAGATGTTCCCGCTTCACTGTGTCCTGATATTCTTGGACCCTGCCTCCCTCCCACTGAGATTCTAGCTGGAGCCAAAAACTGGACCAACTTCACTTATTTCCTGTCTGTCACAGGCAGATCTTTTTAAGTCCTTCTTAGAGAGAAAAGACAACTCCAAACTTCAATATGGCTGGGTTGGAGACTTCCCTGGGGGTCCAGTGGTTAGGACTCCACGCTTCCACTGCAGGGGGCACAGGTTCGAGTCTTGGTCAGGGTACCAGGATTCTGCATGCAGCACAGTGAGACCAATATATATATATACATATATACCTGGTTGAGTTGAAAACAACTTCCCAGGTGGCACCAATGGTAAAGAATCTGCCTGCCAATGCAGGCGATGCAAGAGACATGGGTTCGATCCCTGGGTGGGGGAAGATCTCCTGGAGTAGGAAATGGCAACCCACCCCAGTATTAAAACATGTTAGAGTTGAGACATGTGGTAAATCGAATGAATGGTGGCCCCGCTGGTCCTTCTGGACCCCTGCCTCTGTGACTTGGTAGCTCCTTCCATCAAGAGATGAAGTCTATTGCCTACCTCTCCACCTCCAGCCTTGTGATTTGCTTTGACCAGGAGGTTGGCAGAAGCGTCAGTGTGGCAGGACTAAGTTTAGGCTTGCAGAGGCCTTAAGCACTTCTATTCTCTGGGAGCTCTGCCTCTACCAGAACCATCCAGGGCTGGCTGCTGGAGGATGAGAGACCAGGCAGAGGAGCGGTGAGTCCTTACAGCCGAGATCATCCCAGAACTGCCAGCTGACCAGCCAGCTGACGCAGATGCACGAGAAAGCCTGGCCAAAATGAAACAAGACCAGAACCGCCCAGCTAAGCTCGGCTGAAACTGCTGATCTGCAGAAGCTTAAGCTAAGCAGATGGTGGTTGCTTTAGGCCACTAAGTTTGGGGTTAGTTTATTCTGCAGCCGTATTTTGGTAACTGTTTACCGTTTCAGGAGAAGACAACGCTTCCCTGGTGGCTCAGATGATAAAGAACCTGCCTGCAATGTGGGAGACCCAAGTTTGATCGGGAAGATCCACTGGAGAAGGGCATGGCAACCCACTTCAGTAATCATGCCTGGAGAATCCCATGGACAGAAGAGCCTGGTTGGTTACAGTCCATGGGGGTCAGAAAAGAGCTGGACACGGCTGAGTGACTAACACTTTCACTTTCAGGAGAAGACAAAGAAATGGTTCTGATCATTAGAACTATAATTCCCACATTTATACCACCAGCCATGTCTTCTGCCTTGAATTTCAGACCCATATATCCAACCACCTACCCAGCAATATCACCCCCACAGCCTCCTGTAGCCACAGCCTTCCCTATCTCAACAAATGAACAACTTCATCTTTCCAGTGGTTCAGCCTGAAACCTTGGCTTCATCTTTGACTTTTCTTTCTTTCACATTCTACATCCAGTTTATTAGCAAATCCTAGGGACTCTACCTTCAAAATATATCTGGAACTTGTCTGCTTTTCATTACCTGCATGGTTACCGGCTTGATCCAAGCTCTTGACTGGATAACCGTAGGAGCCTGCTAACTGACTTCCCTGCTTCCAAATTGACCAATCTACAGTTTAATCTTAACACCTGATCTTTCTAGAACAACTCGGATCATCCTCTTCTTTGCTTAAAATGCTCCTGTGGCTTCACAAATCTCCCAGAGTGAAGAGCCAACGTGTTTACAGTGTCCTAGGAAGTCCTTCATGAGCTGTTCCCTCAGTAGCTTTTCTTTCTTTTGGCATGAAGCATCCTAGTTCCCCGACGGGGATCGAACCTTCGCCCCCTACAGTGGAAGCACGGAGGCCTAACCACTGAACAGCCAACTACTCAAGTCCATCGAGTCAGTGATGCCATCCAGCCATCTCATCCTCTGTCGTCCCCTTCTCCTCCTGCCCCCAATCCCTCCCAGCAACAGAGTCTTTTCCAATGAGTCAACTCTTCGCATGAGGTGGCCAAAGTACTAGAGTTTCAGCTTTAGCATCATTCCTTCCAAAGAAATCCCAGGGCTGATCTCCTTCAGAATGGACTGGTTGGATCTCCTTGCAGTCCAAGGGACTCTCAAGAGTCTTCTCCAACACCACAGATCAAAAGCATCAATTCTTCGGCGCTCAGCCTTCTTCACAGCTGGAGTTAGTAATTCTCATATTCCCTGCTGCTTTGCTTTCTAGGAGGTCATCACTAATACATCCTTTAAGCTCTCTGCAAGAAATGCAAACTTCCTCTCAAAACTCAAAGTGTTCCAGGACCTACTAGGCCCACTTTTTTTTTTTTCTTTCTGGGAGGGCTCTCTCGTGGAGCCTGTTTCCTTCCTGCTCCAGTCCAGACCAGTTTCCACACCTGCTGCCTGTGGTCACATGGAGACTTCTGCCCTCAGCCTGGATTCCCTTCACTACACACCTAAATTCTGTCTTGGTGAAGCAGATCTCTTATGGCTTATTGGGAGGTTACATTTTTTTTTTTTTGAGACTTTACTTGTATAAAATATCCTTATTTCAAAGGGTACTCTCCTCTCACATTTGATGATTGATAATTTGGCTAAGACTGGGAAGAATCATCTGTCAGATTTTTGACATTGTCCAGAAAGCCACTGTCTTCTAGATTCCAGTGTTGCAACCGAGAAGTTGCCATTCTAATCGTCACTTCTTTGCATGCCAACTGCTGCTTCTCCTCTCTTGCAGCTTTTAGGATCTTCTCTTTGTTCTTGGTGTTCTGAATTTCCTCGGTAAGTGTCTTTGTACATGACTGACACTTAGTCATTTTAACTTGCATATGTTTTTAATTTCTTAGGGATTTTCTTGGAAAAAAAAAAGTGTTTTTCCTTCCACTTTCTCAGTTCTCACTTTCTGAATTTTTTATTATTCAAATGTTAGATCTCCTGGGCATGCTTCTTGGGGGGTGAGATTTAGCATTATCTGATGCCCAACAGCTAACAGTGTCACCAAAGGAGCCAGTTCACATACAAGGTGTCAGCTGGCTGTGCCATGATAGCAGCACATGCCCATAGCTCAGCGCATCTAACTCAGGACTCGAATGTGAAGAGCCCACCTTGTTAGTATGTGGCTGGGTGTTGGGAGTCCGCAGGTAACACTGGGGCGAGTGGTGAAAAAAGCACACAGAAGCTTTTTACAACATCAGTTAGGGAGCATCAAATACCTTTCTCATATTTGTACCATCTTTTATGGATTGAAATGGTTTTTTACACAGGTGTTATAATTTCACATAACATGGATCAGAATCTCAGAATCTTAGGTGCCCTTACAGAGTAGTGAGCCTGGACCCGGGCAGACTAGGAGACCTGAGTCACGGTTTTCCAGTCTTCAAGAAGATCATCTGCTCCCTGTGTTACAAGGATTGTCTTTTTTTTTTTTTTAACTGATTGTCGTCTTGCCTTGGGAATGTGTCTGGACCCCTGTGCCTCCGTGTGTTCTGTGCAGTCACAGTAGCTGTGTATGTCGGTGAAGGCGGAGAGGCCTGGAGGAGGGTGTCTTTTATTACATAACGACATGGTGCGTTGTCAGGCACACAGCCCAAAACCTGTCACCCATCCCAATTGGAGATCACACAGCGACGCTCCCCTGCAGCGTCTTGTTACATTAGCCTTTCCTTCTCTTTCTTAGATTTCTTTACAACATTTCCCTTGTGTATAAACAATTTCTTTTAAAAATCTGAAAGTAGCTATAACCTTTCAGGTTATAGGAGAAAGTTAGCATTAGAAAAACAAAACTTCAATTTCCCCCCCATTATTTTGTTCTTCATTTATTTAATAGCAGCTGAGACTTTAATCTGAATATAGTACAAGGTCCTGGGTGCATGGCAAGAGTCTGAAGCCTATAATACTATCATTAAATTGCCACCTTAAGTCCCGCTCACCCTTGCTGCTCATACTCCTTCCACATTTCCACACCTTGGGCAAATCACAACTTTTGTAATAGCCAACTTTTAATCAGTGTGTGCGCATGCTCTCTCTCCCTCTCTCCTTTCCCCAATAATCTAGTGTAAACCATCAATCAAAAATCTTGGTTTGCATTGTTCTGACTCTAGTCCAGTGCTGCCCAAACTATCTCAGGTAAAGGGCTGATTTCTTTATATTTCCAATCTGTCATAAACCAGTAACTTTGTAAAATATAATCAGCGTGAATTCATAGAAAAGTGAATTAAAAAACTGACAGGAAAAACACTCCTGTATCTCTTTTACACTCAGTACTCTACTTCACTTCTGATACTCTTGCTGCTAGATGTGTGTAGGTTTTTCCTCTCTCTAAGCAATTTTGCAACACCAGTTGGGTGTCCTACCATTCAACCCATTTCTGACACTATCTACCTGGAGAAAACATCAGATTCCAAAGGTTAAGGTTCAATCCTGCAAGGTTGCTCCCCCCAGCACTTCGGATGCCAAGCACTGGTGCAGGTCATGGATTGGCTATAAATCAGAGGTTCCATCAGCACCACCCAGCTTTGGGTTTGATTAATTTGCTAGAGCAGCACACAGACCTCAGGAGAATGTTTTACTCTCTCAGATTACCAGTTTGCTATAAAAAGATATATAGTCAGTGCTCCATAACCACAGCTTCTGCATGCAAGAAAGGAAAAAGAATCCAGGAAGTTCCAAAAACTAAAACTTGAATTTATTCAAGTAAATAGTAGCATGCTGGCTACTATTTACATGGCATTTACATTGTTTTAAGTATTATAAGTGATCCAGAGATGGTTTAAAGTGTATGGGAGGGACCATCCCTGGTGATCCAGTGGCTAAGACTCCCCACTTTCAGTTCAAGAGGCCTGGCTTGTGGAACTGGATCCCACATGCCACAACAGAAGAGTCTGCATGTCAGAATTAAAGCTCCCACATGCCACAGTGAAGATCTGAAGATCCCAGGGGCCAAATAAATAAGTAAAAATTTAAATATATATCTTTCAAAAAATTAAACATGGGAGGATGTGTGTAGGTTATATACAAATACAGGCCATTTTACATAAGAGGCTTGAGCATCCATGGCTTTTGGTATTCACAGAGATCCTGGTACCAATCCCCCTATGATACCAAGGAAGACTGTCATCTGGGAACAGCTGGATGGAAGAGACACCTAAGGCAAGATATGTGGGAAAGGGCACAGAGCGTCCATGCCGTCTTCCAGGGCCACCACCTCCCAGCATGTGGATGTGTTCCCAACCTGGAAGCTTCTGGAATCTCTGTCATTTTGGGGCTTTTATGGAGGCTTTACTACATAGGCATAATTGATGGTGTCCCTGGCCACTGGTGACTGAACTCAACCTCCAGCCCCTCTTCTATCCCTGGTGGTTCCTGGTGCTCTGGGGGGTGGAGGGGTGGGAGCAGGCTGAAAGTTCCAACACTCTTAACTGCATCTCTTCCCAACACCCCCCTATCCCTCCTCCCTGCGCTGCAACTAGCCCCCATCCTGTGGAACTTTACAGAAGTCATTCCCATTACTATAAAGTCAGGTGCGGTTGAAATCGACTTAGAATGAATACCAGAAACACAGTTCATGAATTCCCTGTTGGTCCAGTGGTTAGGAGGCCCGCACTTTCACTGCTGAGGACGCGGGTTCAATATCTGGTGGGGGAACCAAGATCCCTCAAGTCCTGCGGGGCGGCCAAGACCAAAACAACAGCAACAAAACCCAAAACGCAGTTCACCTGTATCCTCTGGAGCTATTTTGAGAGCTGTTGAACAAAAGCTGCCCCTAAAGCTCTCATCTCTTAGGAAATCACAAAGGTTTAAGAAGCTATTCGTGGAACCTGTGGTTTGGAGCCCTCTCCCCTCTGCCCGCAGATCATCCTGGAGAAAGTTCCAAGACCCGGGCTCAGAACACCCACGGCGCTGGAAGAGCGCCGCTTCTGTCCGAGGACCGGGCGGCCATGGGAAATGCCTTTGCCACAGACCCCACGATCCGCGCCCCCCGGCCTTTGCCTCCTCCCCGCCCCGCGATGCCACGCCAGCGCCCCTTTGGCAGGAAAGAGAGGGGCTGGGGCCCGAAGACTCCGGAGCCGGACCCTCGTCCCGATTGCGCGTTTCTCGGCTGAGAAACGTAGGGGAGGGAGGTGGAGACAGAGACGGAGGGCGCGGCGCGGTCCCCGGGGGACAGCAGCTGGCTCTGCGCCACTGCTTTTAAGAGGAAGACAAAAGCTGCTCGGGAGACGCCCCCACCTTTTAGCTTCTCCTATACTGCCTTTTCCTAGCAGAATGTATTTGAACTTGTCCAGATTTTTAAAAAGGCAGCCGTCAGCATTACCCGCCTTCTCTCCCTTCTCCAGCCCATTTTCCGGGCACTCTGACCAGCAGTGGCCATCTCTGATTACAGAGTGTGGGCCGCCGCAGCTGCAGTCATTGTATAATTCAAACGGCTGTTCTCTTTGGCTCAGGAGAACGAAAATGAACAGACAATTGGCCTTGCAGTTGAACCGCCCTGCCTGACTCTCCCTTCTCCCGAGTCCGCGGATGCTAGGAGATGTGGCCTGGAGGGGGCGCCTGCTGCGCGGCGGCGGCTCTGAGATGTGTTGAAGCTTCGCGGAGTCCCTGCTGGTAGCGGTTCAGGGTAATAAAGAGAAGGTCAGGAGGAAAACCACCATGAAGAGCACCTTTTTGATATAGTCAACTTGCCTTCGGAACCAAAACTAAGCAGATATTTTTATGGCCTGGTGGAGAAGAGCCCGGACTTGGCCTGTTGCTTAGCAACAGTAGAGTTATAAAGTGTTAATAAAAAACCATTAAGGTGAACATTTACAAAAGGAGGTGGTACACAGTAAATGGATGCCGCTCATCTCATAACTGAAAGGCCTGAAGGCTAAGTGAAGAGAGAAGTAGTTTTTGCTTCCAAATACATCTTTGCAGAAAGCTACCTAACGTTCCTTTGGAAATGAGTGGGAATGGAGCTGTTGGTACATTAAGTTCAGTCTAATTCTGTTCTCAATTTATGGTGTGGGCATTCTCAGATGGTCAAAGTGGTTAGCATGCTTATTATGAATTTATTCTTTCCCAACATATTAAGTATCACTGTGCAAAGCACATGTTCCTCACCACGGAATTGTCTTTACTTATGTAAAGCTCTTCATACCAATATCTGTTATCACTCTTTCGTATCTTCTGATTATATTTTGCCCATATTTTTCCTACCCTTTCATCAAAAAAGGCAAAAGCAGGAAAAATAATGACTTGGTAAGGGTGGTGTTGGAGAAGACTCTTAAGAGTCCCTTGGACTGCAAGGAGATCCAACCAGTCCATTCTAAAGGAGATCAGTCCTGGGTGTTCTTTGGAAGGACTGATGCTAAAGCTGAAACTCCAGTACTTTGGCCACCTCATGGGAAGAGTTGACTCATTGGAAAAGACTCTGATGCTGGGAGGGATTGGGGGCAGGAGGAAGAGGGGATGACAGAGGATGAGATGGCTGGATGGCATCACCAACTCGATGGATGTGAGTTTGAGTGGACTCCGGGAGATGGTGATGGACAGGGAAGCCTGGCGTGCTGCGATTCATGGGGTCGCAAAGAGTTCAAACATGACTGATCGACTGAACTGAACTGAACTGAACTGAAGGGTGTAGGGTGGGAAGGGTAAACAAAATGATAGTTAATATCTGAAATCTTGTGCCAGGCGCTTCTGAAACTGGAAAGCATGAGTTGAGTGCTATTCTAGCACTCAGGAAAAATTTAATCAATTTTGCAACCACTTCTCCAAGACTTCCCAGGAGATAGACTGGGCAGTAGGATTGTTATGATTTTATTACAATTTGTACAGGCAATAACCATTAGTTTCACCATGAAGGTATAGATACATGTGGGAAGGAATGAGAAATGTCTGCAACTGGTTTAAAAAAACAAAAGGATGGAGGTAAGATTTTTATCTATGTGGTAAAACCACACTTCCAGCTGCTGTATACATAATGTATGTATAGAAAATGGGTTAAATTCACTCCTATAAGGCCAAGGTGCTTAAAAAGAAAGGGCCCAGGGGCTTCCCCGGTGGTCCTGTGGTTAAAAGCCTGCCTTGCAATGGAGGGGACAAGGATTCAATCCCTGGTTGGGGAAGATCCCACATTCCACGAGGCGACTAAGCCCCTGCGCCACAATTATTGAGCCTGTGTCTAGAGCCTGGGAACTGCAACTACTGAGCCCATGTGCTGCAACTCCTGAAGCCCCGGCGCCCTAGAGCCCGTGCTCCGCAACGAGAAGCCACTGCAATAAGAAGCCCACACATCTCCCCACAGTGGGGTGAGAGTAGCCCCCACTCTCTGCAACTAGAGAAAGCCCACACACAGCAAGGAAGACCCAGTGCAGCCAAAAAGAAATCAGTAAATATTAAAAAATAGAAATAAAGGGCCCAGAAAAGTCTGGGTGGTACAGTTTGACAGAAGGCCACCAGAGGGCACCCAAGCTTGCTTCCTACCAAACTGCAAGCTGCAGTTTAAAACACAGCTTCAGCCCATGATGGTTGAACACTGAGGGTCTCCTTCCCGGAAAGTGGCTTGGAAAAGCAGGGCTGATAACCCTAGGACCATCAGTAGGAACTGGAAGATGACTTGGCTCACTGGTGGACGAGAACGTCTGGACCTTGTTCTCAGCTACGGTTTGCTGTCAATCAGTAGGAGTTTCCCTCTCGCCTCCCTCTCCACTTGTCTACCTCCAAGGATTCTTACAGCAAAGGTCGACAATGACTATCCCAGGAAAAGTGTAACCACAGCCTAGTGAATAGACAAGTATGAATGAGGAGATGCGTACATTCACAGAGAAGAACAATGAGTGAAACCAACTCCACCTAATCAGGAGAACTTTGCCATATGTTCTAAAAGTTAAGAGTTTTGAATAAATACAAGGGTTCTTTTTATTTTCAAATATATATCAGAATTTTCTTCATCTTGTTTACTGTGACTCACTGTATTATCTAGTGCTGTGTTATAAAGAACCCCCAAATTTAGTGTTTTAAAACAACAATAAACGTTTATTATCTTGCAGTTTCTATAGGTTAAGAATTCAGATTTGACTGAGACAGTTTTAGCTTGGGGGCTGTCACATGAGACTGTTGTTGTCAAGATATGAGCTGAGTCAGCAATCATCTGAATGTCTGACTGGGCTGGAAGATCCACTTCCAAGCAGCTTGCTCTCTTGGCTGTGGGTAGGAAGCCTTAATTCCTTGCTCTGTGGATCTCGTCACAGGGCTATCTGAGTGCCCTGATAGGCTTTTGGGCTTCCCCAGTGGCTCAGATGGTAAAGAATCTACCTGCAATGCAGGAGACCTGGGTTCAATCTCTGGGTTGGGAAGATCCCCTGGAGAAGGGAAAGGCTACCCACTCCAGTATTCTGGCCTGGAGAATTCCATGGACTGCATACTCTATGGGGTCACAAAGAGTCCGACAGGACTGAGCAACTTTCACTTTCAATAGGCATCTAGTTTTCCCCACAGTGAGATCCAGCAGAAAGTAAGGGAGAAGTCACGATATGTTTTGTGGTCGAGCTTTGGAAGTCATACACTATTATTTCCTCAACACTCTAAAGATTATGCAAGTCAGTCCTATTCAGGGTGGGAGGGGCCTGACTACCTACCCAAGGGTGTGAATACCAGGAGGTCACAGCACAGCCTCTTGGAGGCTGACTACCACTCACTTTGTTTCCAAAATGTATATTTAAACAGCTTTTCAAATGCACATTTACATGTTTAATGTTAATGTTCTTGTTTTTAAGATGTATGCTTAAATAGATTTTAAAAGGTAAACCGGAAGTTTATTTTCCTATGAGAATAAAGACCTCTCCTTTGTGGATCAAAAAACAGTGTCTAGAGAGGTGTGTGTTGGGTGTGTATGTGAGTCACACAGATACACATATATAGACACACATATATGTATACACATACATAGGATATATATATCTACAGGGTATATATCTCTATATACACAGAAACACAGGATATATGTATCTCACAACTGTAAAAACCGACATATTAGGGAGAACTTTTCTACCTTCTAGTTGAGAATGCTCTCGTTGATTTCTGCATGCAGACTGTCTAGAAAATGACAAGTTACATTAAACAATAAAATTCAATAAGCTCATTCAGGGCGTTACTGGTTCACTTTGCTTCATAATAAACAATCCCAAGACTTTTCTTGTATGACCTGACACTGGTCATCCCTAAACAGTTCCTGGAATGAGTCTTATTTTCTGTTTTCACAGACAAGGGCTCTAAGGCAGAGAGAGTCTAAGCAACCTCAGACTTGGAGGATGGCTGAGAACTCAGTTCTAATTCACAGTAACCTTGGATGACATTGGGCTCCCCCTGCAGCTCAGCTGGTAAAGAATCTGCCTGCAGTGCGGGAGACCTGGGTTCGATCACTGGGTTGGGAAGATCCCCTGGAGAAGGGAAAGGCTACCCACTCCAGTATTCTGCCCTGGAGAATTCCATGGACTGTTATGGTCCATGGGGTTGCAAAGAGTCGGACACGACTGAGCAACTTTCACTTTCACTTTGGATTAAAAAGTCAAGAGAGAAAGGCTCTGCCAGGCACGCAGCAGAGCGCCTCCACTTCCGTCCAGAGCAGAGGCAGTGCCCAGGCATCAGAGAGCTCTGCCATGGGCCCCGGCGCACTGTGGCGCTGCCACAATCCCGACAGAGTCGTCCTCAGCTTCCGAGGACGTGCCTAAGTGCAATGCGCTTTGCATTTTCAGTGGGAGAGGGCCGGAAAGGGTAATGCCAAGTCAAGAGCCTTTCTTTTTGTCAAGAAAGTCAAGTTTAACAAACATCCAGGGAATCATCTGGCTGTTTCTCTTGAGGATAAAGATTAAGGCTGAATAGAGGCTAAAAAGCAAAGTGACTCTCTCAACACTAAGATCCTCCAATATCTGTATAAGACCAGAACAAAGATCGATCTGTCGGGGAGGGCTTTTAAGCCAAGCTCCACCAAAACCACCCACCTCTCGTGGTTAGGAGCATATGACTTTTGGAGTTAGAGAGACTTGAGTTTAATTCTCCCTTCACTTCACACTGGCTGCGAGACCCTGGATGTTTTATTTAACCTCTCTAAGGCTAAATGTCGGAGAAGGCAACGGCACCCCATTCCAGTACTCCTGCCTGGAAAATCCCATGGACGGAGGAGCCTGGGAGGCTGCAGTCCATGGGGTTGCTGAGGGTCAGACACGACTGAGTGACTTCCCTTTCACTTTTCACTTTCATGCATTGGAGAAGGAAATGGCAATCCACTCCAGTGTTCTTGCCTGGAGAATCCCAGGGACGGCGGAGCCTTGTAGGCTGCCGTCTACGGGGTCACACAGAGTCGGACACGACTGAAGTGACTTAGCAGTAGCAGCAGCAAGGCTAAATGTATCCCTCTGAAACACTGAGATGATATTTACTTTCCTGGGTAGTTGTGATCTCACTGTCTGAAACATAACATGACATTATATAGGATTTTTTCTCTTAAAAAAAACTGAATAAACTCTGGGGAACATCGGGGCAGTGAGAACAGGTGATGCCCCATATTTAGGTTCTCCACATGCTGGCATTTCAGGATCTCCAGAACCATGGCCAGGTTTCCACCTGCTTGCCACAAAGGGAAGTCTGTTAGTTCAAAGATCCTGCCCACACACACAGAGCTCCTATCAAACATGCAATTCCCTTGTTCAAAAAATGTGAACAAATAAGCAATCATCATTAGGAAAACCTTTAGCACAAAAGAGAAAGATGTACTTCACAACAAACAGAAAACAGACGTAATTCAGGGGACAGAAAAGAGCGACAGCAACAATACCCTCTAATTAGCATCCTAAGAGAAAGCCACAAAGGGGGCGCACCTGAGAAAGAAGAAGATGCTGAGAAACATGAAAAATCACGTTTTTTTAAAAATTATTTTAATTGGAGGCTAATTACAATATTCAGAGTTTTTAGAGATGGAAAAACTGTGATTAAAAAATCTTATCCTGAAGGATTGTAAAATAAAGATGAGGAAATCTTCCAGGTGGTCCAGTGGCTAAGACCCCCCCACTCCCAGTGAAAGGGGCCTGGGTTCGACCGCTGGGCGGGGAGCTAGATCCCACAGTCTGCAACTAAAAGACCCTGCGTGCCACAGCTAAGACCCAGCGCAGCCAAATGAATAATTATATATATATAAAAAGGCAATGTAGGAAATTGAGAGAAATGGTTAAACCCTTAAAGAATCAATCTAGGAATCAACCTCTAATAGTAGATCAAAAAAGAGAGAACAGAGAAAATGGAGGAAATGAAATTAGCAAAGAAATATAACAGATATATTAAAGGGACATCGTCAAACTGAATGCAACATCAAGTGTTGAGTTCAGTAAACATCAAAAAATTTAAAAAACCCATCTTATGTCACATCAAGTATTTCAGTATATCAGATATGAATTGTCTGATGTGTCCTAGTACAGATCACATTTAGTGAAATGTCAGAAAACTGAAGATAAAGGAAAATACAAAGCTTCAATAAGGAAAAATATGACTGTTAGTCCCAGGAGCTCTAATGCGTGCCAGGGATTCTCCTAAGCACTCTTTCTCTTCAATCCTTACAACAGCCCTCTGAGTAGGTGTTGTGATCAGTCCTAGTCCACAGACAAGGGCACTGAGGTCACCCGGGCAGCAAACGGTAACAGAGCTGGGGCTGGAAGTCAGGCGGTCTCGATCTGGAGCCCTGTGCTGGGGCTGGAAGTCAGGCAGTCTCGATCTGGAGCCCTGTGCCCTCCTAGCCTACACACACACTGCGTACTGTTTGCTACCACGTGTTCACCCACAAGGAAATATATGCAGCCTTTCCAGCAATACTGGGTGCTAAACTGAAATGGCTCAATGTGTTACTGTTTCTGAAGAAAATGACTTCAAACTGGACTTCTATCCCCAGCCAATGAAGCAAGGGGTAAAGACATTTTCCGATATTTCAGACTGAGAACAGTTACTTCCTTTACATCCTTTGTTAGGAAGCTACTTGAGGATGAAAACAACAAAAAGCGATGAGAACTCCCAGGGGGGCAGCAGGATGATCTAGTTTGGAGAAAGATGACTGATGCCTCCAGATGGGAAAGAGGAACTCTACGGAATTATCAGCATGACTGAAAACTTGAAAACACTTGAGGGTAAAGACAGAGAGGAGAACAAAGGGCAATTTTAAATTCTAGGAAAACAAAAAGCTGTAGAAGTCATGGTCGAGATAAAAAGAGATTGAGCAGGAGGAGGTGGGGATGGTCTAGGGGCTTCTTGCTTTCCTTGCAAGTTCTCTGTGCTAGCTGATCGCTTAGCAACACACACAGCGGCTGGGCGTCAACTGTTGTTCAGTTGCTAAGTCATGTTCGACTCTTTGTAACCCCATGAACTGTAGCCTTCCAGGCTCTTCTGTCCGTGGAATTTTCCACGCAAGAATACTGGAGTAGGTTGCCATTTCCTTCTTCCCAACTCAGGGATCGAACCTGAGTCTCCTTCACTGGTAGGTGGATTCCTTACCACCAGCACAACTGAGAAGCCCTCCTCCTAAAGACGCTAGTCCCTTATTCAAGGGTGGTGCCTCCTAAAAGAGGTTTGGCCACAGAACATGAGGATCCGTGGGCTAGGAGGTGAAGAACTGTTTACACAGCAAAGCGGAAACCCAAATGCACTGAAGATACCGTGTGCTGCAGGTAAGACGCGGCACAGCCAAATAAATAAATCCATAAAATATTTAAAAAGTGAAACACAAGCCTGGAACACCTAGAAAGGCAAAATATTTAAGTAACATCATAAATCCTATGAGGCTTATCATAAATACATCCTTATAATTCCTATGAGGCTGTGAAAAGGAGGCTGAGCTTTAGAAGCTAATAGGGAAAGATGCCCACTGTATATTAAGTAAAAAAAAGCAACTTGCAGAAGAGTATGTATGCTATGAGTCTATTTGTGTATATATGTATACATATAATATATGTACACATACACACTGCAAAGTATACTTTTGTAAGTACATTTGAAAAAAAGTTAGTAAAATAAACTTCCCGAGGCCTCTCACTTTTGTCATCAATTTCTCTGCATGAAGGAGGGAGTCAGGGAAGCAAGCAGGCCAGGTTCAAGGTCAGAGAGGAAAAGCAAGAAAAGGCCAGGAAGGGCTGGGGGGTGAGCCAAGAAGAACTGGCAGATGGGTCTTCCCTGGTGGCTCAGTGGTCAAGAATCCACCTTGCAATGCAGGGGGTGTGGGTTCAATCCCTGGGTGGAGAAGATCTCCTGCAGAAGGAAATGGCAACCCACTCCAGTATTCTTGCCTGGGAAATCCCTTGGACAGAGGAGTTTGGTGGGCTACAGTCCATGGGGTCCCAAAGAGTGGAACGTGACTTACAGACTAAGCAACAACAACAATTTATTTCATAGACAGTCTTTTTTTCTGCCTCTTTTACATGTTTCTATACTTTCTCAACTTTCTATGAGGGACATGCTTTCTTTAATTATAGTTGATTCACAATACTTAAAATAGTTTCAAGTGCATAGCACAGATTCACTATTTTTATAGATTATACTGCACCTAAAATATTGGCTATATTCCCTGTGCTCTTCAATATATCCTTGTAGCTTATTTTATACATAGTCGTTTGTTCCTCTTAATCCCCTATCCCTGTCTTGCCTCTCCTGGGTCATGCATTCCTAACTGGCAGGGGTGAGAAATCAATTTAAAAGTGGAACAAATTATTTCCAGTAACTTCCAATCAGAAGGGTTCTGAGCAGGAGGTATCTCCAGGTGGCTGAGCTCAGGGACTCATGTGATGTGGTGGGGAGGAGCTGGGTTTTGCGGGAGGGACACTGGGCCAGGTGAGAAGCAGAAGCTGGGGGCAGACACTGAAGGAGAAAGCACTGATGAGCTGGACACAGGGACCAGGAAGGGCGCTGAAGGGAGAGAGGAGCCGCTTTTGTCAGATCACAGCTTGTGGCTGCTCATAGATGCCTGGATCCCTTCAGGTCAGGGACTGATGGGCAGGCAGCTGAGACCCTTTGGAGGGTCTCAGTTTCTTCCAGCAGAGGGAAGAATTAACCTTCCACAGAACCGCTGGGCACCAGGACAATACTGAAACCGGACTTCTATGTTTTTACCCACCCAAGGCTCCCAATACCCTCTCACCCAGGACACGCAGAAGCCTCAGTCCCTCAAGTCAAATTAAGGAAGACAAGGGTTTGTCCTTCCCAGAAACCTCAGAAATACTCTGGAGCAGAAGTGGGTTATGTGGATCTGAATGTGCCCACCAGCCCTGGGCACATCTTGGGACGTGGCATGAAGCAAGGGGCTATTTCTTAAGGGCATGAGGGAATTCTTCCCCTCCCTTTCCACCTGGCCCAGGCTTCCCACATCTCTCCATGAAAACATCATCAAACACCACCATCTTCTGATGACATCAGTTTCCTGCCAAACTCTTCCCATCTCTCTCTGCTCACCTCCCCCACTTCCAGCAACTGTCACCTCCATGTCACTGACTGCTGCTTGCAGACCCCCAGCCTTCAGTCCCACATCTCCAACTTGGGTGCCCTGACTGCAGTGCGGAATCTCCACGTCCAAATGGGAATTGTCAATGCTTTTCTCTGCTGTGCATGCCTGCATGCTCAGTCGCTTCAGTTCGTGTCCCACTCTTTCTGACCCTATGGACTGTAGCCCACGAGGCTCCTCTGTCCATGGGATTCTCCAGGCAAGAATACTGGAGTGGGTTGCCATGCCCTCCTCCAGGGGATCTTCCCGACCCAGGGATCGAACCCGTGTCTCTTTTGTCTCCGGCATAGGAAGGTGGATTCTTTACCATGAGTGCCACCTGGGGAGCCCTTTCCCTACCAATCCTCAGTAAACAAATAAAAATACCCAAATCGTCATTTCGTTTTGGATCTTTCTTCTCCCTTATCCTCCATCAACTCAGTTCAGTCGCTCAGTTGTGTCCGACTCTTTGTGACCCCATGGACTGTAGCACGCCAGGCCTCCCTGTCCATCACCAACTCCCGACTCACGTCCATTGAGTCGGTGATGCCATCCAACCATCTCATCCTCTGTCATCCCCTTCTCCTCCTGCCCTCAATCTTTCCCAGCATCAGGGTCCTTTCCAATGAGTCAGTTCTCCGCATCAGGTGGCCAAAGGATTGGAGTTTCAGCTTCAACATCAATCCTTCCAATGAACACCCAGGACTGATCTCCTTTAGGATGGACTGGTTGGATCTCCTTGCAGTCCAAGTGACTCTCAAGAGTCTTCTCCAACACCACAGTTCAAAAGCATCAATTCTTCGGCACTCAGCTTTCTTTATAGTCCAACTCTCACATCCATACATGACCACCGGAAAAACCATAGCCTTGACTAGACAGACCTTTGTTGGCAAAGTAATGTCTCTGCTTTTTAATTTGCTCATCCTCCATATAGGTTACTAATTCTGGTTCTTTCTTTCTTCAGAACCTCTCTGATCTACTCTTCTTGTCCATTTCCATTTTAATTCTCAACTTCATCAGTTTACTCATTTAACAAGTACTTATGAAATGTCTCACATGTGACAAGCAGTGTGCCCGACAAGGGCCCAACACTGACTCCAAGTGCCAACCTGGAAGGAGAGGCAATCTGCCTATGGCTTCTTGCCCGCAGCCTGGGGGTCTCCCTCCTGGGGGTCTCCTTCCTCCACCTTCCCCACCACTGATCCACCAGGCCAGGCAGCCTGAGCTTCTCTTGAAGTCATGTTCACACAAATTCTTCCCCAGGGCCTAGGAGTTTTAGCACTGCCACTGCCTTATAATTCTCACGTCTCCCTGGAACTTGTTACTCCATTTCTTGAAGAAGGCAATTCAGTGCAGCAACAAGAAGAATTCTCCTGAGTCCTCTTGAGCATGTTTGCCCACAGAGTGATGCTGGGGAGCAGGAGGTCAGGGCTGTAAAAGCATGGAGATTTGAGAAAGGAGACATAGGGGACATGCTGACCGCCAGCCTGTGCAGAACTGCCAGGTTCTGTAAGCTCAGTACTTGTACTATCAGAATGCAGTCATCTGGAGAATGCCAGCTAAGTTCCTTACTGATAAGCCTCCAATAAATTATAATATCATGGAATGAGTATTCAGGAAACAGGCCTATAGGGACCTCCCTGGTGGTCTCGTGGTTAGCACTCTGTGCTTCCACTGCAGGGAGCACGGGTTCAACCCCACGTCGGGGAACTAAGATCCTGCATGCCACAAGGTGCAGCCAAAAAGGAAAGAGAGAAAAAAAAAAGGGCCTGTAAACTACACCATTACACCGCTGCTTTTCCATCCTTAATGTTTGGGCCCATGGGGCAGATGCCTATTTTTTTGCTTAAGCCGGTTTGACTGTCATTTGTAACCCAAACGGCCCACACTAATAAAATAATTAACATATGGATATTCTTTGACAGACTAGTGTTTTACCCTTACAGGAAGCAATGGAAGGTAGGCACTGTGCTGCATCCTTTGTAAGAAAGTGAAAGTGTTAGTCGCTCTTTGCAACCCCATGGACAGTAGCCCACTAGGCTCCTCTGTCCGTGGAGTTCTCTAGGCAAGAACAGTAGAGTGGGTTGCCATTCCCTTCTCCAGGGAACCCAGGTTCCCAGGCTGGGGATCAAACCTGGGTTTACTGCATTGCAGGCAGATTCTTTACCATCTGAGCCATCAGGGACATCCCACCCTTTATAAGGGAGAAATGCAAGATAGAGACCGGTTCCAAACAGCTGCAATTTGAGCCAGAGTTTCTGCCCCAGAACCTCTTCTCTCTTTTCTCCAACCCCCTTCTCATCTGTACGGGAAGTGACCTCACACATTTTCTGAGGATGGGTGTGGTTCACATTGCCTATACATGATCAACTGAAGCAGTGCAATTAGAAGCTATGCTCTCATTAATCATTAATTTGAATATTTCCACAGTCTGATTTATATATATCCTTCTAATTTCTTTCAAATTCTGGACAATGGGTCCTGAACCAAATGGCAAAATGCAAGACTCCAGGATGCAGAAGACACAGGAGACATGGGTTCGATCCTTGGGTTGGGATGATCCTCTGGAAAAGGGCAACCCACTCCAGTATTCTTGCCTGAAATATCCCATGGACAGAGGAGCCAAAGGGTTGCCAGGAGTCGGACATGATTGAGCAACTGTGCACACACACACACAGACTTCCCTTTACACAGGTTTAGTCCAAGCCCTCAGGAAATCGCTAACTTCTCAGCCAGCACACACCCTCCCCCTTCCTCTCTCCTTCCCCACTCGAGAGGAAGGAGCTATTTCTGCCCCCATTATCACGTCTCTCTGCAGCCAAGTGAGGGGATGGTGCCAGGTGCCAGGAAAACTAGTGGAGGCTCCTGCAGGCCTGAGTGATGGGGCTTGCAGACTGCCTTCGGCAGGTTCCCTCGATGGATGCTTTACCCTGGGCTGACCCCGCTGCTGGCTCTCAACCGGATCCCGCTCTTTCCCACCCTTTGAGCTCCGAGGTCAGTCCGCGTGTTTTCAGCCCGCCTGCTGGCTTTGCTATTCAACCTGATTTAGATTGATTTGGCAAGTTAGCCCTCATGAGCATAACCGCCCTCTCCAAACTCAAAGTGGATTGTGTAGGTGTGCAGTCTCTGCTTGGATAAATAACAGAGCTGTGCACTCAGTTCATGGTGAAGATGGAAGGCGGCGAATAACTTTTCCAGCTACGGTTTATGTTATAAACCTCATCCATGATAATGTTCTCATATGGAACTCGTTCAGGGTGTGAGAAGCCAACTGGTGCACCAAAACAAACACGTGTCCAGGCTCCTTGCTACCCACTGAGGTGAGGGACTGCCCAGCTCAGACGTGTCCAAGTCTCCTTGTGTCACGAATGCCAACCACGGCACCAACCCAGTGAGAACTCTGAGCATCACACCCCTTCCATTCTTCACCACTGTGGACCCCAAGGTGTCTAGGACTTAAGGGTATGACTGGAAGTGCCTGTCTTCCAAGGAGTGACCAAGAAGAGGCGTTTTCTCCACCTGTTCTTAGTGCTCACATCTCCTAGCTGCGTGAGTCAAGAGGAAGGAAGTCAGAGCCGACACGGAAGGAACCAAAGGACCTAAACTCCCAGATGACTGGTGTGTGGAGGGTAAGGTTATGCCCACTGGGCAGTGGGGGACAAGCACTTCCTCCCCGCACTGTTAGATGACTGTGTGTGGAGGGTAAGGTTATGCCCACTGGGCAGTGGGGGACAAGCACTTCCTCCCCGCACTGTTAGATGACTGTGTGTGGAGGGTAAGGTTATGCCCACTGGGCAGTGGGGGACAAGCACTTCCTCCCCGCACTGTTAGATGACTGGTGTGTGGAGGTAAGGTTATGCCCACTGGGCAGTGGGAGACAAGCACTTCCTCCCCGCACTGTTTACTTCACCCCCAGGAGTGACTTGGGGGACCGACTCGCCCACTCCAGAGGCCCTGCTGGGGGTTGGGGAGACATGGCCCTGGGGTACCTGCACCCACAGGGTTCCACACCAGATTGCAAGGCTTGAGGGCCAGTCAATATTTACCTTTGTTTTACTTCAAACTGGAGTTACTCTTCTGCCTGTTTGATAAAAGCAATTGTCATGATCAACACTGGATTCCCTAGGTCTGCTTTTCACCCCTGTTCACGGTTTCAGCCGTTTCCTGTGAAATGGCTACAAATGAAAGCTGCCAAGTGCAGGTACCTTTGTCCTTTAGTGACACTATCTCTGGAAACAGGAAGTGTGAAAGCGTTAGTCACTCAGCCACGCCCGACTCTTTGAGACCCCATGGACCTTGGCCCACCAGACTCCTCTGTCCATGGAATTTCCCAGGCAAGGATACTGGAGCGGGTTGCCATTTGTTTTTCCAGGAGATCTTTCCAACACAGGGTACGAACCCAGGTCTCCTGAATTGCAGGCAGGTTCTTTACCATCTGCGTCACCAGAGATTCGACAATAAACATTTTTGAACATGTATTACAGGGCAGACACTGAACCACAAGCAGTATAAGCTCTCACTTAACCCTTGCGCCCTGTTGAGAGGTGGCATTCTCTTCTTGGGGCCTCAGGTGAGCGTAGGTGGCTTCTGGTCAGCGTGGCCTCCTCCTCTGGTCCTCAGGGTAGGTTGTGATGCTTACAGAGCAGACACCACTGCGGTCTCTCAGGAAAGCTGGAAACTTCTCTTCAAGCCCTCCATGGCCAGGAGAGCACAACCACCCTTATTTGTTTCTGGGTTGAAAACTCTGACG
The DNA here is from genome assembly GCF_032452875.1 of Bos javanicus. NCBI lineage: Eukaryota > Metazoa > Chordata > Mammalia > Artiodactyla > Bovidae > Bos > Bos javanicus. The sequence continues at coordinate 15,563,947 of NC_083879.1, read as the reverse complement.
ACTGCAACTGTTTCCAGATCTGGCTGATCATTAGAAGGAACTGTGGAACTTCATTAAAATATGAAGCAACAGCCCCACTGCAAGGGGTCTGTCTCAGTTTTCCGGTAGCCCCCGGCAGTCTGCACCTGGCATGTCATCCCCACCCCCAATGATTCTGAGGACTACGGAGTCCCCGCCCAAGGTCACAGGTGTGAGGACTTGAACCAAGGCCACAGACACAGAGCCCAGAACCAAGGTCACCTCTGAAACTGACTGAGCCCCTTTGTAACCATTGCCAAAAGCCCCTTGATCATCACTAGTAAGGTTCCTGACCCCAAATCAGGCAAAAATGCCCCTCCCGGTACTCACCCTATAGTGCCCTAACCAATGCCACCCTCCAATAGGAATTTCTTTGTCTTGAAGCTATAATAATTAGCTACTAGCCCACGAAAGGCGTCAGCTCTCCCTTGAGCTGGCCTGCTGTTCTAACAGCATCCCGTGACTCTCCCTGGTCAGGTCGATCCACTGCATTTGCAGCGCCTTCATTGTCCCTGCTCTCTGTCCTTACTAAACCCACTCCCTTCTGAAACACTCTGTGTCTGGACTTTTCCAGCCTGTACTCAAGACTGCTACAATGACTAGGTGGGTTTGAGAATCCAGGGCTGGAGAGGCCATGGGGCTGGGGATGGTTCACCTCTGTGCCTTTGTGTCTGTAGAATGGGGACAGAAACAGCCGTTACACTGAGATTTCAAAGTGCTTTTTGGCGCACACTTGTTAGGTCCCTAAGCCGTGTCCGACTCTTTGAGACTTCCTGCATGACAGCATGACAGGATACTCTGTCCTCCACTATTTCCCAGAGCTTGCTCAAACTCATGCCCATTGAGTTGGTGATGCCATCCAACCATCTCAATCTCTGTCATCCCCTTCTCCTCCCACCTTCAATCTTTCCCAGCATCAGGATCTTTTCCAATGAGTCAGCTCTTCCCATCTGGTGGCCAAAGTATTGGAGCTCCAGCTTCAGCACTGGTCCTTCCAATGAGTATTCAGGGCTGATTTCCTTTAGGATTGACTGTTTTGATCTCCTTGCAGTCCAAGGGACTCTCAAGAGTCTTCTCCAATGCCACAATTCAAAAGCATCACTTCTTCGGTGCTCAGCCTTTTTTATGGTCCAACTCTCACATCTGCACAGGACTACTGGAGAAACCATAGTTTTGACTATACAGACTTTTGTCAGCTAAATGATGTCTCTGCGTTTTAATACCTAGCTGTCAAGGTTTATCATAGCTTTTCTTTCAAGGAGTAAGCATCTTTTAATTTCACGGCAGCAGTCAATCACCATTCACAGTGATTTTGGAGCCCAAGAATAGAAAGTCTCTCACTGTTTCCATTGTTTTCCCATCTACTTGCCATGAAGTGATAGGACCAGATGCCATGATCTTAGTTTTCTGAATGTTGAGTTTTAAGCCAGCTTTTTCACTCTCCTCTTTCAGCCTCATCAAGAGGCTCTTTAGTTCCTCTTTACTTTCTGCCATTAGAATGGTATCATTTGCATATCTGAGGTTGTTGGTATTTCTCCTGGAAACTTTGATTCCAGCTTGTGATTCACCCAGCCCAGCAATATACTCTGCATATAAATTATATAAGCAGGGTGACAACATACAGCCTTGTCATACTCCTTTCCCAATTTTGAACCAGTCTGTTGTTCCATGTCCAGTTGTAACTGCTGCTTCTTGACCTGGATACAGGTTTTTCAGGAGGCAGGTAAGGTGGTGTGGTATTCCTATCTCTTGAAGAATTTTCCACGGTTTGTTGTGATCCACACAATCAAAGGCTTTAGCGTAGTCAATGGAGCAGATGCTTTTTTAGAATTCCCCTGCCTTCTTCAACAGACATTAGCAATTTGATCTCTGGTTCCTCTGCCTTTTCTAAAGCCAGTTTGTACACCTGGAAGTTCTCGGTGCGCGCACCACTGAAGCCTAGCTTGAAGGATTTTGAGCATAACCTTGCTAGCAAGTGAAATGAGTGCAACTGTGCAGTAGTTTGAACATTCCTTGGTATTGCCCTTCTTTGGGATTGGCATGAAAACTGACCTTGTGTGAGCACAAGGATCACCTAACCTTCTCAGAACTAGGATTCAAATACTTTAAAATTGTTGCTCATAGTGCGAGTGAAATGGTCCTTTATTAGCTGGATCTTCATGTAAGCACATCACCTTCTCTTCCATCGGTTGAGCAGTCTCCGTTCTTTTGTCTTTACGTGGGAGTCATAGGAATTTTAAACTGTAAAGTGCTTTCCTCAGAGTTTCCACTATTACCTGAGGCTCACTGGTGGATGGTCCCCAGTGCTCTCTCTTCAGCTGGGACTCCAGGCACAGACTCTCCTCCACAGAGAGGAACGCCCTGGAGCGGGGACCCAAGGTTCCTGAGTGTTTTGCAGAGGGCACCTTTCGCAGATGCTCAGCTAGCAGACCTGCCTCCTTGGGAAGGCCCCCGTCCCTGCACGGGAGGGGGCTCTGTTGACACACATGCTTCTGTCTGCTGGTCAGATGAGGGGTAAGCGGGCAGCAATCCGACTTCTGTAGGAAATCTGCAGAGAGGATCCAGAGTTAAGTCAGTCAGCTGTGAGAAGCTGAGCCGAAAAGTAGTGGGAAAGTGAGGCCGGAGTGGAGGATAAAGCAAAGTACAAGCAGCACTTCTGGGGGTACACAGACCTCTGGAGCCAGGGCAGCCCACAGAGCTCAGGAGGCAGGCAGACCAAAGGCAGAGACCTCGTGGCCCAAGATGGAGGGAAGAAGGGCACGCCCCACCCCGCTCCCGGAGGGCTGTTCTTGCTTCCTCTGAGCCAACTCGAGTGGATTTCTCCCTCTTACAACCCAAGAGCATAGGGTAGGGCGGAGTCTGGTGAGGGCTGGGGGACGGAGGAGTCTTTCCAGGAGCAGGCAGGATGTGCAGAGACAGGTGGGCCCACAGTGAGGGGCTGGTGATGCTGCGAAGCCAGGTAGTGAGCGGTCTTTTCCTGGAACACACACGCCTGTCTAGAGCCTTGCCATCTGTTCACAGCAGGACGGCGATGTGTACAACTCAGCGTGCGTGTTGTAGCTGGTCTGTGCTATGGGCAGAAGCTCAGAATGAGAACGGTAAACCCCTCTCCAGTCTCACGACAGGTGAGACTGACAGGCCAGCTCGGCCAGGCCCATGGTTTAGAAACACGGAGTCTTAAAGCCAGAAATACGTCGAAGATCAACTTGACCAGCTTCTCGCCAAGTACACCCACTTCCACTGAGCAGTCTCCATGCAGCCACGTCCCCTAAACCACAAGTTTCTCCACCCTAGAACACGTGATGACCACCTGAAAACACCTGGCAAGAATAAGTAATCAAACATGATGGAGAAAGTGAACTCTGGTTTGACTTCCTGGCCTCTCTCCAAGTTCGTTCCTAAGACACGTGATTCCCGAGCATTGACTGACACACTCAAATTTTTTCATGAGATCATCATGAAACTAGTTGGGCCCAACAGAAAAGTGTTCTTTCGTGTCCCTTCCCGGTTGATTAGACTCGACACATCCACACACAGAGGTGTTCCCATTTCAGCGTACCAGGCCTGCAGGCAAGGGTCTGTGGGCTTCAGACAAATGTGTGTGTAGGTGGTTAACAGGATGCAATCTTGGAACTGGCTGGCATGCTGTTGAGGTTTCACTTGGCAGTGCTGTCTGAGGGTGACTTAAGAGTTTTATTTTCTAAGAAGATATATAGCTTGGTGAGTAATAAGGGCTCACAACCTCCAGAAACTGCATCTGAACATGTCCATTTGCCTGTGTTCATGGGAAGCCTGGCTCGCCCAGCGCGGCAGGAGTCCTTCGATCTCCTCTCGGACAGTGGGCTCAATGCAGGGATTGGGCTCCTCACCCCGAGGCACGAGAAAGTGCACATTGTGGGGCTGACATTAGCTGGAGCTTCAGCTCAAGCTCCCTCAAACTCTAGCCTCAGCTTTTCCACAGTCCCATGGAGACAGTCGAGAATCTACTTTAGTTTGCTCTGCTTTCCAAACAGATCTTCTGCCTCCCCTACTACAGTAGGAAGTAATCATTCAAAGTTGCTTTCTCATACATTCAGCAAATTAAAGAAGTGATAGGCTTCTCTTTGTTCAGTGACACTCATTTTCCCAATGTACTGAGGGCATATGGGCTTCCCAGATGGCTCTGCTGCTGCTGCTAAGTCACTTCAGTCGTGTCCAACTGTGTGTGACCCCAGAGATGGCAGCCCATTAGGCTTCCCCGTCCCTGGGATTCTCCAGGCAAGAACACTGGAGTGGGTTGCCATTTCCTTCTCCAATGCATGAAAGTAAAAAGTGAAAGTGAAGCCACTCAGTCGTGTCTGACTCTAGCGACCCCATGGACTGCAGCCTACCAGGCTCCTCCATCCATGGGATTTTCCAGGCAAAAGTACTAGAGTGGGGTGCCATTGCCTTCTCCGCCAGATGGCTCAGTGGTAAAGAATTTGCCTGCCAATGCAGGAGATGAGGGCTTGATCCCTGGGTCAGGACAATCCCCTGGAGTAGGAAATGGCAAACTGCCCCAATATTCTTACCTGGGAACCCCCATGGACAGAGGGGCCTGGTGGGCTACAGTCCATGGGGGTCATAGAGAGTCAGACAAGACTGAACAAGCACACGCAAGCGTAAGTAACTTTGTGGGTCCTCTCCCAGTGGACTGAATTCAAGGCCTTCATTGTTGCACATAATGGGCACTTTCTTCCCTTTGGGGGATGGAACTGAACTGTTAATCCTAGGAGAACTGGTGAAGGCAATAGGGCAGGCCTCTTTCCAACACTCTAAATGGTACTGTCCTAATTCTCAGGTCCTTCCCTGACAGAAGTGATCCACAGATATCTGGGGCTTGCAGTGCAGCATGGGGTTGAAGCCTCACTTGGCTCCCCCCTGCAGCTGCTCGGGGTGGCACCCAGGACGCAACAAGTGACATTCAGTAAGAGTATGATGAAGTCCAGGCTCTCTCCCACATTTAGTCCTCGAGGGAGAGGTTCTTCCTTGACGGGGAGACTTGAGGTATTCTCTAACCCCTACACCCAATGGGGTACAAATGGAGTATCTTTTAAGTTATTTCATAAAAGGTATGCTCTCCTTTTAAAATATATGCAGTGTAGCAAGGAATTTCCAAGGTGGCACAGTGGTAAAGAAACCAACTAACAACACAGGAGATGCAGGAGACATGGGTTTGATCCCTGGGTCGGGAAGATCCCCTGGAGTAGGAAATGGCAACCGACTCCAGTATTCTTACCTTGAAAATTCCTTGGACAGAGAAGCCTAGCGGGCTACAGTCCATGGGGTCACATAGAGTCGGACATATATATGTATATATATATATATATATATATATACACACACACACACATTCAAATATTCGTCATTATATACTATCATTATAAAAATACCATCCCTCTCATGATGGAAAGCCATCCCTCAGCACCTCTGAGGACTGGTTCCAGGAGCCTCCTTGGATACCAAAATCTGCAGGTGCTCAAGTTCCTTATAAACAAGGGTGCGGTACAATGAACACTGCTAAGACAGGTCTGACTGTATGCATGTGAAGACTCCCCCTTGCCCTCTTCCCTAGAGGTTGCCCGTTAAGAGTTTAGTGCGTTTTCTGACTTTATATACGTGTGCTCATGCAGAAATACATATTTTGCTCCGTTTTTAATAGAAACAGACCTTACTATGAAGACTGTTACGAAACTCGCTTTCACTCTCAGAATACTGAGCTGTCTCCAGGGCAGTGCATTCACGTGTCTCATGGTTTAACTGTTGCAGACACTCCATAAGACAAATGAGTCAAAGTTTAACCTTTCCTTGTTGATGGATATTTTTCCTAGTTTTCATCCTGCTTAATTTTCCAAAACCAGGGGTATTGAGAGATATTTTATATGCAGTAAAATCCATCCTTTTAAATGTGCAGATTATGTTTTAAGAGTCATGTAACCACCACCATGATCATAATTTCCATGACTGCAAAAGTTCCCTTGTGTCTCTTTGTAGTAAACCTCATGTACCCTCAATGCCAGGCAAATACTGTCCCATTTTTATCCCCCTAGTTTTCCTGTTTCCAGAATGTCATACAGTTGGAAGTACATTGTACATCACCCCCCTACCAACTCCTGCTTCTTTCACTTGGCACAAGGGATCAGAGATTCACCCAAATGGCTTTATCACTCAGTCCTTCACTTTCATTGCTGAGTGAGCTGTATTCATTCACTGTCTACACTACAGTTTATCTAGTCACCAGCTGGTGGACATTTGGGTGGTTTCCAGTTTTCAGCAATTAGTATCAAATCTGTTTAAACATTTGTGTACAGGTGTTTTGTATGCACATATTATTTTCCTGCGTAAATACTTAGGAGTGAGATTGCCAGGCTATATGGTGGTATGATTAACTTGCCAAAAAAATGCCATACTGTTTTTCAGCATGTCTATATAATTCTGTATTCCCATGAGGGATTCTCATGTGAGAATTCCAGGTGCTGTGCATGTCAGTACTTGGTGCTGTCAGGTCTCCAGAATTTTAGCCGTCTTGGTAGGTGTGTAACATTATTTTGTGGTGGTTTTATTTATTTTTTTAAGGTTAGTCTCTTTAATAAACAATGCTGAGAAAACTGGATATCCACAGGCCAAAGAATGAAATTGGACACTTTGCCTTAAACTACAAAAATCAACTCAAAATAGTCTTAAAACTTAAACATGAGACTTGAACTAAAACTCGTAGAATATAGCAAGAGAAAAGTTTCATGATATTGGTTTTGATGACATATTGATGACTACAATATCAAAAGTGTGGGCAACAAAAGCAAAAACAGGCAAATGGGACTTCAACAAACTAAAGGAATTTTGCTCAGCAAAGACAGCAATCAACAGAGTGAAAGGGAAACCCACCGGATGGCAGAAAATATTTGCAAAATTGCTTCTGGAAGGAAAGCTATGGCAAACCTAGTTCAGTTCAGTTGCTCAGTCGTGTCCAACTCTTTGTGTCCCCGTGGACTGAAGCATGCCAGGCTTCCGTGTCCATCACCAACTCCCGGAGCTTACTCAAACTCATGTCCATCAAGTTGGTGATGCCATCCAATCATCTCATCCTCTGTCGTCCCCTTCTCCTCCTGCCTTCAATCTTTCCCAGCATCAGGGTCTCTTCCAATGAGTCAGTTCTTCACATCAGGTGGCCAAAGTATTGGAGTTTCAGCTTCAGCATCAGTCCTTCCAGTGAATATTCAGGACTGATTTTTTTTTTTTAATTTTATTTTTAAACTTTACAATACTGTATTAGTTTTGCCAAATATCGAAATGAATCCGCCACAGGTATACCCGCGTTCCCCATCCTGAACCCTCCTCCCTCCTCCCTCCCCCGCCCTCCCTCTGGGTCGTCCCTTGACTACGCCAAAGCCTTTGACTGTGTGGATCACAAGAAACTGTGGAAAATTCTGAAAGAGATAGGAATACCAGACCACCTGACCTGCCTCTTGAGAAACCTATACACAGGTCAGGAAGCAACAGTTAGAACTGGACATGGAACAACAGACTGGTTCCAAATAGGAAAAGGAGTACATCAAGGCTGTATATTGTCACCCTGCTTCTTTAACTTATATGCAGAGTATATCATGAGAAACGCCGGGCTGGAAGAAGCACAAGCTGGAATCAAGATTGCCGGGAGAAATATCAATAACCTCAGACATGCAGGTGACACCACCCTTATGGCAGAAAGTGAAGAGGAACTAAAGAGCCTCTTGATGAAAGTGAGAGAGAAGAGTGAAAAGGTTGGCTTAAAGCTCAACATTCAGAAAACTAAGATCATGGCATCCGGTCCCATCACTTCATGGGAAATAGATGGGGAACAGTGCAAACAGATGTCAGACTTTATTTTTTTGGGCTCCAAAATCACTGCAGATGGTGATTGCAGCCATGAAATTAAAAGACGCTTACTCCTTGGAAGGAAAGTTATAACCAACCTAGATAGCATATTCAAAAGCAGAGGCATTACTTTGCCAACAAAGGTTCGTCTAGTCAAGGCTATGGTTTTTTCAGTGGTCATGTATGGATGTGAGAGTTGGACTGTGAAGAATTGATGCTTTTGAACTGTGATGTTGGAGAAGACTCTTGTGAGTCCCTTGGACTGCAAGGAGATCCAAGACCAGTCCTGGGTGTTCATTGGAAGGACTGATGCTGAAGCTGAAACTCTAGTACTTTGGCCACCTCATGCAAAGAGCTGACTCAATGGAAAAGACCCTGATGCTGGGAGGGATTGGGGGCAGGAGGAGAAGGGGATGACAGAGGACGAGATGGCTGGATGCAATCATCGATTCGATGCACATGAGTTTGGGTGAACTCCAGGAGTTGGTGATAGACAGGGAGGCCTGGTGTGCTGCAATTTATGGGGTCGCAGAGTCGGACATGACTGAGCGACTGAACTGAACTGAACTGAATGACCAACAATGTTGAGCAGCTTTTCAAGGGCTTCTTTGTAGCTTCTTGGTGAAGTGTATGTGTATAGTCATTGCTCACTTTTAAATTGGGTTGTTTTGTTATTGAGAGACCTTTATACAGTCTAGATATTTTATTTGTATTTTATAAATATATACTCCTGTACAGAATTTTTTTTTTTTAATTTTGGCTGCTCTTGGTCCTTGTTGCTGTGCGGGACCTCTGGGTGCAGCAGGCGGCGGGGACAGGGGCTCTTCGTTGTGATGTGTGGGCTCCAGTGCTTGCAGCACTTGGGCTCAGTAGTTGTTGTGCGTGGGCTTAGTTGCCCCAAGGCATGTGGAATCTTCCCAGACCACGGATCCAATCCATGTCCCCTGCATTGGCAAGTGGATTCTTAACTGCTGGACCATCAAGAAGTCTGTCTATAGAATTTTCTGTCTCCCTTTCAACATCACTGATGAGAAACCAGTATTTATTTCTGAAGTGCTATGAGCAGTTTCATGCTATACTGGTCTCTTTGGAGATCCGCATGTGACAATGTTAAGAGAATGCACGGCTGAATGAATGCTCCTTAATGTCTCGGCTGTGTCCCTGGGGTGAGGAGAAGGTCATCAGTGGTCTAGAGGGGGAACTGCGCAGTAGGCTGACTTAAGGAAGGGATTCATTTGAGAACTCTTTTGGACGCCTAGCATCCCATCACACGTGACTTTTGCAAAGCTCACCTTTTCTATTTCCACTGAATTAACAAAGATTCCTTAACAGTGCCGACAGACAGCTCAGAGACAGCTGTCTTCATCCTGTTTCCATTCTCTGTTCTTGAGTCCCAATATTCACTGTTCATGGGCGAGCATGATAGGCTGTGCTTGCCTCTGGAAATCTCAGGTGTTTTGACTTTACTATTTTTAATTGAAATATATCTGATACAGAAACACTGTCAAGGAATACAACATGATTTGATAATTTATATACTGTGATATAATTGCCAATGAAGTGTAGTGAACTTTTCTGTAACGTAATGACTTCTGTTGTGGTTTAAGTGAGATCTAGTCTCTGAGCAGGTTTGATGACTACTGCTAATAACACAGCAGTGTCGTCTTTACTCATTGTGCTCCTCAGGACTTATTTACTACTAGTTCCAAGTTTGTGTCCTTCAGCAACATCTCTCCTATCCCCTCCTTAACGTCTGGAAAACACTTTTCTGTTTTTACTAGTTTAGCCTTTTTACCTTCCACAGGTATGTGACAGCATGCACCATTTGTCTTTCTCTGACTTATTTAGCACAATGCTCTCATGGTCCATCCACGCTGAAAATGGCAGGATTTCTTTCTTCTCATGGCTGAATAATATCCCACTGCATAACATACGTATACTGTATCTTCTCTATCCATTCATCCACTGATGGCCACTTACGCTGTTGCCATCTCTTGGCTGTTGGGAATCATGTTGCAATAAACATGGGAGTGCGCATATTTCTTTGAACTCCTGTTTTCATTTCCTTTGGGTATATACACACCCAGAAGTGGGATTTCTAGATCATACAGTAGTTCTATTTTTAACTTTCTGAGGAACCTCAGTATTGTTTCCCATAAGGGCTGAACCAGTGTATATTCTACCAACAATGCACAAGAGGTCCCTTTTCTCCACACTCTCACCAACACTTCTTATCTCTTGCCTTTCTTCAGGACAGCCATTCTAGCAGGTGCGAGGTGATAGCTCATTCTGGTTTTGATTTCCATTTCCCTGATGAGTAGTGATGCTGAGTATTTTTTCATGTACCTGTTGGCCATTTGCATGTCTTCTTCCAGCCACTCCAGATTTTTCAGCTGCAAACGGTAAGCCAGGCCAAACACCCACTAGTGGTGGCTGCTGCTGCTAAGTCGCTTCAGTCGTGTCCAACTCTGTGCGACCCCATAGACGGCAGCCCACCAGGCTCCCTCGTCCCTGGGATTCTCCAGGCAAGAACACTGGAGTGGGTTGCCATTTCCTTCTCCAATGAATGAAAGTGAAAAGTGAAAGTGAAGTCGCTCAGTCGTGTCCGACCCTCAGCGACCCCATGGACTGCAGCCCACCAGGCTCCTCTGCCCGTGGGATTTTCCAGGCAAGAGCACTGGAGTGGGGTGCCATTGCCTTCTCCACTAGTGGCGGCCAGTCATCACAAAGTGAGGAAAAGGATAAATACAGAAAGCTCTACTCCAGCCTCAGCTCTTAGGGAGGCCTCCCAGGCCAACTAGGAGTAACTGGGCTTCAGAAAGGAGTCATTTGACCCTGTTTATTTCTAACTCCTATCTTCTTTATTGATTAGCATTTGCAGTGGTGACAAATGATTGGGACCTCAAACCTCTAACACACAATTCATTAAAAGTTGGTTGGGACTGAAGCAACTTAGCACACGCACACACACACGTTGTAGGGTTGTTGTCAGGATTACATGAGTTGAAAGAAAGTGAGAGTGTTAGTCGCTCAGTCGTGTCCCACTCTTTGCAACCCATAGACAGTAGCCCACCAGGCTCCCTGTCCGTGGGATTCTCCAGGCAAAAATACTGGACTGGGTTGTCATGCCCTCCTCCAGGGAATCTTCCCGATCCAGGGATGGAACTGGGTCTCCCGAACTGCATTTTGTAGGGCTGTTGTGAGGATTACACGAGTCACAGGAGTCAAATGCCTAGCAGAGTGTCTGGCACACAACAAGAGTTCAGTAAACAGTTTAAAGTGGAAGCTACAGCATTGAAAAAGTCCTCTTCTAATTTAGATGATTTCTAACAAAATCAGAGAGAAACTGTAAATTTTCTTATGATAAACCATCATAGACTTATACCGTCAGTCTGTCGGGTGTTACATCATGCTACTGTATAATCAATGGTGGCACCTGCTCAAAGGAAAGGAAGTAGAAAGAAGCAAGCATGGGAGTATGAGAAGAAGAGTAATGCTGCAAAGTGATCTCTGACCCCTCCTCTTACATACTATGAAAAAGATATTAGGCTTAGGAGCATGCGCTGAAATGTCAAAGCAATGAAAACCGAACCAAAAAGATACTCAGCTTGTCACCTCTTGGACCATCACACAAATGCCATGGAAAATGGCCAATACAGTGAGATGAATGGCGAGCTTTCAGCAAGTGAAGTCTGAACGAAGGCAGCTACCTTTCAGCTGGTGCCACAGCTAGTGTCCTCCCGTCACATTCCACTTCATCCTGGACGCCCATGGAGCTCGAGGAGTCCACTCTAACGCTGCACACCCTACGTGGGTGCTTGAAGTGTAACAGGGATTATAAGTTAGCAACAGGAGCCTGACTTTAAAGGAGATGATGTAACCGTGTTCTGTGGGTCAGGAAGGGCTGGGTGTCTGGATTCAGGCAGGGGATGTCAAAGACCACTGGTCGCCACTTTGATCGCCTTTTTCCTGGTTTGGAGGTGAGACGAGGGGGAGTGAGGCTCATGGGCTTCTGGGAAGGTATACTCTAGCATTCACTTTATCCCAAAAGGGCAGAATTCTCCTAAAGAAGGACTGGTACTCATGATAATATGTCGGGCAGCAAATGGTTCTATAAAATGGACATTATCTACTTCTCAGCACTAATTCTTTAAACGAGACAGCATTTTACAGCATTTGATACATTGCCAGGCACTGTTTCCTCTTATTTTCATTAATGTGTACCAATGGTGATGAAAAGGACTTCAAAGAAAATGTGATCACAGACCATCAGGAACAACTGCACCTTTGCTGAAATCCAGGAGAGCTGCTTCTGATACCATAGCGCTAAACTGGCTCACTTTTTAAAGATATATCACTTTGGATGCTACTGGTAACATGTGATTTCAAATCTTTCCAATGCCAAGCAACCACAATCTTACTACATTTTGTCAGTTAAAATATCCCCAAAGTGTGTGCACTGGTTGAGTTTAACAATCTCACTGATTACATATGGCCTTCCTGTTGTCTTCTTCAAGAGATGGGAATACCAGACCACCTGACCTGCCTCTTGAGAAATTTGTATGCAGGTCAGGAAGCAACAGTTAGAACTGGACATGGAACAACAGACTGGTTCCAAATAGGAAAAGGAGTTCGTCAAGGCTATATATTGTCACCCTGTTTATTTAACTTATATGCGGAGTACATCATGAGAAATGCTGGACTGGAAGAAACACAAGCTGGAATCAAGATTGCCGGGAGAAATATCAATAACCTCAGATATGCAGGTGACACCACCCTTATGGCAGAAAGTGAAGAGGAACTCAAAAGCCTCTTGATGAAAGTGAAAGTGGAGAGTGAAAAAGTTGGCTTAAAGCTCAACATTCAGAAAACGAAGATCATGGCATCTGGTCCCACCACTTCATGGAAAATAGATGGGGAAACAGTGGAAACAGTGTCAGACTTTATTTTTCTGGGCTCCAAAATCACTGCAGATGGTGACTGCAGCCATGAAATTAAAAGACGCTTACTCCTTGGAAGAAAAGTTATGACCAACCTAGACAGCATATTCAAAAGCAGAGACGTTACTTTACCAACAAAGGTTCGTCTAGTCAAGGCTATGGTTCTTCCAGTGGTCATGTATGGATGTGAGAGTTGGACTGTGAAGAAGGCTGAGCGCCGAAGAATTGATGCTTTTGAACTGTGGTGTTGGAGAAGACTCTTGAGAGTCCCTTGAACTGCAAGGAGATCCAACCAGTCCATTCTGAAGGAGATCAGCCCTGGGATTTCTTTGGAGGGAATGACGCTAAAGCTGAAACTCCAGTACTTTGGCCACCTCATTCGAAGAGTTGACTCATTGGAAAAGACTCTGATGCTGGGAGGGATTGGGGGCAGGAGGAGAAGGGGACGACAGAGGATGAGATGGCTGGATGGCATCACTTACTCGATGGACGTGAGTCTGAGTGAACCCCGGGAGTTGGTGATGGACAGGGAGGCCTGGCGTGCTGCGATTCATGGGGTCACAAAGAGTCGGACACGACTGAGCGACTGATCTGATCCTGTTGTCTTACGATGGGACATCTTACCCGGTGTATATCTCCCTCATCAGCCTTCCTCTCTTGCCATCTCACAGTGGTTATAAGGGTTTAGGATTTTTGGCTGCCAAAACCATGTTTATCAGAGCAAGAGGGTCCTGAAATAAAAGAAAAAGGGAACCTAGGTGGAAGAGAGAATCTCCTTCTTGACCAACAACTGTCTTTTTGTATAAATGAGAAAGCAATTTCAAGAAATTAATCAGGAATGGCACCAGTCTACCACCTATTCTACTGAATAGATAATAAATATTTAAGAGATAAGATACTGTCAGTGTGATAAGGTACCAGGTAACTAAAACAAGCTTAAGAACCAAGCTGGCAGAAAATAACCGAAGCACAGCTTTAGATGAGACAAAGTTGCCCTGGCAACTCTACCAGCAGCAAGTTCTGGCAGGTGCTGTCACTACCAAAACAAAAGGCAGGGGTAGAGGAGACACAGATCTGTTTCAGAGCAGTGTCATACACCCAAGAAGACAAGGTCTGGGGGAAGAATGGCAACCCACTCCAGTGTTCTTGCCTGGAGAATCCCAGGGACTGGGAGCCTGGTGGGCTGCCGTCTCTGTGGTCGCACAGAGTCGGACACGACTGGAGCGACTTAGCAGCAGCAGTAGCAGCATATACTCTGAACAAAGCAAATAACAGGTGCCCAGAATCCTCAGCTATGTACAGATATGTCACACCATTACCCATCTGCTTGCTTACACTGAACCTGAAGCAACTGGGAACTGAAAGGTAATGTAGGGATGTCCCTGGTGGTGCAGTGGTTACAGCTCCAATGCAGGGGGTGTGGGTTCGATCCCTGACTCGGGACCTAAGATCCCACATGCCTTGCAGTCAAAAAACCAAAACATAAAACAGAAGCTATACTATAACAAATTCAGTAAAGACTTAAAAAATGGCCCACATCAAAAACAAACAAAAAACACCTTAAAAAAAAAAAAGGAAGGTAATGGAGATACACTGTTTGGTTACTACAGCAAAATAAGGCAGGATAAGACAACTGGAGGTGGGAGAGGGGAGGGGACAACCTTCCTTAGTTTTATTTCACTGTGAATTCCAGGACAAAAAATCTAGTGCACTGGTACTCAGCTTCAGCATTCCGCTGCTAAAAAATCAAATAATACAGGAAAATATTTATCTCAGTGGACAGATTATTTCCATGATTTGTTTTAATTACATAACATTAAACAATTTTGGCATTTGCTGCTTCTTGGTTGTAAGCATACAGAAACAGCTGATAAAATTAACAAGTAAAAATAAATTCTTAATTGTGTTTAGTTTGCTAAATCTTCTTTCGTTTTGGTGATCTTATTCGTGGGTATGCTTTTGGATTGCCTGATATATAATAACATTTTGTGCTACGTAATACCATGGACAGGTATTGTTTTTATTTAAAACTAATTAAAAAGAAAGACAAAAGAAACACTTTCATTCCCCAGGAGCTGGCATTAACCTGTTTGTCTGTACACATCAACCTTACCCCTACAACCCTCCTTTAGTGGTAAACAGCCTTTGTCACACACTAGTCAACACAGGCTCGCTGAGTGTGCAGTAAACATCTTTGAGAAGCTTATGAGGGGGGATGTACATCCCGAATTGGAAAAGCATTTAATTTCTAATTATTTTAAAAGAAGAAAACAGGAAAGAAAGAAGTGACCACGACGTTTTCCACTTCTCATGTCGCTGTCACTAGGGTTAAGTATGCTATGATGAAAACTGCTGTGTTGAAAAAGAAAAAACAAAACAAAACAAACTGCTACCTTAGTACACACCCAAATGCTATACTTTCATTAATATGTGCAAATATGAGACACAACCACCTGTTTTAAAAAAAAAAAAAGACAGCCTTGCTCTTTGACAATTTCAGAATAAGAAACTTTTCTTTAGTTCCTTTTCAGAGTTTCTGTAGTTGCCTACTTTTTTTTCCTGCTGTGCCAGTCACTTTGGATCTATATCACTTCAACTCTTCACGAAAAGACAGGGAGTCCTCATTTAGAAAACACTTCCTAATTTTACATTTTAAAGTTAATATTTAAAAAGAAAAACCTTTCAACTCCCCACCCCATCATGAATAATCTGGTTTAATACAAGTATATAAATAAAGGTGTTCTTTTGCCTCAAAAATCATTTAAGCAACTTTACAAGAATTATTGTTTAAAAAATTTACCTAGAGAAATTAAAGTACCAGTCATTTACCCCCTATAATAGATAGTGCTCAAGGATTCACGTATCAAGGCTGTCTTCTCAGTTTATCATCCTTTAGTTCTGTTAGGCGGGCTTCGCATGTTCTTAATCACTTTTTTCTTCTACTTGATAATGTCTGTATTCTGGCTTCAGTTCCCATGTGTTTTTGTGGATCCCTTTTACATTTTGAACACCAATTTCCTTTAAGATGTCCTTCAGGTACGACTGAAAAACAGAACCAAAATAACCTTGACAGATGAGATAAAGAAGGCAAGAAACAAAATATAAAATAAAATGATACACCAAACTACATTTACAAGTAACAAAAATTATGATTCTGAAAGCCCCATTAGATTTCTCTGTAAAGAATTTCAATAAACTGCCTTTTTGATTATCTGCATACAATACATGATATCTGCACTAAATATGATTATTTGCATTAAAGGGCTTGGAAGTCCTGAATGCCAGCAGCCCTTGAGAACTAAAAAAAAAAAGAAGGAAAGAGAATCTAGAAGGAAATACATTTGCTGGTACTTAATTTACACAGTATACCAAGTGTAATGAGCTCCCGAGTTCCATGGTATCACTGAGTTCACAGTCAGACAGGGTTATTCTTGGATAGGAAACAGTCATTTTAGAAGCAGGAGCATATGTTATTTTTCTATGAAGCAAGCACATGACAGGCACCCAGAATTCTCAGTTCTAAGGTGAGTTCTCAAATTTGCTATTGGGCCACTTGCTTTTCTTGTGTAATAAGATAAGTCATTATGTATGTTTAATATTGTTTGTATCATGTGGCCAAGGTTGCCTAGACAGAGGAAGGGAGAACAAGATATGTTAAAAACCCCGAGGGCTGCAGTTTTCTTGGGCTTGGGTCCACCAAAGGATAGAGGTGAGAAATGACAGAGGTCAGAACTTTGAATCATGGTATTTCAGGCACCTGAAAATTCAGGTATTACCCAAATGATCACAGCTGCTGCTAAGTCGCTTCAGTCATGTCCGACTCTATGTGACCCCATAGATGGCAGCTCACCAGGCTCCCCAGTCCCTGGGATTCTCCAGGCAAGAACACTGGAGTGGGTTGCCATTTCCTTCTCCAATGATCACTAGAGGCATGGAAATGATGGCTATGAAAAATGTAGTATCAAACCCCACCTTTGCTTGCCAATGCCCAAGGTGAAAAAACATTTCACTATAAACCAATACAAATTACAGTACTTCCTTCTTGGGGAAGAGAGAAAAGTTAAACATTTAAAACAAATCCCACCCGCCCCCCTACACAACCAATGAGCCAAACAAGAATTTTTGTGTGTATGCTTCATAGAACAAGTTACAGGTACATTACAGTGACTCATCCCATTGATGGAAGATGTAATAGGATGTAAATTTTTTAATTTATGGAAATGAGGCACTAATTTTAAAA
The DNA here is from genome assembly GCF_032452875.1 of Bos javanicus. Classification (NCBI taxonomy): domain Eukaryota; kingdom Metazoa; phylum Chordata; class Mammalia; order Artiodactyla; family Bovidae; genus Bos; species Bos javanicus. The sequence continues at coordinate 15,546,877 of NC_083879.1, read as the reverse complement.
AATGGCTGATAATGGCTTGATTATGTTGAAGGCGGTGCCTTTCTCAAGTGTGATGCTAGACTACCTGCATCAGAACTTCATGGGGGCCTGTGAACTAAACCCTGCTGTAGGTCAAGTCCATTAAATCTCTGGCACCAGGCTTGGGAAACTGCATTTCACAAGCCCCCTGGAGCCTGACTGAACTGAAGTCCACAGCAAGTGCTCAAAAGCTTCTTCTGGCTCTAACGCTCTGGGATCTTGGGTCTTTGCAGTGTTATTTAGTTTTCTGAGCCTCACGGTTGCTGGAGAGTGTGTGTTAACCGACACCATCGAACACCACCGAACACCACCTTACACTGACCGGTGCACTGCTCTACAGTTTCAACTTTTATTTAGGGGTCCCTGGTTAGCACTGGAACTACATACAGGTCTCTCAAACGGCCCGGATGGCTCAGCTCTCACTTGAGCGGCTTCCCCACCCCAGCAGGTGGCAGCAATGAATCGGTGGAGGCCTGGGTTTCCCCAGGAGGAGGCCTGCCTGCCTGCCTGCTTCCCACGCCTTCTGTAGCTGGCTCCAACGAGGGACCCGTGTAAATGAGTCAGCGAGTTACTGAAGTAGGCTTCAGACAACCAGGTAATATGCATGCCTGCCATCTGCTACTTCAGATTGCATAGAAAACATGGGACACTGTTCATAAATGACTTTCTAGTTAAACAGGATTCATAAATGGAAAATGATGGGATGGGCTTCGGTTTTCAGTTTGGGTGCCATGAATGATTTCTTTGTAAAATTCCAAAGAATGGTTTATTGTGCGAATAGCTAGACCCTGGGTGCAAACAAGCATACAACTGGGGACACAGTGCAGGCTCAAAAATGAAGACAGCAGTGCCAGGAGCACTGTGGCTGCCAGACAGACACTGTCTTCTCCTCAAGCCTACCATGCCCGTGTACATAACCCGGGCACAGAAGATGAAAAGCCTAGAGAGGGCTAAACACAAAATACTGAGTGTCTTAAGTGTACAAAGTCAGTTGCCTTCACTCTCATTTTATTGCATTAGTATAATAAAGTTAAGGAGTATTTTTTTTTTTAATATAAAGATGTCACTCTTTTTTTTTTTTTTTCTTTTTTTAACAAGAATGCCAAGACATAGTCAGGGGTCCATTAATTTGTCAGTTAACAAGATGGGATTAGGGTCATGGTACAGAATTCTCTTCTGGGGTGGGAGAAGGGGCAAACTTCGGAAGTTTGACAATGTTCCAAATCCCAAACCTAAGACCACTCGACTAGAACCAGTTGAGTTAACTTGGCATTAGCATTAGCAGAGAGAGTAGCAGTGACAGTAGAGAAAAACAAGGTCAGAAAACCCTAGAAGGACGGACACAAGGAAAGAACGGGGAGATTATGTCATTTCTCTGTTTAAACTTTTCTCTGACTTCCCCTTTGGCCTTCAGGTTAAATTCCAAACTCTCCTGCAGGCATTCACCCAGGTCTGTCTTTTCCCTTTGGCCTCATCCTCTAGTACCTCCTGGCCGGGCACTGGCCATTTCTGTGCCTGCACGCTCTTGTTCCCCACCCTTTGCTTTCCCTGTAAGGCTTATCCTCTTCCTTCAGATCAGAACTCCTCATCCTTTTAGACTTGGTGCAAATGTCACTTTCTTGAAGGAAACTTCTCCAACGGTCCCACCTCTCAGATCTACACTTCATGTGGTGTGAACTTCCAGGGAGAGCCCTCACAGCATCAGAGCTCTCTGTGTGCACGCCTGTCTCTCCCATCAAACCCTGTGCGGCCACCGCAGGGCCTGAGTGCACGTCAGAGGCACGGGGCACACGAATGCTGAATGAATCGGGTATGCTTCAGAGTTAAGAGAGGGGCGAGGAGGGTTTAGCTCTTGCAGCGGGGTGGTGGTTGTTGGGGGAGATCACTTAGACGGCCCAAGGGAATAAACTCTGCTAGCTCTGTTGTCCTTTCTCGTCTCACTACCACATACAGCAATGACCCTGTTTGAGAAATAAAAATTGGTAAAACTGTATTACCTGAATCTGAATTTACTACTAACATTTGTATTGTGGTGCTAAAACACTATTGAGACAAAGCTAACTGGGGTGGAAATTTTTAAAGGTTTTAGCAGGACAGAAGATTAATTGGTAATCGGACTTCCCTTTTAAAAACATGTGCATCTTCACACTTAGATTGATCTGAGCACCAGGCTGAGTGGCACACAGTCTGTTTTCGTCCTCAGAGTTCACAGCTTAAGATCCGGGTGTGTACGGGGGAAGCAAGGGCATGTGAGCAGGCAACCATAAAGTAAAACAGAAGCCCAGGAACAAGGACACATATGTAGGACATCATGGGAGCACTGGAGAGGGGCTGGAGCCAAGATGCTAGGTTCTTTGAGGAGGGATATTTGATCATTTGAACTAAACGGCAATTCTGTGTGGAGACCAAGGGGGACTAGTTCTCCTCTTAGCATTAAATAGCCCTAAACACTGATTCTGCAATTTAATCTTTGGCCTAACCACTTGTATTTTAAACAAAGGAATCTAGAACTGAGAAGATCACCTTTATGTCACATAGGACTGGAAAGATTTCTCACTACCCACTATGGGCAGTTTGGCGGAACAAGAGCTGAAATAATAAACTGGCTCAAGTCCAGCAAGTCTTCATCAAAGAGAATGTGTGGGGGCGTATTTACAGCAAGTCTGAATGCAGAGAAAAAAGGGAGAGAACATTACAGCCTCCTTGCAAGGGAAGGCAAGGCACATTCTGGAGCCCAGAAGTCTACTGAGGAGGATGTGCTGTGCATTTGTGGATCAAGACAAAACTGTGGTGGCCAAAAGGCTGGAAATTCACACATCAAATTCCTGATTTCTCCCCCAAGATTAAGACAAACCTAGTCACAAGGCACACACCTAGTCACGGTAGCCTACTTTAGCTTCTCTTCTTCACTCTCCTTATCACCTTCCACCCTTGCCATTTTTCATATCATCTTTTCCTCTACTGCAAATGGAGGATTTATCTGTTTCATTATAAAATTTAGTGTTAAGCATTACCACAGATAATAATGAATTAATTATACCTAATTCCTAAAAGTTGATTTAAAAAAAAACAAAAACATATATCTTTGACAGAGAGCTGATCACCAAATAATAATGCTTTTAGGTAAGATAAAGATACTACCTTACTAGACTTCTCATCACAAAACAGTCCCCAAAGGCTGGAGTGAATGTGTATTACATAAATCTACACCAAAAGATGGCACTGGTTAACAGTCACCAAAGGGAAACTGCTTATACGCTTTTTATACACTGACCCAGTGGCAAGGGCATCCATGATCAGTTCTGTGATCATTTCAAAGTATCACTTCATATTTATGTGATTTTGTATGATTGACTGTGACTCCTGTAAGCAAGGCTGACAGAACAGAGGTCGTACTGATGAAGAGGTCAGTGGCTCCAAGGCACAGCATTCTTTCATTAAAAAAAAAATTAAACAAACTACATACTATGCATAAGCTGTGAACAAAGGCAACCTATGTTCTCCCTCTTTTAGAGAAAACCCTGAACGAGGGAGGGAAGGCGGTGCTGAGGGCTTCTCTGGAACCTGGGCCATCTCAGCATTTTTCTCCCCCTTTCCTGCTGGTTTCGTCTCTGTTTTTATACTAGTCTCTGCCGTTTTCCTCTCAGGGTCCCACAGGCTGCATTCCTCCCTTTGTAAAAACTCTAAGGAGTACAGAGATGACGGGTAATGAAATGGTCAAGCCATAAACCCTACCCACTCCACAGCCCTCCCCACTTAGTCCAAACTCTAAAATAAGAAATTTATTGCTGCATTAACATCTATATGCTGGTAAATCATCTTACTTTCAGTAACACTTCATCTGTCCAGCGGTGGCAAGTGACTCACATGCTTACATATTTCAGATAAAGTTTACTACCTTTGGGCCAACTTTGAATTTTAAGTATGTTTAAAGACATGCTTTCTAAATTGTATTAGTTTATTTGTATGCTAAACATAACTTAACCTTGGAATACTGCAAAGTATTCCAAGGCTCGGATATTATGGCTACCAACTGGGGGAGAAAGAAACATACATATATACATATAGTTAATGTTAAAAACGTTAATTAGAAAAATACAATCAAAAGATATTCAAAACTAGATAAAGATGAAAAAAATTCCTACTGAAATATAAATATGAATTCTCACATTTAGAACTACAGAAACTAACTGCATTTGGTGTGATGAGTAGTTTAGCTATTTTTATTTTTTAATTGGAGGAAAACTGCTTCACAATGTTGTGTTGGTTACTGACTGACGTGTAGTTTAGACTGTACAAAGAATAAGAAGATGTCAATTGACATAGTCATTATTAGTCCATCTGGAAACAATGCTAGAAATTAAATGGCAAGCAAGAGAGTCTTTAGGTATTTATTTTACCACAGACAATTTTTAGAAAATTAGCTAGATGATGAGGCATTATTCACCCTTAATATATATAGAATAGACAGTAAAGTTTTACTCTAATGCAACAGTATATAAAAGCGCTTGCTGCCTAAGGATTAAAAAAAAACTGATGACAATCGGGCAGTTCCTCAGTTAAACGGAGTTACCATGTGACCCAGCAGTTCAACTCGCAAGGGAAATCACAATAACTTGTACATAATGTTCATATCAGCCTTATTACAGTAGCCAAAAAGACGAAACAACTATCTGTGGGTGAATGGATAAACAAATCGCTGTATACTCATATAATGGTATATATCTGGCAATAAAAAAAGAAAATACTGATACGTGATACAACATGGATGAAACTTGAGAAGACATTATGCCTAAATCAAAGAAGTCAGTCATAAGAGACCACATATCATACAATCCCACTCATAGGAAAATGTCCAGACCAGGCAAATCTTTAGAGACATAGCGGGGATCAGTGGTTTGCTAGGGCTGGGGAGGGGGTGGGTGCACAGGAGAAATTGTTAACAGGTACAGAGTTTCTTTGAGGGGTGACTAAAATGTTCTAAAATTGGTTGTGGCAGTGGTTGTACAACTATGTGAATATATGAAAATCCACTGAACTGTAACTTAAAAAAAAAAACACAATTGTACTGAAAACAAGGTTTTAAATTGATGAGGAAAAAAAGACCTCTCTAGCTGACAACAAATTAAGATAACACCAGTTTTTATTACCAAATTACCCTGGGTAAAGTAAAATTTCCAATTAACAGTGGCAAGCTCTTTGGATCAGTCCATACAGGCTGGAAAATATGATGGAATTAGAATATCCGTCTTGGCACATTCTAGAAGGAACACTCTGTTGCAACACAGAACTGGAGGTGGCCAGCCAGGCAGGCACCGTAAGGTTTTCTGCCAACAGGTGTAGCCTCTGGGATCAATTCCCCTGCTGAGCTAGAGAGATCAGAAGCTTCAGACACTTATCTAAGCCCACAGGGTAATGTCTGCTCTTAGGTAGAGACCAACACACAGAAAACGACTTCTTCCCCAAGATAATTCCCACAAGACGGCACGCCTGAAACAAGTCTGGCTTTCCAGTTTGCTCTAGGGACTTGCTTTAGGGATCAAGAAACCAGGAGGAGGCAGCTAATGAGCTTAAACATTTATTTTTTACCTCTTACCTTTATTCATTTTATTTTAAAATCAAATGGGACTGGAAAGGTAGAGAAGGAGATTTTATGGGTAATGACATTTCCAGAATAAACACAAATTGTATGGCCTACTGCTTAATTAAAAACTCTAGATTTTGTATGTAGATAATGCCCAATTTTGCTTACTGGGAGCCTATGTCAGATACTGCTTTTATCTACGTAGTATTTCATATAAAATAATGACTGGTTATACTAACAAATTGACCCCCCAATTTTACCTCATTCAGAATTAGGTAAAAAAATAAAATAAAAAGGCTGAGACAAATCATAGGATAAATTAAAAGAGAAAATGTTGCCATTTCATAATAAACTTGGTAGTAAATCTATTAGTTATTAGAACCTTCTCTTCATAAGGAAAGCATTAAAATTTTATAAATGCATTTAAATTTTATCCATTTATATTCAACATAGTTAATAATTTATTTTAATAGGACATTTCATACTCTAAAACTTTTAAGTAAGGCTCAAATTAACAAGATAGCAAATAATTATTTTTTAGCACTACACTCTAACCTACTGAATTAACCAGCAGCTACAAATAATTATTTTTTAAAATGGAAGTCTCACAAAGGGCTGTCACTAGTTAATATGCTTTGCTGGGCAACTGGTGGTCTTTTTAGTTTTGGTAATACCATTTGAAATTAAAAACTTCCAGTTATAGAAAAAATGAAGAGAGAACTGAAAGGAAATATGTGAATAGAAAGGAAATGATAAAGATTCGGGGGAAAAAAGAGAAAAGGAATCATGTAAAAAAGGAAAAGCCTATGTCAGAACAAGACATATAATAAAAACACTTATTTAGCAGTTCATTTTGGGAATGAACTTTAAACACTGAACTTCAAAAAAACAGGTTTTTTTTTTTTTTTTTAAATTGGAGGACAATTGCTTTACAATGTTGTGTTGGCTTCTGAGGAAAAAAAAAATGCCCTGTTTTTACTTGGGTCAGGAACTGAATGAGCTAGCACAGAGCTTAGATTCCATTTTCCATGTGTATGGCTGAGACTAGTGAGACGATTCTTAATAATACAGACATTTTCAAAGCAGTCTGAGAGAGAAATTAGCTCCCCCCTCCTGTCATTAAAAAGGGGTTCCCATTGTCAGAAAAGCATTTTTTGAGTTTGTCTTTGGATATACACGTGTCTGAACAGAAGAGGCGATGCAGTAAGACCTGGGCTCAGGCCACTAGGCAACTCCTGCTCTAGGACTATGACTGAACTGTCCCTAAGATTACTTTCACCTTTTAAGATTCCGAGCCAGAGAGGTAGGATACGTATGTATCATAGTATGCGACACAGACGTCATGAAGAGAAAAGAGGAGTAGTACACTTCCGGCTTGAGCAACTTGGGGCTCGGTGTTGTTACTGCAGTGGGGCAGTCTGGGGGGTTGGGGTTGGAGGGATGTAGAAATCAAGAGTTCTGTTTTCAACAGACTAAATCTGAGGTAACAGCAAATGACCACGGCTCAGCGGGTGCTATTTCCGAGCCAAGTAGTGTGGCGCAAGGGTGCGAGAGGCAATGGGCCTGGCCGATGGACGGTCCTACCCTATCCTCTTGGTTCAGGAATGAACATCCAACCCCTGGCGCGGCAATTAAGATCTTCCCTGAGCTTCTGCTGGAATAATCAGGGCAGACATTCTCCGTATGCTTTGAGGCTGCTGGCTGTGAAGTGCTTCAGGAGGCCACTTTGTCTACCACACAGCTAGATTCTGCCCGAGCAGAAAGACAACACCCAGGAAAGACATAATGATGAGGAGAGATAGGGAGGGGTGGGGAGGAACTGGGCTAACTAAATAGTATTAGCAGCTGGATCCAGCCATGTCTAAAGCAAGATGCATTCCTGAACTTCTCAGCTACAGGAGCCAATACACTGTATTTTTACTTAAGCTAGTTTGAGCTCAGTTTTCTTTTCTTGCAGCTGAACAAGTCCCAGCCAACTGACAGGTCTATAACAACATATGCTTGTAAATAAACTTTTATTTTTTGACAGGAGAAATGCTAAGTATATCAAATTCTTTAGCCACTTTTTCCCTTTAAAAAACGTTGTCTTCTTGTATCTTACTGATGCCAAATTCCACTTATTTCTATTCAGGCCTGTCTGGAAACAAGCTCTGAGGATCAGGTTAACATTACCTTATTGCTGCACTGGCTTTATTAAAAGCCTATTTTGAGCAAACGAGCAACGGCCTGTTGAGCATTATTTAGCTCTGGGCAACTTAAGCTTAGGGATACCAAGCTGCTTCAAAATCAAAGCCATGCAAATCTTTGCCTCATTTTTCTTGTTGATGTGAACTTACTTTATAAAAGCATGCAAACTGTTCAATTACACGCTCTGAATTTAAAGGCAAATGGTCCACTGAGTCGACGTGATTGGGGACTGCTGATTTACAAGGGATCATCAATAATTAAAGATAAAGTTCCCTGAATCTTGACCTGAAATCAAATGGACGCGGAGCACAAGAAAATGAAGAGGTTCAGTTACAATTAGAGCTGATTTCTGATGACACTTTAAACAGAAATGGATGTCTGAAGAAACCCTGGGCAAGGGGTGCTGTGCTGGAGAACAGGGTGCTTGGGCTCATAGTGGTCTTGGCAGTCTGGGGTTTCAAAGGGAACAATTACATAAAGCTTTAAATGGCTTGAATTCCTGAAGGAAATGCTGCTATGCTATTATTTTACAGATACAATAAAATATGAAGAAAGACTTGACATAACACATTTAAGGTAAAAGAGCAAAGACTGTCAACAGAGAAATAATAGGCTTCCTCTGATATTTTACTTTGGCGGGGGGATGGTGGGGAGTCAAAATTTAAAATTCATGAAAACACTCCTTTAAATGGATGCTGTGTTTCTGACTTTTTTTATCAGTTACCAGAGCCTGGCCTTTTAAAATTGGCTTATTTGTCCTTAATGAGTAACTTTAACTCTCTGATTGCTTATGCAAGTCACACACTGGTGAATGAAGGATACAGGCTGGCCCTTAAGGGCAGTTTCTCTAATCAATAATTTCGCTTGCAGGAGTGAAGGTTTTTAGGAAGAAGACTGGAAGGGAAGGAACTGGAAAAACAAGAAAATACTTCAGATGCACTCAGAATGTCAAAAATGACATCCTAAAGGTCAGAAAGCAGATGGTAACTTAAGAATATAGTAGTAGTGCTAATAACAAAGAGGACGTGTTAAAATGAGCACATCGTGGTCAGAAATCTGGTATCAAGAGAGGCGCTGGGGGCCGCAGAAAACCAGAGCGTGTCATTAAATGCACTGACTAAAGAACTCAACACCAAGAAGATCTCTTTTCCTCCCTTTTACACAGGGCTCAAAAATTTGTTTAATAATACTAACAATAAATATTAGCAAAATACTTTGCTGTTGACAAATGCAACTTTCATAAACATTAAAATTATTACAAGGAACCTATAAACTAGGTATTTTTAAGACAAATTTACAAAGTATAATATTATACACATTTAACTTGAATATATTAGTAAATTTTATATTAAGAATGTCATATATCAAGTAAATTAAATATTAAATTATATAATGTATTAAACCATTAAATGCATTCAAGTACCTGAGGCTATTTGGCTAAATGGCAGGACTGGGACATGAACTGAGGTCCTGTTACTCCCAGTCCTGTGCTCTTTCCATCAGGAAGTCTCCTTCCTGGATCACTGACTTTAATGCTACACTGGGTTCCTTCATTCTCCTGGTACTGCTCAGACTAAAATCAAATTAGTAAGGGTGTGTGTACTGAAGCCCATTAGTACAGACCGACTTACGTCCTGTCACCCTTTTAAAAGAGAGAATTACCTACACGGAGGAGAGCTGGGCTCTAGCCACTTTCTAGGTCAACGGGCTTTGCCAGCTCAGTCTGAATGTGAGTGGGAGATGGAGAGGAGATGGAACAGGAGAGGGAGAGAATCATAGACGGAGCGCTGGCAGAGGTCACGATGATTATCCAGTCCAGCTCCCTCAGTTTTAGCGACGACGTGACTTCTCCAGATCCCACCGAGGTAAACGGCAGGACTAGAGCCCATGTGACCATGTCCTGTCCTCTCCTCTACACGAGAGTAACTGCAGCTCTGGCACTCTATGCTTTATTGAGACAGCTCTTTGTACCCCGCTCCTGCCACAGACAACAGGAGGTCTGTCAAAATCCACCCGAGGAAAATATGGTGGTCCTAAAAGGTAAAGGATGTCACCATCTCCTTTTCCTTAAATCACTTCATCTAATATTTATTGGATTGCTACCATAACTGTGTTGTGGAATGTATGAATATTTAGGGATGTGAACAATATACAAACCTGCCTTCAAACACTTAATGCTTTACAGGCAATTTAGTCCCTAATTAATAAAACTACTATAAAATATTTCAGTTTCTAGATCTGTTGTTCTCAAGCTCTTTGAGGTTCCCAGGCTCTCTGAGAATCTGACATAAACTACAAATCTGCTCCCCCCAAAAATCCACACATTTCTGTACATATTCAGGGGGTTGCTGGATCTCCTAAAGCCCACCTACTGACCATGAATTAAGAGGTTCTGTTAAGAGAGTCACTGAGTTCCACCACATAAAAATTATCTGAACAGCCAAGACAGAGAGAAAGCTAGTTATCCTTTTTCTCTGCTGCAAAATGAATAAACTTTAGAAACATTATGCCATTCCATGTTAAGGCAAAGAAAGAGCTTTCCTTAGCACTTATCTGAATGTCCCTCTACAAACACTTTCCCACATCTAACTGTGTGTGTGTTTTATTCTGTGAGACTATGTCATTTGCATCCAGAATATCTGGAATAGCCTTTTCATGTATATATAAAAATACAAAGATAAACTTCATTAAAAGCAGAAGAAATGGAGTTTAGCTTATGAATTATTCTATTTCAAATTTTTTAATCTAGCTTGGAATGCTGTTTCTAAGGCTTTGATGCTGAAGGGAGTGAAGTCATTAAGATGAGTTGATAATACTGCCAGCATGAGCACTTTCCTTCTCTTTGGTTAAAGAAAAAGTATTTAGGTCTTTTGGAATTCAAATTTCTTTCTTAATGAAAAAGTGAAAGCATGAAGCGTAACAGTAAAGAAATCTCTACAGAAGTGGGAAACTGCACCATCAATACTGAAGTTTCAGAAATAATTTCCTGAAGCTTTGAATACATTAAAAAAAAACAAACCATGGAGTCATTTATGTTAAAATATTTTACAAAACTGGTTATCTTGTTCCATATTCTGAGGCAAATAAATGGAGCAGTTAGAATTAACATATTCTTGGGCATCCTGGCAAGGTGGATAAAATGATAAAGGAAACTGGGTAAGAGGACAAGAATAAAGGGGTTTCCACCTAAGTTTTAAAAACCTGTAAGTAAAATACTGCTATAATTCAATCTGCCACTTTGCTAAGCTTAGGTGTGAGAAAGTTAAATGGAAGGAAATGTGACCCAAAGACTAGAGAAAGGGTTTCGATCCCTTCCTTGTTTCCAGCATTTTAAATGGATTAGAAACACAGATTATTTTCAGATAGGTATTAATACAAACGTCTGGAGAAGTGATTAAAAAATGATTATTTATAGAACAAAAATTTTCTAAAACATCAATTTATTAAAAATGTCCTTGAAAATGGAGACTAGGCCAACCCAAGCATAATCTCAACGAGCACTGTGAGGCTCTACAGCTCAAGTTTGAAAGGACCTAATGTTAGTGCTAGATGATTTAAAAAAAAATCCACAGAGAACAGTTCACAAGACAGGGATAAACAATCACTGTGAAAAAACAGTGACTCTTAAAGTTGAGCTTTTCTAGAGGGAGGGAGAAGAACAAATGAAAGACTAGAAATGCTATAAACAAAGAGACTTTAGCCTTAATGTCAAGGATCAGTCAAAGATCAAAAGGAGGACAAATCTGCCTCTTCTTCATATGAACTATTGATACTAAATGTATTTAAAATTAAAACAATGAAGCTGAGATTTAAAAAAGAAACAGAAAGGAAGAGAGGGGAAGAAAGAAAAGGGGAGGAAAGGAAGGAAGAAAAAAGACTGCACACAGACAGCTTTTCCATGCTGGAACGAGACCCAGCACCAGCACAGGTGCAGGTGAACTTACTAATTCACAACACGCTTCTCTTCAGTAAAGCCGTGTTAATGAAGCCTGTTTAAACCTATTTAAAGGATCAATGTGAGCATATACATACCACAGGTTGTTTTGTGATGTCCACCAAGTCCTTCAGATTATAATACTGATGCTTCTCAAAAGCTGAAAACAGCATGTCCAAAACGTGTTGTTTATCAGCTCGGGCTCGCTTTCCATCTTCTTTCTTTTTCCTTTCATATTCAATCTATGTGAAGAAAGCAAAAATCCCGAAGGCATCAATTCAATGTGCTCACTCTGAAACACAGGTACTCTTTTCCATCCTCTACTATTAGATTTTAAATTGCAAGGCAGCAGGTCAAAGAGCGGTAGTTCAGTATCTATGGCTTTCTTTGCTCCTAGGGCTCCTCAGACCTTTAAGGCTCCAGGAAGGTTAGTGCCCACCTGTAAACCATTTTCACTGTTCCCTAAAGCTTTATGTAATGTGTCCATTTCCTCCCCCAAAGCCCATCTTCACTGAAATCATATCATGTGGATCACAAAGTCTATTTGCAACTCTTTGTTTTTGATTACCCAAAATACAGTAAAAGAGTTTATCTGTCTATGCCATTTGGTAGGTAATATCTTTCAAAATGAGAGTTTTTCAGGGCAGGAAGAAGGCTGAGGGGCAGAGAGATCAGACAACAGGTTTTCTAGGGAGGAAAAGCTTGGGAAATCTTGGTAAAAACCAAAGAACAAGGGTGGTGACAGGTGGCCTTTTCTCCTCCCAACCCCGTGACCTCCTTGAACTTGCTTCTTCTGTAAAATGAAGTAAGCAATGGCACGAATGGTGTTACCATCCAGACATATGTGCATTTGTAAAAAAGTTAACTCTTTATTGAAAACACGCAATTTGCTTGCATTCATGTCCGTTGATTAAGCTTTTCATTTTTTTTTTTTATTAACTTTATCTTGATAAAGCCTCAGAAACTTGTTAGAGGACAGATATATATATAAACTGTAGGGCTTCCCTGGTGGCTCAGTGGTAAAGAACTCGCCTGCCAATGAAGGAGATGCGAGTTCGATCCCTGGGCCAAGAAGATCCCCTGGAGAAGGAAATGGCAACCCACTCCAGTATTCTCACCTGGAGAATCCCATGGACAGAGGAGCCTGGTGGGCTACAGTCTGTGGGGTTGCAAAACAGGTGGACATGACTTAGCGACTAAACAACAATGCAGACCGCAGCAGCAGCCCACCTGGTCAATAAGCATCAGCAGGCTGCGTAAAAGCTGTCAGAGCACAATCTTTTGTGCATCAACAGAATTACTGTGAGAGAGAGAGACTAACTTCAAAGACGGAGAAATGCATATCAAAACATACAACTGAATTATGTACAAATTCCAGCTTCATATAGTTAGGCTTATTCTCTGTATTTTAACAAGAGAGACGTAAAGAGATAAAATCTAATTTCTATTGATGTTAAGACTAAAAATATACCTTAAATATAATCAGAGACTTTAGAGGCAAGAAGTAACTCTGACAACAGTATTGGTCTTTCAATAAATAAAATTAGGAGCTAGTCAAGAAGAAAGAGCTAAATTGAATGTCTTAATTTTTGTGATACGTATACCTGGAGAGTAAAACTTGAAATCCATTCAGCTCCTCAATAGATTAAGCATGAATTAGATGCTTGGTATTGCACTAAAACTGAAGAAAATAGCAACCCACTCCAGTATTCTTGCCTGGGAAACCTCATGGACAGAGGCCTGATGGGCTACAGTTCATGGGGGTCACAAAAGAGTTGGACACGGCTTAGTGACTAAACAACAACAACAACTGCACTAAAATATGGGAGTAAATAAGATACTCTCTTTCAAAAGGTATCCCTTTCTTAAGGCTCGTGTGTTAAAATGTATACAGAGGGCCTTGAGTATTTTAAATGTAGTAATGTAGTAAAAGAGACCACAGAGTTACCTAGGACAACTCATGACGTTGGGAAAAAAGCGTAAATGCAGGGCACAGACTGTATTGTTGGGGATACTGGGCTGAGCCCAGTATCAGGTGAAAAAAAATGCACTTATGGTCAAAGGCAGAAGTACAGATTCTGCCCCAATTCCGCGAGAAAGGAGGCTGCAGAGCTATAGCCAAGACCAAAAGAGATGGACTTGGGGGCCACTCGAGACAGAATTTCTTTCTCTCGGGTTAAAAGGAGGAGAGAACTAAGACGGTGGCTGATGATGGAGAAAGAAAGCATGACAGACCAAGACAAAACCACACATCTACAAAAAGGAGGCTCTCTGGATTAAAAAGAGGAACAACGGCATGGAATACCTTAAAGTGATTCACGTTTAAGCCTTGCTTTGCTGACCAGTGTCTAAACTATGTCATATTTTCCCCCGTTTATAACTGTACTCAGTTTGCATCCTGAAATTCCCTTCCACAGCTGCACTGTGCTTGAAAGGGTTTGCTCTGTCCACTGTGATGAATAGTGTAGAAAGCAGGGCCAGAGGAAAGAGTATAAAAGTATGGACCACGGGAAGAAGATACGATAACCCTTTACTCCGACCAAGTGGAAGATAAGAAACTTAACTTGGCATCTACAAAATAGAGGGAGGTAGAATCAGACAAAGGAAGAGTGGAGAAAGCCTATTTCCTTCTTAAAGGCCTGAGTGGGGTGTGGGATTTCATTCAGTGAAAGGTCACTGTGAAGAAGGAATTCAAAGCGCCTGGACTCCATCTTAGGCCTGTTCATGCTGATCATGCTCAGCCACCTTTCCAATGGACTCTGAACTCTGTTTAGTGCCTATGAAAACAACAACAGAAGGATAAGACCCCCTCCAGACAGAGGGAACCTTGAAGATCGTATCTAGGTTACTCATCGCCTAAGAGAAAACATATACTAATCACCCCTTCCTCCAGAGAGGCCATAAATTTTTCTGTATCTATCGGAGTGTAACCTCGGGTTTACCGATTATTGGCTAATTGTTTGACTGTTTGAGCACATGAGCACATAGCACGTGGATGATGGGGTTATTGGGATTGTATTTTCCTTGGTTTATGTAAGTCTCAAGGAATTTGGAGTGGTGGGTTCAGACACGTACACATGGGGTATAAAAGATTTTCACACATGCTGGTCGGGGTCCTTGGCTAAGAGGAGACTCTGCCTTGGGCCCGCCGGTGTAATAAACTGCACTCCACTATCTGCATTGTCCTTCTGAGTGAGTTTGTTTCCCGAAACGCGTGGCTACAACAACTGATCCTCAAGAAAAACAAGACAGGTGGGAACCTAGCAAAAGGCTAGTGCTATGCTTTTGTATTCTCAGTATGGAGCCACAGTTGTACCGTATTCTTTCTTCTCTTCCATCCCAGCTTTAATTTATGCTGAAAGAAGATGGAAAAATTTAAATTCAGGGAATAGGAAACAGAAGTTATGGCAAATTCAGCTTCCACTCTTAGCCCTCTCTTCCTCATGTAAAATGACTCGAGAAGCTAGGAAGATGAACAGGAAAAAGGTTTTCAAGTAACAAAATATGCTGGTAAAGCAAGATAGGACTTCCCTGGTGGCTCAGACGGTAAAGCGTCTGCCTGCAATGTGGGAGACCCGGGTTCCATCCCTGGGTCAGGAAGATCCCTGGAGAAGGAAATGGCAGCCAACTCCAGTACTCTTGCCTGGAAAATCCCATGGATGGAGAGCCTGGTAGGCTACAGTCCATGGGGTAGCAAAGAGTTGGACACGACTGAGAGACTCTACTACCAAAGCAAGACAGTCCACTTTAGAGAGGGCATACAGTCCAGTAGGCAGTAGAGAGGAAAAACTTAAGCGTCTGTTATCAAGTTGTCCCAACCCTAAAAGCCATAGGTCAGACCCAAAAGGACTAAAGATAAGAACTGAGAATAAATTAGAAAGAAACTTCAAAATCAATACTGAAGGTATTGATTAAGAGTCAGATTAGGTTGTGATTTGTAATGTTAATGAGCAGTGAGAAAAGTACCAATTCTACACAGAAAATTTTCTTTTTAAATCTTGGTTTACATGTTTCAATCTCAAAAACACTGCATTTAACATTGGTGCTCTCCTCCTTTAAAATGGGGAGAAAACACACAAGACCTGTATGCTTATCTTTCTGCATTAACCACGCCTATCAATGGCTCAATAAAATTTTTGTAGTACTGCATTATTTAAATCTTTTTTTTTTTTTTTAATAATGTTCAAGACAGATCCATCACCCCAATTCTGCTCTGTGGTATCAGGTGGTTCCAAAGTACATATAACTATAAAAAGGGACTAAAATGATCCCATGATCATGAAATTATTAGCAACAAATTATACTCATGCCAAAACTAAGATCCCTGAGGTAACTTCTCTTTTCTAAGCTCATCAGTGTACAAATGAAGTCTTAATATTGTACTTATAACTCTGTACTAAAAGTTAATTTCACAAATAAACAACACACGATATGCACCAGTCTAGGAAAAGACTACTGTTTGGATATAATGTTATTTCTTCTCCTCTTAGCTCTTTTTCCTTTGGGCATTTTGTTTTGCACTGGCAGTATCAGGAAACGACACTCAAAGCAATCAGATTTCTAACTTGTTCGCAGCCACAAAATACTACTAGGCTAGTTATTAGACTAGAAATAGCTTTTGTGTTATATGAATTTTAATTACTGATATCTGCCCCCAGTGACCATAAACTAAGGCGTCACCAGCTGCACAGAAATGTCAATTCAGAAAGAACTTTCATCTCCAGGCACAAATTTTTATAATCCCCCAATTCCATCATATACAATTTTACTTTCAAAATATAAAACCAATTATTCAAGAATGAACTGCAACCAAATGTTGAACACCCATTGTGGATGTGGTATAGGGCTGTTCAACTGTCATTACTGAAACAATAATCCCTGACTAAAATTATAAATGCCACCCACTTCCAATTAAAATATTATAATACAGATGTCTGTAAATTTCTAGATTGTTGTTTGCAGAAATACTTTGATTGCTTTGTCAAGACAGTCTTTGTGGAGGTTTTTAACTTTTAAAGTGAGCGTGACAGGCTTGAATATCATGGTTTGCATTTTAAATCCTTATGAAAGATTCCCCCACCCCCTATGCTTCTATTTCTGCCTAATGTGTTGTTATCTCTTGGGAGGAAATTAATTCTTCAGGGTTGATCAGTCTTTGGTGTGCAAATTCAAATGGACAAAGCATGCAGCATTTTTTTTTTAAACCATGTAGTATTCTTACACTAGACTATATAATACAGTAGGCAAATACTGCTGAATAGGCCTTTAGATTCAGTCTCGCAGGCATCCACTTTAATCAACAAAATTCCAAATTTATATATATATATATATATAAATACTTAAAAACCAAAAAAAAAAAAAAAAAGCCAAGCCAAAAAAACACTCCCAACAACCTTAGTTCTGAAGATTAAGACAACACAACTGGTTGCTCCACAGAATGAAACAGTTTCTTCTAATGTTCTATCACTTTCAGACCAAGAGCTCTTGCCAGGGTGGGGAGAAAAGGCTAAGAGAAGTCTTCTTTTCAAGCTGGGGGCAGGGGGGTGGGGTGGGGAGTTGATGGTAATAGAGACAAGAAGATACTAATTCTTTCTAAAAAGCCTTGGGTTTAGTGGAAAGAGACTTCCTGGTTTCCCTTCTAGGTATCATTTTTGTTCCCCATGCCACAGGAGATGGCAGACATGCCACAAGAGACAGACAGATTTCCTGTCTCTTTGGATCAGTGGCTGAATGCCAGAACTACCTAGGTAAAAAATTTAAAGATAGTAGGCCTCCACATTAGATCAATACAACCAATCTCTGAAGGTATTTTCTTTTTAAAAAGCTTCCCAGGTGATTTTAGTCTACAGCCAGCACTGAGACCACTGTCTAGACAACAGAGGGCACTTTTTCTTTTCTTTCTTTTTTTTTTTTTTAGAAGAGTTACAGATTCTGTATTTTTGATTTTTATTTTATTTTTTAACTTTACAATATTGTATTGGTTTTGCCAAATATCAAAATGAATTCGCCACAGGTATACATGTGTTCCCCATCCTGAACCCTCCTCCCTCCTCCCTCCCCATACCAACCCTCTGGGTCATCCCAGTGCACCAGCCCCAAGCATCCAGTATCGTGCATCGAACCTGGACTGGCAACTCGTTTCATACATGATATTATACATGTTTCAATGCCATTCTCCCAAATCATCCCACCCTCGTCCTCTCCCACAGAGTCCAAAAGACTGTTCTATACATCAGTGTCCCTTTTGCTGTCTCGTATACAGGGTTATTGTTACCATCTTTCTAAATTCCATATATATACGTTAGTATACTGTATTGGGGTTTTTCTTTCTGGCTTACTTCACTCTGTATAATAGGCTCCAGTTTCATCCACCTCATTAGAATTGATTCAAATGTATTCTTTTTAATGGCTGAGTAATACTCCATTGTGTATATGTACCACAGCTTTCTTATCCATTCATCTGCTGATGGACATCTAGGTTGCTTCCATGTCCTGGCTATTATAAACAGTGCTGCGATGAACACTGGGGTACACATGTCTCTTTCAATTCTGGTTTCCTCAGTGTGTATGTCCAGCAGTGGGATTGCTGGATCATAAGGCAGTTCTATTTCCAGTTTTTTAAGGAATCTCCACACTGTTCTCCATAGTGGCTGTACTGGGAGGTGGGTCATAGAGGATCCTGCTGTGATGTATGTTGGAGAGTGTTTTGCCTATGTTCTCCTCTAGTAGTTTTATAGTTTCTGGTCTTACGTTTAGATCTTTAATCCATTTTGAGTTTATTTTTGTGTATGGTGTTAGAAAGTGTTCTAGTTTCATTCTTTTACAAGTGGTTGACCAGTTTTCCCAGCACCACTTGTTAAAGAGATTGTCTTTAATCCATTGTATAGTCTTGCCTCCTTTGTCAAAGATAAGGTGTCCATATGTGCGTGGATTTATCTCTGGGCTTTCTATTTTGTTCCATTGATCTATATTTCTGTCTTTGTAGAGGGCACAATTTCTTACGAGAAAAGGGATTCCTTATGAGAAAGGTCCTATGACTGGAGACTACGTAAAAGAATGCTATGGCATTTACACAGGCGGGATAATGATGTCCACAAAGTCAACCAGAACACAGAACATACACAGGCACCCTTACCTGCAGTCAGGGACGGATGCAGTTGAAAGGAATCTTATACATCAGTGACTCTATATTTGGATTATATGACTCTATCAGTAAAAAACCTTTTTCCCCGGCCATGTGCCTTGTGGGCTCTTAGTTCCCTGACCACAAAAACAAAAGCTTTATACTCTTATTATATTATAATGCTGTCTATGCTTTTAAGAGCTATGCAGGCGCCTCCACCAATTTCCGATACACTCTCATGGAGTTGGGGGGCGGCGGAAATCACTAAACATTCAAGCAGTGTAACATGGTAGCTTACAGTCAATCTTTGTTAATTAAAGAGTATATGACTCATCACTATAATTAATATTAATGACTCATTAACGCTATGACAACGTTAACAAAGGTTGATACCATGAACTGAAATGTCACTTGACGTTAAAGAGTCTCTTTAAAAGGGATGTGACGGCTTTATATCCTAACAAGTGGTTCAGAATACAATGTATTTGTACTTATTTTAGTACTAAAAAGACAGCAATGAAAAGCACTCCAAAAATATGACACTTGGAATCTATCCTTCTATACCTGCCAGGTAGATATAGTGCCAACATCACTCTGAACATGAATTAGAGGTCAGAGCTTTGATACACGCCAAAGTGCCAGCTCTGACCTAAGAGAGACTTTCCTTTTGCCTCAGAAAGGATGGTATGTAGCAGTATGACAAGAGTGACCCTTGTAATGGAACTAAAGAAAAAAACAATTGTAATTTAAAAATGTGGACTCACTAGGTCAAAGGAAATATAGATTATACCCAAACAGGGTCTGAAAAGGCATGACCAGAGAAACTGAAAAAAATGGTAGCTCCTTGAAGACAGAAACTTTATTTATTTGGTTCACCAAGAGTAGGTATCTCAGGCATAAAATTGGCATTAAAAAAAAACAAACAAACATTTTTTTGTTCAGAGGAGACAAATCTTATGTAACTGTGGTAGGTCACTGTCATGCTAAGTACCAACACTTTTTCCTAGCTTCCCCCCTTTCCCATCGCAACAGAAAAACTTAACACTGTAAAACTTCCACTGTAATGATTCAGACAATAGGTACTCACTGTGACAGTTCCAACAATTCAAAAAGACTGACAATTCCAAGAATTCAAAAAGATTTCATGAAAGAGAAAATCAGGATAAAATCACCCTAGCACCTAGCACTAAAAATTAACAATTGTTAAAGTACTGAACTAATCCTTATTTTTGGACATTTGTTTCTAGTCTTTTCCTATTGTAAACAATAGAAACAGTGTAGCAATTTTTAAAATTTGGATGTCTTTAGAAGGGACACATGCACTTCAGTTCATCATAGTCTCTACCATTTACCTTCTTAAATTTCAGCATCCTACCCAAGAAGATGCCTGCTTGGCCCTGGAGGCGTCTACATTTGCTACCTGTCTTTATAAAATAACCGTAAGATATTCAAATATCATAAAGTAGTGGTTGGGCAGATACTAACCTGCATCATTTGATAAGCTTGTAACTTAAAGGCCAAACTTAAAAAAGAGTATTTATTTCTTCCTAAATTCAGTATCAAGGGGAAATTTCAAGCAACAAAGTAGGACACAAAGGTATCAACTCTCAACTGCTCCTTGACTTAACTTGGACTTCCTTTTATTTTCAGAAAATCATCACTTTCTCCTTACACTGCAGGTCCTTAAAGACCCAAATCTCTTAGCTCTTTAAGCACTGCTAAGGATCTACAGCAACGCAGGTTTCTTAAGAGTAAGGTTCCTACTCACAGACATAGAAAACAAACTTATGGTCATCGAAGGGGAAACGGGCAGAGGAGTAAAGGAGGAGTAAGGGATGGACAGATATATACTACTATATATGAAATTGCCTAAAATGAAAAAGAAACACACACACACACACACACACACACACACACACGGGCTCCTCTGGTAGCTCAGAAAGTAAAGAATCTGCCTGTAAGGCAGGAGACCCAGGATCAATCCTTGGGTCGGAAAGATCCCCTGGAGAAGGGAATGGCTACCCACTCTAGTATTCTTGCCTGGAGAATTCCACAGACAGAGGAGCCTGGCGGGCTACAGTCCATGGGGTCACAAAGAGTCGGACATAACTGGGACATAACTGCACGACTAACACTACCAATATACATATATACACACACGTGTATATACATGCATACACATATATATAATCACATCACTTTGCTGGATACCAACAACTAACACAATATTGTAAGTTGCCTATACTTCAATTAAAAAAAATAGTAAGGCTCTTAAACCAGTTTCCATGGTTCAACGTCTGGACTACTTGATTACTGGCTGTGTGACCTCAAGGAAGCTAACCTCTCTGTGCCCCAGTTTCTTCATCTATAAAATAAGGATCACAGCAATAATTACAACAGTTAGACCTTTGTACTGCCCGGCACAAAGTACACATAAGATGTATACATGTGTGTACTATACATACACACACTGTGTATGTGTACAAATATATACACTATATATTCATAAAGTGTGTGTTAGTCACTCAGTCATGTCTAACTCTTTGCGATCCCATGGACTGTAGCCTTCCAAGTTCCTCTGTCCATGGAATTCTCCAGGCAAGAACACCGGAGTGGGTTGATATTTCCTTTTCCAATATATATAATAAATATAGTACATACAATATACTTTAATGAAAAAGTTTTTTTACATACAGGCAGCCCACACTTTACATAGTAGTGTGAGGTTGTAAAAATTCCTAGAAAAGCTGAAACTAGGGAAAGCAATCTTAATAATGGGAAAAATGACCATTGGTTCATGATCCTACTCTCAGTTATAAAGGTATAGAAAAAACTCTAAAGCTAATATATTTTTTTAAGGATACTATGCTTCAAAACATTAGAAACACTGAAGAAATGTTTTATTTCTCTGAAAAACTTTTCAGGAGTCACTTCAGCAGTGGTTGTCTTCTCATTGTATGACTTTGGCTATAGAGTGAATACCTTTTCTGTGCTCAGCAAACTGTTATCTTGCCCACTAAGCCTGGATACCTCAAGCACCTGACAGCAAGGTGTGTGACTGCTACGGTCCTTTCAAAACCTAAGAGTCTATGACATTAAAGACAGACCAGAATGAAGAACGACATGAAGACTTACATTGTATTGATGATTAGCAACAGGTTTGTAATTGGTTGTCACGACTTTGTCCAGCTGCTGTGATAGCCTTACAGGTTTGGAAGATTCTTCTATTTGCAATCTGAAAAACAGAAGGCATTATCAACAAACTTACTTGTTTATTAGAGTGAAACCTGAACAGGTATTCCGATAATCTTTTTATCAAGACCTAATACTTCACATATAAAGAAGATATATCAGCCTTAATACTTCAAAAACACACTGTATGTGACTATAACATGGAAAGCAGACCACCAACTAAACATACAAACTATCTCATTTATTTCTACAACTTCCTTCTAAATCATATACTGTACAGTCAAACCTTAACTTTTAAAACAAAGAAGCTAATCAGCTTTAAATTTGTGGAAAAAAAATCTGCATGTGAAAATGAATTATCTTAAGTTATATGGTCTAAAACTAATCAAGGTATTTATTTAAAACTTCCAATCATTTGACAAAAGTACATAAAAACAGGACACATCAGCACTCAGGCCAGTAGCTGCTTCACTGGACAGTGCAGATAAATGATCCATCTAAACTAAAATGCAACTAAAAATAGCGCTTTTGGAAAAAGAACTGTAAAATAAACATATGACACTATGTAGAGCATATTATAACATATAATACTAGTACATATTCAAATAGCAATCTTAGGAGATTTTGTTTTGGACTAAATATTACCATGGGCTTCCCTGGTGGCCCAGTGATAAAGAATCCACCTGCCAATACAAGAGACGTGGATTTCATCCTTGGGTGGGCAGATCCCCTGGAGCAGGAAATGGCAACCCACTCAAGTACCTTGCCTGGGAAATCCCATGGACAAGAAGAGCCTGGCAGGCCACAGTTCTTAGGGTTGTAAAGAGTCTGACACGACTTACCAATTGAAGAACAACAAAAGGTAAATATATTAGGTAAAGGTAAAGGTAACATATATTACCATACCAAGTGACTCACAGTCAACCATTTACTTATTTTAAAAATTAAATTATTCTGGTATATGAAGACAGTAAATCTAAACAAAAACGTTTTAAGGCAGGAAAAGGTATAGCTTTCCAAAATGATTACTTTTTTCCAAAGTAACTATTTTTAAAGGACAAAAGGCACCACTGTACCTACAGACTTCTTAACTTAAAGCACTACAGGAAAAATAATTGCCAGCCATGTCTAGTTAAATTATAATCAAAGAGTAAGAATGAAATAAAAATACTCATACAAAAACATAGATCCTCACCAAGAGAACTACTCAAGGATTCATTTCAGCAAGAAGTTAAATGAACCCCAAAGGAACGATGCAATGATCACAGCAAAGAAACTGAGAACCATATTAGAAAATTATCTACTTGATACAGACGAAAAAAAAAAGAAGATACAGTTTTAAAGAAAGTGGAACTTCACATGAAAGATGGGAAGAGATCAGAATGAAGGCATTTAAGATTCCCATATATATTCTAAGTTTTCTGTAATAAGCATCTATCACTTTTACAATCAGAAAAGTAAGTATACTTCTTTTATAGGAAAAAGAAATATTGTTTCTGGGAAGGTTAGTTTGAAAGCTATAAAAATGTTGCTCATTTAAAAATAATATACGTTGAACATAATATATCACTTTCTTTTAATGGGACTTTAAAAATAATTTTCATTTAAAATTCTTTCAAAGGAACAACTTGTCATATAAAAGGTAACTGTTTCTTTTTTTATAACATTATTATTTAATTTGTTGGATGGACTTTCTGTTCTGCTTCCTTCTGCTTATTTTTAGGTGGTTGTTGTTCAGTAACTAAGTCATGTCCAACTCTTTGCAACTCCATGGACTGCAGCACACCAGGCTTCGCTGTCTTTCGCTATCTCCTGGAGTTTACTCAAACTCATGTCCACTGAGTCAGTGATGCCATTTAACCAACTCATCATCTGCCACTCCCTTCTCCTCTTGTCCTCAGTCTTTCTCAGCATCAGTGTCTTTTCTAGTAAGTCAACTCTTCACATCGGTGGCCAAAAGTATTGTAGTGTCAGCTTCAGCATCAGTCCTTCCAATGAATATTCAGGGTTGATTTTCTTTAGGATTGACTGGTTTAATCTCCTTGCTGTCCAAAGGACTCTCCAGAGTTTGCTCCAGCACCCCAGTTTGAAAGCATTAATTCTTTGGTACTCAGCTGTCTTCATGGTCTAACTCTCACATCCGTACATGACTAGTGGAAAAACCATAGCTTTGGCTATATGAACCTCTCTCAGCAAAGTGTTATCTCTGCTTTCTAATATGCTGTCTAAGTTTGTCATAGCTTTTCTTCCAAGGAGCAAGCATCTTTTAATTTTGTGGCTGAAATCACCCTCCACAGTGATTTTGGAGCCCAAAGAAATAAAGTCAGTGTTTCCACTTTTCCCCCATCTATTTGCCATAAGAGACAGAACCAGATGCCATGATCTTTGTTTTATGAAAATTGAGTTTTAAGCCAGCTTTTTCATTCTCCTCTTTCACCTTCATCAAGAGGCTCTTAGTTCCTCTTCGCTTTCTGACATAAGGGCGGTGTCATCTGGGTATCTGAAGTTGTTGATATTTCTCCCGGCAATCTTGATTCCAGCTTGAGCTTCATCCAGCCTGGCATTCTGCATGATGTACTCTGTATAGAAGTTACTATAAGCAGGGTAACAATATACAGCCTTGATGTACTCCCTTCCCAATCTGGAACCAGTCCTTTGTTACATGTCTGGTTCTAACTGTGGCTTCCTGTGCTGCACACAGGAGCCTCTAAGGAGGCAGGTAAGGTGGTCCAGTGTTCCCATCTCTTTAAAAAATTTCCAGTTTGTTGTGACCCACACAGTCAAAGGCTTTACCATGATCAATGAAGCAGAAGTAGATATTTTTTTGGAATTCCCTTGCTTTTTCTATGATCCAGTGGATGTTAGAAATTTTGATCTCTGGTTCCTCTGCCTTTTCTAAATCCAGCTTGTACATCTGGAAGTTCTCAGTTCATGTACAGCTGAAGTCCAATTTGAAGGATTTTGAGCATAATCTTGCTAGCATGTGAAATGAGTGCAACTGTAGGGTAATCTGATCATTCTTTGGCACTGGCTTTCTTTGAGATTTGATATATAATACCAAATTCCTCAGGAAATATTAGAGACCTACCAATTGCTTTTTTAATTTGAAAGCTGTAAATACTACTGGTTTTGTTTTTAACTGCGATTGCCAAATTGAGTATAGTTATTTCAGTATTAAAATATAAGTATTTTAATTCTTCCAATTATTTACAAATCCATATATATTAACTATATAAGGTCATAATTTTATGAAGTGTAAAAAATGTACTCTAGAAATGTCTTCAGAAATTTACTGTACATGTAACCATAAATTGTATTTACTGTGTTACTTTGTTTTCATGGGCCAAGTAGAGTTTCTATAAACTAGGAAAAAAGCACTAGCTAGAGCCCTAGAAGGGAGCTATCCACCCACAGATGGACTTCGATTTACAATCTTTCAATGGCCTCTTCACTGCTCTTGGGTGATGCACAAACTTCTTCCCATGACTGCATGTCATTCTGGGATCTAGTCCCTGCTCCCTCTCCAGCTCAATCCACTGTTCTCCTACACGTGCATTGCTACGGCTGAAGCTGTGCCATGCCCAGACTTTAGAAGGAGCTTCTTACAGGCAGTCATCCAGCAAATCTTTACTGGGTGCCTATTCTTGTTGTTGTTCAGTGGCTCAGTTGTGTCTGACTCTTTGCGACCCCATGGGCTGTGGCACGCCAGGCTTCCCTGTCCTTTACCATCTCCCAGAACTTGTTCAAACTCATGTCCATCAAGTCGGTGATGCCATCCAACCATCTCGTCCTCTGTCTTCCCCTCTCCTTCTGCCTTCAACCTTTCCCAGCATCAGGATATTTCCTGGGTGCCTCTGTCTACCAAGAAAAGACTTGCTTAGTGGAAGACAAACATTAAACAAATGCTTACCTATAACTGGTTATCTGCAGGACTAAAGAGGGACAGGGGGTTGGTATTATGACAACTGACTGTGTGCTGCTACAAAGTAAAGAATAACTCCAAGATGTTCACTTGGTAAGCTGAAGCAGGTCAGCCCACGTTCCTAAGAGGTGAAGCCCAAAAGACTAGGTGGAAACAACTCCTCCAAGCCGAGAAGACGTCTCAAAGTGACTGACAGACAAATGTTTAGAAAGAAATGAATGGTTGCAGATAGGTATAGGAATGTTTACAAAGGATTAGAACTATGCTGCTGCTGCTAAGTCACTTCAATTGTTTCCGACTCTGTGCGACCCCATAGACGGCAGCCCACCAGGCTCCTGTGTCCCTGAGATTCTCCAGGCAAGAATACTGGAGTGGGTTGCCATTTCCTTCTCCAACGCATGCATGCATGCTAAGTCACTTCAATCATGTCTGACTCTATGCGACCCAATGGATAGCAGTCCACCAGGCTCCTCTGTCCACAGGATTCTCCAGGCAAGAGTACTGGAGTGGGTTGCCAGCAAGGAGATCAAACCAGTCAATCCTAAAGGAAAACAGTCCTGAACATTCATTGGAAGGTCTGATGCTGAAGCTCCAATACTTTGGCCACCTGATGCGAAGGTGACACATTGGAAAAGACCCTGATGCTGGGCAAGATTGAAGGCAGAAGGAGAAAGGGATGACAGAGGATGAAATGGTTGGATGGCATCACCGACTCGATGGACATGGGTTTGAGCAAGCTCCAGGAGCTGGTGATGGACAGGAAAGCCTGGCGTGCTGCAGTCCATGGGGTCGCAAAGAGTCGGACATTACTGAGTGACTGAACTGAACTGAGAACTGCTACTGCTAAGTCGCTTTAGTCGTGTCCGACTCTGTGCGACCCCATAGATGGCAGCCCACCAGGCTCCCCGTCCCTGGGATTCTCCAGGCAATAACACTAGAGCGGGTTGCCATTTCCTTCTCCAGTGCATGAAAGTGAAAAGTGAAAGTGAAGTCGCTCAGTCGTGTCTGACTCTTTGAGACCCCATGGACTGCAGCCTACCAGGCTCCTCTGCCCATGGGATTTTCCAGGCAAGAGTACTGGAGTGGGGTGCCATTGCCTTCTCCAGAACTGAGAACTATGCATGTGTAAATCCTTTGGAGGGAAAAAAAAAAACAAGTGGCAGCCTGTTTCTGAACACCTCTCTCTGTATTCTAACCTTAGGCCTATCCCCTTAATGCAATCAGTTCTCAGGGGCCTGGTCTCTCTAAATGGTAATCTAGCTGTTATGCTGCCACTAAATTATCTTTTCTGTTTCAATCACCTCGCTCCACAATTTGATCTTATGAGACATTCAAGGAGGGAGGCATGCACTGGCTTCTTCTTTCCACATTAAATGATTGTTCCCATTACTTCACAGCTTGAAAATACCTTGGGATTTCACTGTATTTAGGTTAAGTGCGTTTTTATAAATGGTAGCTTATTTCTTGTCATACTCTTACACTAGAATTTATTTCAGCCACTGTATCCTGATTCAGATTTAGGTGGCATGGTTTCCTTTCAATTCTAATGCAGAAGTTCTAACAGCCAATTTCATCTTTCATAGAGTGTCATGCCATTTTTATCCTCAAAGTATTCAATCTTTTAAATATATAAAGGAAAACACTGAATTAACTTTTTTTTGAAAGAGCTCATATAAAAATTTAACTTTCTTATTATACATTTAAAAAGTCAAGTTCAAGGGTTTTGTTTTAATTAAAAGAGGATATCTTATGATTCAAAATTCAAAAGGTTAACCTATGGATGGAAAATATATTTTTGAAGAACTAAACCTTAAAATACTTTACTTAACTTGAATAGTTTAAAATAATTTAGCAGGGTTCTTTACTTAACACTAAATAATTCATTTAACATTATCCCATGAAGTGTCAGAACAATTTGCAACTCCATTTCACCACTGAACAATGTACCAAATTAAACATCACTGACCTCAACATGCCTTCAGAGTCAAAATAAGGTTTAAAACTAGGCTTGTACAAAATAGTACAATGTGAAAAATATCTGGTTTGCACAGCTGAACAGCAAACTACACACAGAGGTCTGGGGCTGGACTGGGGGAAAGCTGAAAGTTTTATTGTCCCAATCATGTAAGAAATCGGTCTGGGATTTGCCTGGTGGTCCAGTGGTTATGAATCAGCCTGCCAATGAAGAGGACATGGGTTTGATCCCTGGTCCAGAAAGATCCCACGTGCTGCAAGGCCACTAAGCCCATGCTCCACAACCAAAGCAGTCACTTCAGTGGGAAGCCTGCACGCTGCAATGAGGAGTAGTGCCCACTCGCCACAACCGGGCAAAGCCTGAGCGCACAGCAGCGAGGACCCAGCGCAGCCAAAAATATATAAATCTTTTTTTTTTTAAACAGAGTCTTAACTTTTTCAGAAAATTTAAAAACATGGTGTTATTTTCAAGAAAAAATAATAGAAAAATATCACTATATGATCATTTGGACACAGATAGACCCTACTTTTACAAACCACTAAAAAACAAAAGTGTGGTGCTAATTACTACCACCATTTCCGGACAGTTTAGAATATATGTCCACAGTCTTAGAAGACTAGGATTCACTGAATTACCAGTCTTTCTAGAATATTATATAAAGGGTCAGTTTCTTACTTTCCAATCAAAGGAAAAGCTCAAGGGTTAAATAACCTAAGACTGAAAACACTAATAAAACAACCATAACAACAGACATCTAGAAAGTATTTTACTATGTTGTAGAAACTGTGTTAAAGCTCTGCATACATCTTCTCAATCTTAAAAGCACAACAATGGGAGCTCACATCTTTTCTTTTTTTTAACCCAAAGCCTCAAGTAGTTAATCTATACACTCCCAAAAAGGCCATATAACTGAATAACACCTCTATTTAAACGTTCATTGAGTTTAGTTAAAAACAAGTAATTCTCTTGTAATA
This sequence comes from Bos javanicus, assembly GCF_032452875.1. Lineage (NCBI taxonomy): Eukaryota > Metazoa > Chordata > Mammalia > Artiodactyla > Bovidae > Bos > Bos javanicus. Next base: position 15,517,968 of record NC_083879.1, on the reverse strand, counting down.
ACTATAAATGGAATATAACCTTTAAACATTATGAATCACTTTGTTGTATATCTGAGACTTATATAATATTGTATAACAACTAATCTCAAAAAAAGCAATTTTCCTTTATTGGGGAAATTGAAGGTACCCACCTGCTTTCAGTTAGCCCAATTCTACACAGACACGTACAAAAGAGCACATTCTTTTTTTTTTTTTTAATTTGGTCATACCAAGTAGCATGTAGTATCACAGTTCCCTGACCAGGGATCGAATCCACACACCCTGCATGGGAAGAACGGAGTCTTAACTGCTGGATTGCCAGAGAAGTCCAATACATTCTTCTTTACAACACTGAAAAAAGATTCCTATTTCATCAATGTCACTGCTGCTGCTGCTGCTAAGTCGCTTCAGTCGTGTCCGACTCTGTGAGACCCCTGAGACGGCAGCCCACCAGGCTCCCCTGTCCCTGGGATTCTCCAGGCAAGAATACTGGAGTGGGTTGCCATTTCCTTCTTCAGTGCGTGAAAGTGAAAAGTGAAAGGGAAGTCGCTCAGTCGTGTCTGACTCCTAGCAACCCCATGGACTGCAGCCTACCAGGCTCCTCCGTCCATGGGATTTTCCAGGCAAGAGTACTGGAGTGGGGTGCCATTGCCTTCTGCAATGTCACTAGCCACTGGCTATAATTATGGTTCATAATCCACCTTATTAAAGAGCTTCATTATGGTGTATTACAATTTACACACTGTAATGGGAATTCAATCCTCAAATAAAAATGTAGTATAAACACCCTCCAAATATTTCAAATGTCAAAATCTAAAACAATGAAAAAAAGCCAAATTTCTATTGCTCTAAGCTGTTGGCAGACTGGGGAAGACAAGTCTACATATTTTATTCAATTAATCCTTCATTGATCTCACTTAGTGCATCCTATATAAAAGTAACTCAACGAATATTGGTTAAGCAAGTGAACAAATGACACCTTTATTGGACAATTATATCACAGGAGAAAAGGCTGAATCCCGTATTAACAAATTCCACAATAACGCCTCATTATGGAGAAGGCAATGGCACCCCACTCCAGTACTTCCGCCTGGAAAATCCCATGGGTGGAGAAGCCTGGTAGGCTGCAGTCCATGGGGTCGCTAGAGTCGGACATGACTGAGTGACTTCCCTTTCACTTTTCACTTTCATGCATTGGAGAAGGAAATGGCAACCCACTCCAGTGTTCTTGCCTGGAGAATCCCAGGGACGCGGAAGCCTGGTGGGCTGCCATCTCTGGGGTCGCACAGAGTAGGACACGACTGAAGCGACTTAGCAGCAGCAGCAGTATATACACATAGACTATTCTCCTGCCTAAGCAAAAATCCCTAAGTAATACTGCCTAGCTAATCTGGTTGTCAAGTATAGAATTAAGCAACTCCAAAATCACTGAACAAGTGTTTCCATCAGCAACTGCCAATGTGTAGGAGTCATTTTATGATGTAAATATCATTACTTTTGCATTCATCTATCCTTTGTGCTCCAGCTACATTTGACTGCAATTTATGCTATTCGTAAAATGACAGGTTTCACAAAAGAAGGTAAATTATCTTACGATGTTGATTTCATTTTTGAAAAGGAGGGAGTAAAGCAGTGAAGGAGGTAAACAGTGCTTCCCAAGGGGGAGCAGGAGGCTGACATTTGCAGGGTAAGCGAGAGAAAAGTGTCCCTGCAAGGAGAAGCAGGAACAGCCAGAGTGCTGGGACTGCCTGTGAACAAGAGGACACCTTCTGGGCCCCAAGTCAGAAAACAAGATGCAACATTCAGAAGAAGGCCCAGCTCAGGAGCGGGCAGGCAGAAGGCTAGGGGGAAGGCAAGGTGAGGGAATAACCAGGGGATCTACTAATACCAAAAGGTTCTGATGATGCCTAGTTTTAAGACAGTACATTTACAGGAAGCTTCCACAGGACAGAGTTTCTCAGAGGAACAGTAATAGTATTAACAGTATTGGGTTGGGCAAAAAGTTCATTTGGGTTTTTCCATACAACCTTAAGGAAAAGCCCAAATGGACTTTTTGGCCAACCCAATACATATTTGTCTGTTAGAATGTGGATTTGAAAAAATTTCAGCACTTGCAACTGTCAAGTAATCAAACATATCCTTACCTGGAAGGACTACTAGAAGGATTACACAGAATAAACATTAAAATTAAGTAATTTAAGTGTCTTACAAATACCTGTTAATTATTTTAAGCTTCATGAAAATAGGGACCTTGTTCATATTCCCAGGGCCTAGAAATTAGGCATGCAATATAAATGTGTTAAATAAGCAAGTGAGGGAAAAAAAAGATGAGAAGAAGACAAGTTTTAGGCTGCAATTAATCAATAATGGTAATCTGGACGTCATATCATAAGATTTACAGTAATATAGAGAAGGAAACGGCAACCCACCGACTGCAGTATTCTTGCCTGGAGAATCCCCATGGACAAAGGAGCCTGGTGGGCTACAGTCCATGGGGTTCCAAACAGTTGGACACGACTGAGCAACTTAAGCACAGCACAGCACATGCTAACACCCAGATCTGCCATTTAAGAGAAGAGACTGTAAAATACATAAGGCTTAATTTTCACTCTGTAGGAAAAACCCAACAAAGGGAAAAAACTCCATTGTCTACTTGCACTATCCAATAGAGTAGCCACTGCTGCTGCTGCTGCTGCTAAGTCACTTCAGTCGTGTCCGACTCTGTGCGACCCCAGAGATGGCAGCCCACCAGGCTCCCCATCCCAGGGATTCTCCAGGCAAGAACACTGGAGTGGGTTGCCATTTCCTTCTCCAATGCATGAAAGTGAAAAGTGAAAGTGAAGTCGCTCAGTCATGTCTGACTCTTAGCGACCCCATGGACTGCAGCCTACAGGCTCCTCCGCCCATGGGATTTTCCAGGCAAGAGTACTGGAGTGGGGTGCCATTGCCTTCTCCAGAGTAGCCACTAGCGATATGCAACTATTTAAACTGAAACTTCATTTCCTCAGACATGTCAGCCATGTTAAGTGTTCAACAGCCACATGTGGATACCACAAGACAATACAGACATAGAATATTTCTTTCACTGGTGAGGGAATAAAAATTCACAATGGGCTTTGCTTGCTCCTACATTCGTTAGAAACAAGTCACCCACAAGTTTTTGGGTATGTGTTGGGTAAGGTAAAGTAAATGACAGCATAATGAAGACACTTTATAAGTGTCTTGGTTTTGTTTTTTTAATTACTGCCTACTTTTTGTTTTACAGACAAACACTGTAAGACTGTCAATCCCTTGTCAAATTGTCACTTCTCCAGGAAGAGCATACATCACCAACATTCCAGAGAGTATCCTCCATTAGCTAAAAGACACAGAATCTCCACTCAATAGTCCAAAATATAAGTATCTCACCCAATGGCCAAAATATTTTTACTATCTTATATAATTTCCTTTACTCTCATAGTCTTTCCTTAAGTAATCTACTTACTATCTTAAACTTGAAGGCATGTTCAGTAGCTACCTTCAGCCTGTTTGTGTTGGTCACTGTTATGTCTGACTCTTTGTGACTCCGTGGACTGTAGCCTGCCAGACTCCTCTGTCCATGGGATTTTCCAGACAAGAATACTGGAGTGGGTAGCCATTCCCTTCTGCAGGGGATCTTTCCTGACCCAGGGATCGAACCCAAGTCTCTTACGTCTCCTGCTCTGCAGGCAGATTCTTTATCATCTGAGCCACTAGGGAAGCCCACCTTCAGCCTATGCAGTGGCATTACTTCCCCGTCTCCAGCACTCTGGTCACGCCCAAGTCCCATACAGATGCCCAAGCTGGAGGAAGGGGGGCAGAAGACAGCACACGCAACCAGTTCTTGTGACTCTGGGAATCAAAAGGGTACCTAAGATTCATTACACTGCCTGGAGCTTTTGTTCAAATAATTATGAAATTTGGTCTGTGGCTCAGATCATGAACTCCTTATTGCCAAATTCAGACTTTAATTGAAGAAAGTAGGGAAAACTAGTAGACCATTCAGGTATGATCTAAGTCAAATCCCTTACGATTATACAGTGGAAGTGAGAAATAGATTCAAGGGATTAGATCTGATAGACAGTGCCTGAAGAACTATGAACTTTGGTCACCTGCAACTTACTCACTGCAATGTGTTTTTTCTTTAGACCATGTCAAGCATGATTTCTTATACCATCTCCTGAAAGCAAACTGTTTTTCACCTTGGAAAGACTGTATTTCAATGTAAGTGTGTGTGTGATGGGGGAAGAACAAGGGCAGGCAAAGCGGAAGGGGGTGGGGGCAGAAGGAAGCAACAGCGTTTGAGGTAAAAAACCCTTTACTGCTTCTGCTTTTCCTGTTAATCAAATAGTTAATATTTTAGTACAGGCACAAAGTAGAAACTTAAGAGGAAAAATAGTTTAGCAAGTTAGGGATCATTTGTTAGTTCTCAAGACATGTCCAAGTAGCTACTCCTGAAAATTACCCTAAACTCCAATGGATGATGAATGACAAAAATATTTGTTTCATTTCATTTTTAAGAACTTTTATTTCTCTTCTCCATACTCCAAGAAAAGTAAAAAGCCTAAATATTTTGCTATGATTCCCGGAGTGGTGGGTAAAAAGGACGAGGAACTGTATTTATAACTCAATACAGCCGGCCTTCTGTAGCTGAGGATGCAAATCGCGTGGATAGTAAGGTCCAACTGTATTAATACCACTTTATTTAAGGGACAAGCACATCTGTGAATTTCATTTTGTATAAGGGACATGCACATCTGGAATTCTGGTGTCTGCAGGGGGTCCTGGAACCAACGTCCCATGGATGCCCAGGGATGACTGTATTCAAAAAAGCAACAAAGAAATACCTTTTTAATTCAGATTCATCCTGAATAATTTCCCATTAAAAATAAAAATCAAAGATGAAAGCAAACCTATGGCACCCAGAATGGCTCTGAACAATGCTTAGTTTAGAGAATGTACCAGACACCATGACACAGCAGGATCTAAAACCAGATTCTGCTTTTAAGGTCTAGTTCTACTACTAAGTGCTACCATGGTCAAGTTAGCCAGTCTCTTCAACACCTTGGCACTCTCATGAGAAAAAATGATAATTATAGCAACAGAAGTATGCGAGATAATCTTTAAACACTTAAACGTGGCTTGTCCCAAAGTACAATTCAATACATTCTATTATTATTTTCCTTACTGTAATCATTCAAATAGTCACACTAAACAGAAATGTATGGAAGTTATGTGAATAAGCACAACTTTTAATAATAATCTGCTTCACCAATTAGATTTTAAAACTAAGATTTATGGAAACTAAGTTCATCCTTTATCCTGATAGGGGTATCTGGCTACATCAGATAAAAAGCACTTTCTTTCATTGTCTTTGATGTCTTCAAGGATAAGAACATTTCTTTCTAAATGTCATTCAGCTGCAGGTAAAACATGTAATGTTCATAAAAGTGCTAATTAGAACAAATTAAAATTAAACAGCATCAAAAGACATATTAAAAATATGGGAGCTTACAGTTTTGGGTAACTGTTTATATATAAGAATTTTTTTTAATTTACTGAATTTTAGATGCAGTCAAAGTATTTTTGGAGTTAATCCTTAGGGTACTCAAATCAGTCTCTCATAGATGACTGTCAACCAGCAGTGACCAGAACATGAGTCTGAGTTTAACAAAAGTAGAAAAATGCACTTGAGCAGAACATCTTAAGTTACACAGATAACACATAACCATTTAAAACTAAATAGTTTTGAAAAATCTTTTCCCGTCTTCCTCATATAAAACATGATTACAGAAGGTTATATATTTTTCCTCCCAGGAGATGGGGAGACCAACTGTAGAGTGGATACAACTGAACGAAGTAACTGTTCCCCTCCTTCCCTTTATCTATTTCTCTTGGCCCTCTTTTACACTGCCTGGACATTTTTAGTTGGTTTTCTCTAGATTTTTTTCCATACAGCTTTAGATTATTTCACATGTATTGTTTCACTTCATTGGCCAAAGAGGCTAATGCTTTCAGGGGACATTAAACAATAACTCTTGGGCCCCTTTCTGCCCATAATGTCTAATGATTGGCTTAGATTTTTATGTCCTTTAACTACTTGGCCCAACACTTATGCACACTGACCCTCATAGACTTTTGTGTGAGCTGGATCCACGTAGATACTGTGTAGAGGTCTTGACACCATCACTTCACTCATGCCACTCAGATGCTGCCATCCACCTCTTCTCCCAGACCACTCTCCTCTACAGAGGGCAGGTGTTGCCTCAGTACTGATTCGAGGAACTCCTGCCTGAGCTTCCCCCACAGCTCAGGAACTGACTGCTGCCTCCTGCTTCCTGGTGGAGCCCCCATGAACAACAAGGGCTCATAGAACCCCACAGGGATGTGTGACCGAGACGACGGGAGGAGGGAACTGCGGGCTAAGCAGTCACTGTGGCAGCTCAGAGTGGGGTCCTGGGCACCGCCAAGCCCTTGAATATTCTCGAATCATATCATATACATCTTGATTAAAAACACCTTAATAGTCAAGTATTTAAGAAACAGAATACAAAAGCCTTTTCTTCTCATTACGAACTGAAATATATTCATTAATTTAAACACCTTAATAATCAAGTATTTAAGAAACGGAATGCAAAAGCCTTTTCTTTTCATTAAGAATTGAAATGTATTCATTAATTTAAAGTTGAATTTGCTTTTGAGAGCTTAAAGGCTCACACAGGTTCTACTTTTGTGGATAGAATGCTTTAAAAAGTAGAAGAGAAACTGCTAGAGATGACCGTTCATATAATAAAACTAACTCAGTTTCCTAACAGAAACACTAATGCTCATGTTACCATATTGATCAAGTGCTGAGAGTAATCATTACCCTAAGATTCCCTATTTTCACAGTTTTGGCAGTTCATGTTGCCAGCCCTATCAAGAGACATTCAGCCCCCACTTCTGTAAGCTCCTAAGACTTCTTATCTGCTGACTGATAAATAGGCTTCCAGCTAGGTTATCATTTGGTGAGGAACTGTGAACACTGACATGAAGTTACCTAGCAAATTTTCTTTTATAGAGCTTATGGACAGATGTATTAAGAACTGAATATATCATTTTATAAATTTAAGAAAATAATTTTTCTTGCTATTAGTAGAGAAAAGAAGGCATTATAGAAATGTTTCAGTCCTGGTTTTTCTAAATACATAAAACATTATCTGGTTCAAATCAAGTCTAGGTTTTTTATAGCTGGTCTTAGTACAAAGACAAAAAGCTAAGCATATAGGAAAACCATTTCTAAAACAAGCTGTGGGCAGGAACAGCCCTGATGCTTTATGGATTCAGACTCTGTGTGCCGTTTTACTTGCACTGCTAGCGCTATTTAAGAGACGCTTTTACCTTTCAGTCACTTATTTTATACTCTTTAACTCCTATAAAACATTAGGGATATCAGGCTCCTCAGGAGCTTCATGTAGCTCCTATTAGTCAGAGAATGACTACTTTTATGGGCCCCAAACAAATGTATAAAAATATTTTCTGCATCATCAACATGCATGGATGATAGAAGTTATTACAGAGGCTATTTATGTGGACAAAATCCATTTTATTTTGTTAAACTGTTTATATGATGATCCGAGTCATTAACTTTTGTAAATGCTGCTTTGATAGACATTCTGAATGAGGCGGAATAGCAGTTATGGAAACAAACTCTTGCTTTATTTCTCCCTTTGTGGTAACAGTTTTATACCAAGCTCTTTCCCCCGGATCCCTCCAGTGTTGCTAGCTGAAGGTGAGGCTGAAGTCTGGGTCCGTGGAACGTCCACAGGGAACATGCTCAGACGGCAACCTTGGTGTGCATCTGTGCTCAGTCGCATCTGACTCTGCGACCCCACGGACTGTAGCCTGCCAGGCTACTCTGTCCATGGAATTTTCCAGGCAAGAGACTGGAGTGGGCTGCCACTTTCTTCTCCAGGGGATCTTCTGACTCAGGGATTGAATCCACATCTCCCATCTGCACTGGCAGGTGGATTCTTTACCATGGAGCCACCAGGGAAGCCCTTAGGTCCCTCCAGTGCTGCTAGCTAAAGGTGAGGGTGAAGTCAGTGTCCACGGAAAAATCCAAGGTAACACTCTCAGACAGCAACTTTGGTCTCCTAGTGCAATTCATTCAGTAATTGAGTTGGGCAGGAAAAAGTGAAAAAAAAAAAAAGTATGTATGTATATGTACATATATATATTTGAATGAACACATTCTAAAATATGCTGGTGCTTCTTCAGGTTCAATATTCAGAGCCAAGAAAGAAATTAGTCAGAATTTGTTGAGTTTGCTGCATATATACAGATCAAGATGATAACTAAAGGGAAGGGGGCATCTGTGGGTTTCATTCATTCATATATGAGGTAGGGGTTAAAGTATGGAGTGTGTTTGATAAAAGCAATTGAGGTGTGAAATGAACTTGGTGGTTTTAAGTGAGCTTTTACATATTCTACAACAGATGGTACAGCAATAATTTTTTATCATTTAAGATGAGATCAGATTCTTGAAACCATGAATTCTATCACAACAGGCTACACTGTCTTGTCCAAATAATGTGTATTAGAGAATGTGTATTTTCTGCAAGGTGCATGTTTTCACTATGTGAAATCTGAAGAAAACCCATTTTAAAAATGAAAACAGATTTATGTAACTGTTAGCTTCAGTAGTGACGGAAGGAACTTAGAGTGGGTGTTTAGGAGGGGAAATAAATGAGGTAATGCAGTTCAAAGAGGCTGACCTAACAGAAATCTGACAATAAAAGACTGGAAAAAGTACTGTGATAAGTACTTTCCCATTTTCATATTTATTATACTGCAACTTGAATACTTATAACCAGAATTATTTAAGATGTTTAAAGCTAAGCATCCAAGTCATCAAGCAGCCCCAATTGCTAACCTCGGCTCTCTTTCTTTTACTCCTAAAATTATTTAGGTCAGGGATTAAGTAAGCTGCTTATGATGATAGACGCAGCATTTCTCTAGCCAGTCCCTGTGATATATACTGCAAGTATGAATCATTTTTCCAAATTAAAGTGTCTATGATGCTATGACTATGTGATGGGTGCCAAGAGAATACAACAGTGGAATCAAACAACTTCTATTCAGCAAATTTTAAAATATCGTTCTGCAAATTTCCAGTTGCTTCTGAGGAAAAATCAGAAATATTAGCTGCATATCATGTCAAGCTGTAAGAAGCTACCCAGGCATACACGAACCAAGATACTGTTGCTATGGAGACTAAGCAACTCAAGCAAATGGCTACTTCATTAGAGACTCCATGAAACTATAAATGCTGGAATAATAGATGAGGGATATCTGGTAGGATGTGGCCATCAGTGTGGGCTGGGATTCAGAGAGAATTTCTGAAAATATAAGGTAACTTTTAACACACTGTTTTGGCAACCTTTGAAAAATTAAAAAGTGAGATTAACTAGAACCAAATGAAAGCTGGGGGGAAATGAGAAGAGTGGTCAGATTCAAGAATATCTGTTTAGGACCAGCTGCGGTGACCCTGACATTGATCTGAAAAAGTGAGAGTCATTTAGACTATCATATAGGATGCCAAAGGGAGAAAGGAGTCCCTACTGAATCACTGCTTCAGACTTTCCACTGTGAACGGGATTCGAGGCCATATGGTCTCACTCTCTCTCCATCAAGAAAATGAATAGAAAGGAGGGAAAGAATATTTCTGCCTATGTTTCAACTTTGAAGAATTTAAACTTTACATCCAAGAATGAAAATAAAAGCTGGATATGAACTTCTGTAACACAGCGACAAAAGATTAATGCTAAAATTAGATTTATCTCAAAGAATTTAAATCATGTAGCATTTCACATATTCTTACTCTAATCTTCTAAAAACAAAGGCTACATACTAAAAAACCCCAATGTTTCTGTCTTTTCCTCATGAATTTACATTGCCTCTAAGAACTTTTAACTGACACTATATAGGAGCTAAATATAAAGATGTGCTTCTATTTTTTATGTTAGTGATATGTTATATAAATTTATCATATTAAGTTTATTACAAAAATGATGTTAGTTATATCCTGACTTTTTTTTAATTAATTTTTTTTATTGAAGTATATTTGATGTACAATATACGTTACAGGTATACAATATACGGATTCACAATTTTTAAAGGTTACACACTTACAGTTATTACAATATATTGGCTATATCCCCGTCATACAACATACCCCTGGAGCTTATTTTATACTTAATAGTTTGTATCTCTTACTCTCCTGTCTCTACATTGCCCCTTCTCCTTCCCCGTGAGTAACCCCTAGTCTGTTCTCCATATCTGCTTCTTTTTTTGTTATATTCACTAGTTTGTTATACTTCTTAGATTCCATATAAGTGATACCAAAAAGCATTTGTCTTTCTCTGCCTTATTTCACTTAGTATAATACCCTCCAAGTGCTTCCAGGCTGCTGCAAATGACAGATTTTCCTTCTTTTTTATGGCTGACTTCTAGTAAATTCGAGGTAATGCTATGCTTGTGTTTGTCCTTGTTTTGATTGGTATAAACATCCAAGTGTAAAAGCCACACTTACAGGACACCTCGATTTATCTTCCCGGATTTCGACCAGGACTTTCTAATCCTGTCCTCTTTAGCCCAGTGACTTGTGCACATTACTCCACAGAAGACAGCTGCCCTTCCTTCCCATTTGAATGGCTTTTTCATCAGCATTGCTCAAGACACACAAATGAGACTGGAAATCACATTGTTATGCCAAATCAAAGCTATCGGGAGTCAGCTGTTAAACATGGGGACTACAGCAAACGAATCACTGTAAAATCAAGGTTGATTCTGGTTGCAATACGGAGAATGAAGCAGGGTAAGGAGAGACTGGTATCAGGGAGAACAAAGATGAGATGAACAGAAGCTGTGCAGTACCAGTGAGTGGAGAGGCAGAGCAGCATGTGAGTACAGTAAGTGAACATGTGACACCGAATTCTAGAGGGTTCTGCAGACCTAACATAAGCGAGGCCCGGTGTCAGGTACTGGAGGAGAAACCAACCTGAAAGAGCTACCAGCTGTTGGAAGAGTAGGCAAGACCATGCGTGTGTGCTAAGTTGCTTAATCGTGTCTGACTCTTTGCGACCCCATGGACTGTGGTCCACCAGGCTCTCCATGGGATTCTCCAGGCAAGAATACTGGAGTGAGTTGCCAGGCCCTTCTCCAGGGATGGAACTCTCACAGCTCTTTCGTCTCCTGGCAGGCAGGTTCTTTACCACTAGTGCCACCTGGCAAGACAGACTGCTCCTGAAACAAAAGAGCCTCTAGAATGTCTGAGGATCCTGTGGCATTTGCCACCTTGTTTTCTATACTCACTCCTCCTTTTCTGCTTGGCAAACTCCTTCCTGGGCCACTGCCTCCCCAGCAAAGCCAGCCCTTACTCAGAAGTGGCTCTCTGCCTCCCCTGTTCTTTACTGATGGCTCACAGTTCTCCCTGGAGCCTGGTGGTTCTCCCTGCAAGGCGAGTGCTGTAAGCACTGTACTAAAGGAAAAGCAATCTAATGTTACTCAATTACATTCCATCTAATACATTCAGAGTGTCTATTACCTGTCAGGGACCATGGTAACTACTGAACTGCACTCCTTGAAAGTTCATTAGCAAAAACTATAATAGAAATTGTCAATGAAAGCAAATGAAGGCAAGATTATCAGTAAGAAACTACCAAGAAGCAAAGGTTTTGTGATACTGTTTTTAAAACAATTTTTATTGAGGTGTAACTGACATACTATAGACTGCAGGTACTTGAAACATACAATTTGATGCGTTTTCACATATGCACATACTTGTGAAACCATGTGATACCTGTTTCAGAAAAATCACCCAGCCTTACAACCTAGGTTCCTCCATGCTGAATTCTTTTTTCCCCCTGGAGGAATCAATAAATTCAAACTGAATCATTTTTTTTTAAAGTTATTGTCTATTTCTGATCAATACATTAGGAATTTAAGAACACAGAAATTTTATTATTTTATATAAAGCTGCTGCTGCTAAGTCGCTTCAGTCGTGTCCGACTCTGTGCAACCCCACAGATGGCAGCCCACCAGGCTCCCCTGTTCCTGGAATTCTCCAGGCAAGAACACTGGAGTGGGTTGCCATTTCCTTCTCCAATGCATGAAAGTGAAAAGTTAAAGTGAAGTGGCTCAGTCGCGTCTGACTCTTCGGGACCCCTTGGACTGCAGCCTACCAGGCTCCTCTGTCCATGGGGTTTTCCAGGCAAGAGTACTGGAGTGGGGTGCCATAGCCTTCTCTGTATGTAAAGCTAACGAAATATTTTTTAAATGTCAGCATACATTTGCAGGCAATATAACAATGTACTTTAAAGAAACAGAAACAACTGAACAATGACAGACTAGAAGGAGTACAAATGTACAAAAGCAGCTTTCTTATATTCCAGCCACATATTTTTTAAGGGAAAAGAAGTTACAATAGCAACAAAAATATAAACACACAGGGCAACCCTTACCAAAAATGTTCAGCTCTATATAAAGAAAATTACACATTGTTACTGAAAGTATAAAGAAGGCCTGAATAAATGGAGAGAACTACTGAGTTTCTGAGTGGGAAGATTAAATATGCTAAGAAGCTAATTTTTCCCAAATAATTTTATAGATTTAAAATAAAAATTTATTGGAATTTTTTTAATTTGGAAAAAAATTGTTTTAAAATTGACATGGAAGACAGAACAGGTAAGAATTAAAAAAAATATTTTCAGGGACATAGTAATAATTAAACTTAAAAGCTTTTGCACAGAAAAGGGAACTATAAGTAAAACAAAAAGATAACCTACAGACTGGGAGAATACATTTGCAAATGATGTGATCAACAAGGGATTATTTCCAATGTATGCAAACAGCTCATACAACCTAATTTAAAAAAAAACCAAACAACTCAATCAAAAAACGGACAGAACACCTAAACAGATATTTCTCCAAAGAAGAAATACAGATGGCCAATGGGCACATGAGAATATGCTCAACATTGCTAATTATTAGAGAAATGCAAATCAAAACTACCAAGAAGTATCACTTCACACCAGTCAAAGTGGTCATCATTAAACAGTCTACAAATAATAAATGCTGGAGAGAGTGTAGAAAAAAAGGAATCCTCCTACACTGTTGGTGGGAATATAAATTGGTGCAGCCACTATAGAGAACTGTATGGAGGATCTTTAAAAAACTAAAAATAGAGTTGCCATATCATCCTGCAATCCCAGTCCTGGGCATACATTCTGAGAAAACTCTTAATTCAAAAGATACATGCACTCCAATGTTCACTGCAGCACCATTTGTAATAACTGAGACATAGGTTAAGAAGCAACCTAACTGTCCATCAAGAGATGAATGGATCAGGCAGATGTGGCATATATACACAGTGAAATATTACTCAGCCATAAAAAATGGAATAATGCCACTTGCAGCCACATGGATAGATCTAGAATTTATCACACTAAGTAAGCCAGACAGAGAAAGACATACATCATATGGTACTACCTATCTGTGGAATCTAAAAACATGATACAAATGAACTTATTTACAAAACAGGAAGAGACACACAGACAAAAAACAAACTTATGGTTACCAAAGGGGAAAGGGGGTGGGTGGAGGGAGGGATAAATTATGAGGATGAGAGTAACATAGCAAACTACCAAATATAAAACAGAAAAACAACAAAAACCTAAGGTATAGAACAGGGAACTGTATTCAACGTTTTGTAATAATAACCTATAAGGGAAAAGAATCTTACCATGCGTAAGTGTGTATATATACATACACACACATAAAATCTGAAACATCATGCTATACACCTGAAACATGATACTATAAATCAATTATAGTATATATATATAAAAACATGTGTGTATGTGTGTATATATATGATATATAACATATATCATATGTATGTATATGTATGTAATCTGAATCACTGTGTTGTACACCTGAAACATGACATTGTAAATCAACTATATATATATATAAAACGTGTGTGTGTGTATGTATATAATCTGAATCACCATGCTGTATACCTGAAACATGATACTGTAAATCAACTATACTATATATAACATGTGTGTATGTGTGTATATATATTATATACATAAAATCTGAATCACCATGCTGTATACCTGAAACACAATATTGTACATCAACTATGCTATGCTAAGTCACTTCAGTCATGTCCGACTCTGTGCGACCCCATAGACGGCAGCCCAACAGGCTCCCCTGTCCCTGGGATTCTCCAGGCAAGAACACTGGAGTGGTTTGCCATTTCCTTCTCCAAAAAATCAACTATACTTCAACTTAAAAAAAAAAAAAGTCTCTCCTAGACATCCAGATCCTCTCTCTGAAGGCAACTACTGATCCAGTTTCTCACATACACTTCAAGATGCATTCCGCTTGATCATGACCTTGATTTCTAAAGAAGCTGTTGGGTAGAAATGCTTTGTCTGTACTCTACCACTCTAATAGCCTATCTTTGGGAGACAGCTTGTCATAGGTCAATGTCATTCTCATGGAAAAGATTAATTGTTGGTGAGGTTTAATAGACAAGAAATCACCCTACTTAGACTTAATCATTGTTTCCAGTAATTTTATCTCAACATAAAAGTACAAAGTAGAAACATAGGCCAGTGATTTAAAAAGTAAGACTCTTGAGATAGATTAGATTACAGATGAAATGCTGATCAGATTAAACACAGAAACATATTGTTTTGCCTACATATCATCTGAAGACTGCACACCTCCTTGTGAAGAACTCCTTATCAGCCACACTAGATTTGTCAAAATGTGTTCTCAGGACCACTTACATCAGAATCATCAGGTTGCCTAATTATGATGCGTATTTGTACTCCCAACTCAAGATCTACTAAGACAAGAACTCTGGAGACTGGGCCCTGGAATCAACATTTTTAACAAAGTTCCCAGGTGATCTGTATATACCAGTAAAAAGTTTGGGAGTGACTGGGTACCACATAAGCCTCTTAAACACAGAAACCCTGTTTTCCTTATTCATTTTAGGCCTCCTACCCAGGACAATGCCTGACAAAGTACATATCCCATTATGCATGTTGCAGATTTATTGAAGGTACACTGGCCTTAACTGCAGACTATCTTGTTATGTTGTCAATGCTTGACTGATTTTGAAACTGCAAGCTTCATCCATGATAGAAATCTGATTAAAGAATAGAGAAACAAGCTTTGGAAATCAACAGCTTTTTGAGTTCATTAAATTGTATGACTCAGTCTCATGGCAAAGCACGTGGAAAGATGTCAGTTAATTTAATTAGCAATACTTTATTATATACCTGAGTTTCAGATAGATAGTACAGTGTACAAAAGACCAAGTGATCAAAGGAAGGGTTCCAAAATGAGATATTCTACATGTTTTTCTGTTTTGTGATTAACTACACAGAATGACATCTGTCCTAACTAGTACCAGCAAAGAAGCAAAAAGAGCATCTCAGCAACCAAAACAGATGTCACAAGGCCAAATATGACAGCTCTGGGCACTTGACTCACAGGTGAGCCCATTAGACCTTCACTCATAGTCGATTTGGTCTTCTTTTACGCACATCATTCATCCTAATAGAATTTTAAAACTGGTTTCCAAGCTCACAGGAAATTAAAAACACTAAATCAGATCGAAGAGAGGGGCTGCAGCTGACAGTAACGCAATCAACACGACAAAATGATAGCTGCTAAGAGGGAAGTGAAGAACTATATAAAATAATCAGAAGAATTCACAAAATACAATACTCTGTGGCCATCCTGAGAGAGGGTAAAGGACCCACTCTTCTTGATGGTATCTGGAGGCAGCTACCACGTAACTCAAAAATAGGCATTCATGAGGGAAAACAAGTTAGAGTAGGCTAAATTATGTTCCCAGTAAACTTTGTGCATGAGGTATGGATACAGGTATCATGTGTAAAATAATTAGAATCATTCATTAAAACTAAGTAAAATTCTTTTTTAAAGTCACAAACTTTTAAAAAGAATTCAGCGATAGCTATTTGGAAAAGTATTAGAAACAACCCATTCATCTGTGGAGTTCCAGGAAAAAAAAAGATGTGAATGCTAATACTAAGAGGTAATTTTCAAAACCAAATGTCCTAGAAAAAAATAATTTGGTATCTCTTTATTGACATGGTCAGTGGTAGTTAGCCCTATTTTCTATATCTGAAGAACTCTATAGTGTATACCTGTCATTTAGTCACCATTTAGAAGCCACATGGGGATTATTTCTGGAAAAGTCCAGGGTTCTGTATACCACAAATTATTTTCATCTTGAAGAATATTTTACAAAAAAGACTTTAAATTTATATTACAAAAAAACAGTGCTACAGAAACACACTAAAGATAACTCAAGTAGAAGTATAAGCCCCTAGTAATTTAATGAGCTGTGATAAAATGCCATATGGCATTCAATGTAATTATGTAATAAGCGCTGCAAATTCTGTGAACCACAGCATTTGGTCACCACCACACCCACCTCCTCCAAAACTGGTGTGTGTACCAGACAGTACTGGGAAACAACAGATTTGTAAATTAAATATTTCACAATCATGTTAGCTTCATAAAGTGTATGTGTTTGTTCTATACAGTAGCATCGTTTTGGACCACGCAGTTAGGCTTTTTAAGAGCTAGAAGATAGAGTGTAGTTCATAAAGTAGAGTTAGTGCTTTTCTTTTGAAACTACACAAGAATGTTGCGTATGAGAGGACAAGTTTTCTAAAATGAGCAATTCAAGGGCAGGGAAAATGTCTTACCTTTTTGTTCCTGGGTGTCTGGTATATGATAGGTGTTCAGTGTCTACACAATAAATGGCTTTACATAAACCTGTGAAGCTTGAGCTGTGAGACCTTTGGTATTACAATGCAAAATACTGATTCTGAGGGGGAACTCTATTCATGCTATACTATTAACTTCACCTTTAACAGCTAACAGCACCTTTAACTTCCTGTCCAAGCTATGGAGCATATAGAATGTGTCATGCTATTTTAAAGGAGAAGAAAAAAAAAAACTTCAGATTTTAAAATTAACTTCGGAATATCTATAAATTAAACATAAATTAATTCAATTTTATGAGAATTCAACAAATAAAAAAGTATTAGAGCTGAAAAAGGAAAAACACTGTTAACCTAAAATTTCCAAAATGTAAGAGGCTAAAGACTATGAAATATTCATTCATGCAACAAATAATTATTGAACATTATCCTGTGGCAAGTGCTATGCTAGGTGACAAGGATATCGTCAATAAGTCATAACTAAGAGTTAATAAAGAGTGCAGAGTAGCAAGTGCTAAGAATACAATAAAACTGGGTAATGGTGCAGTAAGTAACAGGAGGAGGCTTCACTGCTTCACCTAGGAGTGGTCAGGAAAGACTTATCTGAGGAGGTGACGTGCAACCTGGCGTACTGGAAAGGAGGGTGACTCTTTAAGAGCTGGTGAAAGACTCACGCTTAGGCTGAAAGAGCCCTCCAAGAGGACTGCTCTTGCTCTGAGGGACAAGAAAGCGGCCACTGGGGCTGCCTAGGGAATGAGAGAGGAGTACGGTGGAACAAGAGGCTGAAGAAGCTTCAGGATCAGATCACATTGGGTTTGGAAGGCCAGAGCATGGGGGATTCCCGTAAATTCTAAGCAGGGAAATGCTATGACCTGATCTACTCTGATGACTCTGAGAGCCACGTGAGGAATTGTCTATAGGGGGCAGCAGGGAGCCGTTAGTTAGGAGGCATTTGCTATCAGAGGGAAGGCCAGCTTCACTAGCAAGTGCCCTGTGCAGTCACACTTGTCTTGCACTTAAGGGCCTTGCACTTGACAATGCAATGCTGTTACCATTCTGCAATTCTTAATAATTTATGAACAAGGGGCACTGTACTTCATTCTGCAACAGGCCTTGCAAATTAGGTGAAAGTGAAAGTGTTGGTTACTCAGTTGGGTCCAACTCTTTGTGACCCCATGGACTGTAGCCCGCCAGGCTCCTCTGTCCATGGAATTCTCCTTGTAAGAAGACTGGAGTGGGTTGCCATGCCCGCCTCCAGGGGATCTTCCCAGCTGAGGGACTGAATCCAAGGATCCTGCATTGCAGGTACATTCTTTACAGTCTGAGCCACCAGGGAAGCAATCAGGTAGTCAGTCCTAAATACAGGTGAAGAAGGCAGAACAATGAAGCAGCAGTGGTCATACGCAGCAGGTCAGTGAATGGTGTTGGTACAGCTGGTAGACCCTGATAATGGACTGCATGTTCCTGTCAAAAGAGAACTCAAGGACAAGTCCCAGGTGTTTTGCCCGAGTAACTGAGTGGAAATGGTGAAGACTGGGGGAAGACTGTGTTAGGGCTGGGAGGGTGGGTAAAAACCAAGAATCCAATTTCTGGCCTGTGAAGCTGAGATGCTGTTAGATATCCAAGTGGCACTATCAAGGGGAATGCTGTACATGTATGGGTGTGAAGGTCAGGAGACAGGTCTGGGATGGAGATACAAATTCTGGAGTTCCTTTGTTATAACTGTTTAAAGGGGATAGGATCAGTCAGTAAGATAACATAGGAAGGGAAGAGTTAAAGAGAGAAGCAGGAGCTACAAAGACTCCTAGTTTTTCCAGTAGTCGTATGGACGTGAGAGTTGGACCATAAAGAAAGCTAAGTGTCGGAGAATTGATGCTTTTGAATGGTGGTGCTGGAGAAGACTCTTGAGAGTCCCTTGCACTGCAAGGAGATCAAACCAATTCATCCTAAAGGAGATCAGTCCTGAATATTCATTGGAAGGTCTGATGCTGAAGCTGAAGCTGAAGCTCCAATACTTTGGCTACCTGATGCGAAGAACTGACTCACTGGAAAAGACCCTGATGCTGGGAAAGATAGAAGGCAGGAGGAGAAGGGGACGACAGAGGATGAGATGGTTGGATAGCGTCACTGACTCAATGGACATGAGTTTGAGCAAGCTCTGGGAGCTGGTGATGGACAAAGAAGCCTGGTGTGCTGCAGTCCTTGCAGTCTCAAAGAGTTGGACACGACTGAGTGACTGAACTCAACTGAAGGCCAAGTGAGGAGAGTGTGCCAAGGACAAAGCTATGAAGGAGACCTAGGAATCTCCCTCTGGGTGAAATATGCTCTATCAGTGATTCACTGATCACCTGCTTGTTCAGTGTAACACTGAAACACCCTACAGTCAGCCCTCTGTCTAATCTGCCAGGCTGATCTATGTTTCCTAAAACACTCCTATTGACTGATCTCAAACTACACTGTGCTGTTCCACTTAGAATCTCTCCCTCCCTGTCTTCATCTAGGCAAACTCTCTGACTCCTTTCTCTTAACTTCACCAAATCAATACTTTCTGAAACCTGAAATTTACTGCCTGTGTCAACCTCTCTTATTATATACAATCATATAATCTAAATTATTATTTAGTACCCATCTATGATCCACTTCCCAAAATGAATAAGCTCTGGTTGCTGTATGTTACACTGCTTAGTATATACATTGGATGCTCGGTAAATATCTGTTGAGCAAATGAGTAATAAATAATGCTCTGAAGCTATGAAATATGGGGAAGTGACAAGAGTAGATAAATCAGCCTGGCATGCAGCAGCGTGTCTCACTGTGATCAAAGTTCTAGGCAGCCTGTGAGACAATGCCTAAGTCCCATTCCTTCCTTTCTTCATCCCACAAATATTCACTGTGCACCTACTAGGTGCCAGGTACTCTTCCAGTCACTAGAGATACACCAGTGAATAAAGCAGACAAAAAGCTTTGCCCTCATGGAACTACATTTTAGTGGGAATACATATTTTGTTTTGTATAAGCTTACATCTTTCTCCCCTGTTTTTCCCATCTGTCTACTATTGTTTGGTTTGAAAAGTTTCTGTGTGAACATTATTATTACCAATTTCATCTTTTCAGTTTTCCTCAAATACAGAACATATTATAAGAGAAAAGTTTCAGACATTCAGTGGTCTTCAAAGTCTCACACACACATCAGTATACAGTACATGACAACTATAATACCAGGGTATACTAAAGAAAACTAGTAAAAATAGCTCAACTACCAGCTCATCAAAACTACTCAAAGTACTATAAATTTCACATAAATATCACAAAAGTAAAATAACAAACTCCACAGACACAAAATCACTTAATATTCTACCTCTCTCCTTACAGATACATGGGGCTTTAAAATTCAATTAAGTTATGCTAGCAACGTTCAGTGTTAAGTTTTAGGCTCTGAAATTAGATCAAAAAATCTAAACTGAAACAATGAAGCCACTTTATATCTTATATATAAATACATAAATGTTACCCTATTGTATAATGAAATAGAATGATGGTACTAACGATACTATTAATAGTTTACACCGAGGGACATCAATGCAATGATCACCCAGAACAAGAGAGGAAAGAAAAAGAACAAGCTCCGTTTCTTCTTCCTACTGATAAGCCAGGCAACGTTTTGAAACAATAAAGGCCAGAAGAGTCAGCCTGCCATTTAACACACTGGAATCAATTAGATCTCGGTTCAAACTCCAGCTTTGTCATTTACAAACTGTGAGCTTGGGCAACCACAACTTTTCTATGACTCAATAGTCTCATTTCTGAAAATGGAAATAAGACTTTAAAAAAAAAGTAACTAAAATAAACATCTAATTAATATGAAGCCATTTAAGAGTGTGTGATCCCTAAAATTGTTTCCCCTAAGCAGTTTTTAAAAAATTTGTAAACAATATCTTTTCTTCCTCTACATATAAATTGAAGATTCTTAAAAAAAAATTCCAAGTTTTTTTTTTTTTAAATAAAAACAATATATCTCACTGCAATTGCATTACACTCTTCAAGCAAGAGAGAGAATATATAGATGTTCATGAGTCCGGTTTTCTTGTACTTTGATTGACAAACTACTAAGAATATTTAAAGCCAGATCATCCCAAGTTTAGACTAGTTCTTCCTAAGTAAGTTAAAGGCTTGATTATCATTATTCCTACCAATTCAATGAACTAAATGGGAGCCTTGTTCCTAATAAAGGCACACGTGGTATCTTTCCTTCATTTTCAAAAGGTTCAGGGAATCACAAACCAAGAGTTGAAAATCCAGTGCCTTCAAGGATCAGGCAAGCAACTTAAACTTCAGATCAGCTGGTAGGAAAACAGGACGTGGAGGCCTGCAGCAAACCAGGAAGCAGAGCTCCCTCCCAGCTCCGTCTGTTTAGTGTGCACAGTGGTGCTGCACATTCACACCAGAGACAGCGAAGACTTGTCTAATTACTGTGGCGATTTTCTGGCAGATGGTAGTAATGGCTTCTTTAACAAAATACATAAATTACCATGACTTCTGACAGATACAAATGAGGAAGGATCACCTTTAAAATTTTGTACACGGCATCATATGGACTAGGGGTGGCCCCAATTCTGCCTAAGACCATTTGGCTATTTTTGCAGTCAAAATTCAGCAGCAAGTGATAAATTCTCAGAACAGATCTCCAACAATTACAGCCAGGTCAGATCTACCCACTGGAGCCAGGACACAGAGATGGTTATTCTGGAGGTTAAGTTCCCCTGACAAATGAAAAGGACTACTCAATGTGTGTACTGGGCCAACCTAAAAATGGTATAATTTCAATGACTTTACTTCCTCATGAAAAAAAAAGACAAGACTCCCTACTCAAATACCTTAAACAGGTAACCTGATGGCTATTATTTCACATTTAGTAAGAAGAGGTTTAAAATCAAATGCCCAGTTTGACTTACGCCCATTCATTCTTCAAATGTATTCAGAATTGATAGAATAAAAAAGATCAGAACAGGATAAAAAGCAGATGCCTAAAGATAGTATTACTAAGAAGAAAAGAAATGAAGAAAGGAGACGCTGGGATAATAAAGATAAACTTTCCATACTTCACAGTTTTGCCTAAGGTTTAGCCCTGTTGATTTTCAACTGTGAGTGAACAAAGAGAAATTGTGTACTGAGGTATTTTTATCCTGCAAAGCTGTGAAGCTTTGTAGAAACAGCACCACATGCCAATACTGTTTCTCAGGACCTATAATTTGAATCTTAAATACAGCTAAATGCATTTTTAAAAGAGTAGTCATCCTGGAGAGATTCATTAATCAAGGTAGACTGCAAATTCTTAACTTGAAAACGCTGATTTTTGGTCAATTACTCTACTACCTTTTTATTGAACATCAAGTTGCTGGAGCAAAGATGAATGAGCTCATAGTCCCTGCCCTCAAGGGCCTCACTATCTGGTAGAGATGTAAACAGAAACAGTAAAAGTAAAATGAGAAGCGAAATGCGATTAGTGGTTTACTAGCAAATGTATAGCATTACAGGAACTTGGTAGAGATGATGCCTTTATCCTGTGTGGGGAGAAATGGCTGGAGAGGTTTACATTTGAGCTGAATCTGAAAGGATGAACAGGAGTGTGGCAAGCAGGAAAGCACGAAAGAGCACTGCAGACAGGGGGACAGGAGAGAACTCAGGGAAGATGGGAAACGACTGGTTTTGCACTAGTGCACACTTGAGCTGGAATGGCAGCAAAGAAGGGGTTAGAAGCCTGAGGAACCAAGAGAGCAGGCAGAAGAGGTGGGGAATTCCAAAGACAAGCGATGTCCAGGGAGAAAGAACAGTACCCAGATGATGAAAAAATATTCCTCTCCTCCTCCAGCCTTAAGGTAAAAACATCTGAGGACTTGAAAAAAGGAAATTATATAAAATCTTTGTTGCTTAATTATGCCAATGGTTTAATTATGTATATGTGTGTGTGTATCCATCAAATCAGATCAGATCAGATCAGTCGCTCAGTCGTGTCCGACTCTTTGCGACCCCATGAATCGCAGCACGCCAGGTGGTCCCCTTCTCCTCCATACATACACATATATACTCCCAGCAACTTTTTACAATCATTTGGAAATCCTATTTCATCAAAATACTAAGCCTTCAGGAGCAGTCTACAGCTCAAGGGCTGTGGGGACACCTGCTATGGCTTTTCAGAGGGAAAAGGACCACGTTTACCATTAATTTCCCTAAAAAGCTTGCTTGCACCAAACAGCATTACCCATGAGGACCTGTGGCGGCCTTTTAAAAAACTCTGGATAAAACACCGTGACTAGCTTTTCGTGGTACTTCTATCCCACTGGTATTTTTGCAAGTTTACTACAGCTATCTATTAATATATTTAAAAATTATTGTATTAACACTTCAGTGAAGACATCCAGCTTCTTTCACATAATCCTTCACTCTTAAGTGCTAATTAAAAAGGTGCACTTCGAGGAGAAAGGATGTGAGAACAGGGCATGCTTACAGCCAAGCAAGCTAGCTGCCTTCTTGGGTGGGTTCTTTAGGACTTCCAGTCCCCTGGTCCTTCAAAAAATCTTTGATGAAGACGACTTACAGCCCCATGTTTTACAAAATCACACATTTGGTTGCCTCAGGAGAGCCATCAGCCAAAGCATCACTGCAGGAGGGGACGATAAGATTTCCAAAGGCAACTTGGGAAATTTTTAAGATCAGTATCCTTTATAGTTTTCATAAAGATTCTGAACATCTAGAAGATTTACACACTACAACTCCAGGGCTTTCAGATCTATCCATGATGCTGGGCACATTAAGGAGTCCCTGAGGGGAAGAAAAGGGTAAATGAAGATTGTGCAGAGAAAGTGAACTCAGATCCCTGGGTCTGAATCTGGATAATATCTAGGAACATCTAAACCACTACTTTACAGATTTTGTTTTGAAAAGAGGATTATTACCACAAAGTCTCTAATAAAAAAAAAATCTTCACGTTCTTTTTCTCAGCTCTAGCTCTCTTTCTGCCCTATTTCCAATTTAAACTTGATTAAACTAATTTATCTACCTCAGGGCAGGAATTCAAAAAGAATCTTTGTGTGCAAGTCTCTTTTTATCATGAGAGCTAAAGACAAACCAGGATGGGTTGGGAATATCTCTGGGACAGGAGTACTTACTCAGGTAAGTCATAAACATAATAGTTAATATTTACTGAGTACTCTGTGTCAGACACATCATATATTATATAGTGCTATTTAATCATTATCACAACCCTGACATAAACGCCACTATCATATTTTATAAAATATGAGGCAATGAAGGCGCAGAATGGCCACGTACTTCGCCGAAGCTCAGCCAGCCAGTCACTGGGGAAGCCAGTCTCTGAAACCAGGCAGTGAGACCCCAGAGCCTGACCTTTCACCCATCTCACCCTGTTAAGGCATCTTCATAGGTCCAGAGTTGCTTTCTAATAAAAATCTGGACCTTCTCACGAGAGAGAAGATGGTCATTCCCCAAAAGGAAGCAACAAAGGATGCAAACATCCTGGATGAGTGTTTCTGACCTAAGATGCTTTTTCTGGTAAGAACAGTTTTGCTGTTGATCTGATGATGACCTCCCCAGGCCTCGCCCCCACCCCAGCCCCTCCGTACAGAACAACAGCCACGTGTTCTGGATGTGACTGACCCTCCCTCCTATACATGTCCACAGGTGGGCTCAAAGCCTTAATCCATGCTTCCCATCCTCACTGACATATTTACTGGTTCCAGGATAAACTCAGAATCCATGATGGCCCATGGAAGGAAGTGAAGGGTTGGTTGAAGACAAAGTCACTCAGCTCCTGGGGCTTAATAATGAAAAAAGAGGCAGATAATCCTGGGAGCTGCAAGTGGCTGTCTTGCTACCAAGAGAAAGGTCAGTCTGAAAACAGGGGAGCTGGAGAAAAATGGGCCCCAAAACTCAGAACAGAGCTAAAACACTGGTGACACTGAGAACTCCTAAGTAAAGCTGCAGCTGAAGTGCACAGCGCCACTGGATTCAATTCAGGTGAGTCAATAGATGTCTTTTATTTCTAAGCGAGTTGGCATTGGATTTTCTGACACTTACGAATGCAAGCATATAACTAGTATACTAACCATTAACCTCAATATTTGTCAAAACCTCTGTTCAATAAAATGTGCTTCAAATAAGATCACCAGAAAGCTAAAATCCAGTACTATTATTTCCCTGGTCATAAAATTACCTTTATTGAACTCTGAGTTACTTCTATGACCTCAGTTTTTATTAACAATTAACTGTTTTACTATAAAACTGATTTTAGTTTATTATTCATTTTACTGTGTAAGAAACTTTATATACAAATTTACATTAATATTATGTAAACATACATTTAAACATGAAAAGAACACTGTCATATGCCCAACTTTGTGTGGCTACTGGGACTCACATCAAGCTTAAGTTCAGCCATAGCTGAACGTTCTAGATTTTGTGGTACATGTTTCCTAATCGCCAGAACTTTCAGTATTTGACTCTTCAAGTTCTTGTTTTAAATTTGGCATTTTAATTTATCCAGGCTATTCACAGTAAGGGTCATTTTACATCCCAGTTTATCTGGGACAGTTTACAGTGTTGTCTCAGTGTGGCTTTTTCTCTAGTTAGGCCTACTTTCCTTCGTAAAAGTATCCTGTTTTACATGAAAAGATGCTCAACATCACTCATTATCAGAGAAATGCAAATCAAAACCACTATAAGGTTCCATCTCACGCCAGTCAGAATGGCTGCTATCAAAAAGTCTACAAACAACAAATGCTGGAGAGGGTGTGGAGAAAAAGGAACCCTCTTACACTGTTGGTGGGAGTGCAAAGTACAGCCACTATGGAGAACAGTGTGGAGATTCCTTAAAAAGCTGGAAATAGAACTGCCATACGACCCAGCAATCCACTGCTGGGCATACACACTGAGGAAACCAGAAGGGAAAGAGACACGTGTACCCCAATGTTCATCGCAGCACTGTTTATAATAGCTAGGACATGGAAGCAACCTAGATGTCCATCAGCAGATGAATGGATGAGAAAGCTGTGGTACATATACACAATGGAATATCACTCAGCCATTAAAAAGAATGCATTTGAATCAGTTCTAATGAGGTGGATGAAACTGGAGCCTATTATACAGAGTGAATTAAGTCAGAAAGAAAAACACCAATACGGTATATTGATGCATATATATGGAATTCAGAAAGATGGTAACAATGACCTATACGTGAGACAGCAAAAGAGACACAGATGTAAAGAACAGACTTTTGGACTCTGTGAGAGAGGGCGAGGGTGGGATGATTTGAGAGAATAGCTTTGAAACATGTATATTACCATATGTGAAACAGATTGCCAGTCCAGGTTCGATGCATGAGACAGGGTGCTCAGGGCTGATGCACTGGGATGACCCTGAGGGATGGGATGGGGAGGGAGGTGGGGGGTGGTTCAGGATGGGGAACACATGTACACCCGGGGAAGATTCATGTCAATGTATGGCAAAAACCACCACAATAATGTAAAGTAGTCTCCAATTAAAATAAATAAATTAATTAAAAAATAAATTAAAAAGAAAAAAGCATCCTATTTTAAATGATTAATTATATAATCATCTTATTTACAGGGCTTCCCAGGTGGCACTAGTGGTAAAGAACCCACCTGCCAATGCAGGAGACTTAAAGGACGCTGGTTCCATCCCTAGGTGGGGAAGATCCCCTGGAGAAGGAAATGGCAACCCACTCCAGTATTCTTGCCTGGAGAATTCCTGGATAGAGGAGGCCGGCAGGCTACAGCCCATAGGGTTACAGAGTCGGACACGACTGAAGCAACGCTTAGCATATCCTATTTACAACCCATCTTGTACTTCTTTTTTAAATATAAAGGGACCTGGTATAAGATCATCATCCTAATATATAAGAAAAATCATTTATAAAATAATTAATCTTTATGAGATATATATATATGGGGAAAAGTAAAAACTCCAAGGACTAGTTTAAATGTGGTGGAAAGAAAATGCTTTGGTGCTGTTACTGCAAAAATTTTATTTGCAGATACTTCTCTGGGCATGAATTACACTCCCCACAAATTATATACAGATCTACTGAGTGAGAGGGTCCTTTCTGCTTGCCTCATAACAAGACAAGGCAGATACCACAGGATCAGTTCTCCCTGGGAGAGAGCGTGAATCACATCTTGCTCCCTGCTGTTTGGAGTCTTAGCACAGGGAAGAAAACCGTCTGCAACCAGTACTCTGTTCCCAGAGGGAGAGGCTTTTCTTATTAGGTTTTTTAAGAAGACCCACAAACAATGAAAGAATTAAAAATAAAAACTTTCGAGACAAGGATTTTTAGCTGAATTAGTGACATAAACATGCAGAAGTTAAACAAAGAAGCTGAATGCTGCTGAATTCCATGTCTCTGTACCTAGTTTTGCCTTCCCTTTTTATTTCAATCCATTTCAACCCAACAAATACTTCTAGATATCTATTATTTGTAAAGAACTACGCCAAGTGCTGAACATACAAGAAGGAAAGGAAGAAGGGAAAGCGAACAGGCAAGGAAGAAAAACAGAGCTCTCATTCTCCGTTCTTATGAAGTCTGTAATGTTGTAGAAGATGCAACCATGTACACCTCAGCAGCAGACATTTATACACTACCAGTGAAGAAGAACAGAACGGGGGAGCACAGGATCCTGCCTGGACTGGGGAGTGGAAGGCACGAGGTTTCTCTGAGTGACGCCTGGGTTGCTTTCAAAGGCTCCTGGCAGAAGGCAGCTAAGGCATTCTAGGTAAAGGATGCAACATGTTACACAGGCATAAAATGTACGAGGGCCTAGCGCATCTAGGAAAACAGCTTTAGTGTGCTGTAACTGTCGGGCATCTAGGTGAAGGAGACGAGCTGAAAGTGAAGCCAGGAAGTGAGACAAGAGCCAGGTGATCAGAAACGCCTGAATGTCATTCAAGGGCAGGCAGACAGAAGAAGGCCTGACTTGCCGAGTGGCTCAGTGGTCAAGAGTCTGCCTGCCGACGCAGAAGACACGGTTTGATCCCTGATCTGGGAAGGTCCCACACGCCTCTGAGCAACTAAGCCTGGGAGCCACAGGTGCTGAGCCCACGTGCCGCAGCTCCTGAAGCCCGAGGGCCCTAGAGCCCGCGCTGCGCAACTAGAGGAGCCACCGCAATGACAAGCCGTGCACCGCAAATTGAGTGTAGCCCCGGCTCGCTGCATCTAGAAAAAAGCCCAAAGGACAACAAAGATGTGGTACAGCCAATAAAAAGAAAAAAGAAGGCCCTAAAACTCTCTGACTCAATGTGTGAAATGTCCACAGTACAGGACATCTGAAACACCGAGCTGCTGACTCTGCTCTCACACACTTCCGCTCTGACAGCACCCACACCCGGCCGCCTGTCTTTCCACTTGCCATCAGCAGTGCCACCACGTTTGTGTTCCTCCCTCACTGCACTGTCAATAAAGATCTTTAGATAATCCGCTCTGTGTGTTTTGATGAGGTTCAAAGATGGAAAGCTCTCTAGAGCAAGAAGAGTATCTAGTGATTTTTTTTTTTTTTTTAAACTGAGTCTTAGTGATCACAGTAAGTAAGTAAGTAAGTGAAGTTGCTCAGTTGTGTCCGACTCAGCGACCCCATGGACTGCAGCCCACCAGGCTCCTCTGTCCGTGGGATTTTCCAGCCAAGAATACTGGAGTGGGGTGCCATTTCCTTCTCCAGTGATCACAGAAGGAGTCTGAAAATGTTGACTAATGATCAACAAAATACATGAGCTACGACTTAAGGCTCAGATTACTCTCCTGTTTTGGTAATTTACTCACTGGTACTCTTCCTAGTCTTCCCTGGTGCCTCAGACGGTAAAGCATCTGCCTACAATGCGGGAGACCCGGGTTTGATCCCTGGGTCCCGAAGATCCCCTGGAAAA
Organism: Bos javanicus; assembly: GCF_032452875.1. Taxonomy (NCBI): domain Eukaryota; kingdom Metazoa; phylum Chordata; class Mammalia; order Artiodactyla; family Bovidae; genus Bos; species Bos javanicus. Next base: position 15,489,202 of record NC_083879.1, on the reverse strand, counting down.
GGCAATGGCAACCCACTCCAGTACCCTTGCCTGGAAAATCCCATGGACGGAGGAGCCTGGTGGGCTACAGTCCATGGGGTCGCAAAGAGCCGGACATGACTGACTTCACTATGCTATGCTCACTCTTCCTAAGTTTAAGTACTTCTTGCTTTTTTAACTTTTTACATAAATTGTCAATCGGACTGAAATTCTAAGGGCATCTCTACCCCTCTGCCTTCGTGAGCACATTACACAGGGTGGCAGAGAGCTAGCCTGAGCCTCACAGCAGGACGTGCATTTGGCCACAACACAAGAGCCACCACGATCAGTCTGGGTCTGGAGAAAGCCCCTGTCCCACAACTCAGGAAGTCTGAGATGGGCTTATCAAGTCCTGCCGACTCTACCTCCAAACATCCTCAAACTAAGTCTCTCATCTCCCTTCGGCCTAGAACCACTGTGTTTAGTCATTCTGATGCTTTGTACCTGGACTATGACGCCAGCCTCTAACTTCCCTCCCTGGTCTCAGTCTCTGCACCATGGCCAGAATGCATGTGCGTGTGCTCACTCACTCAGTCGTGTCCAACTCCTTGCAACCCCATGGACTGTAGCCCTCCAGGTTCCTCTGTCCATGGGATTTTCCCAGGCAAGAAAACTGGAGTGGGTTGCCATTTCCCCCTCCGGGGAATCTTCCCGACCCAAGAACTGAACCTGAGTCTCCTGTGTCTCCTGCATTGGCAGGCATTCTTCACCACTGTGCCACCTGGGAACCCATGGCGAGAATGACCCTTCTAAAAACACAGTCCCTTCACTTTCCATCCAGATTAAAATTCTTCAGTGCCTCCTTAATAGCAATAGCACACCAAGTCCAAACTTCTTACCACAGCACATATGGCTCTTTAACAAGTTGTCTAACAAGCATAAGAGACTCTTTAATCGTCTCTCCCGCCATTTATTCACTCAACGCATATTTCCTGTCTACCTACTACATGTCACCAACTATTCTAGACACTCAGGGTGTATGTTTGTGCGCGTATGAGTGAACAAAAAGCAAGTATACATAAAACAAAAAACAAACCATGGGAGCTTAAACTGCTCTGGGGCAAAGCTGGCAATACATATAGTAAGTAAATTACATTAGGTAATACGTGCTATACACAAGCATAGAGTGGTCAGGGCAGGCCTTATTGAAAAAGTAGAATTTGAGAAGAGACGTGACAGAGGTGAGGAAGCGAGCCATGAAGCTATCTGGAGAAAGCATGCTCCAGGCAGGAAAGACCATCCGGTGCAAAGGCCTCATATGGAAGTGTGCCTATGCTTGTGGGCTGTTAGGAGATCAGCGTGGATGGAGCAGATGAGCAAGGGGAGGGAGACAGCAGGTTCAGATGGGGAGAAGGGGAAGAGAAGGGTGGGCAGACCATGGAGGTCCCTGCAGACAACTGCAAGGACTTGGGTTTTATTCTGAGTAATATGGGAAGCATTGCAAGTGACAGGTGAGCAAAGGAATGGCACGACTTGACAGGTTTTACAAGAACTGTTCTGGCTACTGTGCTGCCAGCAACCAGCAGTGGGGCAAGGGCAGAAGCAGGAACTCTGCTAGGAGGCTCTGGCCGTGATCCAGATGAGACACAAAGGCAGATCATGTGGGTGCTGGGAAATGGTCAGACAGCAGCTGTGTAATATTTGGAAGGTACATTCAGGAAGATTTTTCTGACACATTGGATGTGAGGTGGGAGAGAGGAGTCAAAAATGTAAGCAGGGCTTTTGGACTAAGAAAATGGGAGGACAGACTTGGCATGAGCTCAGAGCAGGTTTGGGGGGGCAAGACTGGGAGTTCAGTTCTTGACATCTTTGAAACACGTCAACTGGACTTCCCACCAGGCTTTTGGATATTTAAGTTCAGAGTTCAAAAAAGGGCTGGAGCTTCTTTTTTTTTAAACATTTCAGTTTTTTTTGGCTGTACTGGGTCTCCACTGTGGTGCGCAGCTCTTGGCTGCTGCGCACGAGTTTTCTCCACTGCAGTGTGTGGGGCTGCTCTCTAGGAGCGGCACGAGGGCTTCGCACTGCAGTCTTCTCTTGTTGCAGAGCAGGGGCTCTAGGGCACGCAGGCTCAGTAATTGTGGTGCATGGGCTCAGCTGACTTGTGGCAAGTGGGATTTCAGTTCCCTGGCCAGGGATCAAACCCACGTCCCCCACTCTGGCAGGCAGATTCCCAACCACTGAGGCCCCAGGGAAGTCCCTAAGTCTGCAGCTTCTGTTTGCTCTGAATGGAAAAAAACCCCACATTCCAGGCTTGTAGAACCACATACAGGTCCCTCCACGGGTCCCAGATGTTTTCCCCAGGTCTCTGTACCTGCCTGTCTGTCTGTCTAAAGTGTTCTTATTCCCATCTTTTCCCACTTGGTCAAAAAAAGTCTCAGCCTTCAAGACTTATGTCATATAGCATCTATTTATGAAACTCACATGATTATCATCTCCTGAATTACCCTGTTTCCTTAAGTCACTGACGAAACTGAACTATATGATAGCTGGTCTTTCAGCATACTCCAAAAGGCTAAACAATTTTAACGTCTTCTTTGGTAAGGAAAAAGCAGCCATTTCATAACACAGCAGGTGACTTGCCTGATCTGATCACCAGAAATCTTTAGAAACTTTTAAAGAAAATTAAGACCACAGAAAAATATTTTGGCAAAGAGCTGAGTAATCAGATTTTGCATTTTCCAAGTTCAGTAGTTATTTGAAGACGATAAATTCTCAAGAAGAATTGTATTACATAATAAACTTTATAGGCTAAAAACAAAGAGGAACATCTGCCTGTGTTCCAAAGTTATTTACTGTTATAAAAATTTTTCATTTTGATTGTCATCCTTTCCCTTGCCCTGGGGAGGAATTGAAATTAGAAGAGTTATTGGACAAGAAAACTAGTCTCTGTTTCATTCCCAAGAGACAGACATCTGATCTAATTGAGAGGGGCGGGGCAGGGGAGTTTAAAAGATGTGAAATTGAGAGCTGATCAAGTTCAGTCAATGTGGATATTCAGAGGTGCTGTGGCTGCCTATTGGAAGTGTGAGCCCAGCTACCAGTTCAGTGCAGCTACAACCTTCTCAAATGTATGCACCATGAGGGCAGAGAGATTCTTTTGTTTTGTTCACTACTATTTCACATAGTTAAGTACAGGGTAAATTTTAAATGTGTAATTCAAGACTATATGGGGGATTCAAATACATTCGATATAAACTATAAAACAAGTACAATATGTTTCTTCCAAGTTTAAAAAATTGTTGACTCTTTGAAAATCACAAAATTTGAAGTACCAAGAATTTGCAATCATAACCTTTAAACATGAATTACAAAAGGGTAATAACCACGTCCAAAAGTGTGGAGGAGGGACACCAAAGCAAAATCTCTAACAAGGTAATGGTTTATAAAAGTTCTTTGTAGATTAAGAAAAAAGGATGGTATTCTAGCAACTAGTTATACTTGCTTTTTAGTGTATAGTATTTTAGATACACATTCATCATGGGAAAATTATAGCCCTTGAAAATAAAATGGTGCAAAGATCTTGTAACATGTCTTCAGAGAATCAAGATTTACAAGGACAACTAGAAAAAGACATTTAAAACTTCTGATTCCAGGTTATAGTAACAAAGTAGCTGAATACAACCCAAATTAACAGCCTAGGTCCTCAAAGTCCCCTTACTGAAGAAACTCTTTCTGAGTTTAGTTTTAATGTGACTGACATTGTATTAGTTTCAGGTATACACGGTAAGGATTCAGTCAAGCGTACACACTGGAAAAGGATCACCACAGTAAGTCTAACTTCCGACAGCAAGCATAGTTGAAAAAAATTGTTTTTTCTTGCAATGAGATCTTTTGGGATCTCTTCTCTCAGCAACTTTCAAATGTGCAATAAACTATTATTATCTATAGTCAGCATCCTCATGACTTACTTATTTTGTAACTAAAAATTTGTTCTTATTTATTTGATTTTAAAAACAAACAAGCTTTGAAGAAAACACTTGCAACAATAACCATTGTTTTCATGTAGTCAACAGGCAATCTAATATATGTATTTCAATTCTAAAAAAAAAAAAAAACAACACACCAGGTATCGTTTTAAAGTAATAAACACCAACCTCTTTAACCTCATGTAGTTTTCATTGGCAGCAGGTCGGCATTCAGCTCTTTGTACCACTATTCCTTCCAGTGAAAGCTTATCTTGAATGGAAAGAAAAAAATTAACAAATGTATTTAGATAACATTTATCATTTTCAAGACTGTATTTTGACATACTAACCACAGTAACAGTGATCACAATCAAATATAGTCAATAATATAAATCAAGAAAAGAAAAGGAATATTTTTAAGTTTATAGTGGTATCACTGATCAGAACAGCAAAAAACTTGTAGTGAAACACTGGGCTCCTGTCAGGTTTATTTACAGACTGCTGCAGCCCCTTGCCAATAACAGTTTTTAAACACTTAGCTCTTTCTAAAGAGTGGCTTAGGGGAGGCGCCAAGATGGCGGAGGAGTAGGACGGGGAAAACACTTTCTCCCCCACAAATTCATCAAAAGAGCATTTAAACGTGGAGTAAATTCCACAAAACAACTTCTGAATGCCGGCAGAGGACATCAGGCACCCAGAAAAGCAACCCAAGTCTTCGAAAGGAGGTAGGAAAAAATATTAAAGACAATAAAAGAGACAAAAGAGGGAGGGACGGAGTTCCGTCCCGGGAAGGGAGTCTTAAAAAGAGAGAAGTTTCCAAACACCAGGAAACCTTCTCACTGCCGAATCGTGCCGAGCTTTGGAAGCACAGAGGGCAACATAACAGGGAGAAAAAATAAATAAACAATTAAAACTGGAAGACTGCGAGCCCTACGGTAACTCCCCCAGCGGAGAAGCAGCGCAGACGCCTGCATCCGCCATTAGCAAGCGGGGGCTGGGCAGGGAGGCGCGGCGCCGGCTGCATCGCTGAAAGTAAGAATCTGGCCTGAATACCCTGAGCACTATCTGAGCGAAATAATTTGGGCTAGCAAACCCAGACTGTGGGATATCTACCATGCGAAAAGCCAGCCCTAACCTAAGACACCGCCAGCCCACGCACGGAACAAAGGACTAAACAGAGATAGCCGGCTGCAGACCTTCCCCCTCCGGTGGCAGGCAGCCAGAGCCGGAAGGGGGCAATCGCAGCCCCAGAGAGACATTATCTATAAAACTGGCTTCTTTGCTAACTAAAACTTATTGGGGGTCTGGACGGTCAACATCTGCCTGAGAAGGTGCGCCGGTTTTACACCCAGATAACCGAGTGGCGGGGAGACGATAAGTCGCAGCATTGGCGCTCGCCAAACACCTCATCACCTGAGCTGCTCGGACCTGGGAAGAGCACAAAACGCAGGCCCAATTGAGTCTGCGCCTCTGAGGACTACCCGAGTGCCTGAACCTGAGCGGCTTGGACCTGGGAGGTGCATGCAACCCAGGGCCAGCCTCGGATTGTTCCCGGCGGAACAACCTAGAGCCCGAGCAGTGTGGGCAGGGAGGCTACACGCGCCGTGAGCGGGGGCAGACCCAGTGTGGCTGAGGTACTGCGAGCGCACGCCAGTGTCATTTGTTTGCAGCATCCCTCCCTCCCTCCCCACAGCGCGACTGAACAAAGAGAAGAAATACAGCTCCACCCACCAGAACACCGACACAAGCTTCCCTAACCAGGAAACCTTGACAAGCCACCTGTACAAACCCACACACAGCGAGGAAACGCCACAATAAAGAGAACTCCACAAACTGCCAGAATACAGAAAGGACCCCCAAACTCAGCAATTTAAACAAGATGAAGAGACAGAGGAATACCCAGCAGATAAAGGAACGGGATAAATGCCCACCAAACCAAACAAAAGAGGAAGAGATAGGGAATCTACCTGATAAAGAATTCCAAATAATGATAGTGAAATTGATCCAAAATCTTGAAATTAAAATGGAATCACAGATAAATAGCCTGGAGACAAGGATTGAGAAGATGCAAGAAAGGTTTAACAAGGACCTAGAAGAAATAAAAAAGAGTCAATATATAATGAATAATGCAATAAATGAAATTAAAAACACTCTGGAGGCAACAAATAGAATAACAGAGGCAGAAGATAGGATTAGTGAATTAGAAGATAGAATGGTAGAAATAAATGAATCAGAGAGGATAAAAGAAAAACGAATTAAAAGAAATGAGGACAATCTCAGAGACCTCCAGGACAATATTAAACGCTACAACATTCGAATCATAGGGGTTCCAGAAGAAGAAGACAAAAAGAAAGACCATGAGAAAATACTTGAGGAGATAATAGTTGAAAACTTCCCTAAAATGGGGAAGGAAATAATCACCCAAGTCCAAGAAACCCAGAGAGTCCCAAACAGGATAAACCCAAGGAGAAACACCCCAAGACACCTATTAATCAAATTAACAAAGATCAAACACAAAGAACAAATATTAAAAGCAGCAAGGGAAAAACAACAAATAACACACAAGGGAATTCCCATAAGGATAACAGCTGATCTTTCAATAGAAACTCTTCAAGCCAGGAGGGAATGGCAAGACATACTTAAAATGATGAAAGAAAATAACCTACAGCCCAGATTATTGTACCCAGCAAGGATCATTCAAGTATGAAGGAGAAATCAAAAGCTTTTCAGACAAGCAAAAGCTGAGAGAATTCCGTACCACCAAACCAGCTCTCCAACAAATACTAAAGGATATTCTCTAGACAGGAAACACAAAAACGGGGTATAAGTTCGAACCCAAAACAATAAAGTAAATGGCAACGGGATCATACTTATCAGTAATTACCTTAAACGTAAATGGGTTGAATGCCCCAACCAAAAGACAAAGACTGGCTGAATGGATACAAAAACGAGACCCCTACATATGTTGTCTACAGGAGACCCACCTCAAAACAGGGGACACATACAGACTGAAAGTGAAGGGCTGGGAAAAGATTTTCCATGCAAATAGGGACCAAAAGAAAGCAGGAGTCACAATACTTGTATCAGATAAATTAGACTTTAAAACAAAGGCTGTGAAAAGAGACAAAGAAGGTCACTACATAATGATCAAAGGATCAATCCAAGAAGAAGATATAACAATTATAAATATATATGCACCCAACATGGGAGCACCGCAGTATGTAAGACAAATGCTAACAAGTATGAAAGGAGAAATTAACAATAACACAATAATAGTGGGAGACTTTAATACCCCACTCACACCTATGGATAGATCAACTAAACAGAAAATTAACGAGGAAACACAAACTTTAAACGATACAATAGACCAGTTAGACCTAATTGATATCTATAGGACATTTCATCCCCCCCCCAAAAAAAAGACTGCTCACTATGGCAATTATTGAAGCTGACTTAGGGTGACATAGAGGCTTATTTCTGTTTACCCTTCTGAGTTCTTAGCTGAGGATCTCTGTAAGAAATGACAGAATAGCAGGACAAAATCAAACAGAAGTTTATTAACATAAAAAAAAAAAAATAAAAGTACCTTCCACATACATTTTCTCAATATTTATGATAAATTTAATTTTGAAAAATTATTTATTACCATAAAGTAATTTCCTGCAGACTTTTTGAGCAAAGCTTTCATAGATAAATTTAATCTTAGTACAGTAGCCCTTTCTCCTAGACTATATTCAGAGCTTCCAGTCATTTAAAGCATATAATTTTTTATAAAAGATTGCAGCTATGAAATAGACTCCCGTTATAAGCAAATCATAATGATGAAAAATATCACTTCTATTTTGGTACCTGTATGAAATTACCAGCAGTATTTCAAAAAAATAAATAAATAAAATGATGAAAGAAAATAACCTATAGCCTAGATTATTCTACCCAGCAAGGATTTCATTCAAGTATGAAGGAGAAATCAAAAGCTTTTCAGACAAGCAAAAGCTGAGAGAATTTTGCACCACCAAACCAGCTCTCCAACAAATACTAAAGGATATTCTCTAGACAGGAAATACAAAAACGGTGTATAAGAAAAAAAAAAAAAGTGGCTTAAAAGGGCATAAAATCAAATAAAAATTTGAAGGGTGTATAGGCTATATCATCTTTGAAGGGTGTACAGAGAAGTAACTTCTGAAAAAGTCTAAAGCACTAAATCAAAGGTATATACATACACGTATTTGAATGTGTGGGTATGTATACATATATGTCCAAAAAACAAAATTCTAGAATACACTTTGACTAGAATAGCTAGCCTAAAAAATACTGTGAAACTAGTCAGGTTCTTGCCTAGGTTATATAGAATACCAGTTCCGCCTGCCAGTTGCTCTAACTTCTATTTTTCAGCAAAATGATTAATATGGGTGTGGCCAAATGAGAGCTTTTAACTGCTATGAACATTTGTCCAAACAGAAGGAAAAATTTTCCCACTGTTAGTAAGAATTCTTACAGTGACCCTGATACAATATTCAAGAGAAACAAAAGTTAGCACCTACTGTTGTGCGCCTACCAGGCACCAAGTCACTTTGGATCTCATCTTATTTGATAATGCATATATGACTGACCCACGATGGCACCAGCCTTAGTGCATTCTGGAAATGGATGACTATGGTTAGGAACAGTTACGGTTCAATCATATTTCTAAGAGAATTCACCCAAGTACCCAGGAGAGATTCAGGAACTCCTTTGGCTCCTCAGCAATGCATTTATGATCCATCTTTTGAGGGCCAATGACCTCATACATTCCACAAACATTAACTAAGTGCCTACCATGCGAAGGGAACCATCTAGGCACTGTAGAATCGAAGATGACTGAGATACAGTACTGTCTTCAAGAAGCATACAGTTCACTGGGCGAACAGATAAACTGACCAAAACATAAAATGCAGATGGAACCACGCCCACATGATTTATATGAGAAAAATTTTCTGGACTTCCCTGGTGGTCTTGTGGTTCAGAATCCACCTGCCAATGCAGGAGACATCGGTTCGATCCCTGGTCTGGGAAGATTCCACATGCCTCGAGGCAACTAAGCCTGTGCGCCACAGCTACTGAGCCCACACGCTCTACAGCCCTAGTGCCGCAACTGCTGAACCTGAGAGCCACAGCTAACGAAGCCGCGTTCCATAACGAGAGAAGCCACCACAATGACAGGCCCAAGCACTGTATCTAGAGAGTAGCCCGCACGCAGCAACAGAGATCCAGCATATCCATATCCATAAATGAGGTCTTCCACACACCAAAAATTTTATGGTGACCTTTTCTGATTTTGTCTCCAAAATCCTGGAACTCCTTATTACAGCCCCTAAGTACTAACTGCAAACACACAGTAATTCAATAGTCTGATGCAACATAAGCACAAACCTCAAGGTACAGGGTGACAGACGACTGCAAAGGGTGATGATGAGAAGCATGTCTACCTTATACCAAAATATGGCAGGAAGGAAACAAGCAGGCTGGAATTATTTTATATTAAATTTAAATTCTAAAAGTAATTTCCTCTTACTAATGAATTCTTAAAGCAAAAACAAATCTTATATTCAAGCATGCCCCTCTACTGAAGCTGAAAGTTTAAGCTAGAACGATTCTTGTCGTAACAATCACAAGATTTGGGAATGACTCCAATCTACAGGGACTTAAATGCATGAGAATAGCTCACTACTGAAACATAAATTAATCCTTTTTAAAAAATGAAATAAATCTAGAATACTGTCTCCAAAGATAATTTACATACCCATGTATTTACTAATGTTGAACACTAAGAAGCTACCTTTCAATACCATCTGTGAATGTTCCACACTTATTTAACAGTACCTACTCCCGGGTGGGGGCTTTCCTGGTAGCTCAGCTGGTAAAGAATCTGCCTGCAAAGCAGGAGACCCTGGTTCGGAAGATCCCCTGGAAAAGGGAAAGGCTACCCACTCCAGTATTCTTATCCTGGTTCAGGAAGATCCTCTGGAGAAGGGATAGTTACCCACTCCAGTATTCTTGGGCTTCTCTGGTGGCTCAGCTGGTAAAGAATCTGCCTGCAATGAGGGAGACCTAGATTCGGAAGATCCCCTGGAAAAGGGAAAGGCTACCCACTCCAGTACTCTTGCCTGGAGAATCCCCATGGACAGAGGGGTCTGGCGGGCTACGGTCCATGGGGTAGCAAAGAGTCAGAAGGGACTGAGCGACTAAGCACAGCACAGCACAGCACTCTCGGGTGGACAAGGTGAATTTAATTTTTATTTAAAAGTTTCTGCTGAAGATGTTTCACACTTATAATGTCTGAAAGAGTAGCAGGCATCTAAAGCACCTACCTGCTTTCACCTGGCCACCACTCATCATCACCCTTCTCCAACAAGGTCACTCAAAGCAGCAACATTCACTTCCCCAAACCATGATTTCCTGTCCATCATATTCTCTTTTCAAATCTAAAATAGCTTTTCAAGTGAAAGGAAAGGTCTTCATCAGCAGCAATGAAAATTTCCATCAACTGGCTGCTCTTAAATAAGGCCACATCTCTGTTCACTCTTTGCCCTTTCCCCTCTCTTGGGAAAAAAAAAAAAAAATTTACTTATAGCCCCCTAAGCAAGATATAAAACCATCACACACTTTTAAAACCTCTCAGGAACATGCTTTCATTTTTTTTTTTCCCTCACTAAACTGTGCTGCTTCTCTAAAACACTGCTTAAGATTTCAGGGGAAAGCTATTATATATTACATTTTAAGACAGCTGAAAGCACTCACTTGCACACCACTGCTGTTAATTACAGATCATATTCATTAATACAGAAACCATGACTTAAAACTACTTTGTTGGTTCAGTTTGAAAGACTGTAAATACTTGAAAAATGAGCTTTTTTTCATACATTTGTCAAATATTTACTGAGTGCCTTTTATGTAAAAGATTATGCAAATACATCAGGAATAATTCAGAAATATGAAATTGGCTCCTGCCCTCAAGGAGCAGAGTCTAGTGCAGCCATTCACAAATGTGAGGATCCAAAAGAACTTTTTATGTGGATTTTATCTACTGATATTGACCATACTAGAAATGAAAACTGAAAACTGTGTAGAAAATCAGAGTGAAAAAGGCAAAAACGCTTGATATCATTAGGAAAATGGTTTTGATTTCCAGGGACCCGCCCTCCACCCAGTGGCTTCCAGATTACTTTCTGGGAGCTTGCTGGAATGAGACAGGTGTATAAACTACTCTAACACACTAGGAGCACTTCTGCTAGGCCTCCACTTAACCCACTTCTAGATTAGCACGGCTCTCAATCTCCCTCTTAAATATGGTGACAGATGCCCAGAGCTTGCTATACGCTAGTGGGTAGTAGGTTAATCTCTATCACTCCCACACACTTCTGCTCAAGCTATGCTAGAACTTGTTTATGCTAGTTTTACTGTTAGTAATTACGCAATTTGATTATATGTTATATAATCCTATTAATTATGAGTATGGGAGAGGGAGACTTTCTATGAAAACTAAGTTTAATGCTTTGTAAGATGTGATAAGGGCTGCCCTGGTGGCTCAGTGATAAAGAATCTGCCAGCAATGCAGGAGATGAGGATTTGATCTGGGTCGGGAAGATCTCCTGCAGAAGAAAATGGCAACCCACTCCAGTACTCTTGCCTGGAGAAACCCATGGACAGAGAAGTCTGGCAGGCTACAGTCCATGGGGTTGCAGAGAGTCGTCCGAACAACTAAAGAACAGCAAGATGTGATAGAAAGACAAGTTGCTAAAAACCTGTCAAATTAGGTACTGGAGTGACAACTAGAGACCAGAAGAGAGAAAGTCTTGAAGGATTCTACATTTGTACTGTCTCACTGTGTCTAAAGTCTTGCTCCTTTTTCAAGAAACCAAAAATAAAAATCTAAACTAAATTATGGGTTTACTTTCCACAAGAAAAAGAGATCAGATAATCAGTGTCCTATGTTGAGGGCAAAGGCCTTGTCCTCCATGCACACTGGCGACTAAATGTGCATTGGTGGGTCCTACAGTGTTTAAGGCAGTAGGAATACATTCGGCTATCATTTCATGATTTCCGACCTTCTAATTCAACTACTGGAAGGACTACTGGTCCTCTAGGACTACGGTCCTAGAGGCTGTGTGATTCTACCGTACTAAGTAGAATTTATTATGGTTCATGAGGGTTATCTTTCCTTAGGCCTGGACATTTGTCCAACTTTTCTTTAGATTCTGGGAACTATTCCAGGACCTCTTCTAAATTTTCTCACCTCCCCTGCTTCTTGAGCTAGACTGGTTTGCTTACTGGTTTCTGCTCCTTGCAGCCCAAAGAATCTTCATGAGTATGAACATACACCTTTGTGATGGTATTTTATTGATCTATATACTGCCACCTAGTTTCAGAAAAAAGTTGAGAGAAAGTTTTAAAGGCTAAGTTACACAAAGTGCATTCTTATAACAAGAATGGAAGCATCCCAGTTCTAAATCTGTCACTAAACAGCGGAGTTACTTTGGAGAAGTTACTTCACATCTCTGGGTCTCGGCATTTGTATGCAGAAGGAAAGTCACTGGGATCTCTTCCAAGTCTCTTTCACTAAAATTAACAAAACAAAACTGGCCCTTCCCTCCAACTGAAGATGTTTTACTGTTTCATCAATATCTATTTTGTTTGCCCTAATACTTTCTAAAAGACCTAGATATAATTATAAATTTTTTTTGAGTAGGGATTAAGAGAAAAACGCTTTCTGGGAATGACAAAGGGAAAATGCTGAGAAGCTGTCCAGGACTTGAAAACACACAAACTTCTTTTCTAAGCTGGACCTTCCTACTCTCTGTCTCAATTTGACATATACTTCTGTATGATGATGGAGAAGGAAAGGGCAACCTATTCCAGAATTCCTGCCTGGAGAATCCCACGGACAGAGGAGCCTGGCGGGCTATCATCCATGGGGTCACAAAGACTCGAACATGACTGAGCAACACACACACACACAAACACACACACACACACACACACACACACACACACACACACACGATGTAGAACCCAGCAGAAACAACTGACTGGCACTTTTTACAAGTTAAGGGCCTGGCTGGTCTAAACAAGCTAAAGTGACAGGTAAGCAGGAAGGGTGCCTATTAACATTGGCACGTAAGTAATGAGAGCAGTATGTTAAGAAGACGCTGGGCATCAGGAAGTTACAGGCATTCATTTCCACGAGACCACTCTGGATCCAGTTCAACATGGAGGCCTTTAAGAGCACTGCCAACTCAAGTTAAAACACAGACAAGGTTAAAGTCAAGATTCTGGGCTAATCCTTGAGGCCTTGAAGCTACTTCCCTGATTCTTCTTTACCTCACACCCGTGTCTGTCCTCTCTGGAAAAGGACTAAAGAAACAGTATTTCAAGAGATCAAGAGCATTTAAAAGGTAAACCACTGTTTAATATTCCTGCTAGTCTCCACTGTTCTCATTTAAAATCTTTTTCTAGCAGTTTCTGCCTGTGGTTGGGGTAAAGCCTATTAATATAAGCTACTTGGCATCTTAACAAACCAGTTGGGCAAAGTTGCGATCCTTGCTATTATTAAGAAGGTGTTTCTAATTGTATTCAAATCTGTGAATTGATGTTCTGATCTATTTAATATTCAGGAATTTTAGGAATAAAAGATCATACTCAGATTTCAGTAAGCCTACAGAGTCAGAATTGTATTACTTCAAAAGCAACAAAATGAGCAGCCATTTAAGTATTCCCCCAAATTATGTTATATAGTGTTTTCTTATAATAATATTCAAATTATAAACAAGCCTGAATAGCTGGGAAGTCCCAGTTTTAAATCAAATACTGAAACCATAATCTGAGGATTAGATTTAGGATTAGGAAACATCTCAGTTTCCTCATTCATAGTACTGCTCTTCACCTTCTCCCCTCTGGACTGGGAGAAAGAAGGTTTCTGTACATTCCTGTACAAGGGATGTTGTAATGCTCACCAAAGAGTATCTGTGAATGACAAGACTGGCTGCCCAGGAGAAGAAAGAAAAGTGTGACCTAAGGTACAAAATCAGACAGATGATTTAAATGTACAAAGGAGTCTGGATTGCTCTATGGGTCCACAGAAGCCATAACATACTTCTGATCAAAGAAATAACTTAGTGTACAACATAAAAATAAACATTGGTGTTTTAATGTTTATGAAGCAAGTTCACAAGTTATTTTTCCTCCTGTACTTCACAGTAAGTCTCCTTTTTTGCTTATTATACATAATTAATATTCACAATATGTATAATTATATATATATAATTAATCAATATAAATTCTCAAATACAGACATGGGCATGATATATATAAACAGACATGACCTCTAACCTAAAAGCCGCTTTCAAGAGTAAGAGGTTGAATAAAACCCAGAAATAAAACTTTCATTTGAAAAAAATGAAGTAATACCGTTCTATAATAATAAATGAAAAAACCATAGTACCGAAATAGTCTTGTTTTAGTAAAACCTTCCTCAAAAGGTGCTATCCACTTGCACTAGAAATGAGAATTCAAGAACAATAGCAACCATGATTATATGAAGAGAAAAACAAATCCTTCCAGGAAAGATTAAGTCTCCAGGAGAAAAGGCTTTGACCACAGGGCTGCATAGGTAAATAGTGCCAAACACGGTGCAAGGTGTGATGAGAGGCACAAGAGAAGAAAACTACAGACCCCTGTACCTAAGAAAGCCTGTGGTACAGCTGAGACACAACATGAACAAAACACTTAGAGACAATCTGATGACACATTTTTTAATCACTGAATATGATTCAAGCTTCATTAATTTCATCCTCAATAACCCCAGTTCTCTTCACCATATTTAGTAACAGTACTAATACCACACACTAGTTTAGTTCTAGATACTATTTCAAGATACTTTAATAGGAAGTGATCCTCGTAACTACAGGGTAGAAATTACGCCCTCATCATTAAGAACTCCTCTGAGGTAAGTTCGCTTTCCTGAGCTCATCAGTTTCCTGAATATAGTAGTTCTTCAATTCTGCTTGGTCCTAAGAATCACCTGGGGAGCTTTTTAAAAACTACAGGGTCCACTCTCAGAGATTCTACCTTAATTGCATTGTGTGGGCAAGAAGTGTTTTTACACACTCACTGGGCAACTCTAATATGCAGCAGGCAGAGCTGGGAACTGGTGCCCTGATACTTCTCTCCTCCTCTCCCCCAACACCTTCTCCTTCCCCTGTCTTTCTGGTAACTGAATTTTCTGGTGGTGTGGGGACAACAGCTTACAGAATTGCTCAAATATGCCATCAAATCTAAGATGCCATCAACTGTAATGTTCACCATTACCTTATGTGCCAGCAAGAAAGACAAAATACTACCATGAAAATTTTACAAGTCAATGATTTTAAGACATACCCCAATTACAGAAATGTTAGATGTAAAAAAGTGTGCCATATGATAGAGTTCTCCATCCCAGATTTACAATCACTCTACTCTCTGTAAGAAACTCCATGTCCTCCCGTGAACCATCATATCCTGTCCTGCTGGTTCAGGCCCCCACCTCCCTACCCCCTCACCCCTCGACCACCTCATCACTAAAGACACAGGAGAATCTAAAGAGAAGATGGTAACATGAGGGACAGTGGTAAGGGACAGCATTTGGGGGCAGAAACTCTTTTGGTCCTTGATTTCATAGCAATATTCACTTTACAATTTTTCAAAGTCATACCCCTCATTTTGAGATTGTAGACAATGATTATTAACTTAAAACATCTCCTTCTGAGAGAGAAGGCAAAATTCTGTTTTGCCAAATAGCACTATAAAAATGAGTTCTCTACAATAATATAATTTCAGTGTTCATTTGATGGCTCATAGAAGCGCTTTGCTCATCTAGTTACAATAAAATTTTCCAGTGAATAATAATGCATAGTCTGCACTTCAAAAAAAAAAAGAGCACACTCATTTTAAAAGCTCAAATGACTTTTGCTTACAGAATTATAAAACACAGGTTTCCCTGCAATACTCATCTCCCAAAGTACATTTAAAATATGAATTAGCATGATTTGTAAAGTGTTTCCAAGATTGCCTCTGTAATGAAAAGCAAAGAAACAGTGGAATGGAATGTTGTCAGAACTTCTCCTCCTTTAGTCATTTTTACGTGTGCTCCTTTTGACACAAAGCGCTTTAATCTTTTCTACACTCCTCAAATGGGGTTTAAAAATTAGCTGAAGCAGCAGTTTCCTGGGCTTCTATGAAGACTCAGTTCAACGCTGTAAAACACTTACAAGCTTATTCCTCCAAATGGAATCACACATCCACATCACCATTCCGCCAGAAGCTATAGTGAATGAGTCCTAGGAGGACTTGACACTCTGCACAGTTGGTGAGATACTGTGGTCAGTCAGCTCCACAAGGTGGGAGAGACAGTACCTGTGCTGATGAAGCCCAGGACCAGACAACATCTAATACAGAAAACTTTCATATTTCAAAACAAAACTGAAGTTTTGGTATTTAAACAGAATTAGGTTAACAGAAAAATCCGTGATTCTTAAACTATGTTAATACATAACACTGTCTCCTTTATTTTTATTTTTAAACACCAAAAAGAAACCACAGTAACATAATTATAGCTGAATATCAAAATGAGTATTTCTCACATTCAATGCTATTAACAGGAGGCTATGAAAAACAAGAAACGCATACATTAAAAAACAAAACTCAGCTTGTGAAAGGAAGGTCAAGCCAAAAAGTAATCAGAGGACATGAAAGTCAGATGGCCAAAGGTTAGCCAGATTTTGGAAAATGAACAGATAAAGATATCACTGCAGATCAAGTAGATGGGTATCAAATTCAAGTGAAGACGAAAGACCCAAATTAATAAGTCTCAAAAAATACGGAGAAGTTCAGAGCAGAGACACAGTGACAGGTTTAAGTAAAAATTAACAGCTCCTGCTCTTTCTGTAGTTGGCTTCACTTTCTTAGTGCAGAAACAAGAAATCATCTTTTTTTTTTTTTTAAGAAGAAAAAAAAAGGAATTAATGCATGCAGGTAAAAATAATCAAAAAGATTTGGTAGAGGCAGAGAATGAAGAACCAGAAACCCCATGTTTTTAATAAAGGCAGCTTCATCCGTTTTCCTTGAAAAGGAGTGTCTGAATTTCATAAAAGAGTGATCTGTTGAGTGTAGGGGAATTACCAAATCTTTTATCTTCTAACCAAGAGAGAGATCTTCTTGGTAAGGTTCTACTTCCTTATGGCAAGAAAATATCTCTGGCATATTGTGTGTCAATCACGCTGCTGACAATGACCTCATTTCCCATCAAGAGCTGGCAGATAATTCCCACTGGCCTGGAGTAAGTTCTGCCTAATGCAGGCAGTGGAAGATTGGCATCACCATATAGCAGAAAGATTTTGCTAAAATTTGGTAAGGCACTGGGCCTAACCAATGAGTATACTTGGAACAAGAACCTGTCAGTGACACTGTTTAAGTCCTCCAAGTTGGCTATCACCAACAGGAACACAGATTAGCAACGCTGGGGAGTGAGGATATGGAGAAAGGGAGGCCTCATACGCTGCTGGGGGTAGGTAAACTGGTGCAGCCACTTGGGCAAACAGTATGGAGGTTTCTCAAAACTAGAAACAGAGCTACTGTACCAATCAGCAATTCCACTTCTGAGTATATATTCAGAGGAAATTCTAATTTGAAAAGAGATATACAAGGACCCCGATATTCACAGCAGCATTATTTACAACTGTGAAGGTATGGAAACAAGCTAAGGGTCCATCCCCAGATGAATGGCTAGAGAAGATGTGGTGTGTGTGCATATACATATGCACAATGGAATACTACTCTGCCATAAGAAAGAATGAACACTGCTGTCTGCAACAACATGAACAGACTCACAACTCAGCACGGACTTATGCTAAGTGAAACAGGTCAGACAGAAAAAGACAAATACTGTATGATATCACTTCTATATGAAATCTAAAAAAACAAAACAAAAGCCAGATAACACCAAGTGCTGGAGAAAATGCGGGGAAACAGGAACCCACAGGCACCGCTGGTGCGAGAGTGCACTGTTAGAGCTCATCTTGGGAGTCATCTGGGAGTGCTAAGTGAAACTGAACGTGCCCAGAAAGCTCTCCCCTGGGTGTCTACCACACAAGTTTCCACAGACACCTATAAGAGGACGTGCCTTAAACTGTTCACCACAGCAAGGGACTGAGGCAGCCTGGGGGTCCATCACCAAGGAATCAAAAACAACATTCACTGAATGTCTAGGTGTGAAATACTCTGTGTTATCCAGAGGCAGTGAAATATGTATATACTACAGCAACCTGAACTAATGCAAAAAACAGAGCTGAATGAAGGAAAAACAGATACATAGATGTATGCGAGAAAATACATCTTCAAAGTTGACTAAACTTGGTCAAACTTTATATGTGTGATTACAGATGTCTATGATAGACACTTAAAAAAAAAACACCTTTCTGCATATGAAATCTTCAAGTCTAGCGGTCAAGTGCATTCAAACGAGCTCATCTTTGCTGTGTAGGTTGAGCCCTTCTGCTTAAACAATTAACTGATTACTTCCAGTCTGGATCTGCAGTGAGGCAGAGAAACATGGTCACACAAACCCATGGATGTCCGCCTCGGAATAGTTATCGAAGCACCATTTTTACAATTTTCGGGCTGTGTGGATTTGACTGACATGACTCTCCCCACCCTCTAGCCCCCAAAGCAAGTAAATATAAGCTTAGAATAGACTAAGAAAAAGACAACCTGGCTTTCTCCTCGGAAGCACATGCACCGTAACAGCGGCAATGAGCAACAAAAGCCCTGTGATTAATGTAAACTGCAATCACCTTGCTTTGATGCGGATGGAGTGGAGCAACGCAGAGAAGGGGGGGTCTCCTGGGTACCATTTTTCTTTCTTAAGACTGCAAGTTGGGAGCAACAGGACATTAAAAAAAAAAAAAAGTCCTATAGATTCTTATCAGCTTCCAGCGAGGCACTAAGACAGGCCTTCTGTTACACTATTGTTGCCCCGCCATGGGTGGCAAACACATCTTTCATGTCAGGTTGCAGAAGCCAAGAAGGCCAGAGTGAAGTCTAGAGTGAGAAAGGGCAGTCAAGGGTTAGAGGCACACGACAGGGTGGTTCACGGTCAAGGAAAGCCAGAAGGAAAAAAGACACATACCAGCAGGTTCAAAAATCAGGAAGCAGAAGTGAGTGAGTCAGCAGGTGTAAGGGGGCCCTGGGGATGACGGCTGAAGAGGTCAGCGTCGTGCCTCAGGTCCCCACCGGCAAGGCCCAGCCTCTAGCAGCACTAGCCCCAGGGCTCCCCAGGAAGGTGTCGGTAAACGGCCACAGTGTAAAATGCAGCAGACCAAGGCTTACACAGAATCCAACCATCTCACCTTACTTAAACATACAAAGAAAACCTGAGCAGTCCCCACTACGCTGCAGCTGCGCTCTACTGGTCCTGCTGTCCCGTGCGCACTGTAAACAGCTGTGTGGTTGCGACCTCTAGAACAGAAGTCAAAGTAACCTAAGAACTTTTCTGAATGAGAAAAACTGGTTTAGGAAGCTTCACTGAAGTCTTCTAAATGGGCCTTAAAGACGTTAAAAAAAGCAATTAAGAATATCCACAAAAAACTTGGGAAAAAATAAAAAAGGTCTACCAATTACTTCAATGAGGCAAAGTTTTTTTCTTTCTTTTAAAAAAAGGGATTACTACAAATGAATTTTTGAGGATTCTTTGGACTGGGATACGTAGAAATAGACATTCATGTGACTGAAACAGGACTGCTACACTACCTGGGGTGGGCTTCCCTCATGGCTCAGTCGGTTGAAGAATCTGCCTGCAATGCAGGAGACCCGGGTTTGAATCCTGGGTCAGGAAGATTCCCTGGAGAAGGAAATGGCAACCCATTCCTGTATTCTTGCCTGGAGAATCCAGGCGATGGACAGAGGAGCCTGGCAGGCTACAGCACATGGGGTTGTGAGAGTTGGACATGAGTTAGTGACTAAACCATCATAAACTTCATTAAAAGAGGACTATACCTGTAAGTGAAACTGGCATGTCTTTGCTGGCTGTGCTGTTATGTGCTTGCTACTCAGATACATTTACTACTAAGAAAAGAATTCCATTTTTAAAGTTGTGCCGCCCCCCGCCCCAAACCTATTCCGTATTTCAGAAAAAGTTGTATCCATAGGTAAGACTTGATTCCCAAACCACAAAATCCACACACATGAAATTGTTAGAATATACCAGTAAACTTTTCTTAAATGATGCGGTGCTGAGAGGAAGATTTAGTCTAAAGTGTTGGCTTACTATCAAGAAGCTATAAAGTTCTAGATAAAACACTAAAAACTCTCCAGAATGCAATCTTCTCTGGCTCAATTTCATGGTCTCCAAGCAAAAGTGAAAGTTGCTCAGTCAGGTCGGACTCTTTGCGACCTCATGAACTGTAGCCCCCTGGCTCCTCTGTCCATGGAATTCTCCAGAAAAAATATTGCAGTGGGCAGCCATTCCTTTCTCCAAGAGATCTTCCCAACCCAGCGACTGAACCTGGGTCTCCTGTAATGCAGGCGGATTCTTTACCTTCTAAGCCACCAAGGAAGTCCTCTCAGCAAAAACTCAGCCCTAAAAATGTTATGCCTTTGATTTCTAGTTTAATTTCAATGAACTTTTTTTTTCAATCAACTTTTGATAAGCTCAATGATACCTAAACACTAAATTCAAACTGCTGTAATTAAATATCAAATTTTTTTTATCTGAAGAAAATCTAACATTGTTTTGAAAAAACACAATGCAAACCTTTTTAGAAGAATCTCCGCCAATAATACTTCTATCAAGTGACAGTGAAAGTCACTCAGTCGTGTCCAACTCTTTGCAACCCCGTGGACTATACAGTCCATGGAATTCTCTAGGCCAGAATACTGGAGTGAGTAGCCTTTCCCTTCTCCAGGGGATCTTCCCAATTCAGGGATCAAACACAGGTCTCCCACATTGCAGGTGGATTCTTTACCAGCTGAGCCACAAGGGAAGCCCACTTCTATCAAAGTTGAAAATTTTTAAATACCTTTAATGTAAAAAAAAAGTAAATAAATTTGACAAAATCTAAAGTCTAATTCTGTAGTTCCTCAGAATAATTTAGCAGGTAGATCAGCCAAATAATAGTGTACTGGGGACCACGTTCACATTTCTTACCACTGGGTCTTTAAACTCAAGAAATGAAAACTCAGATCCCTAACATGTTTTGGAAAGCAATTTACGAGGGAAGAAGGAAAAAAAAGAAAGGGGGCGGGGGAAAACACCATACTCACACTGTTAGAGCTCAAAAAAAAAAAAAAAAAAAAGGCAACAGGCTTTGGTCTTTTCTCTCCCTTTTTGTGAACACTGGGGGGAAAAAAACAGCAGCAGCAAAAGAAACCCAACTAATCTGGCCCATGATATTATTTTATAGCAGGTATTTTGAAACTGTCTCTGTCTTCTTCTCGAGGGAGCACTCGTTCGTGCACACACACACAAACACACAGACACACAGACACACGGTTACGGTATTTTCCACAGCAGTCCAAGTCTTTGTTCAGTGTGTTTAGGGTGAAACAAGCTTATGAATTTTTCATAGGAAATCTTAACCAAAAAAAAAGCAAAAAAAAAAAAAACCATAAAGCCTGTTTATTTGACTTGTTTTACTTGTAGGGTAAAAAGCCAAAATAACAGAACCTTTTGCTGAAAGACATTAAGAAAATTTCTTCTCACTTACTGATTCCCCAAATCAGAATCACATGCAAATCCAATTAAACTTAAGTACAATGTCACAAATAACGGGTTTAAGTATTCTCATTTGTGTTTCTAAAATGACACCACCACCGTGAAATGTGTGACTTTTTACAGGAGAGAAAATTCTATACACCTAGGTCCTTTCTCTTTGGGTTTCCTACTTATAATTTACTTTAAAATATGATAGCAATTCCACATATATTATTCTCTGAAAGGTCACAGTATTGTTCAATATTAAGCCTGCCTACTTAATTTTGACACTGAGAAGTGAATAAAAATTCACACTTAGCTGGAGAATTAAATATATATAACTGCTTAACTGCCCATAGGAAATTCAATTCACTGAGTAACTTTTATTTATGTCTAAGAATATCTATGAAAACCTTTTCACAGCAGGTTCCTTCCCTGATACGGTTAAATGCAAATTATCTCTTTTCCCTCTTACTCCAGAAAGCTCCTGCATACATAGCTGATACGCCACCTACTGCAAAACCGAGCTGACAGCGCAGGCGATGCTGCCAGCATTTCCATTCCATCACCAGGCTGGGGCTGAATAAAGGCGTGTTTGTGTGGTAGTGTTTCTTTTTTAAAAATCTCAACGCCAAGAAGAACAAGCTGAAATAGCGTGTTCAAAAATGGAGCGTAAAATAAACAGGAGAGAAAAAGAAAAGGACTATGAAGGGAAACACAACAGCCTGGAAGATGCTGACCAGGGAAAGAACTGCAAATCCACTCTGATGACCCTCAACGTTGGTGGATACTTATACATCACTCAGAAACAAACACTGACCAAGTACCCAGACACTTTCCTTGAAGGTATAGTCAATGGAAAAATTCTCTGCCCGTTTGATGCCGATGGTCATTATTTCATAGACAGGGATGGACTCCTCTTCAGGCATGTTCTAAACTTCCTACGAAATGGAGAACTTCTACTGCCCGAAGGGTTTCGAGAAAATCAACTTCTTGCACAAGAAGCAGAATTCTTTCAGCTCAAGGGACTGGCGGAGGAAGTGAAGTCCAGGTGGGAAAAAGAACAGCTGACACCCAGGGAGACCACTTTCTTGGAAATAACAGATAACCATGATCGCTCACAAGGACTGAGAATCTTCTGTAATGCTCCGGATTTCATATCAAAAATAAAATCTCGCATTGTCCTGGTGTCCAAAAGCAGGCTGGATGGCTTTCCTGAGGAGTTTTCTATATCGTCAAATATCATTCAATTTAAATACTTCATAAAGTCTGAAAATGGCACTCGACTGGTACTGAAGGAAGACAACACCTTTGTCTGCACCTTGGAAACTCTTAAGTTTGAGGCCATAATGATGGCCTTAAAGTGTGGTTTTAGACTGCTGACAAGCCTGGACTGCTCCAAAGGGTCAATTGTTCACAGCGATGCACTTCATTTTATCAAGTAATTACCTGTGCCATGAACAAAGGCAACAAGCATGCAGCCAGCAAGCTTCGGAAAACCTCGGCATCAAAGGCATCCCAAATAATGTGCCCAACCAGCTCTGTACTCAGAGTCCTGCTGCTAATCAATTACTGTGAGCTAACGGTATGTAAATTCTATCGCTAAAGATGTCCTTCTCTAGGTGTTCCTGCTGATCAGACGTACACTTTAAGTGAAAACAGTGATCTCCTACATACTGTAAATAAAGACGGAATGCTTTTGCTATTTGTTTATTTTTCATTAAGCTGTCTTTCAATCAGAATGTCTTGGGTACTTGTACAATGAACAAGCATGTACATTATCTATCATTCTTTCAAGGAAAGGTTAATAAAATATTTTAAGGGACTATGAGACTTTAAATCCTTTCTACTCATGGCAAAAATCTACGAAGAAACTGAACTGATAAAATTAACCATTGAGAGCAAGAGAGATGTGCAGATCTACTAAAACAGAGCTGTGGTGAAAGCAAAATGAGATGTAAGCATTAAAGCTATGGGTTTAATTTTTGATGGTAGGCACCAAAAGCTTGTTCATAGTTTCTGTATTTCATATTAGAATTATAGCTGGATTGATATACTGCTGAAAATTCCTAGAAAACTGCTTGATGACAATAAAAAAAATGAAAGCATGACTAACTTCTTTGCTTATAGTTAATAATTATAGTAAAAAGTTACATGTGTCACTTTTAAAACAAATATGCCTTTTAATGACTTCACACAGTATTATGCATTGATGCAGTCAACTGGCAGGCTACAGGCTACAGTAACCCTGGCTGGATTTGTAAGTGACAAAAATCAGCCAATTCATTCCTTTGCAGACTGAACTCCAATACAGCATGGGTAACTTATTCTCAATAGAGTATACAGTATTAGAATAATGAAGAGAGTTCATTTTCAGAATTATCCTAAATATCTCATCTTTCAAGCTCAAAAATAACACATGAGTAACACTAAACATTATTCCTATGGAAGAAGTTTATTGATTCTTTTCAGTACCTCTTTTGATGGTAAATCTCAGGCTCAATGAGTTTGTGGTCATTTCCTTAGTTCATGCTAAACAAGAAGTTATTTTTTAAAATTAGGTTTTATGTATGGCTATCTAAATTAAATAATCAAGAAAGTTAGCTTTAAAGGTGAGAACATTTTTTGCTCGCAAAGAACAGCTAAATCATTTATTTCTATGCCACTTATTTTCTCTGACTTCTAAGTACAAATAACATCTTAATTCACTCCTTTAAAATTTAACCATTAAAACTGGTCATTAAATATTGACTTTAATAAACTTTAACAAAATATTTCTGAAAATCTTAACTGAGGTTACAAAAGTTAGCATCTATGCAAAAAGTTTGCTTATACATAAAAACTCAGGAGAGCTAATATTCACTCAGAACTGTAACTGACTTCCCATTACAACATCTAAGGTAATACAAAAGTTGGCTGTACATACTAAAAGAAATATTTTAAAACCTACTGTACAAAAAAGTCCTTTAAAAATCCATGTTAAAAACAAAAATCTCTACATCAACTGCATAATTTTCTTTTTGTATAACAAGAAAAAAAGTTTATAACATCAAATTATCCCTTATGTACTTAAAAAGGCTTAATCAGGATTCAAAAGAACTATGAAAACAGAAAAAAAATACTAAAATCTATTTTATCAGTCACTATAATTGAACTGTCTACATACCTCTCCAGCTTATGAGTTGACTTTTCCTTGGCATTTGGACTTTGTAATGTAAAAAACAAAAACAAAAACACGGTAATGATTTAATGTCAAAGTAAGATTTTCTCTAACAAGGTTTCATTTCAGATAATAAAAATAGCCCTGACACATCTTTTTACAGGAGATATAGTTTGTACAAATCTCCTTAGAAGTATTATAAGTGAGGCTTTTGCATCAGTTCACAAAAGAAAATTTAACTGTTATAACAAAATTTTATTGATGGAAACCATTACTCTAGGAAATCTGTCACTGATTTTTTTTGAACATGTCTAAAAAATCATTTCTGAAATGCATTTAATTCCTCCTTAAGCTTTTGATAAATCATAATATCCTAAAACATTTAGTAATCTAGAAGGAAATTAGGCAGATTGATTACTCTTGCGAAAATTTTCATAAATATATCTTCAAAATCACTTGCACTGGTATTTACATATTCAAGTGTCTACATATTTTAAGTGCACACGAAATACCTAGTTTTTTAAATTTTTATTGAAATATTGGTGATTTACAATGTGGGGTTAGTTTCAGGTATACAGCAATGGAAATACCTAGTGTTTAAACTTCACTACTTTAAAAAATACTGAGAAATACTTCCCATTCAAAAGACTCAAGTAATTGTACAAAGTGCCTACTATAAGTCAGAGTGAAGTTGTCACAACATTTTTGTTTGCAATCAATGATGAACTTCTTCCTCAAATCTTTTCTCATATTGTTCCAAAGAATAAATCACAAAGTGACTCTATCTTCTTTTTCAGAAGAAAGCTAATAAGAAAACAGGTTACTGTACTTGCCATATGCCTAACATATATATGTGTGTATTTGGAATTATACCACACAGTGATTCTAGCATTACCCTTAAAATATAAAAAACAAACACACAGCTTAAGGTATACTGTATTTCTAAAATGTGTATGGCAGTGTGCAGAACAAAGGGAAATGCTTACACAACTCTTCAAATGATACAGAAATGATGACTACTGTCTCAGACTGAAGATCAGGATACTAATTAAACTTGTTTTGTTTTGTTTTTTAAAGAAAAGTATTTATATTTCAAGTGCTATTTTTAAGATGTTAAAAGGTAACGTTAGTGTTTTATCACATGCCAGGTACCATGCTATGAACATATATTATCTCAATTAATCCTCACGATAACCCTAAGAAAGATGAAGAGAGAGCCTTAGAGGGCTAAGGGACCTGCTAAGATCCTACAGTTACTGAGAGATCAAGGTGGAACCAGTATTGAAACCTAGTTATGCCAGCTCCAGAGACAGCAGGAACTATGCTTTCGCAGGCCACTTATCTCTGTAACACCTAGAACCTGGCATAGAGCAGGCATTCATGAAGTACATGCTAAACAAAGAACACCAAAATAGAGGTTTGCCTCACTTGATAAAATCTCACGATGCAGGTATTCTTAAAATGTTGAGTGAAAAAATGGATTTCAGGAAAGCAAATAATATTTTAAATGTCATGTCGTGTCATTTAAAGAACATGAGATGAATCATCTCACAAGAATAAAGAATATCCCAAATTTGTATATTGGCAAATCTAGATTTTCACATGTCAGATTTGCTGAAAAGGGGGGTTACTTTTTATGGCTTATAAAGTCCACAGAACTTACTATGAGGAAAAAATACAGGACAGTGGAACACATATGGGCTCTGCAGTCAGACCTGGGTTCAAATTCAATTAACTTCCCCTAATTTGCTTACATGACCATAAGCAATATTCTTCACTTCTTTGAACTTCAACATCCTCACAGTAAAACAGATAGTAATGATCAGTTGATAGGGCATTTATATGGCTTAAATTAAATTCTAAATTACATGTAAAATCCCCAGGGAAAGAAATGGTAACCCACTCCAGTATTCTTGCCCAGAAAATCCCCATGGACAAAGGAGCCTGGCAGGCTGCAGGCCACAGGGTCACAGAGTCAGACACAATTGAGCAACTGAACAGCAACATGTAAAATGCCTTAGCCCATCACAGACTTTCTATAGCCTGGTTATTATCTTATCCAGTGCAAAAGTATCTTCATGACATAACCATGAATAACAGGCACAAAAATGCACATTTACATTAACTAGGTTTTCAACTTAGACATGAACAGACAGAGAACTTTCAACAAATGCAAGCTTAATACTGTGTTGAATTCTATAAGATACAAGGCTCTACTTTAAATTGCTCCAGGCAAATGCAGTTTTCATCTTTATTAGTTTAAAAATACGTATGGTAAATTTTTCTTAGGACATTTATCTCCTAGCTTCATATGCAAAATCTACAAGAGCAAAATAATCACTACAGCTGTTTTCAGCAATTTAAAATCAGTCAGGAATAACGTGATATCACACTCTTAAAAGATACCCCTATCTATTAAATTATGATCAAATGCTTTAAGCTGCAATGGTGTCAGTCAAGGTTTAAATCAGAGCACTGGAATCATAATAATCTTGCAAATAAAATAGAGATGTAATACGAACTATCCAAAACAGCATGCAACTTGGAAATTATTTATATTTTGTTTTTAAAATTTTTTTTATTGGAGTTGACTTACAATGTATTAATATATGCTGTACAGCAAAATGACTCAGTTACACACACACACATTCTTTTTTATATTCTTTTCCATTATGGCTTATCCCAGGATAACTGAATATGGCTCCCTGTGCTGTAAGGCAGGACCTTGTTGTTTATCCGCTCTACACATAACAGTTTGCATCTACTAAACCCAAACAACCAGTCCATCCATCCCCCTTTGCCCCTCCCCCGTATTTAGCTCTGAAAAATATCGTTACTTCTGTAGCAGACTTATCTTCCTAATCATATTTTGCCTAAGTTAATAATAAAATTAATTTGCTTCTGTGAACAAACACCAAGGGGATGATGATAAAGAAAGATGTGCTGGGAAGAAGGAAATATCTAAAATGAAATTTTGAATTGCCTAATTTATAAAGAGGTGACTGTATTCCTACTTCTCCTCTTTGCAAAGATACACAATAGTTCAAGAGTTTAAATCAAACAGAAGTCACCAATATTAATGGAAGTCTTATAAGCTATTATAAATAACTTACACTTCCTTCCAAGAATGCAAAAACTATGCAATATCAAGCATTTTCTACATAAAATATAGTAACTCTAAATTTATTTAAATTACTACACATTTTCGAAAACATACTGGATATTAAAAAGTCATTCAGGATGGGGAACACGTGTATACCTGTGGCGGATTCATGTTGATATATGGCAAAACCAATACAATATTGTAAAGTAAAAAATAAAATAAAATTTAAAAAAAGAAAGAAAAAAAAAAGTCAAACAATTATACTACATTTCCTTGTTACATGTCTTAAAAAATTGTTCCCCAGCATAAAATAAAAATAAATAAAACAAGATGCAGTTAACCTAACAGAACAGCAGGTTTTTCCAAACTGAGGACTCCAGAATATTCAGTTACATTTAACAGCAAATTTTACTAATTTTTTTTTAAAGATTAAGTTATTTTACAAATTCCTTTTTGAAGACAGGCCCAATCTTTCAAAAGTTATTTTGATGACAGCCTTTTAGAATCTTCAGTACATATTTTTCTACATAAAGTATAAAATTGGGCAAGTCTGATTTTTAAAAAATTCCACGCTACTGATTTTACCTTGTTATAGGAGGTTTGTTAACTAATATTAAAGTTTCTTAAAACTGTTGAGTGATACAAATTTTAATCTTAATGATTACTTGAGTCTGATAAACTTCTATGACTTAAGGTGGTTTTACAAAGAACTACAATGTTTAGCATTTACTTCAGGTACCCTATCATTTGATGAATTTTTATTTATATTTATTTTTAAAAAACATTAAATTTAAGTGTAGACATCCTAAGAAAACTACTTTGAATTGTGCATTTTTCCTATCCATGTAAAGGAAAGACTATATCACTGTGTATAGAAATAATTATTAATAAAGGTTGATGACTCTTAGATAGAAATACCAAGCAAAAGAATCTAAAAGTCACAGGTGACTGATTTATAAAAAAAAGAGAAACAAAAACTGCAACCCACAGGCATTTATGACACATATATGTTTGCCTTTCACAACACAGCCAGAAAGAAACACTGGGATTCAATATACAGATATTCAGCTACCTTGAAAACTGAAGGCAGGCTTTATCAAAATGTCATTTTGGTTCCCAGTTATATATCACTCCTCTCTTTTTCCTATCTTACCAAAATTTAATTATTTGGATATAAGGTAGACTGTACTTAATAAGAGGCAAGAAGGCTCAACTCTCTCTCTTACAATTATATAACAAAAATTTGTATATTATAAAATTCACTACACAATGAATATATAGGAAAATAGTAAAGCTTGATACAAAACTTTGGTAGGTAACACTGAGGTTGTTTAATGAAGCAAAGTTAAGCATTAAGTAAAATCATTCCCAATTGTCATTCTGTATCACCCTAAGACAATTTAAAAGGATGTAACAAGTAAATTAATTCTCTTTATTTAAAAAAACAAACAAAAAGGCGTATGTACTAACAGTGGCCTTTTTGGTTCAAAGTACTGGGAAGGAAAAGCAGTTGAAGATTTAAAAATCAAAGTGAAAAAAGACATATAGGACTTCCCTAGTGGAGCAGTGGATAAGAACCTGCCTGCCAATGCAGAGGACTCGGGTTCAATCCCTGGCCCAGGAAGACTCTACATGCCTTGGAGCAATCAAGCCCACGAGCCACAACTACCGAGTGTGCCTGCTCCAGCTACTGAGGGCCGTGTGCCTGGAGCCTGTGCTCCGCAACAAGAGCAGTCACCGCAGTGAGAAGCCTGCACACCGCATCAAGGGGTGGCCCCGCTCGCTGCAACTACAGAAAGCCCGAGCACAGTGGCAAAGACCCAGTGCAGTGAAAAAGAAACAGATTTCTTTCTTTCTTTTTTTTTTTTTAAAAAAAAGGATGTATCAACTCCACCAATGTTAAGACTGGCTAATTAAGCAAAAAAGATGAAACCTATTCTAGAGACGAATGGTCTCTAGTAGGGGCGCAACTACTACCTACCTACCTCTACCCTTCAAAGAAATCACCTGTGGTTGTTTTGGTTTCGGGTATTACGATACTATAAAAGACCACACTACCCTGCAAAGTACATAAACGGGTAGAAAGGAATAAGAAAACGTGGGACCTGCTGGTAATCTGACCTTCTGGCAAAAATCATAACAATGCCTGCGTTCACGGAGGTGTACTCTCTATCAGTTAGCACTCAGTACTATGCATGCATTGTCTCCTCTATCTCTGAGGTGCACAGACTGCTACTTTCCCAGCACCCATTCTTCCCTCTTTGTTAGTAACTGAACCCTAATTCCACTGAGGTGGCAGCTGTACCCAGATAAAAACTGGTATTTTCTGATGTTCTGTAAGTGCAAGGTCAAGTTATCAAGTTCTGACCAAAGGAATAGAAGCAAAATTGACAGGGTATGAGTCTGGATGTGGTCCTCTCACAACGCTGGGTGAGCCTTTCTGACTTGCCCTACTGCCTCCGTTTTGCTGCCCGGAATATAGATGTGATGGTTAGAACCACAGCAGTCATTCTGGATCACCTTGAGAATGGAAGCCACAAACTAGTGATGGCAGACAGTTGCTTTCAACCATGGGACCGCCACACCAGACCTGGACTTCTTACCTTGGAATTTCTGTACAAAGAAGAAAAACACATTTGCATCACTGCTATTTTAGGATGTCTAACAGACAGAGGTGGGCAGTATTAAAGATCTTGTTTTATCAATGAGAAAACAGACCAATAGAGTTAGGCAACTTGCCACAGGCACACAGCTAGCAAGCAACCCCCAAAGCGCCAAGCTCTGAGCTACTGCGTAACACCACCTTCAGACCACACACCAGGAACTGAGTGAGAGATTCTGCAAAGGACGTGAGCCCTGACAACAGGCGAGACAATGCTGAGGCCAGGTTAGCTTCTCCACTCATTAGACTACGTCATACATCAAACCCTGGCTTAAAATACTGGACGACGACAAAGTCAATGAAAAAGGGAATCCAGTCAGTTTGCCACGGAAAAGAAACAACAACACTAGAGCAGAGACTCTATGGATGAGAAGTGTGTAGCCACAACCACAGAAAGGAAAAGGGGTAACTGGTAGGTCCAGGAATAAGTTTAACCTAGAGAGAAACCTCTGTGAGCCAGGCAGATTTTCCTCATTCAGGTCCAGAATCATCATCAGATTAAATCCAGAAAAATAGCTACCTGATTTCTAAAAATGAACTAAAAATTCTTAGTTTTTTGTCAATTTCTGCCAAAGTTCTTGCCAACAAGGGTCTCTATAGTCAAAGCTATGGTTTTTCCAGTAGTCATGTATGGATATGAGAATTGGACCATAAGGAAGGCTGAGCATCGAAGAACTGATGCCTTTGAACTGTGGTGCTGGAGACCTCTTGAGAGTCCCTTGGACAGCAAGGAGAACAAACCAGTCAAACCTAAAGGAAATCAACCTTGAATATTCACTGGAAGGACTGATGCTGAAGCTGAACCTCCAATACTATCACCACCTGATGTGAAGAGCCGACTCATTGGAAAAGACCCTGACGCTGGGAAAGATTGAAGCCAGGAGGAGAAGGGGGTGACAGAGGACGAGATGGTTGGATGGCATCACCAACTCGATGGACATGAGTCTGAGCAAACTCTGGGAGACAAAGAAGGACAGGGAAGCCTGGTATGCTGCAGTCCATGGAGTTGCAAAGATTTGGACATGACTAAGGGACTGAATAACTAAATTTCTTTATGCAGATGGATGGAGGGGAAGGGTGCTTATATATTAAGTAAGCAAAGGAACAACTCTACAGATTTCTCTGACATAGTCAGCTTTTGTACTACTACCCCCGCCCCTGCTTTAGGCGTGGGGGTGTGTGTGAGGGTGAATGGAGAAGTGAATAATCCTCCTGTTTCCCTGCAGTATCAAGCAATTAAAATACTCTGGATGAAAAAGCATCTTGTATGCTATGCTTCAGTCTTCTGGGAGGGAATGAAGTAAGAAAACTGAGAAAGAGAAACGTAGTCTGAAAACTTGAACTTGTGGAAGCTGGGAGACAGACATGGCCAATTTTTTTAGAAACAGGAAGATGTGAAAGAAGAAAGTTACAGAATGAGCTACCTTCAGACCCAGAGAGGGGCCTGAGGCTTTAACCAGCGGGGTGGCCATTTGTTCCCTAAGTAGCTAGTAATATCTTCAATTTTCCAAATTAATAAGCTTGTGGCAAACTACTCAAATAATTATACATTTTCCCTCCAGAACATGGTAACAGAAGGATCAAGACAAGCTACTGCTAGCTTTTTTAACACTTAAGTTAAAATACTGGAGCGCAGATGCTATAGCTCACATACTTTTAAAAATAACCAGGTAAACAAATGACCTATGACCTAAAGGATAATGATAAGTGAGTTTTTCTGGTTATATAAGCCAAAATTGATGATTCCTTAACAGGCAATACACACTCATCCACATATTTACAGATTTATTTAAATTTACTTCTGCTGCTGCTAAGTCGCTTCAGTCGTGTCCGACTGTGCGACCCCACAGACGGCAGACCACCAGGCTCCCCCATCCCTGGGATTCTCTAGGCAAGAACACTGGAGCGGGTTGCCATTTCCTTCTCCAGTGCATGAAAGTGAAAACTGAAAGTGAAGTCGCTCAGTCGTGTCTAACTCTTTGCGATCCCATGAACTGCAGCCCACCATGGGGAGCCCTCCATCCATGGGATTTTCCAGGCAAGAGTACTGGAGTGAGTTGCCATTGCCTTCTCCTAAATTTACTTCTAAATGCATATTAATTGTTTTTGTATTGCATAGCTTTAAAAGATAAAATTGAGTTACTGTTGCTTAAAATCTTATTTTACACAGCCACATGGGTGGCAAATTATTTATAAATTATTAGAAAACTTAAACGCAAGAACACAGCATAAAAGAGTTCATCAGGGGATTTCCCTGGTGGTCTAGTGGTTAAAAGGTCACCTTCCAATATATGGAATGTGGGTTTGATCCCTGGTCAGAGAGCTAAGATCCCACATGCCTCAAGGCCCAAAAAAAGAAACATAAAGCAGAAGCAATGTTGTAACAAATTCAATAAAGACTTGAAAAAAAAAAAAGTCCACATGAAAAACAATATTTTCTTTAAAAAAAAAGTTCGTCAGAAAGAAAAAGTATTTTGAGTATCTGTAAATAAATAAATGAAAGATGTCAACTAAGATCAACATAGTTAAAAAAAAAAAAAACCCAACGTTGCCTTGGAACTCAGGCATCTTTTAGCTTCTAGTCACTCAGAGTGCATTAAATAACTAAACAGATGAAGACAAAGAGAGAAGTGCTCTTACTATGAAACAATCAAGGAAGATGCCTGCAACCCCAGTTCCTACCATAATTTTATAAAATCAAATAGAGAAGGACAGGACCAATGTCAGTCCTTGGACTGTCAATCTTTCTGGATTGAGCACACATCTCACTCAAGTTGCTAATAACATCTTCTCCTTGGCTTCACATTGATGACAGATATCTTTTAAATTTTATTGTAAGCTGATACAGGCCAAAGCAATTCATTTTCTTAGACTCATATTTTTAAAACACGTTTACCCTGGACATTTATTTAAAACTGTTCTTGTAGCCGAAGACCCTTACATCTTTAAGTCTATTGTTCATCACTGCTCAAAATTCTAGCCCACACAATTATAGGCTCATATTATACATGTAAAATAAAAATAATAAAAATTCAATTAAAGATAAATAAAAGGTTCAGATGAGCATTAAATCATGCCAGGCACTGTGCTAAAAATACTGCTATTGCTACACCTAATTTACAAATGAAGACACTATAAAGTGTGGCAAAGAAGTGTGTCAAAGACCTCAGAGCTTCTAATGAGAAACCAAGCAGGGTTTTCACTCAGCAGTTAGGCTCTAGAACCCCTTCTCAGTTACTGCGTCAACACACATTCTGCTCTCAGCTTTGAAGAGTAGAAAATGGATTCATTCCTCCATCTCTGAAGAACAATGTTCATCAAACAACTTAAACATGATTCAGAGATGAGGTACTCAGCTCGTCAAAAAAGTGTTTTTAAGCACATTAGAAAGTAATGTTTATATGCGTAAGTAACTGAAACATTTTAAATAGTCTTATAGCTATTCATTCAAAGATTCTCCCCAAAGTTCTCCGGGCCAGCTTTTTGACTCTGATTTATTATTTTGAAACAATGACAATGACTTTCCTTAAAGCTACTATGAATAAATAAATTCTAAGCTGCCATTAGTTGAAATGTGTGACCCCCCCCCCCTTTTGAGGCAGCCAGCAAGAAGGGAGGGAGGCGTGCGAAGAAAGTCGATGCCAGGCTATCTGAAGAGCACTTTTGGTTTTCTTAGGACTATATATAGCACATAACACTCGAGAGATTGGCAATTCACCCATACAAAAACATACTTCTTTCTGAGAAGTCCTGCCTTCAGCATGTCACACTACCTTCTGAAAACAACACTGATACATACATGAAAAATTAACTGAATAACTTTTATTGAATAAAAATTTATTAAAGCAATACTTTAAGATAATTAACAGGCTTCAATTGTATAAGCCCACAGAAATAACAGTCCAATCCACTTCACTACAAACACATAAAACTAGAGAAAAGGACCAATCATTTTCCCAGGATATAAGCAATACTGACCAAATTGAATCAGAGTTTATAATTAAGACAAAGCAAACTTATTACAAATCAGATTTGGACATCAAAGGAAATAAAGACAGGAAATGTGGAGGGGACCAAAAAGGGAAGTATGGTTCAATAAGTAAATCAATTCTTCCACAAAAGCACTACAGTGCACTGCCAGCTTAAAAATAAACATTTACTAACTGCCTAGAAGTGTTTGAGAAATGAAAGATATATATCTTATATATATGGTATATCACTGTCTCTCTATATAAAATTATAACTACATATTGAAAACAGACACAAAGCAGCAGGTCTAAAATGGAGATTAAAATTCTACAATGGAGCTGAAAAGAAAATAATGGATATTTTGCTAAAGTCATCCATAAACCCTTTCTGGGAAAAAAGGGGGATTTATTGTTAAAATCTAGACAATGAAGAGATAAATAAAAACAAATAATTTAGGAATAAGATGGTATGATCAAAAGATTAGAATCAAAGTGCAAATCTATTTATCCAATTAATAGTAAGGTTAAATAACCAGAATATTAGCTGCAGAACAGAATGCTTATCTTAAAAACCTTAATAAAGTGACAATCAGTTCAGTTCAGTCATCTTTGCAACCCCATGGACTGCAGCACGCCAGGTGCCTGATGAACTATGGACGGAGGTTTGTGACATTGTACAGGAGGCAGGGATCAAGACCATCCCCAAGAAAAAGAAATGCAAAAAAAGCCAAATGGCTGTCTGAGGAGGCCTTACAAATAGCTGTGAAAAGAAGAGACGGGAAAAGCAAAGGAGAAAAGGAAAGATATACCCATTTGAATGCAGAGTTCCAAAGAACAGCAAGGAGAGATAAGAAAGCCTTCCTCAGTGATCAGTGCAAAATAGAAAACAATCGAATGGGAGACTAGAGAGCTCTTCAAGAAAATTACATACCAAGGGAACATTTCATGCAAAGATGGGCTCAATAAAGGACAAAAATGGTATGGACCTAACAGAAGCAGAAGATATTAAGAAGAGGCGGCAAAAATACACAGAACTATACAAAGAAGACCTTCACGACCCAGATAATCACGATGGTGTGATCATGCACCTAGAGCCAGACATCCTGGAATGTGAAGTCAAGTGGGCCTTAGAAAGCATCACTACAAACAAAGCTAGTGGAGGTGATGGAATTCTAGTTGAGCTATTTCAAATCCTAAAAGATGACGCTGTGAAAGTGCTGCACTCAATGTGCCAGCAAATTTGGAAAACTCAGCAGTGGCCACAGGACTGGAAAAGGTCAGTTTTCATTCCAATCCCAAAGAAAGGCAATGCCAAAGAATGCTCAAACTACCGCACAATTGCACTCATCTCACACGCTAGTAAAGTAATGCTCAAAATTCTCCAAGCCAGGCTTCAGCAATACGTGAACCGTGAACTTCCAGAGTTTCAAGCTGGTTTTAGAAAAGGCAGAGGAACCAGAGATCAAATTGCCAACATCCGCTGGATCATGGAAAAAGCAAGAGAGTTCCAGAAAAAACATCTATTTCTGCTTTA
Source organism: Bos javanicus (assembly GCF_032452875.1). Taxonomy (NCBI): domain Eukaryota; kingdom Metazoa; phylum Chordata; class Mammalia; order Artiodactyla; family Bovidae; genus Bos; species Bos javanicus. The sequence continues at coordinate 15,453,094 of NC_083879.1, read as the reverse complement.
TTGACTATGCCAAAGCCTTTGACTGTGTGGATCACAAGAAACTGTGGAAAATTCTGAAAGAGATGGGAATACCAGACCACCTGACTGGCCTCTTGAGAAACCTATATGCACGTCAGGAAGCAACAGTTAGAACTGGACATGGAACAAGAGACTGGTTCCAAACAGGAAAAGGAGTACGTCAAGGCTGTATATTGTCACCCTGCTTATTTCACTTATATGCAGAGTACACTATGAGAAATGCTGGGCTGGATGAAGCACAAACTGGAATCAAGATTGCTGGGAGAAATATCAATAACCTCAGATATGCAGATGACACCACCCTTATGGCAGAAAGTGACAATACAACGAATAAAATTGTGAGGAAAATAATTTCCTAATTTTTCATAACAGAATCAACAAGACTGTCAAAAAGTGAACCCTGGCGTTAAAAAAAATAAACAATGTAATGACTCTAATTCCTTAATTTTTCTCTGCTCAGAGTATCCACACTTCCAACTCCCAACTTTAGAAGGAGCTCTTGGGAACTCATGTTTTTTGTAGAAAAGAAGCATTTATTTGACACTCAGCAACTCTCTCTTCAGTTATCTTTATTCTGTTAAATTCAATAAATTAACTATACTTCTTCCTATTTCCTATAATGATGGGCTAAGTTACTTAGATCAAACCTCCTGTAAAACAACTGTAAAAGCGGAATAAAATCCTGAAAGTAGTAAAAAGACTACCAGAGGGGACTTCGCTGATGTGGTTAGGACCTCGCCTTGCAATGCAGGGGGTGCAGGTTCAGTCCCTACTTGGGGACCTAAGATTCCACAGACGCTGCAGCCAAAAGACAAAACATAAAAACAGAAGGAGTACTGCAACAGATTTGAGAAAGATTTTTTTTTTAAAAGAGACTACAAGATAATAAATGATCATCAAGCTCCAAAGATAGGGAAAACAAGAATCTTTGTGGTCATGGGCCAATCAGAAAACTTGACCCTTTGTTTAGGATGCCCAAGGCAAGTGTTGGGAGACAGAAATTAAAATCCAGAGCCTGCATAAGGTGGAAAGCCTAACAGAAACTTCTTACCATAAAAAATTAAAATCCCAGGAGGCTATACTCACAGAGTGAGTACAAACAAAAGGAAAAGCCAATCCAATAAAAAATGGACAAGAGATCTGAACAAGAATGAATTTCACAAAACAGAAAATCCAAATGGACAATAAATATATGACAGGGATTCAGCTTTATTAGAAATCAGTGAAATGTTGGAAAAAACCACAAAGACAAGTTACTACACATCCATAATACCAGTTAACTTTTTTTTTAAAAGGTCAATACCACTGGAGAGACTGGAGAGGAATTGAAACAAAAAGAACTCACACACATTGCTGATGGGACTGTAAACTGGTATTAACTTCTTGGAGAACAGTTTGGCATTATCAACGGGAAGTGAACGTATCTACTCTGTGACCAAAGTCCATATACCTTTAAAAATTTATGTACCAGGGCACAAGTAAAAAAAGTTGACAGCAATACTGTTAACAAGTCACAAATATCCAGTAACAGTAAAAACTGATAAACTGAGCTAAATACACATTGTGGAATATAGCAAAGAAAATGAATAAACCACCACAGAGTAGTACATCATGAGAAACGCTGGGCTGGAAGAAGCACAAGCTGGAATCAAGATTGCCGGGAGAAATATCAATAACCTCAGATATGCAGATGACACCACCCTTATGGCAGAAAGTGAAGAGGAACTCAAAAGCCTCTTGATGAAAGCGAAAGTGGAGAGTGAAAAAGTTGGCTTAAAGCTCAACATTCAGAAAACGAAGGTCATGGCATCCGGTCCCACCACTTCATGGGAAATAGACGGGGAAACAGTGGAAACAGTGTCAGACTTTATTTTTCTGGGCTCCAAAATCACTATAGATGGTGACTGCAGCCATGAAATTAAAAGACGCTTACTCCTTGGAAGGAAAGTTATGACCAACCTAGATAGCATATTCAAAAGCAGAGACATTACTTTGCCAACAAAGGTCCGGCTAGTCAAGGCTATGGTTTTTCCTGTGGTCATGTATGGATGTGAGAGTTGGATTGTGAAGAAGGCTGAGCGCCGAAGAATTGATGCTTTTGAACTGTGGTGTTGGAGAAGACTCTTGAGAGTCCCTTGGACTGCAAGGAGATCCAACCAGTCCATTCTGAAGGAGATCAATCCTGGGATTTCTTTGGAAGGAATGATGCTAACGCTGAAACTCCAGTACTTTGGCCATCTCATGTGAAGAGTTGACTCATTGGAAAAGACTCTGATGCTGGGAAGGATTGGGGGCAGGAGGAGAAGGGGACAACAGAGGATGAGATGGCTGGATGGCATCACTGACTTGATGGACGTGAGTCTCAATGAACTCCGGGAGTTGGTGATGGACAGGGAGGCCTGGCGTGCTGCGATTCATGGGGTCGCAAAGAGTCGGACACGACTGAGCGACTGATCTGATCTGATCTGATGGGATGGGGGTTTGGAGTGAAAATAACAAGTGACTGCTAATAGGTATGGGGTTTCTTCTTTATAAAAAAAATGTTATTGGAGTACAGCTGACTTTCAATGTTGTGTTAGTTCCTACTGCACAGCAAAGTGTATTAGTTATGCATATACTCCCTCTCTTTTAGATTCTTTTCCCATATAGGTCATTGGGGTTTCTTCCTGAAGTGATAAAAATGTTCTAAAACTGGTTTTGGTGATGGGTGTACATCTCTGCAAATACACTAAAAAACAACAAATTGTACCTTCCAAATGGATAAATTGTATACTAGGTGAATTACAGATCAATAAAGCTCTTCTATTAAAAAAGGCAATATTATACAAATACTTCTTCATTTATAAGACCACTGAATGACATCGCATTTACTTGTAAACAAAATAGGAAATTTTAAAAATTAAGAAATTCAATATAATGTTTAAGCAGACAAGAATTTTTTTACTTCAGAGCTATTTCTTATTTTATATCATTTTAAATAAGAAGGAATATAGCAATCCTTAAAGAAGGAGCAGGATCTGAGGACCAAACACGTAATGTATGCACAGATAAAGTGATAAACCTGGGATCTGCTTTGCAGTAATCCAGCAGAGGATAAGAGAGGTAAGGAAGGGAGATAGAAATGTAACAGGACTGGCTGGCTGTGGTCAATGTTCTTACACATATCTTGTTTTTAAATTTATTTTTGGCTGCACTGGGCCCCTGATGCAGTGAGTGGGCTCTCTGGTGCAGGGAGTGGGGCCTCTCCTCTAGCAGCGGCGCTACTCCCTGTGGCGGCTCCTCGTGTTGCAGAGCACAGCCTCTAGGCCTTGCCGGCTCAGCAGTTATGACATGAGGACTTAACAGCCCCACAGCATGTTGGATCTTCCTAGACCAGGAACTGGACCCATGTCCCCTGCATTGGCAGGTGGACTCTTAACCACTGGACCACCAGGGAAGTCCCTGTTGCTAATTTTTGAAGCTGAGTAATAAGTATATTAAGATTCATTTATTATTCTCTTTACTATGTTTGACCCCGGGATTCCCTTGTGGCTCAGAGGGTAAAATGTCTGCTCGCAATGTGGGAGACCTGAGTTCGATCCCTGGGTCGGAAAGATCCCCTGGAGAAGAAAATGGCAACCTACTCCAGTATTCTTGCCTGGAAAACCCCATGGATGGAGGAGCCTGGCGGGCTACAAGCCACAGGATCGCAAACAAAGAGTCGGACATGACTGAGCGACCTCACTTTCACTATGTTTGAAATTTTAAATTAAAAAAAAAAAAAAATGGACTTTCTGGTGGCGCAGCAGACAGCAATTTTCTAAAAGCAAATCAGTAATTATATTCTAATATATGATGTCATAATTTACTTCACCAGTTAACTTGTTTTTGGACATCTGCTGCTGCTGCTGCTAAGTCGCTTCAGTCGTGTCCGACTCTGTGCGACCCCATAGACGGCAGCCCATGAGGCTCCCCCGTCCCTGGGATTCTCCAGGCAAGAACACTGGAGTGGGTTGCTATTTCCTTCTCCAATGCATGAAAGTGAAAAGTCAAAGTGAAGTCACTGAGTCTTGTCCAACTCTTAGCGACCCCATGGACTGCGGCCCACCAGGCTCTCTGTCCATAGGATTTTCCAGGCAAGAGTACTGGAGTGGGGTGCCATTGGTTTGTCCAATTCCATTATTACTAAGAATCCTGGATAAACAGGCCACACATCACTTAATGTAGACTTAGTGGACCATATACCTTGGGGAAGAAGGAAAAATCAAAGGAAGGAGTTGAGAATACAATTAAGGTACACATTTTTCACTTCTGTCCCACCCTCCCTACCTGGTACTGACAGATATCCAATTGCCCGATGGTTAGTTCTGGAGGTTTTTAGACAAACTCTTATGATGACAGTATATTAATCATCTCAGAAAAAAGAAATAAATAAAAATATAACCTTAAGCACCAAACTTCCAAAGAACTGTTTTAAAATATTACAAAATCAGTTTTACAAAGATATCTATGGTTCTGCAGAAATGGTTCCATTGACTTTCAAATAAATCTAAATTCATACACAGTTTAGACAGCACTGTAGTATCCTCCACAATAAGGCAGTGTTTTAAAATGGAAATTCTTACCAACTTGTATCAAATATGTATCATCTAGTTAGATCTAAAGCAGATTAAATGTGTTTTTTACTATTCATAAAACATTACTATACTCAGGGAACAATCTGCATAGTCGATTAGACAGTATGTTAACCAAGACAATTAAAAACTGGTTTCAAATAGAGTTAGTGATTAACATAACTAAGAAAGACCTTAAAGAGCAAAGCACTAGTAAAGCAAATTCTTTTCACTGGAGGGTAACTGTGTAAAACAAATGATCATAAAATGTGAAATCCTTCACAAAACTACTCAAAGCAAATTAAACTTTAGAATGATAAATATTCAAGTGCTACAGTATAAGTACTGTGTACTGTATTGAATAAAAGTAATGAGAGATAATACCAAAAACAGCCACTATTCGTGAATGTGTGAAACACTTGAAGAAAGTTAACAGCTGTCTTTTGAACAATACTTCAGCATTAGCAATAAAAAGATGAAATAGAAATGTACACAAAATATTTGTGGCTGCATGGCAATTAACTTCAAAATGATATGGCGTCTCTCCTGAGAAAACGGTAGTCCTTAAAAGGATTAACCCATTTGGAATTACATTACAGTTAAGTCACTCAGTCGTGTTGGGCTCTTTGTGACCCCATGGACTGCAGCACGCCAGGCTTCCCTGTCCATCACCAACTCCTGGAGCTTACTCAAACTCATGTCCATCAAGTTGGTGATGCCATCTAACCATCTCATCTTCTGTCATCCCCTTCTCCTCCTGCCTTCTATCTTTCCTAGCATCAAGGTCTTTTCAAATGAGTCAGTTCTTTGCATCAGCTAGCCAAACTACTGGAGTTTCAGCTTCAGCATCAGTCCTTCCAATGAATATTCAGGACTGATTTCCTTTAGGATGGACTGGTTGGATCTCCTTGCAGTCCAAGGGACTCTCAAGTGTCTTCTTCAATGCACCACAGTTCAAAAGCATCAATTCTTCGGTGCTCAGCTTTCTTTATAGTCCAACTCTCACATCCATACATGACCACTGGAAAAACCATAGCCTTGACTAGACGGACCTTTGTTGGCAAAGTAATGTCTCTGCTTTTCAATAAACAGAGGTTGGTCTAGGTTGGTCATAGCTTTTCTTCCAAGGAGCAAGCGTCTTTTAATTTCATGGCTGCAGTCACCATCTGCAGTGATCCTGGAGCCCAAGAAAATAGTCTCTCACTGTTTCTCCATCTATTTGCCATGAAGTGATGCGACCAGATGCCATGATCTTGGTTTTCTGAATGCTGAGTTTTAAGCCAACTTTTTCACTCTCCTCTTTCACTTTCATCAAGAGGCTTTTTAGTTCCTCTTCACTTACTGCCATAAGGGTGGTGTTATCTGCAGACCTGAGGTTATTGATATTTCTCCCAGCAATCTTGATTCCAGTTTGTGCTTCATCCAGCCTAGCATTTCTCATGATGTACTCTGCATATAAATTAAATAAGCAGGGTGACGATATACAGCCTTGACGTATTCCTTTCCCAATTTGGAACCAGTCTGTTGCTCCGTCCAGGTCTAACTGCTGCTTCCTGACCTGCATATAGGTTTCTCAAGAGGCAGGTCAGGTGGTCTGGTATTCCCATCTCTTTCAGAATTTTCCACAGTTTGCTGTGGTCCACACAGGTAAAAGCTTTGGCATACTCAATAAAGCAGAAATAGATGTTTTTCTGGAACTCTCTTGCTTTTTCGATGATCCACCAGATGTTGGCAACTTGATCTCTGGTTCCTCTGCCTTTTCTAAATCCAGCTTAAACATCAGGAAGTTCACGGTTCACATACTGTTGAAGCCTGGCTTGGAGAATTTTGAGCCATTACTTTGCCATCGTGTGAGATGAGTGCAATTGTGCAGTAGTTTGAAAATGACAATGTCTGACAAATTCTAGGCATTGAATCACTTCTCTTCTCCCCTTCTTTCATTCAAACTTTTGTTGTAATAGCACTGCTCAGTCTAAGCTGCTCTGCACCACAGCCCCTACCCCCCTGAAATATGAGGATGCTACCAGTCTTTAATGATCCCAAAGCATTTTCACCAGGATTCACAAACTTCTAGGAACTACCATTTCCCTTTAGCAGAGCAGGGAAAAGCAGTCGTCATCAGAGCTCAGGCCACTGTCACTCTCTGATGGGCATGCACACCTAGTCCCAACTCTCCTCACTCTGTGCCTCATCCTTTTACACTTGGAAATTTTCAACCCCATCTTGCTCTCAACCCTCCACACATGCTGCTTGAAGGCAACAGGCATGCTTCGCTTGCCCAAGTAGAACCCCAACTAATACTTCAGGTCTTAACTCAAGCTGGGTTCCTGGCGAAGCTTCTCTCATCCCGGAAAATTTGCTGCATCTTCTCTTTTGTTCCCAGTGAGCCACCACCCCTACCACCTCCTTATAGATGCCAACTCTGTGTTAGCATCTATAAAGAACTGTGTGTCTTTTCTAAACATTTCGTTCCCAGGGCTCAGGTCTAATAATGATCTCACAGTAGGTGGTCAAATTAAATCCACTTAACCCATCTTGGGTGATTAATTTTTCCTATCAGCATTCTTGAGGATCATGTGACAGTATTGCAAAAGTATGCTGTGAAGCAGTGTACAAACGATGAGTTTTTACAGGCTATACATGGGCTTCCTGGGTGGCGCTAGTGGTAAAGCATGACCTGCCAAGGCAGGAGATGTAAGAGATGCAGGTTCAATTCCTGGACCAGGAAGATCCCCTGGAGGAGGAAATGGCAACCCCCTCCAGTATTCTTGCCTGAAAGATTCCATGAACAGAGGAGCCTGGAGGGCTGCAGTCCATGGAGCTGCAGAGTCAGACATGACTGAGCACACGCATGCACACACCCTTATGTTTTAGACAGTGAGTCACAGTGCTTTTCACCCTAAGTCACAGTTACATTAACACCCTGTTAGTCTTCACTGTCTAATTTCTTAATTCCCTAGCCAAATAAACTATACAATTCCACCCCTAAGATGGGTCTGGTAGCTTCAGGAATATTAAGATTCCCTCTCCAGGAATTTTTTCTTTTAATCTCCCCTAACTTCAGATACAAAGGAAAATTTACAGCGTTTCTTACTCCAGAGGTGCAAAACGAATAGTCTGACAGGATCTCCCAAATCACTTAAATACGTTTCACTTTTATCCAGACTGCTAGAGCAAAAACTACAGTGCTTATTATCATTCTGTCCTATGTCCAAAGATATACAACTTGGCTTTTTACTTATCTCTTCACTTCTTTCCATGGCAGGAAGGAGATGGACACAGAATAACAAAAACTGGTCTCCAGTTCTACTGCTCAAAGGCATTCGGAACAATTTCCCTGCCTCAAAAAAAGAGACTGAACTAAAATTAGGCAGTCTCCAATCCATATGTTTTCTGAGATGGGGCAGGTAAAATAATTATGCAAAACAGCTAAGTATAATAAGGAATAATGGTTACTATCCTGGTCCTCTGAAGAAATGCCTTGTCTAAAATCTCAGTATTCATTAAAAAAACAAAAACAAAACCTAGCCAAATAAAATCAGGTGGGTTCATTGTCATACCAGCAGTGTCTCAGCAGCCGTGTGCGTGTGTTAGTCACTCAGTCGTGTCCAACTCTGGGATCATGTCGACTGCAGCCTGCCAGGCTTTTCTATCCTAGTAGCCGTAACACACATCAATTTGTGAGTTCACTGCTGGACCTGATAATCTTTAAGCACTTCCTCTTCTACCTTTGAAATTTAACTAAAAAGCAAACAAACAAAAAAAGGGTGACAAGAGCCATGTTTTCCAAGGTAAAAGATATCACAGCTGGGAGGTAGCAGTTTCAACAGTCCAAAGCTTGCTGGTTTCTATTTTACTTTAATAATGAACCAATATATCCTTGAATATCTTGTCCTAAAACACCTTTGGCCTAGGACTATAACTCCCCTTCAGTCTATGACTTTTATTCCATCAGTATACTCTCCTTTTAACCGTGCAGCAGAGCCACCATCTTTGAATGTCAGAATTACCTCTATTAGTGAAATAAGGTCTCTTCCAACCAATGTTCCATTACCACAACCCTGCACATGTGCATGCGTGCACGCACACGCACGTGCACACGCATACACACATTCCCATTCAGAAATGGTCTGGGGCGACAGGCATTTCCCTCTCCACTAATACTGTGAGAAAACTGCCATTGAAATGGCACCCCTAATTCTATATATTCAGCCAATATGATTCCACCGACTCAAGTACACACTACTTTTCAGCGACACGTGAACCACGCGGCAGACATCACCCTGCGCCGCAGGCATGCTCCGGTTCCCGACCAAGTGTCATCCCATAACCCACAGGGTGAGCTTCTGGAGAAACCAAACCGAGACCGAGACGAAGACAGTACACTGCAGCTCCACAGTTACTGCATTCGAGAGCTAGGGTGCGCCACGTGACTGGTGTCCTTACAGCAAGAAACGGTCACAAAGAGACACACCAGGGGTGCATGTGTGCAGAGGCAAGGCCGTGTGAAGAGGCAGTAAGGGGGCAGCCGTCAGCAGGCCAAGGAGAGAGGCCTCAGAAGAAATCAAACCTGCCAGCACCTTCATCCTGGACTTCCAGCCTCCAGAACGGTGAGAAAGTAACTGTGTTTTTTAAGCTACTCAGTCTGTGGCATTTTGTTACGGCAGCCCTGGCAAACTAACGCAATGTGATTTAACACCTGTGATTTAACTTTTTTGAACCAACCAAGAGAGCTGGCTGCTGGATTTTTTTAGAAAATTGTGTTTTCTTCTTGTGCTTTCTGCCTTCTCTGGTAAGAAAATTTTTAATGAAGCAAAGTACACAAATCATAAATTTCCAGCTTTGATGAGTTTTCACAAAGTGAATATATTCATGTAAACACAACTGAGATCAAAACAGAAAACACTAGTAGGTAAGCTGTTTGAATTCACAGATTCAACACTGAATTGTCTACACTAATCGCTTGCATATCTTGAGTAACTTTGTTTCCTTCCTAATACACATTTTTTTTAATCTTTCAAGCATAAGTCTTACTTGACATAACCAGTACCATTTAGAAATACTACAATATCAGAAACATTAAACTTCTAAACGACTAATAACATGTTAAGAAATCAACCAGAGTCATGGGTCATGGTTCCAGTATTTTATTTATTTATCTTTCTTTTCTTCCTTTTTTTTTTTTTTTTTTTTAACAGAGAGACTGTGGTTATCTTTGTGAGACACATAGTCTGGTGAAGTTATCACACAGGCTCCAATTAATTTCTCTTTCTCCCACTTAACATCTTTTAATATTCTTTTCTGACAAGACTTTGAAGCAAGTACAGGCTTTGGTGGAAAGTGAATGCCAGCTGAATCAGTGATGCAGTTAATTTATTTGAATTACTTTTCATGAATTGTACAGTCTTGAAATAAAATTGTCCCCAACAAATGATAGTTTTTTTCCGATAATGAGATACTGTGTATTGTTTTTCCCTTGCAACTGTCTTCCTGAGTAAATTATATTCTAATGGGAAAGGTCTGTGGCTTTTGAAGTAGTTATTTCAAAAAGCTGGAGAATACAGAGAAACTGCATAAATGAAAAACTGGGTGCTGAAATCCAAAACAGAGGCGAGGCAGCAGCACCTGAGCAAACTTTACCAGCATCACAACCACAGCTCAGAGGGGAAGTACAAGAGTCCCGGTGAAGAGAAGGGCAGGGCTGAGCAGCACCGAATCTCCGGGGCCTGCGGGGAGATGGGGTAGAAGCCGAGTGGAGGCAACAGCAGCGTGACCGTCACCCTGGTGGAGCAGAGGCAGGTGAGGGAGACGACAGTGGCCAGACTGGCGGCCGGCACTGACGGGGACAGCAGCAGAAACAGGCGGTGATTAGAGGCAGTGACACAGCCACGGGAAAACTGATGCGGCCAGAAAGCGCACCTCGACTTCCTGGGTAAAACCTTCCTGAACCTCAGCCTTGGGACATCTGGGCCGACTGGAGTCTGCTTCATGTGTGGTGTCCCCAGGAAACACACTAGGGTCTAAAATCTCTCGGATGCACAGACCCTCCAAGAGAGAGGGCTGAGGATCAGAGAACACACCAGAACTCTCACAAAAATACTAGTGTGAGTATACATGGTCAGTTGCGAAGTATGGTATTAATTTAAAAAGGATTATAATACCACATTTGGTCCATGATTTTTTAAAAAGGCATGTGCGCCAGGGAATTCCCTGGTGGTCCAGTGGTTAGGAGTCCAGGCTTTCCCTGTTGAGGGCATGGGTTCAATCCTTGATCAGAGAACTAAGATCCCATAAACCGAGCAGCACGGCCAAAGCAGGGGGGTGGTGCCAAGTAACCCCTATAAAGACATCATTTTCAGTTCTCGAATAAAGAGAGAGCTACAGTTTACTATTTCTATCTTGGTTAGTATCTTGGTTACTATTTCCTCCAGAAGCTCCAAAGGCTTCCAAGTAGTTTGCTGGTCAGGTGATCCCAGGAAACACTGGAAGAGGACTGAAGAAAAGAGACAGGAAGGGGAAAGAAGTCGTTGAAGAGGTGCATCTAGAAAACAGGTACCAGTTGCACAGCACTGAGGACAGGTGTAGCCGCCGTGCGGAAGAACTCTGTGAGACAGCGCAGGGCGCGTGCCCGGGGTTACCCTACCTGGGCACTAAGCGGGCTGGGTGTTCACTCACCCAGTCCTTTCCAATACTGGCTCCCAGAGTGCGGGTTGACACCCTGTCATTTCTGACCCACCCTCCCGGCCAGCAGAGACACAGAGAGATGCTGAGGTTTAGACACTGGCCAGTGTGCCCAGAATGGCCAGGGCTGACGGGTCGTGGGGTTGGGGGAGCACCCAGAGCATCTATGACACATATGCCACAATTCCTAAACCACAGCAATCTGTCCCTAACTTGGGAATGTAAGGAACATCACCCTTCACCTAGAAGACACAGAAAAGAGATTGAGAACTGCTCCAAATCACTGGATATTTTTCCTTTGCTGAACAATATAGGGGCTCTTCTCAAAAAACTGTTTAGCTGTGATACATAACAAGTTACAAAGTAAGAAAAAAATCTACCAAATCCTCACAGTCATGAAGTTGTGTGTAGTTACAGAAAAGAAACCAAAGCTGTAAATAACCCTGGGTGGTGTGCTTTTTTCTCTGTGAGCAGGAGAAGGCTACAACTTCCAACCATAAAATATTCTCCAGAAAAGCTCTTTTAAAGGAAAAGGAAAAAAATGTGAAAACAGTATGTGTCTGCAGGGCTCCCCAACCCTCTTCTTCTGGAACAGCTAATGACACAGTACAAGCAAGAGACTGGCAACTGACACACACACACACGGTCCTTAAAATAAATTTTTAAAGAAGGCTTCAGCTGAATTTCCTTTCAAACAGTCTTTCAAAAAGCACACTGGCTCTCTATCAGTGCTTCACCTCTGGCCAGGCCACAGCTGCCTATTTCTAACAAGTTGGTATAAACATGGAGGAATGAGGTTTTATTCCAGAATTTTAAAACATTTACTAAGTCATTTTGCATTAAAGACAAATAAACTGACCTAACTTTCAAGAGGTTTATTTTAAACTTAAATTCGACCTAGATGAAATTGGTTTCTCTTTGTGATCAATTTCTTTAATTTTTCAAGAAATTAACATTCCAGGGCTTCCCTGGTGGCTCAGTGATAAAGAATCCACCTGCCAGTGCAGGAGACCCGGGTTCTATCCCTGATCCGGGAAGATCCCACGTGCCTCAGAGCAACTACGCAAACGCACTCCAACTAGTGAGCCTGTGCTCTAGAGCCTGGGAGCCCAGCTACTGGGGCCCGCGTGCCCTGAAGCCTGTGCCCCGCACCAAGAGAAGCCACCACAGACAGAAGCTTGCGTACCACGACTGGACAGCAGCCCCCTGCTTGCCCGCAGCTAGAGGAAAGCCCGCACAGCAACACGGACCCAGCACAGCCAGCGAGGGAATAAGTAAAATTATGCTTAAAGAAATAAACAAGAAAGTAACATTTTAAATTGAGCTTTATATTCAAACTGTATGTCCCTACTGCTTTACCGAGATACACTAGTACATTCCCCACTCAAAGAAACCATATTGAATTAGTAACACTTTTAGTCTGGTCATCATATAAATTCTTATACTGCTTCTATTTTATTGTTAACTTTTCTTTTACAAGCCCTCTATTTCTTTAGAGTTTGGTCATATTGCATTGACAAGATCTTTTTCTTTCTAAATGTATGTATTTGTTAACATTTTATGCAATCTGAGAATAATGCATGACATTCAGTAAACATCGCTTAAGTATTTTCCCCTCCAACAGTGTTACAAATTTCACATCGGTGCCTTGGTACATACAGCTCTAAAAATGATTTTCTATTCTGTCACTTCTTTGTCAGCCAAATTCCTCAAACAGTTTTGCAGAAAGATTGCTCCATGCCTTCGCAGTAATACAAATGACTTGATGAATTGTATTTTCTCCAGTGGTACCTGTTCAAGTGGATAACGTAGGCTATAAAATTGCAAACCACTGTGATTTCACATACAGCTGAACCATAAATCAGAAAACAGAACATAAAGAGGGGGAAAAAAAATCAAGAAAGATGATTAATCAAGAGCATTAAACAGTCTCCACTGGTGACATCTATGATGGTATTTTGCAATTAATGCCCATTTTTTTTAGGTACCGTAACACTACTGTGCTTACGTATCTTTAAAAAAGGAATCCTTATGGAGACTTGTACTAAGAATTTAAGGGTGGAATGATATGTTGTGTGAGGCTGTCTTTAAAATGACCCTGTGAGGTACAAAGAACAGTGGCTGCGGAAGAGCTGAAACAAGACCAACCAAATGCTGAAGTCCGAAGTTAGATGACAGGCACATGGAGTTTCACTATACTATTTCTCTACTTTCGCATATGCTTAAATTTTTTTTCCACAATGAAAAGTTAAGCTGCAGGCCAGAAGGGAGTGGCAGGATATATTTAAAGTGCTGAAAGCGAAAAACCTACAACCAAGAGCAATCAACCCACAAGGCTCTCAATTCAGATTCCATGGGGAAATCAAAAGCTTTACAGACAAGCAGAAGCTGAGAGAACACAGCACCACCAATCCAGTTTCACAACAAAGCTAAAGGAACTTCTCTAGGTGGGAAACACAAGAGATGAGAAAGAAAGAGGAAGGGGGAAAAAGACCTACAGAAACAAACCCCAAACAATTAAGAAAATGGCAATAGGAATACACACATTGATAGTTATCTTAAATGTAAACAGAATAAATGCTCCAACTAAAAGTTAAGCTAAAACCTCAAGAGCAGTCCCCTAAAAGCACAGAAATTTCTTCTGATAAGTCAAAAGGAATAAAAACAGCAGCAGGAGGAGGGGCAGGGGAAGAACAGGAGAAGAACAAAAAAACCAGCTACTGGGGAGGTGAACAGGTTCTCATCACTCCCGTTGGCTCCGTCAAAAAAAAAACAAACATTTTTATTTTATAACTTTAATCTCACCAGTAGTTATACCAAATAGGTGGTCCACTTAAAATAACACCTTCTTTTCTACAAGAGGAGGGTTTCTCATCCTTGGCACTACTGACATTTTGGGCTGGACAGTTCTGTGCTGCAAGGAGCTGTTTGTGTGCACAGCAGGCTGTTTGATGACACCCCCAATTATTCCATGCCAGGAACACGCACCCAGGGTGACAGTCAAAAATGTCTCTGTGTGCGTGCTCAAGTCACTCAGTCATGTTCAACTCGTTGTGACCCCATGGACTGTAGCTAGCCAGGCTCCTCTGTCCATGGGATTCTCCACAAGACTAGTGAAGTGGGTTGCCAGTTCGATCGCCAGGGGGACATCCTGACCCAGGGACTGAACCCAAGTCTCCTGCAGCTCCTGTACTGGCACGTGGATTCTTTACCACTGAGCCACCAAGGAAGTAAGTCCTCAAAAATGTCTCTAGATGATGCAAAGCAGCCTCCCAGGTGGAAATCACTGCACTACATAATATATAAACACAGCTTTGTATCTGGAAAGTGGCAGGTTAAAAACATACTCATAATTTGCAGACAATGATCAGACAGATTATTTTTGTTTCTGCAGGACAAACCCAATAGGCAATTTACAAAGGAACTGAGGTTTATAATAAGTGAAGCAATGTATCATTTAGATAAAATCACAGTGATTTATAGACTTTATAAAGGCTTAGAAATAAAATGCAGCAGGACAATGAGGGGTGCAAACATATTTGAAAAAAGGGAACTATCTTTTTACAAAAGTAATTTGTTTTTAATCACTGCTGCTGCTGTTTAGTCCCTAAGTCGTGTCTGACTCTTTGCAACCCCAGGGACTGTAGCCTGCCAGGCTCCTCTGTCCATGGGATTTCCCAGGCAAGAATGCTGGAGTGGGCTGCCATTCCCTTCTCCAGGGGATCACCCCGACCCAGGGATTAAACCCACACCTCCTGCTTGGCAGGTGGATTCCTTACCACCGAGTCACCTGGGAAGCCCCTCTTAATCACCAACAGCACCTTAAAAAAGCTGGGTGAGTTTATACTATTCTACTTCAGCATGTGTTTGAAATGTTCCCAAATATAAAAGTTCATTTTTCTCCCAATTTCTTTCTTTTTTTCAATGCTGTCAGTTACTCACAAAATTAATTTTGCACCTACACTCTGAAAACCACCAGTATGATGATTAAGGGCACAGGTCTACCAGCTGCATGTTGGTCAAATTATATCCTAAGTAAGCCTGTTTCTCTCATCAGTTAAATGACAGTGGTTTCCACCTCATAGGCTTGTTGTGTGAAACAGTTGCTAAGGAGTACTCAACACAGTGGACAAAATAAGCGTACAATAGGTTGTCCGTTTGTTAACTATCACTGCTTAATGACAAAAAAGATGTAAACATTAACAAAAAGTTCCTTCAATTTTCCTAAACTAAATAGTTATGAGCAGCACTACTTACAATAGCCAAGACATGGAGACAACCTGAATGTCCACCAACGGATGGAGGAAGACGATGCAGCATTTACACATGCACAGTGGAATACCACTCAGCCCCAAAAGAATGGAATAATGCCAGTTGCAGCAATGCAGATGGACTTAAAGATTATCAGACTAAGTGAAGCAGGTCAAAGACAAATGTCACCTGATATCATTTATACGTGAAATCTAAAAATATGGTACTTATTTACAAAACAGAGAGAGACTCACAAACACAGAAAACCATTATACATAGAAGTGATAAACAAGGTCTGACTGTACAGCACATGCAGCTATGATAAACCATAAACCAAAAGAATTTTTAAAAGAATGTATGTGTATATAACTGAATCATTTGCTGTACGGCAGAAATTAACACACAACATTGTAAATTAACACAACACTGTAAATCAACTATACTTAAAAAAAAAAAAAAACCTCAGAGTTCTATTGCAATGGCAACTAGTAATATGCAGATGGTGATAATTTACACAACAGCAAAAATCATGTAAAAGCAGTGATAAGAAAAAAATTCAACAGAAGAAAACAGCTGTAGTTTGAATGCTGTAAAGCACACACAGATACACATAAAGCTTAATTCAAACCTCTGAAAATTATATAACTTATTCTCAGCACACAGGAAATGCACCAAGCAATATGATAACGTGTCTAGTGGTCAACCAAGTGTCACATCACACAGCACTGAACTAATCTGACTGGCAAAGAAAAAGTAAAAGAATCATTCATGCCAAAATAAAAATATAATGAGCAAGAAGTAACGTAGGGAACAAAGGAATTTAATATTCAATTTTGAATCTCAAAGTTCTTAAGACTTAACTTTGAAATAAGAAAATCTACCCTTTGTCACTAACAAGCCATATCAGTTAAAACCAGTCTAAGGAGTACCTTTAGAATACCAGTAATACTTAGGAGAAAATCAACTATTTCAATACGTATTTGCTTTAGCGAGCCCAAGTGCTGTGTTCAGTCCTATATGAGACATTCTGGCAATAAGCATGAGACATGGTCCCCTGCCCATAAGGTTTAATTCAGGGACAAAGTGAGTAATACAAACCTTACTGCCATAAAAGTCTAGATGAAGGAAGAATCAACAAAGACTGGAGTCATAAAGGGAAAGCTGGTTACGACTATAAAAAGCAAACAAATCCCTGACAGAGAAAAATAAGGGAAGGAGAGGCAGCAGTGTCGGGAGGCTCTGGGGAGGGAGAAGGGATTCTAGCAGCTTGGAGGGTAGAGAGGACGGCTGAAGTGTTCAGAGGACGGTATAAACGGTATCAAGAAATGTGTACGTGGTTCATGCCTGGTGATTCAGCGGCTAAGACTCCGCACTCTCAATGGAGGGGGATCAAGTTCAGTGCCTTGTCAGGGAACCAGATACCACAGGCCACAACTAAAACACACCGCACGAGCCGCAGTTAAGACCTCGCAGAACCAAATGAATAAAAACGAATAATAAAAAAAAAAAAAGAAAAACAAGAAGGAAATGTGTATTTCTACTATAGAAATAACCTAACAAGCAACTGACTGAATGTGAGAGTCAGAGGAGGCTCAGAACAGAAGAACGATGTATCACTGACAGAGATACGGACATGTGGAGAATAAAGGAATGAAGAAGTCAATCTGATTTTGTATCTTCTGCATTTCAGGTGATGAGAAATCCAAGTGGATTGTCTGTTAAGACAACGAAGGATGGGATGGGATATCAGGTGAGAGACTAGACCTTTGTCACTGTTACCACGCTGATCAAATCTCTATCATGCCTTCCCCGGATTACTGCAATAGCCTCCAGCTTCCACCCTTGTCCTCAAGGAAATTAAACCACGGAAAGATGCAAAGAGGGACTTCCCTTGTGGTCCAGTGGCTGAGACACTGTGCTCCCAATAGAGAGGGTCCAGGTTAGACTCCTGGTCAGGGAACTAGACCCCACATGCTGTAACTAAGACCCAATGCAGCCAAATAAAATAAAAAGTATACATAGAAAAAAAGAAAGGTGCAAAGAGAGTTAGGGAACAATGACATGAGACAGAACAAATGACATTAGGCACCAAAGACTTGCCTTGGAGTGTGCACCATCTAACGGCAACATAGACCTCACTTGCATTATCACAGTTCTACAAAGAACATACTGTACAAACTCCAGAAGAAGGACAATCTTGATCCTTTTCCATATTCCTGGCAAGATAATCCTCATAAAGCCATATTCACTTTGGAGTACACTGTAACCCCAAATGTGAATACAACATGTTCAGAAAGAGCACAACACTACCGAAAGGATTTACAAGATTAAATACGAAAGATTAATTTTGACGATAATAAACCTCAGCTTTCTAAATCACCGTCTTTTGTGTAAGTACCAGCAATGAGTTATACTTCAGAAAAACCACCAACCTGATAAAAGGTAAAAAATCTGAAACAGGGTGCCTTTTTCTACCAAGGAATTACAAGTTTCCCCACCTCGGGCTTTTTTTTCAGACTGCTTCCTTTTTATCATTTTGGTGCCACGCCTCTTCCACTCCAGGAACAACCATAGAGGTAGAGGAAACCTCACAGGTTCGACAGGTCTTATTAAATCCAACCAGTTGGTAGACTAATTGTGCCTATGTTGTGCCCTGCACAACGTACCACACAATAAATATTTGTTGAATGGCTGAATCTTCTCCAGGAGAAAATGCATATGTTTAACGTTCTCTACTTCCAGCAATATTACACTGAAAATTATGGCAACAGAATAATGAAATAAAACAAACCCTGGTGGCTGATGGTACAGAATCTGCCTGCAGCGCAGGAGACCAAGGTTTGATCCCTGGGAGAAAGGAATGCCAACCCACTCCAGTATTCTTGCCTGGAGAATTCCATGGACAGAGGAGCCTGGTGGGCTACAGTCCATGAGCTCCCAAAGATCTGGACACAATTGAGTAAATAACAATTTCACCTTCCTTAACTGTAAACCACTTGACAGAAAATTTACAATTTACCACTTTTTAAATTCTACATCCAAGGGGAAAAAAAACCCCAATGATTTTCTGACATCAGTTTATGCAGATATTGGCAATCTACGACACCACGAAACTTTGCTGGAGTACAGCTGACCCTTGAAGAACATGGGTTTGAACTTCAAGGGTCTACTTAAATGCGGATTTTTCTCAATGGTAAAAACCACAGTACTATTCAATCTATACTTGCTGACTTCGAGCACACACAATTACAAACATGGAGGAACCCTGGACACAAAGAGCCCACTGTAAACTATACCTGTGTTTTCAACTGTGAGTGTTTGTGTCCTTAACCTTCCCATTTTTCAAGGATCAACTGTATATTCTGTTAAAACAATAATGTTCTTAACATATAATTTCTTATACCTTTCTTTGTAATGTTTAATGAAAATACAACAAACCATGCATGTTTTTCTTTTATACAACCAAATAAACTTTCTGAATTAGGTATGAGAAATTAGTTCTGTTAAAATGAGGTAGCCTGTTGCTTTACTAGTAGTATTGCAGATTCAGTGAAGCTTAAAAACCAAGAAACAATGAAAATGAACATATACTCTTACATACGCCACCAAAAAAGTCCCCTCTATATTTAATTCACAAACTGAAACACCTGCTCCCCTTTTACTGAGCTATTAAAACATTCAAGAGCAAACAAACAAAATTTAAAACCATGCAAAGCTTCTTAGAAGTCGATATCAATTAAAAGAAGTCAATCCCTATGCATTAAGAAATACAGAAAGCGCACAAGAGCCAAAGTATTTCCTATATTTTGACTAAATACTCCCTAGTATTAAGCAGTATTTTTTAAAACACAATTTACAGTTGCTGAATATCAATTTACCAAAACAGGCAAGGATGACCTTATCTTGGCAAAACTCATAATACTGTTTCCTCAACATCCTAGAAGACAGCTTGATGCACCACACTCTTCCATCTGCTTTGTTCTATTTCTTCATGCCCCAAATGGAAATTAAACCCTTCCAGTAACAGTCAAAAATTCATCAATCACAGGAAAGGACTTCGAGCACCGAGGAGAGAAGTACCATGATGTGAATTAGAGGTAGAAAGAACCACAGGTGGAACAGCCCTGGTAATGACCTTCAGAGTGTGTGGAGAGAGATAATCTACACAACACGTCCAGGAATTGCATTTAAATGATTCTATGCCCACTCACCTGAGGAGCTCTCAGTGAACACGGTTAATGTCTGTCCTCCGACACTTTGTAAGACAAATGGATGTTCTCTAGGAGCACTGACTGAAGCCGGTTTTCCACCAATATCATGAATATTTGCAAGATCCTCATTCAAAGTAAATGAAACCTAGTAGACACATTAACAAGAGCTTATTACAATACACTTTTGTATTCAAAGTATCTGTACAGAAACTGTGACTATAAATCAAATATTTTAATGTGAATCTTTTCCAATCATTTTATGAAGCACTTTAAAAAAATTTTATCAAATAAGCTTTAATAATTAGTCATAAATCTATTCCTATTTGTCTGAACAATGGGGTTAATCTACCATTATAAAGATAGCTTTCAAATGTTTCCTCTAGTCTACGGCTGAAAAAATTCTATTTGTAAAACAGAAGTAACTTGTTTCCCTAAGGTATCTGCGGTCAAGGAACCATGTCTTGTTATATTTATACCCATAAATACATTAAATAAATATTAGGTGGATGGATGGATATACAAACAGAACTATCCATCCATCCATTTGTTCATCTACCCATGTCCGAGCAAAATGCCCGGCACACAGAAGAAAACCAGTATTTGCTGAATGAGTGAACAGTAAGTATTAAGAAAGCAACTGCTTGAAGCAGGGGGAAGAGATCTATTTACTCAGAAAGCTTAAACACTCCCATAAGCAGAGGATGGCTTTCTTTTTTAGATCCAATGACTACCATATGAATACATGGTGCTGTTTTACTTTCAAATATTTCAACAAATACAACTAAATATGTATAAGGATAACTCAATATTGAGGTTTAGAATGAAAAGACCCAGTAGGTCTTTTTTGAAAGACCCAATCTTTCAAAATGCTTTTTACCATATCTCCCCAAATTTTTCATCAAAGGGATTTATAAAGTGCTGATCTCTCAATCACATAGAAAGATTAGGAAGTATTATTTAAGTATCTCTCTAGTATGTGACAGGTACCACAAATTATGTCCTAGACTCAATGGGTCAAAATCTAAGGCCTTCAAAAATCTGTGTCAAATACATTTGCCACTCTGAAATAATGTTAAAGTATTACTGAAGCAATACTAGTTTTCATAGTACTAAGAGAGGGGATATTTAAGTCAAAGTAGAAAAATGCTAAGTATGAGCAACTAGAAAGGAGCCTATTCACTCACACAAGAGCGGCATTTACACTCTACTATGTTTTCCTGACCAGCCACCAGTTTCATGTGGAGTTTTCCAGAGCAAACACTACCCTCTTTTTACTAACCCTCATGCACAGTAAAATAATCTTGTGTTTTAAATAAAATTTCCATAGAAATAATCTTACCTCGGTCCTTCCTTGATTTCTGAAAGAGAGAAAAGAAAACATTTCAATTATTTAATTTCATGTTTTTTCCAAATGTAAGCTAAGAACTATTAATAAAGGAAACACAACTTCATATGTACATTAAAATATTACATTTACAGAGATTAATATTAGGACTTCCCTGGTGGCTCAGACGGTAAAGCGTCTGTCTACAATGCGGGAGACCTGGCTTCGATCCCTGGGTCGGGAAGATCCCCTGGAGAAGGAAATGGCAATCCACTCCAGTACTATTGCCTGGAAAATCCCATGGACAGAGGAGCCTGGTAGGCTACAGTCCATGGGGTCGCAAAGAGTCGGACATGATTGAGCGACTTCACTTTCTCTTAGTTCTCCTAACTATTCTATTTATAATCCTATAGGAGAAAAAAATTCACATTAATCCCACGCGAATATTTCATTTTGTTTTTTGACCGCACTGCACTGCAAGCAGGTTCTTAGTTCCCTGACCAGGGATCAGACCTGAGTCCCCTGCAGTGGAAGCATGGAGGCTTAACCACTGAACTGCCAGGGAAGTCCCACCAATGAATATTTTAGATGTTATAAGTTCGTGTCTCTTAACACTATAACAACCTGCCCTAATAATATTTTAGCCAAATAACGATCTTATTACAATTCTTATTTTAACTTTTGAGTATTTTTAGCATTCAGCAGCATGTGAATGGCATGTTTAATACCAGATAGAGAACTTCAACAAATTCTACTATTTATTTTGTCCAGCTAAAGAAGTTTCATTTACTTAACAAAATTTTAAAGATCAAAAATTATTATTTTAAAATTATAAGCAATCTTCTCTGCTATTAAATAATATGCTCATACAGAAATAATTTTATTACAGACAAGCCAAAAAAAATTTTAAATTAGCCAAGATTCTACTGCTAACATCTTCTACTATTAGCTACAGTAAATATCCTTCTCTACTATCTTTTTTCATAATTTGCTTTTAATTTTTGGGTGCACTGAGTCTTCCTTGCTGTGTACAGGCTTTCTCTGGTTGCAGACAGCAGGGGCTACTCTAGCTGTGGTGTGCGGAGCCCCTCAGCATAGTGGCTTCTCGTTGCAGAGCACAGGCTCGAGGTATATGGGCTTCCGTAGTTGCAGCATGTGGCCTCAGTAGGGGCGGCTCACAGGCTCAGCTGCTCCTCAGCACGTGGATTCTGCCTGGCCCAGGGATTGAACCTGTGTCCCCTGCATTGGCAGGCGGACTCCTATCCACTATATCACCAGAGAAGTCCCATACTATTTTTTATTTACTTGAATTACGTGTTTTTAAATTGTTTTTTTTACCAATATGGGATCAATGTACTCCCTAATAATAGCCTAATTTAAAAAAAAACAAATATGTATTAAATACCTGTCATATGCAAAGTACTGAGTGCAGGGCCCCTTTGCTAGCCAGCAGAAGATATAAAAGCTAAATCCATAACCATAAAATGAAATAAACTTTAATTAAGAGAGCCACAATATGCCAGGATCAGACAGGAGAACACCATCTCTTCTATTTTAAGAGGTAAGTATTGGCTCAGCAAGAGGCAACTTTTGAACTAGTATCAAAAGTAAACAGCTACGCAAAGTCATGGAAGAGTCTGATCAGAAAAATGTGATCAGATTTGGCTGTGAGGGAAAGTACAAAATAAGGAATAGTAGGAGATGAACTACAAAGGAAAAATGGAACCAGACCATAAATGATCTCTAATATCACAGCACAGACTTTATTCTTTGTGCAATGGAATGCTACAAAAGAATAACAAGTACAAAGTTCATAACAAGTACCATATTCAAAGTTCCTCCAAATCTAACATTTATATTCAAACTTAAAGTGTTAAACTCCCTAAGCTCATATGAGGTATTTATTAGCTGATGATCAATCACTGAGTTTGCTGAGTGATTAAGAACAAAAGTATAACAAGTAGAAAGACATGATCCAAGAAACTTATTCCAAAAAATACAAACAGAATAGACATGAAGACCAGTTGGGAAAGTACTATTTCTCTGTAACACTAGGTTGAGTTCCAACCTGTGCCTTCTTTCAGTGGTTCATTCATTCACCGCCACTCAGCGTTTGCTGCACATCCAGGGCCTTGTGACAAACGCACGGCATGAGTGTAGGTCTTTATCCTTAAGGTCTCAGTTTAATGGGGAAACAAAACCAGTTCTAATCCATGAGCAATTACAACAGGATTTCATAACTGTAACGGGATTCCTAGATTAAGGAAAACTAGAGAGACCTGACAACAGAAGGTAATGCAAGACTGCGGACTGGATCCTTTTGCTGTAAAACATCATTGAGACAACTGGCAACTCTTAAGTGAAGTCTGATGATTAGGCAGTAGTACTATTCGGTGGTTAATTCATAGATTTGAAAGGGTGAACTGTGACTGCCAAAGAGAATGCCCCTGTCAGAAAGTAGCTCTTTATTTTCCCCAGTGAGGTACATACTTTAACACATTCTGAATTTAGGAGATATATCCCTAAGGGAAACCTTACTGCTTTCTTTTAGATTTAAATATTTATTAAAATCATAGCAAAAATGAAACAGTTAATGTGGCTTTGGATATTTCTAACTTTATAAAGATCTCTTGTTAATATCAATGCATGCAACATTAGAAGACAGGAACGTATTCAAATTATATTCCTGAAAAGTCACAGAAGAATGCTGTATTACATGGACCTATCTGGTGGAAAAGTTCTTTATATTGTTCTTCCAACTTTTCTGCTACTTGAGACTGTTTCAAATTAAAAATATTAAGCAATTTTAAAATGTCCCCAGTTTACTTAATTAATCCCTTACTAAGAAATTTGAGAATGCTACTCATTTTTCTCCATAACAAACCATGCTGAAACAATTATCTTTGTGTATCAATCTTTGCATCACTAATGAGTATAACAAGCACACTTGTTATTTCCACAGGATAGGTTTTAGAAATTGATGGAATTGCTGGGTCAAAGGCATGAGGATTTTATTATTAACATAATATTATTTCTCACTGTCTGAGTTCCCCTCTGCGAGATGAGTCTCTCAATGTCTTTCTGTAAGGGCAGCACCAAGAACTGAACATAATGCTTGCGCGGTGAGCTGACTGGCAGAGAAAACAGTGGACTGTTATTCTGCTTTGTTTTGAGTAGCAGTGCATATCTGCGCTTGTGTGTATGAGACATGTATATATACGTACATGTGTGTGTACATATATATGTGCATTAATATACATGTGTGTTGCCAGACTGCCCTTCAGAAGGTTTGTACCGATTTAAACTCCTATCCATAGTGTAACTCTGTTCTAAACATAGTCAATTTTTATAACAGAAAATTATCTCACTGATT
Source organism: Bos javanicus (assembly GCF_032452875.1). Classification (NCBI taxonomy): domain Eukaryota; kingdom Metazoa; phylum Chordata; class Mammalia; order Artiodactyla; family Bovidae; genus Bos; species Bos javanicus. Next base: position 15,428,644 of record NC_083879.1, on the reverse strand, counting down.
TTTATTTGCATATTTTCCATTATTAGTGGGCCCCCACAACCTTGAATGTTAAATGTGTTTAGAAATAAATCTCTGAGAGAAGCTGTATTAGCACAGACTGTATGACTGTCAGTAAAACATGACATTTATCAAAGATTTTAAAAACTGAAGTTTTCTGAGGCAGGATGAAAACTGTAAACAAATTAAAATGCAGTACCCATCAGATGTTCAAAGGTATTAAAAAAAAATGCAAGTACAGTGATTTAGGGACGTGGTGGGGAATGCTTGATGAAAATGGCCCAAATGTTAGCAACTGTTAAAGTAGGCTGTTATTCTCAGCTTATTCATAACTAGACTCTCCTTTTTCTCAGGTGTTAACAGACCACACTGAGGAAGAGCTGCATTCGTAGCTGTGCGTCTCCCCCTCCCCTCTCTGCCACTCTCGATTCCTCTACTCCATAAGCCCTCTTTCAGCTCTTGGCCAATCGCACAGGAAGCTGCTGCTGCTGTTTAACTCTGGGAGATCGGAGCGGAAGAGAAGACATCAGACATGATGCGGTCTATGCCTGTATTGGGTAGTTATGACAGTACGTGAACACTTACTAAGTATTTTACACACACTGAATCCATGAGGTATTAATACCATCTCCTTTTAACAGATGAGGAAACAAGAAAGGGTAATAAGCAACTTCCCCAGAGTCAAATGGCTGGTAAATGACAAGGTCTGGATAAAGCCCAGAGCTGACGGACTCCTGAGTCCATACTCTCCTTATCAGTATGGCACATTGCTTTTTTAAAACCTTAGCTGTTTTTTATTTTTTTCCCCAAATATATGTTTTTTGAACCACACAGATAACCCATAAAGGGTTACTCTGCCTCTAAACATCAATACTTAATTATACATCTTCTAGTTTTAAACGGAGAAGGCAATGGCACCCCACTCCAGTACTCTTGCCTGGAAAATTCCATGGATGGAGGAGCCTGGTAGGCTGCAGTCCATGGGGTCGCTAAGAGTCGGACACGACTGATCGACTTCCTTTTCACTTTTCACCTTCATGCATTGGAGAAGGAAATGGCAACCCACTCCAGTGTTCTTGCCTGGAGAATCCCAGGGACAGGGGAGCCTGGTGGGCTGCTGTCCATGGGGTCGCACAGAGTCAGACACAACTGAAGTGACTTAGCAGCAGCAGCAGTTTTTAAAAACAAGAGAGTTTCACCTGGTTTGCCCTAGATCTTCTCTTGAACGGCCACAGTCCCTTCAAATGCTCCTCACAGGAAATTGATTTTCGTTTTCTCACTGTCCTAGTCTTACTCCACTGAACGAACTTATTTGTCCATGTCTCTAAGCATAGCACTGAAAATGGGACACAATGTCTGCCCTGTAAGCTAACTGACAGAGAAAAGTGGGGTTATCAGCCCACTTCACGAGAAACAACAATCGTCCAATAAATGAAGCCTTTTGTTTACAGCCACAAAACTTTGATGACTCCTATTTAGCTGAAATTAAGTCTTGATAACCTAGTCACATGCACTGCTAAACCATTCCTCGCTTATCCTACACTTATTTAATAGTGACTCTAGTAATCAGTAAGAAGAATGAAAAATAAGTAAATTAGAAACATAAATGAGATAGTCAGCAGACATACTCCAGAACAAGCTCTTTTCAAGCATTTCTATAGAAATCTTGGGGAACCAATCACTATATATCTGTTCTCATCATTAACAGCATCTAGCTCTTCTACCGGAGAAGGCAATGGCACCCCACTCCAGTACTCTTGCCTGGAAAATCCCATGGATGGAGGAGCCTGGTGGGCTGCAGTCCATGGGATCACTAAGAGTCGGACACGACTGAGTGACTTCCCTTTCACTTTTCACTTTCATGCATTGGAGAAGGAAATGGCAACCCACTCCAGTGTTCTTGCCTGGAGAATCCCAGGGACGGGGGAGCCTGGTGGGCTTCCATCTATGGGGTTGCACAGAGTCGGACACGACTGAGGCAACTTAGAAGCAGCAGCAGAAAATCTGCTAGGCTTTTAATCTACATATAAAATACACATCCTAAAGGAGATCAGTCCTGGGTGTTCATTGGAAGGACTGATGCTGAAGCTGAAACTCCAATACTTTGGCCACCTCATGTGAAGAGTTGACTCATTGGAAAAGACCCTGATGCTGGGAGGGATTGGGGGCAAGAGGAGAAGGGGACGAGAGAAGATGAGATGGCTGGATGGCATCACCGATTCAATGGACATGAGTTTGAGTAAACTCCGGGAGTTGATGATGGACAGGGAGGCCTGGCATGCTGTGATTCATGGGGTTGCAAAGAGTCGGACAAAACCGAGAGATTGAACTGAACTGAAAATACACATACATCTGTTATTATTAAGGCAAGTGTGTATTAATTGCTCAGTTGTGTCCAACTCTTTGTGACTCCATGGACTATAGCCTGCCAGGCTCCTCTGTCCATGGGATTTTCCAGGCAAGAATACCGGAGTGGGTTGCCATTTCTTTTGCAGGAGATCTTCCCAATCCAGGGATCTAACTCAGGTCTCCAGCATTGTAGGCAGACGCCTTACCATATGAGCCACCAGGGCAGTCAAGAATACTGGAGTAGGTTGCTATTTTTTCCTCCAGGGGATCTTCCCAACCCAGGGATCAAACCCAGGTCTCACTGCATTACAGGCAGATTCTCTACCACCTGAGCCAGCAGGGAAGTTACATACAGTTTATTGCCAAGACCAGGATACTCTGGGAGTAAAAGAAGGGATACTATTAATAACTGCACAGAAAACTTCGTAAACTGTAAAACATGTAAACCGGCCACAACATGGGGACACGGCTACCCTAGGCATACTGGATGTGACATATAAAACACCTGCTTTAAACTAAGGACACGTTTGAAATTTTCTTCCAAACAAAGAGTGATCAAGAAAAATCGCAGCACACCCATACTGACTAGTTAGCGTGCTATCTTTAATAGATGCTTTAGGCGTCAAAGCAGTACTTAGGGCTTGCACAGGCTTCCCATGTGGCTCAGCTGGTAAAGAAACCACTTGCAATGCGAGAGACCTGGGTTCGATTCCTGGGCCGGGAAGATCCCCTGGAGAAGGGAAAGGCTACCCATTCCAGTATTCTGGCCTGGACAAGTACATGGGGTCACAAAGAGTCGGACACGACTGAGTGACTTACACTTTCACCTTCAGGGCTTGCATAGGTCTCCCTACACCTCAGCTCCTTTGACTCTATTTCCCATACTAACTCCCTCTTCCTCACACCAAGAGAAAGATTGTACATTCCTAAACTAGGTATTTTCTGTACACAGAGATTTTCAGGAATGCAATATTCATGGTAGGGAAAGGAAGGGAATCTAAGCTCAGAAGATTAAGTGTCTGTCCACAGTCTCACGGACAGTAAGTGACAGGGCCGGAACTGGAAGCTGCTTGAGTTTTCTTACCACTCAAAGGACTGAATTCACGCTGGTTCTGCTATTAAATGTTAGTAGCTTCTTAAGATACTACCGTTCTCTACCTAATTTCAGAACTCTGGATATAAAAGCAGGCCTGCTTCCAATATGGCTTGTGAAAACAAAAGGAAGAACTAAAAGATCTGTCTGTAACAAAGGTAAGTAAGATAAAGGACAAAAAGTACTTAGGGGCATAAACACAACAAAGTGTCAAAGTTTCTTACTTTAAAGACATGACGTCATCCAAGAACATAGCGTTGCTCCTCCAAAGAACACCTCCAGGGGGGGTTCAAATAACATTCAGAGACTGAGAAGATGAGAAGGAGCCACCAACAGAGCGATGTCTCAGAAGTGAGATGAAAACAGCACGGTGTGAGGGTAGAAGTGATCAACTCTGTCAAGTTATGCTGAAGGTCCACCGAGAAGGGCTGCTAGTTGACCCTTGCATCTTAGAATATGGATGCGGTGCTTGTGCTCAGTCGTGTCCAACTCTGGCACCCCATGGACTGTAGCCTGCCAGGCTCCTCTGTCCATGGGATTCTCTAGGCACGAATACTGGAGTGCGTGGCCATTTCCTCCTCCAGGGGATCTTCCCAACCCAGGGATTAAACTCTTGTCTCTTACATCTCCTCCACTGCAGGCAGATTCTTTACCACTGAGCCACCAGGGAAGCCCATGAATATGGTAGACTGTTTTTGTATTTTTTTTAAAAAAGGCAACAAATTCTTTCCTGCAAATCCCACCTGGAGGCAGAGTCTACTGCAAGTTCCATTTGGCAAACATGATGCAAGCACAGGTTTGCAAAGTGTTTGTGCCGTGGGGCTTCCCTCTCTTTCGCTATAGGAACTCTTTCACCATCATGGGAATGAACACAATGGAGATGAAACACAGGTGGACCCGGCCCCGGCTGACAGTAAACCAACCCCAGACACACAGGCGAGATCATTCTAGCCAGGAAGACCAGCCAGGTCAGCCACAACAAGAACTGTCTAGAACTGCCCCCATAGAATTAAAAACAAATAAAATGGTTTTGTTTTAAGCCATTAAACTTTGGGGTAGTCTGTTAACAAGCAAAAACTCAGTGATAAAGAGGAAGATACTGGTGGCAGAAAAGAGCTGTTTCAGTGGAGGAGTGGGCGTGGATATCGGATTAGAGCTGGACTATGAATGAATGGACAGAAAGAAGGGAACACAAGGCCTGTGGCTGACACCAGCTGAGCTACAGGGGCTTCCCTTTCAAACAAGGCCAGTTCCTCAACCAGGAAACACCAAACACTCTTGTGCTGTTTGCGAGGTATTCCCTACCCTCTTCCAAAGCCTCTATAAATAGGTATGGTGGCACAATGGCAAAATCCTTCTATGGCCAACTCAAGCATACCTCCTCAAAGATGCAGAGGACGGATGAGGGAACTACATACTCTGCTACTTTACTGCCAATAGATTTTAGCAGCAAATTGTACTTGATATTTATACTTGTCATTAGAGGAGTATATGTGTGTGCGCGCATGTGCACACACAAATCCTTACAGGGCACCTAACCAGCTCTTAACAAGCCTTGGTAAGCTCATCATTTCTTATTTTCCAGATAAATTCTCTGTTTGAAAAAGAACTCTAATTACATTTAAAAGTACTTGTAAAATAAATTCAAACAAGTTTCATAAAATGTCAAAAATTCATAAATAACTTACTTGGCAATCCTCAGCTTCCCAACTTCACCTCTTCCAGGGGCTTTAGCCCATTGCTGCGACAAATATTTAGGAACCTAAAACAAAATATAACACTATTAAACTAGGTTTTGGATGCAACAAGCTAACAAATCCTTTTAAGCATAAAGTGATATACTGCTTCGAACAGGACATGGAACAACAGACTGGTTCCAAATAGGAAAAGGAGTACGTCAAGGCTGTATATTGTCACCCTGCTTATTTAACTTATATGCAGAGTACATCATGAGAAACACTGGACTGGAAGAAACATAAGCTGGAATCAAGATTGCTGGGAGAAATATCAATAACCTCAGATATGCAGATGACACCACCCTTATGGCAGAAAGTGAAGAGGAACTAAAAAGCCTCTTGATTAAGGTGAAAGTGGAGAGTGAAAAAGTTGGCTTAAAGCTCAACATTCAGAAAATGAAGATCATGGCATCTGGTCCCATCATTTCATGGGAAATAGATGGGGAAACAGTGGAAACAGTGTCAGACTTTATTTTTCTGGGCTCCAAAATCACTGCAGATGGTGACTGCAGCCATGAAATTAAAAGACACTTACTCCTTGGAAGGAAAGTTATGACCAACCTAGATAACACATTCAAAAGCAGAGACATTACTCTGCCAACAAAGGTTCGTCTAGTCAAGGCTATGTATGGTTTTTCCTGTGGTCATGTATGGATGTGAGAGTTGGACTGTGAAGAAGGCTGAGTGCCGAAGAATTGATGCTTTTGAACTGTGGTGTTGGAGAAGACTCTTGAGAGTCCGTTGGACTGCAAGGAGATCCAACCAGTCCATTCTGAAGGAGATCAGCCCTGGGGTTTCTTTGGAAGGAATGATGCTAAAACTGAAACTCCAGTACTTTGGCCACCTCATGCGAAGAGATGACTCATTGGAAAAGACTCTGATGCTGGGAGGGATTGGGGGCAAGAGGAGAAGGGGATGACAGAGGATGAGATGGCTGGATGGCATCACTGACTCGATGGACATGAGTCTGAGTGAACTCTGGGAGTTGGTGATGGACAGGGAGGCCTGGCGTGCTGCGATTCATGGGGTCGCAAAGAGTTGGACACGACTGAGCGACTGATCTGATCTGATCTGATCTGATTTTCTTTCTGTCTGTCCTAACTGACCACTAAATAGCAAGCTCTGATTATATGTTTTGCACTAAAGAGACATTAAGATCTGTAAGAAATGATTTTAGCTCTCCAAGTGCTTAACACCAACTGAGTTGGTGACACAAAACTAAAACTGGGCATATAGCTTAACAATAACGAAGTGCTAATTTATGTTCCCAAGTCTAATAAAAGTTCAGAGATGAGAAAGGCGGCCAGAAAAGGCTTCTTGGAGAATAACACTGACACGTAATGTAGAGACACTACTGAGCTTAAGATGATTTGAAAAGTCATGTTTTATTATGTATAAGATAACTAATGTGATGAAGGATCTGCTGAAATAAAAAGAAATTATTCAATGTAACAACTAGCATTTATATAACACTACTTTCCTGACACTGTGATATGCACTTTTCAAACATTTATACCTCACATCTATATGAGGCAGGTACTATTCATTATCCCCACTGCACAGACTATGTATTTGGAGTAGCCAGGGATTATAAAATTTAGCCAAGGGTATATAACTGGCAAATGAGGACCCAGGATTCAAATCCAGGCACTCCAGTTCCAATGCCTATGCTTTAACCAATACACTATATTGTGGGTGCAATCAGATATATGCAATCAAAATCTCAAAAGGTTAAGAGCATATAACCTAGTATGGCCACCTGTTATTTCTTCTAAGACATAGTGGAGCTCGGGAATCAGTACATAGTTTAAGATGGCCCTACTCTGGAGGATACGATGCTCCACGTGAAGTATGAAGCGCAACGCCTCACACAGCAAGTGCTCAGTGAGTGTCCGGTGTCAATTTTACTTTCCACAGTAAGTCTGGAATGACAACATGAATGTATAACACAGTCAAAGAGCGCTTCCAAAGCTGCAAAGGGAAAAATCCTATCTAACAAAGTTTCATTTACAAGAAGAACCACATGACTATTAGTTCAACTGCAGTGCTTTGAACTGAGTAAAAATTTAAGAAGACCCTAATGGTATTTGTTCATTCCTCACACTAAAATAAACCGAACAACTACTGTGTTAAAAACATGCCAGAAGCCTGGAAGAGACGTAGGGGAAGGGAGCCCATGGTGTCAGGCGCCATGCTATCCATTTTACACCCACAATCCCACTTAATCCTCCCAATCACCCCGCAAAACTGCACCGCTCTCCTCATTCTATAGACGACAAAACCAAGGCTCAGAGGACTGAAATGACATGGTTAGCTACTACTAGTCAAAGACTCCAGACTGGTCAAATGCTCTCTTTGCTACACCATCCTTTACATCCTCTAAAGGAAAAGGAGTTTTGAAGATTCCACATCTTAAAGTTTCAACTATACTGCGCTCCACTATTCATGCAAGCTTACAGGATTTGGCAAATTTCTTATGATAACTGTACCTACCTATTAGGTCTGCTTTGATTACAGATGAGAAGAAAACCCACTGAGGCATACAGAAGATTTACTGGCAAAAGTAACTAAATATTCCAGAAGGAGTGTTAAAGTGGCCTGATTAAGGGCTCAAATACCGTCACCAGGACTCTCACCATCTCTCAGCTCTTCTCCTCATCACACTCACTCACTTCTTTGACAGCCTTCCCCTCTATGTAGCATGACGGCTGAAGCCACTCCTGAAGAAGAAGAGTTCTTCCCCAAATCCCCAGCAAAATCGTTTTTCTCTTGTGGCTCTGACCAGGTCACGGGTCCTTCATCTGGCCTGTTACTGAGCCAGAGATGAGATCCCTGCACCACCAGCCTGAGCCAGTGACACCTTTGGGGAGGGATAGTCAACACCTTAGAATCACCAGACTGAAAAGGCAGAGCGGTGGTGCCCAAAAGGAAACTCAAGGTACTGTCACGGTGAGTCAAGAAGCAACTGTCAACATTCCCTGTCAGAACTAAATACAAGATGTGAAACCGATCTGGGCAAATACAACCCTGAATCCTCAGACTATGTAAATTATTACATAGTCCTCATGTCCTCAATCTTGAAATCCTGCCTAACAAGTTAGCCTTTGCTTCTGGATTTGTCTGATTTTTAGCCCAAAGAAATCTTCTTGTCAATTACTCTAACACAAAGAGGAAATGGAGTTCTACAGATAGCAGCCTGCTCTAACAATCAATGGCAAGCTATACTCCCTAATAAAGTCCTTAGGGGAAAGATAGTGGCTTTTCTTCATCATATTCCAAGTTTCTGATTCAAATACTGTTAAGACTTTCTCATTATCAAGAACAGTACCCTTTCCATAAACTGTATTTCAAGGAACCCTTCTGACCACCATCTCCTAACTCCCTGGCCATCTCCTCAGTACTTCGGCTCCAACAATTCTTCCCTCCTTCACATCACTGACTTTGTCCCTGTCTGCTTATGTCTTCCCTTCTCTCTGAAATGGAACTACATTTCACAGCCCATCATTATAATCATTCTCTTGTCCCCAACTCCCTCCATCATACTGGCCTGGCAGAATCTAACCCTGACTAAAGCCAAGTGATACTAGTAATATTGCTTATCTTATTAATTAATCTATGTATTGTTTTATTTGATTGTTATTCCTCCTCCACACTTGCACCTGAGCATCTGAAGAAAGACAACCATGCTAAATGGTATCTCCTGAAATCCTTGGCGACTAACATCAAGTAAGCCCTTCAATATGCTGGGCGATTTAACTCCCTCTCCCTGGTCAACAGTCACCTGCAGCGGGAAAGCCACTGCAGGCAGGCCGCACATTCACGTCACTCCTCAACCCTGTAACACGTCTTGCCCCCTCTTCCTTCCAAGATGATAACCCGACTTCCTCTTCCACTGAACCATCTGAAAGCTTCTAAGTCTACCACTTAGCCACAGGGGAGCCTTCTACTCTGCTCTCCCCTCTTAAAAGATGAACTGTGGCCGCTCCCTCCACATGCGCACTGAATTTTTGCCTGTAGTCTAGCCTAGGATGTCTTTCCTTCAGTGCTACCCTTTCTCCCCTCCAGTCCTTTCTTTATTCTCCCAACAGAATAACAATGGTGATATGTGTGTGTTAGTGGCTCAGTCAAGTCCAACTCTTTGTGACCCCAAGCCCACCAGACTACTCTGTCCGTGGGATTCTCCAGGCAAGAATACTGGAGTGGGCTGCCATTCTCTTCTCCAGGGGATCTTCCTGACCCAGGGGACTGAACCCAGGTCTCCTGCATTGCAGGCCAGACTCTTTACCCTCTGAGCCACCAGGGAAGTCCAAAGTGAAAGTGTCAGCTGCTCAGCAGTGTCCGACTCTTTGCAATCCCATGGACTATACGTGGCTTTCCAAGCTTCTCTGACCATGGAATTCTCCAAGAAAGAACACTGGGGTGGGTAGCCATTCCCTTCTCCTGGAAAATCTTCCTGACCCAGGGATCGAACCTAAACCTCCTGCACTGCAGGCAGATTCTCTACTGTCTGAGCCACCAGGGAACAGAGAGCTTACCAACCGTGGCAGAAGACTCTAAGATGGCCTCAATGACCCCCACCCGCTGATACTTGCACCCTGGTGTAACACCCTGCCTGCATCCGCCCAACTAAGCCACGCCAGGAAACTCCTGAGCCACAGAAACTAAGATATCAAAAGTGCGTGCTATTTTACGCTACTATGCCTGTGGTGATATGTTATATAGCAATAGATAACAAACACGTTAAGTGACATTTAATATATTTAAATGTTTTAAATAAATTAACCATTTAATTCTCACACAATCTGTTTATTTTTTCCATTTTACAAGTGAGGAAACTGAGGCACGGGGAAGTGAGCAAATGGACTCTCGGTCACACCCCTGGAAAGGGCAGGCTCCTTCATCCTTCCCACCCGCTGTCCAGTGTCTCTGCATCTCTCCACCGCAAGGCTCTGAGTGAGCTGTCTCTGCTGGCTGACCACAGTTCCTTCTCTGCTGCTGTGTTCTGCTCTAACAGGCTCTCCCCTCCACCACTCCACTAACACGGCTGCCTGTGCTTAAAAAGCTCTCCGCAATGTCAAGCCAACGTTCAGTCCTCATCTTGCAGACCTATCAGATTATCTGAGACTTAATTGTCTCCTCCTCCTCCAAACGCTTTCTTCACTTGGCGTCAGGTCACCACAGTTTCTCGTGATTTTCCTCCCACTTCTCCACACTCTCCTTTTTCGGTCTCCACATACCTAGATTCTCATCTTCCTGACCTTTTAACCTGAGAGGGCCCTGATTTCAGTCCTCAAGCCTCTCTTCTCTGTCCACACTCGTTTTTACGTAGCCTCATCCAATCCCAAGGTTTTAAATCCCATCTCTGTAACTACAACTCCCAAATTTACAGCTCTCCCCTAAAGTCCCAAATTATACAACCAGCTGCTTACTCAAACTCTCCATCTGAATATTCAGGAGACATTTCAAACTCAAAATCTCCACTCAAGAACTGATTCTTACTCATGAACCTATTCCTCTGGCAACCTTCCATAATGTAGTAAAAGTCACCTCCATCCTTCCAGGTACTCCGTCTGAAACCATGGATTTACCCTGAATAGCTCCTTTTTCTCACGTTCCACATCCAATCAACTGACATAGCCTGTCAGCAATACCTTCAAATTATATCTGGACTCCATGTCCTTCTCACCAATTCCAGGGCTACCACCCTAATCCAGGCCACCATCATCTCTTGTAGGATTATCATCCGTGTCCACTTTAGTCCCAGTACAGCAGCCAGAGTGACCATATTAAAACAGAAGTCAGATGACACTGTACTGTTCAAAGCCTTTCGGTTTATTTAACAGACATCTACATAATGCTTACTACGTGCCAGATACTTTCCTAAGCACTTTAAAATTTTACCTCACTTGATCCTCATAACAACTTTATTATTATCCCATTTCACACAGAAGCAAGTAGGGCATCAAAAAGTTATCATTCGTCCAAAGTCTCACAATCACCAGTGGTGAAGCCAGGATTCTAACCAGGGCAGTCCGGCTCCACCATCGCCATCCATGCCTCCTCTCTATGGCTACTAGCCTCCCATGGCATTCACTGTAAAATCCTGTAATGTCTCAGATGATACAGTCCACTGAGATCCACAGCCTCACCCCCTACCACTTTCACTCACTCGACTCTAACCACACAGATCTATCAACGTTCCCAGCAGCATCCCACCTGAGGGCCTTTGATTTGCTGTTACTTCTGTCTAGAACGTTCCTCCCCCAAATATGTGAAGGGCATTCAACTCCCTTCAGGTCTCTGCTCAAGGCCCACCTTATCGGTGAGGCCCTTTCCCACCTGATTAAAATAGCATCCTCAGCTACTTTCTGCACTCTTTACCCTGAGTTACTTTTCTTCAGAGCACTCAGCACTTGCTATACACTTTCCTGTTCATTGTCATTCTCCCTCTTCACTAGAATGCAACCTGCACGAGGCAGCTGTTTCGTCCATTTTGCTTACTCTGCTGCTGCTGCTAAGTCACTTCAGTCGTGTCCGACTCTGTGCAACCCCATAGACAGCAGCCCACCAGGCTTCCCCGTCCCTGGGATTCTCCAGGCAAGAATACTAGAGCGGGTTGCCATTTCCTTCTCCAATGCATGAAAGTGGAAAGTGAAAGTGAAGTCGCTCAGTCGTGTCCAACTCTGTGCGACCCCATGGACTGCCACCTACCAGGCTCCTCTGTCCATGGGATTTTCCAGGCAAGAGTACTGGAGTGGGGTGCCACTGCCTTCTCCGTTGCTTACTCTGCCACATCCCTAACAGAAGAACAGACTAGCATGCGGTAGCAATAGAGTTATTATTTTAATGACTGGATACTGTTAAAGAAACATTAGCTACTGTTAATGTAATGACAATGATGGTGTTATCAGAATAAATCCAGGCTATGGAATTAAACTTTAATAAATCTCATTGCATTATCAAAGGGAAACCTATTCCAGAGATCTACCTTAAAATAAGGGGGAGAAGGGGAAAACACCCGTAGAGTGAAACATTTTCCAGCCTGCCATTGTCCCCTTATTGCTGGTTCCCTGACACACTGCTAAGGTAAAGGGAAGACAAGAATGTTTCAGAGCTCCTGTTGAGACCACAGTTCTTCAATACATAACCAGGTCAGAAGACCCTGTGGTCAAACTGCCTGAGACCACAATTCAGGCCATCAAACAAGACAACAGTTCTAAGTGAAGTAACTACGTATTATAAAATAAATTTAAGAATCATATTCAGTACAATAATTGAATCTAATACAAGCAACTGGCCAACTTAAAAAAAAGATTATGTGCCTGAAGTTAATTGATAAAAACAAGTCTGGAACTCATACTGCATTGTCATCATTATTAAAATAAAACGGAAAGTTCCTAAGGTAAGCCTACTAGCTTATTTAATTCAAAAGGTTGCCAAAATACTATACCCTTGTAAGGAAAACTAGAATACAATGATGACAGTATGTCAATCATATATAACTTTTTATACCAAGAGATTATGGAAATGGGCTTCCCAAAAGCTCCAACGCATTAAGTTGGGAAGAGGCCTTCGCTGGTGGTCCAGCGGTTAGGAGTTCACCTTGCAATGCAGGGGACACTAGTTCAATCCCTGGTCCAGGAAGATCCCACATGCCCCAGGGCAACGAAGCCAGCGAATGCAGCTACCAAAGGCCATCAGCCCTACAGCCCAGGCTCTGCAACCAAAGAAGCCACTGCAGTGAGAAGCCCGGGCACCACCACCAGAGAAATCCTGCAGACAGCGGCGAAGACCCAGCACAGCCAAAAATAAATAAACAAATATTTAAAGAAAAAAAAGGGGGAAGGAAACGGAAAAAATAATGGTACATATGGTTCCCAGGCTCCACAATTTTTTTGGACAGCTGATATTTTTAATTAAAACATTACATTCTATCTTTAAGTAAAGCTGTATATTTAAGGTGTACAACATGGTTTTATATGCACATGAAACAATTAAGCCAGTCAAGCTAATTAACATATTATCTCTTCACATAATTACCTTTGTTTCTAGATGAGGACATCTGAATTCTATTCTGAGTAAATTTCCCCCAAACACTCCTGTCAACTTGTCACTTGTGAGATAGCTGTGTTGTTTCCACTGTCTCCACATTCATTAAAGAAAGGCAGATGGAGACAAGAAAACAGGTACAAGAGGGGATGTTTTCTCAGATTTCCCAAGACCAGGGAGAGTGACAGCCAATGACTCACTTCAGCATTATTTTCTCAGAGAAATTCCCTTGACCTCCAGACTATGTTCCTTTGTTATTCACACTCACAAAACAGTATTTCTTTCTTCAGTAACCTTATCTATCTGTGTGTAACTGTTTTCATTAGGACCAGTATTGCCTGAGGTCTGTGTCCGGGAGCGCACTAGACTCTAGTTTACAGAGTATGGACCCTGTCCATTCTTGCTCACGGTAACGTACTCAGAGCCTAGAACAAATGACTGGTGGTCACTGAAAGCTTGTGGAAGAAACCCATCCGCCCGCGCACTCACTCAAGCTACAGAGTAAGGGCAACTGCGCCTTTGAAGCCAAGGGGCCAAGGTGGCGTATACAGAGCTTGCTCCCTAAGCTTGTTTGCCAGCTTTGCTTCATCTAGTTCCCCAACAACTAGCCTCCAAAGCCATGCTGCTCCCAGAGTATACAAGCAAATTAAGAGCGCTGTGTGGACACTGGCGCGGCACCCATTTCTCCATTGAGGAGTGAAGGCCTATCCCCCGAGCCGCTGGGAGTGTGGCCACAGACAGCCCGCAGTTCTTAGCTCTCTTTGGAAGTGCTTCCACTGAAGAGTTGACCAAGATCACACACTCCTCCTGGACCAAACCACCCTGTGCCCAATCCTGCGTAAATCCTTTCCTTCCACAGGGGATGATCCCAACAGCACTGCGTAACAAACCCCTGCATGCTCATCACCTCAGAACCAGCTTCCCTGGGAATCCAACATACATCAGGCAGCTTTTACTCACACGTTGTCTTGAAGGTCAATGCATTGAGCTGACAAGACCCAAGGCCATAAAAACAAATTCCCCACCCCCTCACTTCTGTTCTCCAGGGAGAAGACTCATTAAAGAGACCCAAGTGGTGGGGGGAAAGCACATTTCCTATTCCTGGCATAAGCTTTGTAGCCATACAGACCTAAATTTGAATCACTGTTCCATGCTTAGGCAGGATAATTAACCTCCCTAAGCCTCAATTTTACCATCTGAAAAATATAGATAATTAGTACCTACTTCACAGGTTTGCTTTGTGAAATACTTGGCATATTATAAGTTTCTTTTTCTCCTGCAAGGCTTTGGGGTATCACCCATTCCAGTTTCATCTCTCCCTGGGAGATAGCTTTCACTCTGGCTGCCAATGTCCAACTGCTTATTTGTCTGTGAAAAAAGAAATGCTAAGCTTGATGGCTTTTGAGGTGTTGAATGAAAGTGAAAGTCACTCAGTCGTGTCCGACTTTTTGTGACCCCATGGACTATACAGTCCATGGAACTCTCCAGGCCAGAATACTGGAGTGGGTAGCCTTTCCCTTCTCCAGTGAATCTTCTCAACCCAGAGATCGAACCCAGGTCTCCAGCATTGCAGGCAGATTCTTTACCAGCTGAGCACCAAGGGAAGCCCAATACTGGAGTGGGTAGTCTATCCCCTCTGCAGTGGATCTTCCCGATCCAGGAATCCAACTGGGGTCTCCTGCATTGCAGGTGGATTCTTTACCAACTGAGCTACTGAATGGAGGACCCAACATTCACAGAGGATGAGGTCCGTCCCTTCGGTCCTGATTCTCTCCTCCAACAAACATCAATCAAAATGCTTATAGGAGGAAGGCTGATGGGACCCGAAACACATCTTTATGCTGGCCAGAAAGTTGCTGGGCGAACCTACCACAATGCTTGTCAATACCTCCACTTGTCCATTTCCTCTAAGAAAGAGTTTTCTTATCATTCAAGCTCTGATAGGATATTCATTTCTTACAAAAACCCCACCACTCCTAAAAACGCTGTGAGCTTTATCTCCTCTTCTTCCCCATCAGGTACCCTTACCATCCAGGCAACCATAACTAGAGAAGATGACTTTTCCAGAAGTCTAAATGTTGGAAGTGAAACAATAGAACTATGCTACGATGTTCTTAAATATCACTTTTAGACCGTGATCTGGTGTCCAGTGTGCAACAGCAGTCCTGTGACCGGCTGGCAACCTGACAGTGGCAAAGACTGAGCAGCAGGAACCGGGTGATGCCCACTACAAGGGGTGAGCTCCCGGACCAGGGGAAACTGTAGTTGTTTATGTTTTTTTGAGCAGGCGATATCTATTGTAAAGTTAAATTCAGTCACATCTATTATCTATCAAAACTTATTTAGATCATCATTCTCTTGTAGATTTAAGGTATTCAGAACTCCAGAAATGGCCTTTGTCTTGCTGTATCTCACTGTCTGCTGACCCCAGGTTAGGCAAAGCACGAGCGGGGAAGCTGGATGAAGATGTGAGGCACCGTAGGGACCTAGGGACCACAGACGGTCTTTATTTGCAGCAGCAACGTGGACATGCTTTATTTTCTAATGGCTGACAGAGCAGCAGCAACTGCCCGACTGCCCGACTCAACTAGACTCACCTCGACTACAGGAGCTTTTCAGGTGGTGCTTACATAGACCACACCACGACACGCGTGTGCAGTGCCACAGATGATCCCAGCTGTAGGATGTGAGTGGAATGGGGCGAGAGCGCCTGACCACCATCACCTGGCCAACTGCTCTCTCCCTACAGCATTCCACTGGTCAGAACAGATACAGGCAGTGGACATTCTGGTACACAATCTTCCACTCTATTTGCCTTTTCCTGAACACTCACCAGCCCTGCTCAGAACATTTTTCCCCCCTAACTAATCAACTCCATAGGCTCTTCTTAAATGTCAGCTTCCCCATGAAGTCTTCCCTGATTCCACCAGATAACTTTTTTACTGCTTAAAACTCTGAGAGATCTTCTATAACTTAAAGTATTTATCCTTTTCCTTACTTTTCTAGTGATGAAATTAATAATGAACAAATTATGAGCAAAAATGGCCCATAAACTCGCGATACTCTAGGAACTCACATATTTTGCAACAAATAATCCTCAAAGAGCAGAACTCAAGGCATGATTTATAATAATTATGAATGTATACCAAAAAGATTTAAAATTGCATGCGGTTCTATTCAAATTCTAATTTGAACAGAAAAATTCTAATTTGAACTATCATTAGTAAGACTCCTTTTTAAAGCGATAAAATGTATTCAAATGGCCATATAAGAGAGAACACCAGAATTTCTTAACTTTAGTTTAGATTTGTAACTTTCTCTCACATCATCATTTAGTCAGTCACGGCATCCTGACAACTTTTGCCGAAAAAGTTTCCTAACTCCTGAGACTTCACTATCAAATGTCTAGGATCCTGTGATAATTTTCTAATTTTGACTCTGGTTATCTTCTCTTCAAGCTTTTTTTTCCCCCCCTAAAAGAATCATTTGTAGCCCTGCCTTACTCAAAACCCTTCAAGACTCTCCTCATTTCCTGTAGACTAGAGTTAAAACCGGAGAAGGCAATGGCACCCCACTCCAGTACTCTTGCCTGGAAAATCCCGTGGATGGAGGAGCCTGGAGGGCTGCAGTCCATGGGGTCGCTAAGAGTTGGGTACGACTGAGCAACTTCACTTTCACTTTTCACTTTCATGCATTGGAGAAGGAAATGGCAACCCACTCCAGTGTTCTTGCCTGGAGAATCCCAGGGACGAGGGAGCCTGGTGGGCTGCCGTCTATGGGGTCGCACAGAGTCGGACACAACTAAGCGACTTAGCAGCAGCAGAGTTAAAACATTCCCATTTCACAACGTGACAATGTCATATGGTTCCAATCCACTACTCCAGACATGATGTCCTCTTTGTTTTCCAGCCCACACCACATTACTGTGCATTTTCACTCCTGCATTTCAGAACCACTCTCCATGGTATGCTACGGAGATACTATGGGCCCCCCATCCAAACCTCTGTAAGGCAAACAACATGTATTGAGCATCTATTGCACTCCAAGCACAAACACATCACCTCAAACTCTCGTCATCTTTTCAAGCTCTTTCCATCTGCAATGGAGATCTCCCTAATGATATCTCTCCATTTAGCATGCAAGAGGAGAGAGATACTTGGTTACTCCATCATTTTAAATCACACTGATATCACTGTGATAAGTCAAATCAGTGCCAGAGATTAAGGCTAGGGTTGAAGAATAAGAGTTCATTTATTCATTCATGCATACATCACATTATCTGAGCTATTTACCTTACGCAAAACACAGTTCTGGGTGTGACAGGCAAGACGCCTACTCTCGTAAAATATGACTGTGCGTGTGCTTTGGAGAATGTTAATACAGGTTCAACATGCTAGTGAATAATCATAAGGGCAGGAGCAGGGGACTACAGAAGTTGAGATGGTTGGATGGCATCACCGACTCAATGGACATGAGTTTGAGTAAGCTCCGGGAGTCGGTGATGGACAAGGAAGCCTGGTGTGCTGCAGTCCATGGGGTCGCAGAGTCAGACACAATTGAGCTACTGAACTGAACTGAATCATAAGGGAGCTACATCAGAGAGGAAGACTGGAAGGGCCTCTCAGATTTAACTGATAAAAACTCAGACATGTGATAAAAGCTTTCCAAAAATCTAACAAATAAAGGTCTCTATGTTTTACTTGAGTTTTCAAGACTATCATAATCACATTTTGAATATACACATGTCTTATGAAAACTGCCTAAGAAACAACAGTCCCAATATGAAAAAGTAAGGCATAAACAGTGTACTCACTAAGTGAAGAAGTGAAAGTTGCTCAGTTGTGTCTTACTCTTTGCGACCCCTTGGACTATAGGGTCCATGGAATTCTCTAGGCCAGAATACTGGAGTGGGTAGCCTTTCCCTTCTCCAGGGCATCTTCCCAACCCAGGGATCAAACCTAGGTCTCCCACATTGCAAGTGGATTCCTTACCAGCTGAGCTACAAGGGAAGCCCAATAAGTACTTACTAAGGGTTAATCAAAATGCTGACTTTACAAAAAAAAAAAAAAAAAATTACTGACAGTTTCACCTGAGTCCCAGTCGAGCTCTAAAAGAACACTCCAGTCCACAGTCTCTCCTTCCCTGAGTTCAGAGCACTCTCAGCTCTCCTGGGAATTCCATAAGAGCCATCAACCTAAAAGAACACTTTACGAGTGAAAGTTAAGTCACTTAGTCCTGTCCAACTCTTTGGGACCCCATGGACTGTAACCTATCAGGCTCCTCTGAATGGGATTTTCCAGGCAAGGATACGGGAGTGGGTTGCCATTCCCTTCTCCAGGGGATCTTCCCCACCCAGGGATCGAACCTAGGTCTCCTGAACTGCAGGCAGATGCTTTACCATCTGAGCCACCAGGGTACTCAGAGACCAGTTCTACTTTCTGGCTCAGGAAACTACCCAGAAAGCAAACGCTCAACTTTCTTACAGAGATTGATGACTGAAATCAGTTTCAGCAAGTGGAGATGAAGAAAGTCTTCAGTCTGGGGTAAAATGCTCAACCCAGGGGGCCATCAAGACAGGAGCCCAGAAAAACCAGGTCGTGGGATAAGGAGATCCATTCCAGGCACGTTCAGACTCTTAGTTGGCTAAAACACACTGGGTGTCCCTGAACTAACGTCCTCGTCTGCAAACAAGCCTACCAACCAACCCTGCCTCTCGAGGTAAGCGAAGTTCTAACGAGAAAGCCCTAATGAGCTTTAAAAGGCGCAGAAAGTGGGACGGTCTCAAGTCACTTGTGTGTGTGTGTGGGTGTGACAGATGGTCTCAAGTCACACGTGTGTGTGTGTGTGTGTGTGTGTGTATGTTAGTTGCTCAGTTGTGTCCGACTCTTTGCAACCCCACAGACTGCAGCCCACCAGGCCCCTCTGTCCATGGGGTTCTCCAGGCAAGAACACCGGAGTGGGTTGCCATTTCCTTCTCCAAAAAGAACCATTTAGAAAGAAAGAAAGTGAAGTCGCTCAGTCGTGTCCGACCCTTTGAGACCTCATGGACTGTAGCCCACCAGGTTCCTCCGTCCATGGAATTTCCCAGCCAAGTACTGGAGTGGGTTGCCAGTTCCTTCTCCTCTCAAGTCACTTAAACTACTTTAAAAGGAGCGCAAGCGGGAGCCACGCAAACCTTACCTTGACCAGCCACACTCCGGTGTTCTGTTTGGCGCCAGTCAGGTCGAGTTCTCCGCGCTCGGCCATGGGTCCGTCGCCGGCGGAGACCTGCGGACTTAGAGCAGCGGCCCGGGGAGCTGGTGACTGCGGGACGAGGGAGCGAAGCACACGGTGAACCCTGGCCGGAGGTTGACTGTGAAGAGCCCGCGGTCCAACTTCCGGGATGCCGGGAGCCCGGGGAAAGACGAACACACGCCGCCGGCAGCGGGGAACCGCGCCTGCGCTCTGCGGCCGTTACTACGGCGCGCTACTGAGGACAAACTTCATCAGCGGGCAACTTCTTGAGTGGGCGTGGCTAGTTCCAGGGGCTGTGTCTGAGTAATTAAAACCGAGGTTGGGATGGGCGCAAACATCAGCAGTACATATAAAGACCAGGTCAGAGTAACAGAACAAAGTGTCAAAATAGAAAAACGGGGTTTAAAGAGACAAAGGCTGTCAGTGTATGTCCAATCCTGGCCAAGGAGAGAAAGACAGCATTTGGAGGACAGGTAGGAGAAATAAATAAAATGAATTAGCAGAGTGGTCTTTATTGAAAGGCTACCCTGAGCACCTTCAATTAAACGAGTAGGGCGCACCCCTTTAAGAGACTCCAAAACCCAGAGCCCTTTGTTTTTTGTTTGCTATTGTTTTTAATTTATTTTTAATTGGAGTATAAGCGCTTTACAATGTTGTATTAGTTTCTGCTCTAAGACAACATATGAATCTAAGTATACATGTGTCCCCTCCCTCTTGAGCCCCCCTCCAACCACACCTCTATCCCACCCCTCTAGGTTGTCGCAGAACCCCGACCTGAGCTCGCTGTGCTCTACAGCAGCTACCCACGAGCTATTAATAGCTTTTTACACATGGTAGTGTATACATGTCAATGCTACGCTGGCAGTCTGTCCCGCCCTCTCCTTTCCCGGCTGTGTCCACAAGTTTGGAGCCGTTTCATGAGGTCAATGACAATAGACATGTAACAGAAAAATATGATTGTTCAACTCCCCTGCTTAAAGAGTCTCCCCTCTCTCTTCTTGTCTCTAGAATAAAATTCAATCCTCTCCACACAGGCCCTCACAGTTTGACCTCATCAAACTGTGGTGCACGCAATGCACCACACATCTAGCCCCACCTAACCCATCAGACCTCCCGGAACATATCAGAATGTTCCTCAATTATTTCAGAGCCTCTGCACACCAGATTCCCTTTACTCAGATGCCCTATTCTTCCCCTACTGCCTTCTGATTGGCAGACTCCTACTTAGGTTTCAAGATTAATGGAAATGTCTCTTCCTATGAGACCTTCTATCAACTCCCCCAGAGGAAGATCGTTTTTTCTTCCCATCACAATGTGCGATACTTAGGACTATGAGCTATAATATACTTGTTTACATATTGCCTTTGCTTTCTAGACTATGGGCTCTTCCTAGGCAGAAATGGTGGGTTTTCTTGTTGTTTAATCAAAGCATCTGGCACAAGCTGACACCACGTCAGATTTCAGTAGGCTTTGGCTGAATGAACATTTGCATGAAAAGAAACAAACAGTAAGATATTGTAAGAATGGCAAGTGACGTATTGAATCCTGCATCAGAACCATACGAGAATTGAAGAAATTCTATGTCTGTTCAGCCTAGGGCTAGGAAAAGCTGTCAGGGCTCTGAGATCAGCTGGGAAAACCTAACAGGAAAAACAGGAGATCAGGCACGTGTTAAAGAAGAAGATCACAGTCTTGTGTGATCTTTAAGGCTCAGCAAATGGCCTTAAAAATATAAAAAGGACAAGTGGATAAAGAGAGCTGCTTTAAGCTTTGATCAAATAGAAGGAATAAATTGGACTTCCCTGTGTGGTGCAGTGGATATGAAACGAATCTGCCTGCCCGTGCAAGGGGACATGGGTTCGTTCCCTAGTCTGGGAAGATTCCACATGCTGCGGGACAGCTAAGCTTGTATGCCGTAACTATGGAGCCTGTGCTCTAGAGCCCATGAGCCACAACTACTGAGCCTGCAAGCTGCAGTTGCTGAAGCCCTTGTGCCTAGAGCCTGTGCTCTGCAGTAAGAGACGCCACTGCAGTGAGAAGTCCGTGAACCTCAACTAAGAGTAGCCCTGGCTCACTGCACCTAGAGAAAGCCCACATGCAGCAATGACTCAGCTCAACCAAAAATAAATAAATATATAAATAATTAATTTTTAAAAAGAGTTTGACTCCTTTAAAGAAAAAAGAAGAAGGAATAAATTGAAATATAAGACCATAAGAGAAGAGAATTAATGTAGCCTAGATCACCCTAGTAATGAACTTCAGAGTAAAGGATTAGGACGTTGGCCTTGATCTATGGCTTATGGGAAGTCTTAAAATGTGTGTGTGTGTTTACAGGGATTGGGAAGAACAATTCTTCTCAGACATTGTGACATTGTTGAATAAGAACAGACTTCTCCTATTTGTCCTTTTCAAATTTCCTTCCAGCTTTAAGAGAATGCTAATGGGCCACTAGAGGAAAAGAGGATGTGGGGTCTGTGAAATGGATTCACAGATTGACTTTGGAGGCCAACATGGGAAAAGATCCTGCAGCCAGATCTGATCCAGCTTTATGTTCCTCCACCATGATCCTATACCCTTAATACGGGATTCTCACACAGGTTCCTGGGATTGCCAGGCTCGTGCTCAGCCACTCAGTCGTATCTGACTCTTAGCGACCCTTTGGGCTGTAGCTGCAAGGCTCCTCTGTCCATGGGATTTTTCAGGCAAGAATACTGGGTTGCGATTTCCTCCTCCAGGGGATCTTCCTGACCCAGGGATTGAACCTGTATGTCCTGCCTCTTCTGCACTGCAGACGGATTCTTTACTGCTGAGCCACCAGGGAAGTCCCTCCCTGGACTCTGCTTTCAGTCAGTTAGGTATATCCAGTGCAGACATGTTAGGTATCTCTATTGCCATTCATGAGAGACACGGGTTCTATTCCTGGGTCAGGAAGATCCTCTAGAGGAGGGCATGGCAATCCACTCCAGTATTCGTGCCTGGAGAACCCCATGGATAGAGGAGCCTGGTGGGCTACAGTCCATGGTGTCACAAACAGTCAGCTATGACTGAAGTGACTTAGCACAGAGCACACATTGCCAATCATGCCAGAGATCATTGGTATTCGCTTTACTACTGAAAATAGAGTCATTAGCATCTTTAAATCTAATGAGATTAGACACCCAATTCCAGAAACCCAGAACCAATTCAGAAAACCCATCCTTAATATTCTGGTTCTCTAGGATCACTCTCAGCACCAATATCTGTATTAGTCAGCGTTCTCCAGAGAAGTACACAGCTAGCTAGCTAGCTAACTAGCTAGATGATAGGCATTTGAATGTGAACGTGAACGTGAAGTCGCTCAGTTGTGTCCGACTCTTTGCGACCCCATGGACTGTAGCCTACCAAGCTCCTCTGTCCATGGGATTTTCCAGGCAATAGTACTGGAATGGATTGCCATTTCCTTCTCCAAGGGATCTTCCCAACCCAGGGATCGAACCGGGGTCTCCCGCATCGTAGACAGACGCTTTACCTTCTGAGCCACCAGGGAAGTCCAGCTAGATGATAGGCATTTACTGTATAGGAATTAACTCACATGATTATGGAGGCTGAAAGTGAAAGTGAAAGTCGCTCATTTGTGTCTGACTCTTTGCGACCCCATGGACTATACAGTCCATGGAATTCTCCAGGCCAGAATACTGGAGTGGGTAGCTTTTCCCTTCTCCAGGGGATCTTCCCAACCCAGGAATTGAACCAGGGCCTCCTGCACTGCAGGCAGATTCTTTACCAACTGAGCTATCAGGGAAGCCCTATGGAGGCTCAGAAGTCCTAAAATCTGCAGTTGACAAGCTGAAGACCAGGAGAGCTGAAGGTATGCTTCTAGTCTGAGTTCAAAGGCCTGAGAGGCAGGAGAGATGATGATGTAATTTCCAGGCCAAATCTGAAGGCAGGAGATGATAAATGTCCCAGCTTGAAGACAGGCCGAGAGAGTGCATTCTTTCTTCCTGAACCTTTTCATCTAGTTTGGCCTTCAACTGATTGGGTGAGGCTCACCTAGATAGAGGAGGACAATCTACTTTACTTAGTCTGTTGATTCAAATGGTAATTCATTCAGAAATACCCTCAAAGGACACACCCAGAATAATGCTGGACCAAATATTTGAGCCACCTGAGGCCCAGTCACGTTGACACATAAAATTAATCATCACAGACAGATACAGAGCTCAGCACCCAAAAAGAAACTGCAAAATTCTGCATACAGAATTTCCCTGGTGACTCAGTAGTTAAGACACTGCTTCTGCAGCAGCGAGAGTGTACTCCCTGACTGGGAAACTAAGATCCCACATGCTATGCAGAGTGGCCAAAAAAGAAAAAACCACTTTACTTTCCCAGATGACTAACTAGTCAAGTTTTATTTAATCGCTGAAGGCACAAATGCAAGTCAAGGAGGGGAAGCTCGAGAACTCGCTGTTGACTGAAAATTTTTCAAGAAGACAATAGGGAATCCTCCATGTTTTGTAAATTTAGAACACCACAATGCTATTAGGTAGCCATTAGAAGATAAGCAGTAGTCAGAGGGGATGTTACAAGTGAGTTGAGGGAATTAGAATGATATTAATAGGAGCTGAGTCAATTCTCAGATTCTTGTCCTTGGCTGTCCCATATGGGCCCAATGTCTCTCTAGGGCAGAAATTCTCTTTGTTCGTAGTTACTCAGGAACATTCTACCAAGGGGAAATGTTACCTCCAGGGGCATTCACACAGGCAAAAATAGCGCCATCACAGGACTTCCTTGGTGGTCTAGTGGTTAAGACTCCATGCTTCCAATGCAGGGGGGCGCAGGTTCAATCCCTGTTTGGAAAACTAAGATCCTACATGCCATGGGACATGGCCAAAACAAACAAAAAACACTATCACAAAATCCTTCCTTTTAAATTTTTTTCTTTCAGTTTTATTGAAATGTAATTGACATACAACACTGTGTAAGTTTCAGGTGCCCGACATAATGATTTGACTTACATACATCCTGAAATGATTATCACAATAAGTTTAGTGAATATCCATCATCTCAAATACATACAAAATGCAAAATTAAAGAAACAGAGGAAAAACATTTTTCCTTCTGATGAGCACTCAGGATTTACTCTCTTGACAATATTCATGTATAACATATAGCAGTGTTAATTATATTTATCATGTTGTATATTACATCCTGAGTGCTTACTTATAACTGGAATTTGGTAACTTTCACAAAATCCTTCTCAATGAGCCAGACTTATTATTTGTTGGTTATTAGCGTGAAGATTTTCATCCAAAAATTATAATTGGATATGGCAATGTGGTAATTAATTAGATTTTCCCTGCATTAGTAATGCTAAGTAAGTTACATTAGTAATGGTGTAGGTTGATAATTTTGCTATAGTATCATGCCAAGGCTATAAGACCCCATCTCTGAATTCTCCCTGCCTCTCCTTTAGCCCCTCAGTTCTCTCTTTTACAGAATACCCACCCTCCCTGATAGAGTCCTTGTTTCCCCAGTCACACACACAAATAAACAAAAACACCCCCTGCGATAGTTTTCGTGTTGTCAGCAGGAACACTCTGTTGAGCATGCACTGTGGAGTCATAGCTTCAAGTATAACTCTGCTGCCTCCTGGCCTAATTACTTCATTATCTCTCCACCTATTTCCTAGCTTATAAAATGAGATTATGATACCTACTTCATAGAGTTGGAACATGACTGAGAAAACCAAAGAGATTTTACAATGTGAAAACTATTTGGTAACTTCATTAATTCTATTGGCTCAAATAATTGAAAGGAAGCACAAAAGCTTTATTACAGGTAGTGCCGCGCTAGTAAATATCTAACAACTGGCTTTTTCTGACACCCAGAAAAAGCCTTGCTTTATAATGTTTGCTTGATTTGCAGTGTACAGTTGGTGTAGATGCATATTAGCATCTAATGCACATTAATGTAAGTAGAGAGCACAGATCATTGTAAGACACAGTAAAATGATTGAGAGGTGATGAGTTTTGGGGTTTTATTATCTCAATGTTCAATATAATTTATTTGATCATTAGTGTTCTGCAAAAAGGGGAGACACATCTGCAAACTCTGCAGGGACCTGTGTCTTGGCGTCTGTGGAACAGAGGGGATGCCAGCAGGCAGGGCACAGTGAGTGAACGGGGAAGCGGTGACTGTGCCACCAGTTGGAGAGAGAATAGGAGATCAGCCCAAATACACACCTGAAGAAGAATGGATTTGGGTTTTTTGGGGTTTTTTTGGTCACACTGTGTGGCTTGCAGGATCTTAGTTCCCTGACCAGAGATCGAACCCAGGCCCCTGGTATTGGAAACTTGGAGTCCTAACCACTGGACTACCAGGGAAGCCCCTGAAGAAGAGTTTTAAGCTTGAGTATAAAATAATCAGATTTACATTTTTAAAAAGATCTCTCTAGCTATTGTGGAGGGAAAAGGTGGATAGGAAGAGGCCAGAATGGAAACCAAGAGACTAGTTTAGACATTACTGCACTAACCCATGTAGGAGGGGATAGTGGTTTGCATTAGGAAGCTGGCAGTGGAGATGAGAAGCAGATGAACTGGAAAATGTAGATAGATTTAGGAGATCGAATTGACAAGATCTTGTGATTCCTTGCTGTGTAGCAAGATAACACCATTTAAATGGGCAGAAGACCTGAAGATACATTTTTCAAAGGAGACATACATAAAGCCGATTGGCACATGGAAAGATGCTCAACTTTGCTAATCATTAGAGAAATGCAAATCAAGACCACCAGGAGATAGCACTTCACACCTGTCAGAATGGCTATCATCAAAAGGTCTAAAAATACAAATGTTGGTGAGGATGTGGAGAAGGGGACTGTCCATTGTTGGTGAGAATGTAAACTGAGGCAGTCACTCTGGAAAACAGTGTAGAAGTTCTTCAAAAAACTAAAAACAGAACTATCATATGATACAGAAATTCCCCTCCTGGGCATATAGCTGAAGAAAACACAAATACTAATTTAAAAGGATACATGCTTTTTAAGGAGGGAGGTGGTGGGGAGTTTCAAGGGGGAGGGGATATATGTGTACCTATGGCTGATTCATGTTGAGGTTTGACAGAAAACAGCAAAATTCTGTAAAGCAATTATCCTTCAGTAAAAAATAAATTAATTTTTTTAAAAGGATACATGCACCCCAATGTTCTTAGCACATTATTTACAACAGCCAAAATATGGAAGCAACCTGTGTCCATCAACAGATGGATGGATAAAGAAGATGTGTGTGTGTGTGTTGTAGCTAAATCACATGTGACTCTTTAGCGACCCCATGGACGGTAGCCCGCCAGGCTCCTCTGTCCATGGGATTTTCCAGGCAAGAATACTGGCGTGGGTTGCCATTTCCTCCTCCGAGGGATCTTCCTGACCCAGGGATCAAACCCAAGTATCCTGCATTAGCAGGCGGATTCTTTACCACTGAGCCACCAGGGAAGTCTGTGTGTGTATGTGTGTGTGTGTGTGTGTGTATACATATGTAGTGGAATACTGCTGTTGCTGCTGCTAAGTCACTTCAGTCGTGTCCAACTCTGTGCGACCCCATAGACGGCAGCCCACCAGGCTTCCCCGTCCCTGGGATTCTCCAGGCAAGAACACTGGAGTGGAATACTACTGAGTCATATAAAAGAATGAAATTCTGCCATTTTGCAACAATGTAGATAGATCAAGAAGGTCATTATGTTAGTGAAAAAAGTCAGACAGAGAAAGATAAATACCATATGTTGTCACTTACACCTGGAATCTAAAAAATAAAATGAATTTTTAACAAAACAGAAAGAAACTCACAGATACAGAGAATAAATTAGCCATTAGCGGTCAGAGAGAAGAGAGGTAGGGGAGATGGGGGAGGGGATTAAGAGATACAAAGTACTATGTATAAAATAAACAAGGATACAGCACAGGCAGATATAGTCATTATTTTGTAATAACTTTAAATGGAGATAATCTATAAAAATATATAACCATGTTATATATCTGAAACTAATGAAATTTTGTTAATCAACTACAATTTAAAAAAAAAATAGATCATTTACCAAGTGATGACTCAGTACCAGAAAACAGAACAAAACAGAAACACATAAACACACATTGCTTTGCTCCTTCTGGGGATGAGACACGACTCTGCATGTATTTTGCCTGGCGGATGACATAATTCAGTGGAATTGCTTTTGTTAAGCATCTTATGTCTGATGTAACATATGGTTACTGTGGCCTACTAGAAGCCCTCAGTCTCAGTAAGTTAGTTTAATTGCCCATTAGGGATTACTCTGGGAATAAAGTGTTAAATAAAGCATGAGAAAATTTAATTTGTCATTGCAATAATGAAATTCAATTTGTTTTCATATATGATTTACCAAAACAGTCATATCATACTTTACATATTAAATAAAATTATAGTTAGGGAACAGCACTGAAATACTTGATCAAAGTGCCCGGATAAAAATCACAAATGACAGTTAAGTCCTAAAATATCATATTAAACAGATGGATCCTCACTAGTATGCTGATTTCAAAGCCAGGGAAGCCATGTGGGCTGAATATCAATGAGGAATTATGTCCATATCCCTGCTACGAGCAAAGGCTAGAGGCTTCCTTATTGATGGAGCCGACTTCCCACCCAAATCTACAAACATCAGGGGCAGGATCATGTCCACATGCAGGGCAAGGTGAAAATATTAGCTAAAGCAAAGCTGTGCCTCCCCTATCAATAGGTAGAGTCAAGAAAAGTTCAGTTAGGGACTTCCTTGGTGGTCCAGTGGTTAAGACTTCAAGTTCCCCATGCAGGGGAGGGAGCTAGATCCCACAACCTGCAATTAAATCATCCCACAGGCACATCAAAGACCTGGTGTGGTCAAATAAATAAATAAATAAATATGTATATATCTTTTAAAAACAAAAAAAAAGTTCAGTTTAAGGCCCCTTTCTACAGGTACAGCTCTTGCAATAGATTTGTCAGCGTTATCTTTACTCATCTCTTCTGTAATGACTGGTTTGATGATGGCTCTGAAAAAAGGTCCA
This sequence comes from Bos javanicus, assembly GCF_032452875.1. Lineage (NCBI taxonomy): Eukaryota > Metazoa > Chordata > Mammalia > Artiodactyla > Bovidae > Bos > Bos javanicus. The sequence continues at coordinate 15,400,134 of NC_083879.1, read as the reverse complement.
TTTAGTCAAAGCTACGGAGAGGGCAATGGCACCCCACTCCAGTACTCTTGCCTGGAAAATCCCATGGACAGAACCTGGTGGGCTGCAGTCCTTGGGGTTGCACAGAGTCAGACATGACTGAAGCGACTTAGCAGCAGTCAAAGCTATGGTTTTTCCAGTAGTCCTATACGGATGTAAGAGTTGGACCATAAAGAAGGCTGAGTGCTGAAGAATTGATGTTTTCGAATTGTGGTGCTGGAGAAGACTCTTGAGAGTCTCCTGGAGAGCAAGGAAACAAACCAGTCAGTCCTAAAGGAAATCAACCCTGAATATTCATTGGCAGGACTGACGCTGAAGCTGAAGCTCCAATAGTCTGGCCACCTGATGTGAAGGGCCAACTCATTGGAAAAGACCCTGATGCTGGGAAAGATTGAGGGCAGAAGAAGAGGGCAACAGAGGATGAGATAGTTGGATGACATCACCGACTCAATGGACATGAGTTTGAGCAAGCTCCGGGAGATAGTGAAGAACAGGGAAGCCTGGCGTGCCACAGTCCATGGGTCTCAAAGAGTCTGAAATGACTTAGGGACTGAACAACAACTGCTCCATATACTTGCTGGAGACCTAGGGTTCTCCCATCTTATTATTTCACCATCTCTGGGATGCTGTCCTTACCTACATCATGGACCACAAAGTCTACATCTTCCAACCAGCAAGAAAAAGGGAAAGGGGCAAAGAATTATACATCACTTTGGTCAGAGATTCAAAATATTTTTTTTCACAGCAGCATTATTTACAAGAGCCTAGAGGTAGAAGCAACCCAAGTGTCCAAGAAGGGATGAATGAATAGACAAAATGTGGTCTATATATACAATGGGGTATTATTCAGCCTTAAAAAAGGAATGAAATTCTGTCACATGCTGCAGTATGGATGAACTTTGATGACATTATGCCAAGTGAAATAAGACAGTCAGAAAAAGAGAAATATGTGTGATTCCACTGACATGAGGTATCCAGAGTAGTCAAATTCGCAAAAACATAGTAGAAAAAATGGTAGAATAGTGGGTTAGGAGGTGGAGGGGGATGAGAGTTGTTTAATGAGTGTGGAGTTTCAGTCTGCAAGATGAGAGAATACTGGACCAGGATGATGGGGATGGTTGCACAAAAATGTGAACGGACTTACTGCCCCTAAGTGGTACATTTTAAAATGGTTAAGAGTAAAGATTCTAGGACTTCCCTGGTGCTCCAGTGGTTAAGAATCTGCACTTCCAATGCAGGGGGTTAATGGTTGATCCCTGGCCAGGGAACTAAGAGCCCACGTGCTGCAACTAAGATCTGATGTGGCCAAAATATTAATAAAATTAAATATAATTTTTGAAAGAGTAAATATTCTGTATATTTTGCCACAGTTTTAAAAAACACTTAAAATTAAAGACGAAATGTTTATCGTCTGAATTGGGATCCAAATGAGGGCCATACACTGTGACTGGTTGACATGTCTCTTCGCTCTCATTCTCTACATCTGTCTCATCGTTAAAGAAATTAGATTCATTTCTTAGATATAATTCTTTATACACTTATCTTTTTTTAAAAAAATTATTTGGCTGCACTGGGACTTAGTTGCAGCGCACAAGGAATTCTCTGAGTCATGCAAGACCTTTTGTGGTCATGGGTTTAGTTGCCTCGCGGCAAGTAGGATCTGATTTCTGCAACCAGGGATCAAACCCACATCTTCTGCGCTGCAAGGCGGGTTCTTAACCACTGGACCACCAGGGAAGTCTCCAAGTATACACTTCGCTACATTCTGCATTTTACTCATTGTGTCTTCAGGGTATCATTTATGATGTTTCTCCTTCCCTTTTATTTTCTACAAAGTGCTAGTTAGATCTTAAGGTGTGGTCAGACGGGCTTAATTTTGGTGGAGGTGAAGATAACTTCCTTCCTATGTGCTCTTATGCACTACCAGTAAGATATAGATCACGTCTAGCTTTCTTTCTTTTCCTGATATTGGCAGCCATTGACGAGTATCGCTTACAGCCAGTAATTCATTGTGCTGTGCTTAGTTGCTCAGTTGTGTACAACTCTTTGCGACCCTATGGACTGTAGCCCACCAGGCTCCTCTGTCCATGGGATTCTCCAGGCAAGAATACTAGAGTGGGTTGCCATGCCCTCCTCCAGGGGATCTTCCCAACCCAGGATTGAACCAGGGTCTCCTGCATTGCAGGTGGATACTTTACCAACTGAGCTACCAGGGAAGCCCAGTAATTCTTCAGGGATTGCAAAATGGTTATAATCAAATTCTACCATTCCTTCTTTGTAAAAACTTTCCCAACATCATTCCCATGAGACAGAAGATAAAAACTGGACTCTGGCACAGACCTGAGTGAAGGAGGTGTAAGGTTTTTATCACATGAAGGTGGGGAATCCAAGTGGGAGTACTTGGATTCCAAAATACATCCCGAGCGCTGGAGAAGTACTCCGGGGAGTTGGGCTCTCAATGCACCTGCAGTACTTTGACACCCAGGCTTGCATCCTCTTTCTCTTTTAACCCCAAAGTCACGGCCTTTTCTGTTTTATTTTTCCCACAACGTCCTTTGATCACCTATCAAGAAGAGCCTGTTAAAACTGGAGCTCCCAAACTTGCTACTGGTTGATTGCCAAACTGCTTTTGTTTCCCCCATATAATGGATTTCTACAGCATTTGCCTCTCAAACATCCAGAAAGAAAGGCACTGTCTTTGCTAAACTAAGAGAATCAAGTGCCAAGTAATGCTATTCAATTTACACTAAGGTTTGGCTCTGCGTGGGGGTAAACTAGGCTGGGTAGCAAGTCGGTTCTGGAAGTAGCTGCCCCATGTGGGCACATCACTGCAATGCCTCGGAACCAATAAACAAGTTATTTGTTTACTGTCCTCTGGGAAGACAACACTGATCAAGATGGAATGACTCCTGAGAGGAGTCAGTAGTTAATGATGTTTCTGCTCCATTGCTATTTTATTTTTCTGGCTTCAAGGTGCAGATTCAACTCTAGCAGGACAGAAAGCCCTTAGCAATTATTTATTATTCTATATCCTTTTGTTCCTATGTAGCCCTCATTAATAAAAATAATCAGAATTTCCCTATTTCCTGAATCCAGAGAGCATTACGTAAATCACACTTTTAAATTGACTTTATTGCATTGATTCTTTTACTTCCAGCTTGCAGAGACCTTAAGCCCCATGAATGCTTTGCTGTGAAAAGGATGTTAATTGCTTTCCCTGAGGTCAAACACGCTCTTTGTTAATCATGACTCCTACACTCTCTAAGAACCCAGAAGAAGAATTGACCATCAGTCTTACAAGAGTTATAATTGAGCATTTTTCACTTAACTCTAATGCAGATTGTTTTTCAATGGACTTTTTCTCTTCTATCATCTTCTAAATGAAATAATCACTGTGACTCTTTAGACTCAGATTATTCATTTACTCTGAGGATTCTTTCCAAGAATTTCTTCCCTCAGTGACTAAAAGATCTCTCTCTGTGTCCCTCTCTCCTTCTCCCTCTCTCTTTTCTCGGGTCACTGATGATTTACAAAGTGCACTTAACAGTTCTGATTTTCTGTATTGCCTCTAGAGGTGATGTTGACAGGTGGTAGAGAGACAAATGCTGGGGTAAAAATTCCTCTCCATATTCAGGCGGATTTAACTAATATCTTCTTGTGTGAAGAGGCAGACTAGGGCAAATACGTTTCAGCTGCTATGTTACTATGTTGAATTTAGATGAACTTTCTATGTGCTATTTAAATTCCACTAGGGAAGAAAGGAGAAGGCGATGGCACCCCACTCCAGTACTCTTGCCTGGAAAATCCCATGGACAGAGGAGCCTGGTGGGCTGCAGTCCATGGGGTCGCTAAGAGTCGGACACAACTGAGAGACTTCACTTTCACTTTTCACTTTCATGCATTGGAGAAGGAAATGGCAACCCACTCCAGTGTTCTTGCCTGGAGAATCCCAGGGACGGGGGAGCCTAATAGGCTGCTGTCTATGGGGTCGCACAGAGTCGGACACGACTGAAGCGACTTAGCAGCAGCAGCAGCAGGGAAGAAAAAGGAAAACTATAATACTTCTATTGAGAGAATGCCAGAACAAACTTTTGGATGTGAGTTACTGCCTATCTTCCTGGGCAACTCCTGTTGCTGCCATTGGCTATGACTCTACAGTGATTTTAGAGTATATCCCAACTTAATCAAACTTACAAACTTTTGCACTGCAAAGGAAACCATAAACAAAACTAAAAGACAACCTACAGAATGGGAGAAAATATTTGCAAATGATGCAACTGACAAGTGCTTGATTTCCAAAATATACAAACAGCTCATAGAACTCAACAACAAAAAGCAAACAACCCGATCGAAAAATGGGCAGAAGACCTAAATAGACATTTCTACGAAGAAGAAATGCACTTGGCCAAAAAGCACATAAAAAGATGTTCAACATCACTAATCATTATGCAAATCAAAACGACAGTGAGGTACCACCTTACAGCTGTCAGAATGGCCATCATTATAAAGTCTACAAATAACAAATGCTGGAGAGGGTATGGAGAAAGGAAACCATCCTGCACTGTTGGTTGGGATGTAAATCAGTGCAGCCACTATGGAAAACAGTACTGAGATTCCTCAGAAACTAAAAGTAGAATTACCATATGATCCAGTAGTCCCAGTCTGAGGCATATACCTGGACAAAACTCTAATTCAACAAGAAACATGCACCCTTATGTTCATAGCAGCATTATTCACCATAGTCAAAACACAGAAGCAACCTAAATGTCCATTGATAGATGAATGGATAAAGATGTGGTACATATGTACAGTGGAATACTGCAGCTGCTGCTAAGTCACTTCAGTCGTGTCCGACTCTGTGCAACCCCATAGACGGCAGCCCACCAGGCTCCCCATCCCTGGAATTCTCCAGGCAAGAACACTGGAGTGGGTTGCCATTTCCTTCTCCAATGCAGGAAAGTGAAAAGTGAAAGTGAAGTCACTCAGTCGTGTCCGACTCTTTGCGACCTCATAGACGGCAGCCTACCAGGCTCTTCCGTCCATGGGATTTTCCAGGCAAGAGTACTGGAGTGGGGTGCCATTGCCTTCTCTGACAATGGAATGCTACTCAGCCATAAAAAAGAACAAAATAATGCCATTTGCTGCAACATGGATGCAACTAGAGATTATCATACTAAATTAAGTAAGAAAGAGAAAGACAAATACCAAATGATATCACATATGTGGAATCTAAAATATGGCACAACGAACATATCTACAAAACAGAAATAGACTCACAGACATAGAGACAAGACTGGTGGTTGCCAAGGGGGAAGGTGTTGGGGAAGGGATGGCGTGGGAGGCTGGGGTTAGCAGGTGTAAACTTTTATATAGAGAACAGATAAACAACAAGGTCCCACCATAGAGCACAAAGAACTATATTCAATACCCTATGAGAAACCATAATGGAAAAGAATGTTAAAATGTTATGAGTATTTTATTTAATATTATAATCTTAATTTATATAAGTATTTAAAGTATTAAAATATTTTAAAAGAATGTATATATGTATATATATAGTGAATCACTTTTCTGTACAACAGAAATTAACATTGTAAATCAACTAAATTTCAATAAAATAGTATTAGAACTGAACAATAAAGTAAAATATATCCCAATTCTTTGATACTCCTTCCTTCAAAATGTGAATGTGAAGCCTAGGACCTGTTCCCCTTGTATAATGACTCACCTCAAAGAGAATGTAATGAAAGTGAAATTATATGATTTCCATTCCTAGGATACCAAGGCTAGTTTTCCACCTGTTCCTCTCTCTCTCTCAGCAACTAGCAGAATCAGTTTATTTAGCATACATACAGTCTGCAAGGGGTTCCCAGGTGGCGCTAGTGGTCAAGAACTTGCCTGCCAATGCAGGAGACGTAAGTGACGCAAGTTCAATCCCTGGGTCGGGAAGATCCCCTGGAGGAGGGCATGCCAACTCACTCCAGTATTCTTGCCTAGAGAATCCTATGGACAGAGGAGCCTGGTGGGCTACAGGATGGGCTACCAGGACTACCTGGTGGACCCTGGTAGTCCATGGGGTCACAAGGAGTTGGACACGACTGAGCAACTGAGCATGCAGGCAGTCCCCATATGCTCATTTGTAAATACAACAATTATAATCCAATTTAAAAATCTCTAACAAATAAAACAAAATAGCCACCCCCATAGGAAAGATCAGTTGTGTGTATTTTAAGATGAAAACACTACTGGGAAGTTTGAGATTTATGGTTTGTGTGTGTTAGTCCCTCAGTCACATCCAACTCTTTGCAACTCCATGGACTATAGCCCACCAGGCTCCTCTGTCCATGGAGTTCTCCAGGCAAGATTACTGGAGTGGGAAGCCATCCTCTTCTCCAGGGGATCTTCTCAACACGGGGATCGAACCTGGGTCTCCCACGTTGCAGGCAGATTGTTTATCCTCTGAGCCACCAGGGAAGCCCAAGGCTTATGGTTTAGAACCTCGATATTCAAAGTATGTTCCCCAGATGACAATATCACATCATTTTAGAGCTCTGTAAGCAATGCAGAATTAAAAGCCCTACCCTAGACCTGCTGAATCAGAATCTGCATTTTAAACATCCCCGGGTGATTCATATGCACTTGAAACTTTGAGAATGGGGGTGGGATGGGGGTGGTTAATTCATACGTTCATGTATTCAACAAATATTTCTTGAATATTCATTGCATCAGGGATAGAGCAGTGAACAAGGCAAGTCAGAGACTTTCAACTCTCTTCTAGCTCTCAAATTTTGCATTTTTTAAATCTAATTCTTTGACAGGTGGAATTATTTTTCTCTGGCTTTTCTCCCACCATCACATGATGACAGCACCATGAAACTCCGCAGAGAAAAAGCAGGTGCCAGAGAAAGTGGGGTAGGGTATGTGTAGAAATTCCTTTAAGATCAGAACTCTAATTCCCTAAAATCAGAGTAGAAGTATGCACATGTACATTAAAACTCCCACCGCTGCCACTGACAGCTTGTGACAAATTGCCTCCTTAAGGATTCCAAGGTCCTCTGACTCCACTTTCAAAACTGCTTCACAAATCACTGAGCAAGTTCACAGTACTTCAGAAACAGTGAGATTCTGATAGCATGCCAGGCATCCATTGTCCTGTCTTGCAAAGTTGTATCTCTAACAGTAAGCCACAGGGCTAGAGAAAGCGGCAGAGACTCATCTGTGGCAACCAAGCCAAAACTTGCTACTTAAAAACTAACCACAGGACTAGAAACATTTTTATCTTTTAAATTCCATGAATAGGCCTTTAGGCAGTAAAAAACAAAATAGCTGTTGCTGTTGCTGTCAAGTCGCTTCAGTCGTTTATGACTCTGTGTTACCCAATAGACGGCAGCCCACCAGGCTCCGCCGTCCCTGGGATTCTCCAGACAAAAACAGCAGTAAAAAACAAAATAGGGAGGAGAATAAAAGAACAGAAAAAAGTAAAAGAAAGTATGACAAAAAGAAGTACAACACAAGAACTAACCTCCGTTTCTATTTACTGGTCCCAGGTGCCCCAGACTGCCCGCCTTTGGTCTAATTCCTTCATTTTAGCAGCCAGTAAAGCAAAAGCTAAAGCTATTATTTTAAAATGTCATTTCCTTTCTCTCAGAGGTCAGATTTCCAAAACAACTCTTTTCAAAGGTTGAAAGAAAGAATTGATTTTTAAGATGAAATCCTTTGTCAATTTTATAAAGTTGCTCCTTTTTTAACCCTTCCAAATAAGATTCCTCTTTTTATACATATGAGAAGCAGGCTGCTTTTCTCCTGTAACATCTCCAGTCGTGTAAATCTACACACATTGGTGATTAAACAATATGGGTCACATTATTTGTTGGGGGAATTTTTTTGTTAAACTAATTAAAGCACTGGGTATCAATCCTTTTAAATCTTAATGAACACCTGACATATACTTTACCAAGAACATACCAGTAAATTAAAACATGAAATAGAGTTCAGAAAGACAACAGAAAATGTAATTTAAATCCCATTCTATCAAGGACTCGGCAGTTGGTTACAAGCTCAGTCACCACCTGCTGCCTCAGCAAGCCTATTTTAATGAAAAGGAATAGCATTGATTTAGAAGACATCCCTTGGCTCCAAGATTGCTCAATATTATGGCTTTTGAGGAAGCAGGGCTGTTAAAAGCAATGCTGGATGAAGCAAGCGTATAATGGTCAAACAACTATGTAACTGAAAAATCTTCCCAAAGCAAACATTCACCTAATTAGCTTGGATTGTGGGTTTAGAATTATAATGAAGAGGAGGAAATGTTTGAAGCCCTAAAGACAGTGTGTGTGTGTGTGTGTGTGTGTGTGTGTGTGTGTGTAAGCAGTGGCTTCTGAAGAGCGCTTTACAAAAGCACGTGCTTCAAAGAAGCCAGTGCAAGGTTTTATGTTCACTGCATGCTTCTTAGTAGCTGCCCTCATTTCTCTGGTTTATTTCTTTTCTTACTGATCTGAAGGACGCAATTAAAATCTCAGTGACTTGTGGTTTCTGCTTGAGAGATAAACAGTACCTGACCCCATGTGATGTGCTGCACGAATAGAGACCAGGATTTTATCTTCTAGCAACTCAATTTTGGGTGGTTGCTAAGGAGACTATTGGCATCTCGGTGTCCTGGGCGCCATATTGCTTGGGAAAGAACTACAGCAGCTTTGCTTGTTACTTTCCCAGAGAAAAAAACCTGAAAACTCATTAGGGCAGACAACACTTTAAAATTCTGCAGGTCTCTTGGATGTTTTGAGTGCCTCTGGCCTTGGAATCTAACTTGCGAACATGTTGGCATATAAACGAGAACACTCTCAGAAATGACAGTGCAGCCTTGCTATAGAAAATAGAAGCATGAGTGGTCTGGCTGTGGGCGCCAAATTCTCCAATGCTGCCTATGGTATGTGTCCTTAGTTGCTTAGCCGTATCCGACTCTTTGAGACCCCATTGTATCCCGCCAGGCTCCTCTGTCCAGGGGATTTTCCAGGCAAGAATACTGGAGTGGGTTGCTATTTCCTTCCTGGTTTGTTTTTCATTTTCATTTCTTTCGTTTTCATTTCATTTTCCTTTGGGTTTTTATTTCTTTGTGTGTTTTCAGAATGACTCACCCTCCTTATATGTCACTTCCAACCTAGATTTTTTTGTTTTTGTTTTTAATTTGGCTGCAGCAGGTCTTAGTTTTGGCATGCAAGCTTTTCAGTTGCAGTATGCAGACTTAGTTGTGGCCTGTGAGATCTAGTTTCCTGACCAGGGATAGAACCCGGGGCCGCCTGCATTGAGAGCATGGAGTCTTAGCCACTGGACCACCAGGGAAATCCCCCCCACCACCTTGTTTTTAATAAGCAATATGGCCCTGGGAAAGTACCCTCTCTGACCTTTAGTTACCTTATCCTCAAAGCAGAAAAATAGTGATCCTTCACAATGTTGTTTTTGGGGATTAGAGAGGGTAATGAGAACATGTGGTCAAAAGCTACTTGTAAAGAAAAAAAAAAAAACCTACTTGTAAACTGCAAAGCAGGTGAAAGTTAGTATTCCAGGGCACAGTAGCTTTTGCATAAACCCCTATTAGCTTTGAAGTTAGAATGACCCTTCAGGATCATCCCAAATAGGGCTAATACGGCCAGGCCTTCTTTCCTCTCTGTTGTGAACTGAATGTTTGTGTCCTTCCCAAATTCATTGTCAAATACCTAACCCCTATGTGATGGAATTTGGAGGTGAAGCCTTTGGAAGGTGATTAGATTTAGATGTGGTTATAAGGGTGCCCTGTGATGGGATTAGTGGGTCCTTATAAGAGAAAGAAAGATTGGAGCTCTTTCTCTCCCCACTGTGGGAGGACACTCTGAGAAGGCAGCCATCTGCAAATCTGGAAGAGAGCATTCACCAAGAACCTGACCGTATAGCAGCCTGATCTTGGACTTCTGTTCTCAAACAGCAAGAAGATGAAAGTCTGTTGTTGAAGCTACCCTGTCTATGGCATTTGTTACAATGGCCCCAGGCTGACTCAGATACCCTCGGTCAATCAGTTATTGGATGTGGACTGCCCCAGGAAGCTTTGACTAGTCAAAACTATAGTTTTTCCAGTAGTCATGTATGGATGTGAAAGTTGGACTATAAAAAAGCTGAGAGCACTGAAGAATTGATGCTTTTGAACTGTGGTGTTGGAGAAGACTCTTGAGAGTCCCTTGGACTGCAAGGGGATCCAACCAGTCCATCCTAAAGGAAATCAGTCCTAAATATTCATTGGAAGGACTGATGCTGAAGCTGAAACTCCAATACTTTGGCCACCTGATATGAAGAACTGACTCATTTGAAAAGACCCTGATGCTGGGAAAGATTGAAGGCAGAAGGAGAAGGGGACGACAGAGGATGAGATGGTTGGATGGCATCACCGACTCAATGGACATGAGTTTGAGCAAGCTCCGGGTGTTGGTAATGGACAGGGAACCTGGCTTGCTTCACTCCATGGGGTCGCAAAGGGTCAGACATGACTGGCAACCGAACTGAACTGAACTGCCACAGGAAGCAGCAGGGCTTTTGTCTAAAAGCTCAGGTGATCCCTTGAAAGGGCTGGTTAGCTGAAGGCCACCTCCGGGTACCCATCACAGTGGACACACAATCACTTTTGTTCTCTCTCACTCCTCCCTAACGAGAAACCCCATTCTGTCCAGCTAGTTTATGTCAGGCAGAAATAGCAAGCTCATTACTGACTTCACATTTCACTTATCGCATCTCTATTTGGCTCCACTCCTGTCTCTTTGGCACAATATCTTTTAAAATAGTGGCTCTTAATTGCCTTTTCATCTGCACTGCATCCATGGATACAACATGCATCAATTATTAATAGCAACCATGGCCTGTGATTTCCCTGGTTGGGAATGGTGGACTGTGGGCTCGTACTTCCTCCCATGGCAATATAGTAGGGTCTTGGGGAAAAATAACTAATTGCATCCATCCTGCTGGGAGTTTAGCTTTTACTTTCAAGTCTTGGGGTTACTGTTAGGTAACAAAAGGAAATAGATTTCAACAGATGAACACTGTGATAAGACTTGCAATTTAGAATGATTTCTCAAACTAGAATGTGGACCAGGTGGGGATGACTAAAAGCAGGGAAATACAGAACTTCTGGTCAGACACTGAAAGTGTTAACTACAGATTTATTTCCTATTTCATCTTCCCCCAAATTCCCATGAAAATGATGCTACCTGTATGGATACAGTAAGTTCCCCACATACGAACCTTCAAGTTGCAAACTTGCAGAGATGCTAACATGCATATGGGTCCAGCAGGGAACCAGAATCTGTGCCATCAACGTCAGGTGTGAGCAAAATTGCAGCTCGCCCTCCATCTCCCACTGCTGACGACCCTCCAGCTCTGCCATTTCCCACCTCCTCTCCCTCCTCCAGTCAGCAACTCTTCTTGCCTGATCACTTGATACCAGCCCTTCTACCTCTTATGCCAGCTGTTGGATTGGACTACTATACTTTTCAAGGCTCTGTACTGTAAGATTAAAAAATGTTTTATTTTTTGTGTTTGCTTTTTATGTATTATTTGTGTGAAAAATATTATAAACCTATTACAGTATAGTACTATATAACTGGTTGTGTTAGTTGGGTACCTAGGCTAACTTTTCTTAATATCTTCTGCTTCTGTTAGATCCATACTGTTTCTGTCCTTTATTGTGCCTGATAAAGAATCCACCTGCAATACAGGAGATCCCAGTTCAATTCCTGTGTCGGAAAGATCCACTGGAGAAGGGATAGGCTACCCACTCCAGTATTCATGGGCTTCTCTTGTGGCTCAGCTGGTAAAGAATCTGCCTGCAATGCAGGAGACCTGGGTTTGATCCCTGGGTTGGGAAGATTCCCTGGAGAAGGGAAAGGCTACCCGCTCCAGTATTCTGGCCTGGAGAATTCCATGAACAATATAGTCTATGGGGTTGCAAAGAGTCAGACACCATTGAGTGACTTTCACTTTGCAAGAAATGTTCCCTTGGTATCTCTGATTTTCATGAAGAGATCTCTAGTCTTTCCCATTCTATTGTTTTCCTCTATTTGTTGCTGTTGCATTGATCTCCTAGGAAGGTTTTCTTACCTCTCCTTGCTATTCTTTGGAACTCTGCCTTCAAATGGACATATGTTTGCTTTTCTCCTTTGCCTTGTGCTTCTTTTCTCTTCTCAGCTATTTGTAAGGCCTCCTCAGACAACCATTTTTTCTTTTTGCATTTGTTTTTCTTGGGGATGATTTTGATCACCTCCTGTGTACAATGTCACAAATCTTTGTCCATAATTCTTCAGGTACTCTATCAGATATAATCCCTTGAATCTATTTGTCATTCTCACTGTATAATTAATTGTAAGGGATTTGATTTAGGTCATACCTATTAAGAAGACATGGCAAGAATATACAGAAGAACTGTACAAAAAAGATCTTCATGACCAAGATAACCATGATGGTGTTATCACTCACCTAGAGTCAGACGTTCTGGAATTAGTCAAGTGGACCTTAGGAAGCATCATTATGAACAAAGTTAACGGAGATGATGGAATTCCAGCTGAGTTATTTCAAATCCTAAAAGACAATGCTGTGAAAGTGCCGCACTCAATATGCCAGCAAATTTGGAAAACTCAGCAGTGGCCACAGGACTGGAAAAGGTCAGTTTTCATTCCAATCCCAAAGAAAGGCAATGCCAAAAATGTTCAAACTACCACACAATTGCACTCATCTCACACACTAGCAAAGTAATGCTCAAAATTCTTTAATCTAGGCTTCAACGGTACGTGAACTAAGAACTTCCAAATTTTCAAGCTGGATTTAGAAAAGGCTGAGGAACCAAATATCAAATTGCCAATATCTATTGGATCATAGAAAAAGCAAGAGAGTTCCAGAAAAACATCTACTTCTGCTTCATTGGCTATGCCAAAGCCTTTGACTGTGGATCACAACAAACTGTGGAAAATTCTTAAGGAGATGGGAATACCAGATCACGTTACCTGCCTCCTGAGAAATCTGTATGCAGGTCAAAGAAGCAACAGCTAGAACCAGACATGGAACACCAGACTGGTTCCAAATTGGGAAAGGAGTACGTCAAAGCTGTGTATTGTCACCCTGCTTATCTCACTTATATACAGAGTACTTCATGCAAATTGCCAGGCTGGATGAAGCACAAGATGGAATCAAAATTGCCAGGAAATGTCAGTAACCTCAAATATGCAGATGACACCACCTTTATGGCAGAAAGTGAAGAGGAACTAAAGAGCCTCTTGATGAAAGTGAAAGAGAATGAAAAAGCTGGGTTAAAACTCAACATTCAGAAAATGAAGATCATAGCATCCGGTCCCATCACTTCATGGCAAATAGGTGGGGAAACACTGGAAACAATGACAGACTTTCTTTTCTTGGGCTCCAAAATCACTGCAGATGGTGACTGAAGCCTTGAAATTGAAAGAAGCTTGCTCCTTGGAAGAAAAGCTATGACCAACCTAAACAGCATATTAAAAAGCAGAGACATTACCTTGGCAACAAAAGTCCATCTAGTCAAAGCTATGGTTTTTCCAGTAGTCATGAATGGATGTGAAAGTTGGACCATAAAGAAAGCTGAGTGCCAAAGAATTGATGCTTTTGAACTGTGGTGTTGCAGAAGACTCTTGAGAGTCCCTTGGACTGCAAGGAGACCAAACCAGTCAATCCTAAAGGAAATCAGTCCTGAATATTCATTAAAAGGACTGATGCTGAAGCTGAAGCTACAATACTCTGGCCACCTGATGTGAAGAACCGACTCATTGGAGAAGACCCTGATGCTGGGAAAGATTGAAAGCAGGAGACGAAGGGGACAACAGAGGATGAGATTGGTTGGATGGCATCACCAACTTGATGGACATGAGTTCGAGCCAGCCTCAGGATTTGGTGATGGACAGGGAAGCCTGGTGTGCTGCAGTCCATGGGGTTGCAAAGAGTTGGACAGGACTAGGCAACGGAACTGAACTGAGACTAACTTTGTTGGACTTGTGAACAAATTGGACTTATGAACTCACTCTTGGAATGAAACTTGTTCGTATGTAGGGGACTTACTATATATATTTTAAGAATAGAAAAACAGCAAATGAGGAAAGAGTTCAGCCCCATTTTGGAAGCTAGGAAATAGATGGAAGAATGGAGACTGACTCAGCTGCATGGAGAAAAAGGTCCCATCTAAGTGCCTGGGGAAAGAGACATCAGTTAGGGCTGTGTTCAGCTGCACATAATGGAATATATACGAAGCAGAGGCTTCAATAGCCAGGGTTTATTTTTCTCATCTCAGAAGAGGTCCAGAGGAAAGTGGTTTCCAGCATTGGTTCAGCTAATTTTCTATGCTGGGCTCTGTCTTTCTGCTTGGCAGTCCTTAGCTGGCTGACTTTTGTTTGCTGAATGGTCATAAGCTGATCCTTGCAGTTCCAGGGATCATGTTTGTATCAAGGAAAGAATGGGTAAAGGAGAAGCCTCGTGACAGTCACGTCCATCCCTTCTCATTGGGAAAACACATTTTTAAAGTCTCTCCAGCAGACTGCTGCCTACAAGAAAAGGGATAATAATTGGTCTCTGTGGCTACAAGGAAGGCTGGAAGAGTGAATACCTCACCTGACATTGGGCACCTGGTTGTCTTAAAGGTAACTGATGTCCCACAAGTGAAGAACAAAGGATGTACTAGATATCCAGTATGTATCTGACAGTGTTGGCCATATTTACCCATGAAAGGTGAAGGATTTGCCTAAAAGGCATCAGGTCATGGATGGGATGTTGAGAAGGCTGAAATCCTTGAAATCTGTTAAAAACATGTTGCTAATCCAGGGGGTCACCTCTGCAGATTGTCTCCTACACCCATCCTGCCAGCACCTAGCCTTGCCCCCTCTCTCCTTTACGAAGATAAGACCTGTTCCCTAGAGAAACTGAAAGAAGAGAGGCTCTGGATCAAAGGACACTAGGCTCTGCAGAAAGCAAGAGTGAAGATCTGTATCGAAAGGAGGGGGACTCATGGGAAGCCTGCACGCGGAGAGGTGAAACCCCATGAGATTGCCCTGCTCCTGGAATGCTAGCAACTGTGTACCAGTCAGGCAGGAGTTGGAAGCCTTCCTTCCTGAAAAAAAGGGAAAATCCTCAGAGAACAGACCCCCTGATACTTGTTGTTGCTGTCATTTTTATGTCTTAAGTCTTAATGAAAAAGAAAAGCTTTAGGTTTTATAGGTACTTCTATATATTTTTAAAAACTGTGATGAGGGACTCCCCAAGTGGTCCAGTGGTTAGGATTTGGTGCTCTCACTGCCAAGGGCCTGGGTTCGATCCCTGGTAGGGAACCTAAAATAATCCCATGAGCCATGTGGCATGGCCAAAATAATAATAATTATTGGTTTTGATAAACTAATCATTGAAGGCAGGAGGAGAAGGGGACGACAGAGGATGAGATGGTTGGATGGCATCACCAACTCGATGGACATGAGTTTGAGCAAGCTCCGGGAGCTGGTGATGGACAGGGGAGCCTGGCGTGCTGCGGTCCATGGGGTCGCAAAGAGTCGGACACGACTGAGTGACTGAACTGAACTTGATGGGCAATGTATGTTAGTGGAACAGAAGGAGCAACTGATAGGGTCAGGGTCCCCTCTCTTGAGGTAACAGTTACTTCTTGAAAGGAGACTACTAGACCTGGTGACTTGAAGGCTCCTTGCTGAAGGACTGACATCATGATGTTGAGACCCCTGCCAGACAGACACTGCCAAGATCTGGCTGGAACAGAAGGTGACATCCTACTCATGCTTTCGGGGAAACCTATTTCCCTACTGGAGACCACAGCTTATGCTGAGACGCCCCTCCCCCAGCTTCTCCCTGGAGTGTTCATTCCCCCCTTTCCCTACTCTGACTAGCCTGCTCTGCTGTGGCCAACAACCCAGGGATCATGCATCGAATGTGGCCACTGTTTCGTGTATCTCCAATCCCTTACTGCTAGGCCCTGGGACAAACCGTACTAATTCCTTCATCATGTTTTTGAGTATGCCAATCATTTTGTAATCATTGAACATTCATTGTTCAATCATCATTGAACAATCATTGAACAAATACTATATAAATATTTTCCTTGCCTTTAAAGTGAAAGTGAAAGTTGCTCAGTCGTGTTCGACTCTTTGCAACCCCACCCATGGAGTATACAGTCCATGGAATTCTCTAGGCCAAAATACTGGAGTGGGTAGCCTTTCCTTCTCCAGGGGATCTTCCCAACCAACTGCTGCATTTAAAGGAATCCAAGGCATTAGATTTGCAAAGATTTAATTGACTAAATTTGCGATTGATGTTTGAATTCTTGAAGACAGTTCATTTGCAAAATAATGACTTTTATTATTTATGTAAGTAGTACACACACACTTAAAGGAACACTAATTACTGAAATATTAATAAGCTTGGGATTATTAACAGATTGAATGCAAGTAACAGTGAATATTCCTCTCCAGGAGGGAAAATCCCAGAGACCACTTAACACTGTGAGCTTTTTCATTTTTAAAGTATTTTTATTGATTTATTTGGCTGTGCCATGGTCTTAGTTTTGGCACTTGGGATCTTCAAACTCTATTGCTACATTCGAACTTTTAGTTGCCCCATATGGGATCTAGTTCCCCCAATCCCCCGACCAGGGATTGAACCCAGGCTCCTGCATTGGGAGCTCAGAGTCTTAGCCATGGGACCACCAGGGAAGTCCCATCACATGAGCTTTTGAATTAATCTGCACACACTAAGGAACCAATCAAGTTTTACTTTATCTTTTTGGCCGAGCAACGTGCCTTGTGGGATTGTAGTTCCCTCTCACCAAGGACTGAACCCAGGCCCTTGGCAGTTAAAGTGCAGAGTCCTAACCACTGAATTGCCAGGGAATTCCCTCCCAAGTTTTATTAAGGTATATTAACATATGACGTATGTGTGCTTAGTCATTCAGCCGTGTCCGACTCTTTGCGACCCCAAGGACTATAGCCCACCAGGTTCCTCTGTCCATGGGGAGTCTCCAGGCAAGAATACTGGAGTGGGTTACCCTGCCCTCCTCAAGGAGACCTTCCTAACCCAGAGATCGAACCCAACTCTTCTGCATTGCAGGTGGATTCTTTACCATCTGAGCCACCAGGGAAGCCCAAGAATCCTAGAGTGGTGGATTGGGTAGCCTGTTCCTTCTCCAGGAGAATTTCCTGACCCAGGAGTCGAACCAAGGTCTTCTACATTGCAGGCAGATTCTTTACCAGCTGAGCTACCTGGGAAGTCCATATTAACATATGATATATTGCATTTATTTAAATGTATAATTGTATTTTTTCCCTATGTCTACATTTGTAAAACCAAGGTAATAAACCTTTCAGTCATCCTAAAATGTTTCCTTTTGTGCTTTGGTGATCCAATCCTCTCTGACCCACCTTTTCTCTGCCAAGGCAAAATTAGTCTGCTTTCTGACCTACAGATTAATTTGCACTTTCTATACTTTCATATATGTGGAATCACATAGCATGTATCTTTTGACTCTCTTTTATCCACCATAATAATTCTGAGATTTGGCCATGTTGCTGCATATATTAAGAATTCACTATTGTATAGCTGAGTAGTGTTCTGTTTTATGGATATACTACAGTTTGTTCAGCCATTCACTGATGGATGGACATTTGGAATATTAAACATAAAGTGCTGTGAACATTCATGTTCAAGCCTTTGTGTGAATATATACATTTATTTATTTTGAATAAATATCATGATTGAAATGGCTGGGTCATAACATAGATGTATGTTTAACTTTTTAAGAGACTGTCAAACTGTTTTTCAAAATGATTATTTCCTTTTATATTCCTTCCAACATTGTTTGAGAATTCCAGTTGATCTACATCCTTGCAACATTTGGTATGATGGTCTTTATACTTTAAGCCATTATAGTGGGTATGTAATGGTATTTCATTGTGGTGTTTATTTGTGTTTTCATAATGATGAATAGTGTTGAGCATCTTTTTATGTACTTATTTGCCATCTGTATATCTTTTATTTTGTTAAGAGTCTGTTCAAATATTTTGCCTATTTTTTAATTGGGTTGTCTTGTGTTATTGAATTGTGAGAATTCTTAATATATTCTAGGTACAAATCCTTTGTCAGGTACGTGTTTTCTGAATATTATCTTTTACTCTATAGCTTGTTTTTCATTTTCTTAACAGCATCTTTTAAAGAGTGAAAGTCATTAATTTAGATGAAATCCAATTTAACAGATTTTTCTCTTATAATTCATACTTTTTGTCCCTTATGAAATCTTTGTCTATGCAAGGTTATTAAGTTTCGCTTATGCTTTCTTATAGGAACATTATAATTTTAACTCTACATTAGGTTAATTTTTAGTAGATTTTTATTAAAGGTATTAGGTAAGGGTAAAAGTTTTTTTTTTTTTTACATGTGACAATCCAATTCTTCCAGGATAATTAATTGGGCTAATCTATTCCTCACTGAATTGCTTTGACACCGTTGTCAAAAATCAATTGACCATATATGTCATATATGACCATATCTCTACTGTTCCATTGACCTATATGACTATCTTTGCCTTAATAGCTCACTGTCTTGATAACTGTAGTTTATTATAAGGCTTGAGATCAGGTCCTTAGTCCTCCAACTTTGTTCTTTTACAGAATTGCTTTGGCTATCCTAGTCTCTGCATTTCCATTTGAACTTTAGAAATAACTTGCCAATTTCTGCAAAAATACCTGCTGGGATTTTGATTGAGATTTCATTGACTCTACAATTCAGTTTGAAAGTAATTGCCTTCTTGATAGTACTGAGTCTTCTGATTAGCACACATAATATGTTTCTCCATTTATTTAAGTCTTTAATTTCTCTCACCAGTGTTTTGAGTTTTCAATATGCAGGTCTTTTACATCCATTGACAACTTTTTTTCCCTAAATATTTCATATTTGTGAAATGACTGTAAAGTGCATTGTTTTAAAATTTCATCTTCTGTGTATAGCTAGTATGTACAAATACAATTCTTTTTTTTTTGTATCGAACTTAAATTCTGCAACCTTGCTAAACGCAGTAAGCTGGGACATTTGGAGGGCTTATATTATGTATTTTTCCTGTTCTCAGAAACCATTGTCCTGTGCTATCTGTCAAAAAAAAGCATTGTTTTATATATCTGTTTTTTTTGCTTAATTTTGTTTCAAGTAGAAGAATAAATCTGGTCACTGTTACTCCACTCTGGCCAGAAGCAAAGGAAGCCAATCAGATATTTTAATGCCTCATTTTTTATTATTAATGGGCAGCTTGGGATCACTAAGTATTTTACTAAGATCTCCAACATGAATGACCAAGACCTAAATAAAGAATTTTTAAAAGAGGAATTTAAGAGAAAACTTTAAGTATTTGTATTAATACTCTCAGATTACCCAGCAAAATAAACATAGAAAAGTATATATATATGTTGGGGATTTTCTCTCAGATTACCCAGCAAAATGAATATAGAAAGGTATATATATATATATATATGAAACATACATATATATGAAACATAGAAAAGTGTATATATATACATGTGTGTGTGTATATATATATATATATATATTTTGGGGATTTTCTCCCCGGGACTTGGAAGCGATGAACCTGAAAGAAGGACACTTGGACAGTCTCTTGCAAGGACTGACAAGTTTATTTCTGCAGTCAAGCCTTTTTATAGAAGTAGGAACAAAGAGCTTAGAGTATATAGCCAGCAGAGTGCGTACGGGGTTAATACCTAATCAGTGAAAATATTTCAAGGACAGCGTGCTCTAAGTGACCCATGTGCTTATCCCATAACCCGTTTTCTCAAGCAACATCCTTAATATTTATTATTAAATCTTGGTGCCGGGCATATCCAAAGGCAGGAGATGTTTTTCTGCCCGAGTAAAGCAAGCCAGGGTATTTCTGGCCCTTCGCCATTTTCCCAAGGACTTCCTCCAACCGGCTATTTTGTACTGGGCTTTCCAACAATATACACATATACCAAGAGTAAACTCCTTTACAAAAAATTCTGAAGGATTTGGAGACAGGGCAAGAGGTAAGGAACAGGAAACAATAAAACATAAAAAATAAATTATGTTCTCTGGTTTCTCAACAACTATATTGGAAAGGAATGTTGCCTTAAACATTATGTAAGAATATAACTTTCAGTGCATAGTTCTAGTCCCAGCCATATTATCAGTGAGATTTGATACTGAAATTAAAAAATGTTTCAGCCATGTAAAGTTTCAAAAAGTAACCTCCATGTACCTTTTTGTTCAGGAAGCTAGTGGAGGATATTCTCCAAAATAGTCTAGTAATATACCAGTAAGAGCAAGCACATAAGATCTGGTGAGAGGATACCCAACACAGGAGAGAAGGTGTTGAAAGACACAATGGCAGCTCTACATCTGGCTAGAGAGATTGGTCCATATTGGATCAGGAAGACCAAGACTGCTAGAGAGAAGAATACAAGAGGGGGTAAAGAAGCTATTGGGAAAATTGGCTCAGTATCCTTTCCTGTTCCCTGAATCTCTATTCTTTACTCCATTCCTTTTTTCAGTAATACACTTGCAGCCTCTGTTGCAGGGTGATTGCCCCATTGCAACAACATCCATAGAAGACCACTGTCTCTCAACCTGCGTGTTTGCTGTACACATATTAATGGAAACTCAGAAGTACCGATCTAGAGTCAGGTAAGCAAGATACTCAGCACTCACAATTTGGGGATGCATTATTCTCAAGCGCAAGCTCAGCACCTCATGCTTCCCGAAACCTAGTTCCCCAGGGATGAATGTCTGATCATCTACCACTCCCCTGTCTGCCTCACAGTCTTCTGTTCTGCTTTCTGGCTGTGTTTACTTTTTCTCATCTTCCCCTTCTACAGTGGGCTGAAGCATGATGGTAGGCAAATGTGTTTCCTTTAAGAATCTGTATTACAATCGAGCAAGACTGTATGGAGACGTCCTTGGACAGACCTGCTCCACCCTAACCTCTTTGCTGGGATATTCTCTGCATGCCTCTCATTTGTAGAAAAGCTTTAGTCTGTCAGGCCTTTGAGTCACAGAAGCCTTGCTCAAGAGTTAAGGACTGGACTTCCCTGGTGGTCCAGTGGTTAAGAATCCGCCTGCCAGTGCAGGGAACACAGGTTCAATTCCAGGTCCAGGAAGATCCCACCTGCTGCCAGGCAACAAAGCCTGTGCGCAACTACTGAAGCCCTTGCACTGCAACTAGAGAGCAGCCCCCGCTTGTCACAGCCAGAGAAAGCCCACTTGGAGCAACAAAGACCCAGCACAGAACAACCAAAAATCAACTAATTAATTAATTTTTAAAAAAGAGTTTAAGATTGGAAGAATGTGAACATGCAGTAACAAAAGATAACAGTTGGGGCAGGAGAACTGGCAACAATTTAAACAAGATATCAGCTCTATAGCTGACACAGAATCTTTGGTTCCCCCCTCCGAAGGACATAGATAACAGTGTCTGATGAACATTCCTGAGCTGTACTAGAACAGCCACCAGAGGAAAAAGGCTAACTGCACGATGACCAGACTGGAGGTGTGACTAAAGCACCTCCATCTTAAGCAGTGCTGAACTTATGGTTTGCACAATTCCAGGCACTGGCTTCAGTGAAGTGGGAGTGAGCTGACTTTGGAGTAGAAGATTAATTGCACATAAAACCATCCAGATGACACTAACCAGACCACCGCGCAACTAGCTTTAAGATGGTTATCAGAACCAATTGTGCTGTTCTGCAGTAACCACCCTGCCTGTACACCACCAAAACTTCCTTTTAAAACCCTTGTCCTCTAACAAAGGGGATGGTTTTGGGGACATTAGTCCACCATCTTTCCAGGTTTCTGGCTTCCTGAATAAAACAGCATTTCCTTTTGAATCAACACGTGTCTCTCCAGTATTGGTCTTTTGAGCTGTGAGCAGCTGAATCTGAATTCCATTCTGGTTCTGGGACTTTTTGGGTGGTTCAGTGGTTGAGACTATGGTTCTGACTGGTAACAGTATAATTTTTTTTTGTATTTAACTAAGTTTAGGCAACAGGGATTTTTTTTAAGGTCATATTAGAGATTTCTTCACATTTTGTGAGGCAGAACTTTAGAGTATCAACTCTACCATCTCAAAATTTTATAGGCAAAAACCCTCCAAAAGTACATGGATCATGACAAGCATTTGTGATCCATGTGTAGAGAAGAATAGAAAAGGTATCCAGAAGAGAAGAAAGTGGGTAGAGAAAGTGATGTCTCTAAAACATGTTCTGTTCTCATTAGTCAAAAGCATTATATGGTCCCCTGAAAAATTTCTACTTTCAAGATTTGAGGACAGAGACTTCTCTGGTGATCCAGTGGCAAAGACTCTGGGCTCCCCAAACAGGAGGGCCCAGGTTTGATCCCTGGTCAGGGAATTGGACCCCACATGTCACGACTAAGACCTAGCAAAGCTGAATAAATAAATACTTTTTTAAAAGATTAAAATAAAAAGATTTGAGGATAAGATTTTCCTAAGTGATTGTTTGAAGCTAAAAAATCATGCCAAAATGGGAATGGAAGAGCACAAATCACTTCTCTAGTCTTACGTCTACCTCCAAAAATATGCAGAAAGCACTCACAAGCAGTACACAGGGCTTCAGTGGGTGAGGTGCTTCTGTGAGCGTGCATTGTCATGCGTTACTGATCTTCAAGATCAGGAGTTGAAAATGAGTCTTTATGAGTCACTTATGATGAAAGAAAAAGGAAAGCTTTATACTGTAGTGGTACCATCCCCATCAGCCAAGGACTGTTGGCAGAGGTAGAAAGAAGTCTGCTGCCCTTCCAATTTCACTTGAAAGTGAGTAATGATTTAGTATTCCTAATGTGCAGTATGGTGACACGAGAGAAACCCAGAAGCTGAGGACATTGTTCTGCACTATAAAAACTTTTAAGCAGGCCTCTAAAATTTATACTAATTTAAACATTTTGATGTTTAAAAAATATATAAATATTATATTCTTTGCAGCCAAAGATGGAGACGCTTTATACAGTCAGCAAAAACAAGACTGGGAGCTGACTGTGGCTCAGATCATGAACTCCTTATTGCCAAATTCAGACTTAAATTGAAGAAAGTAGGGAAAACCACTAGACCATTCGGGTATGACCTATATCAAATCCCTTATGATTATACAGTGGAAGTGGGAAATAGATTTAAGGGACTAGATCTGATAGACAGAGTGCCTGATGAACTATGGACGGAGGTTCATGACACTGTACTGGAGACAGGGATCAAGACCATCCCCATGGAAAAGAAATGCAAAATGGCTGCCTGAGGAGGCCTTACAAATAGCTGTGAAAAGAAGAGAAGCAAAAAGCAAAGGAGAAAAGGAAAGATATAAGCATCTGAATGGAGAGTTCCAAAGAATAGCAAGGAGAGATAAGAAAGCCTTCCTCAATGATCAATGCAAAGAAATAGAGGAAAACAATATAATGGGAAAGACTAGAGATCTCTTCAGAAAATTAGAGATACCAAGGGAACAGTTCATGCAAAGATGGGCTCAAAAAGGACAGAAATGGTATGGACCTAACAGAAGCAGAAGATATTAAGAAGAGGTGGCAAGGATACCCAGAAGAACTGTACAAAAAAGAGCTTCACAACCCAGATAATCATGATGGTGTGATCACTCACCTAGACATCCTGGAATGTGAAGTCAAGCGGGCCTTAGGAAGCATCACTACGAACAAACCTAGTGGAGGTGATGGAATTCAAGTTGAGCTTTTTCAAATCCTAAATGATGATGCTGTGAAAGTGCTACACTCAATATGCCAGCAAATTTGGAAAACTCAGCAGTGGCCACAGGACTGGAAAAGGTCAGTTTTCATTCCAATCCCAAAGAAAGGCAATGCCAAAGAATGCTCAAACTACCGCCCAATTGCACTCATCTCACACGCTAGTAAAGTAATGCTCAAAATTCTCAAAGCCAGGCTTTAACAGTACATGAACTGAGAACTTCCAGATGTTCAAGCTGGTTTTAGAAAAGTCAGAGGAACCAGAGAGCAAATTGCCAACATCTGTTGGATCATCGAAAAAGCAAGAGAGTTCCAGAAAAACATCTATTTCTGCTTTATTGACTATGCCAAAGCCTTTGACTGTGTGGATCACCACAAACTGTGGAAAATTCTTCAAGAGATGGGAATACCAGACCACCTGACCTGCCTCTTGAGAAACCTATATGCAGGTCAGGAAGCAACAGTTAGAACTGGACATGGAACAACAGACTGGTTCCAAATAAGAAAAGGAGTACGTCAAAGCTGTATATTGTCACCCTGCTTATTTAACTTCTATGCAGAGTACAATATGCAAAATGCTGGGCTGGATGAAGCACAGGATGGAATCAAGATTGCCAGGAGAAATATCAATAACCTCAGATAGGCAGATGATACCACTCTTAAGGCAGAAAATGAAGAGGAACTAAAGAACCTCTTGATGAAAGTGAAAGAGGAGAGTGAAAAAGTTGGCTTAAAGCTCAACATTCAGAAAACAAAGATCATGGCATCCGGTCCCATCACTTCATGGCAAATAGATGGGGACGCAGTGGAAACAGTGTCAGACTTTATTTTTTGGGCTCCAGAATCACTGCAGATGGTGACTGCAGCTATGAAATTAAAAGACGCTTACTCCTTAGAAAGAAAGTTATGATCAACCTAGACAGCATATTCAAAGGCAGAGACATCACTTTGCCAACAAAGGTCCGTCTAGTCAAGGCTATGGTTTTTCCAGTAGTTATGTATGGATGTGAGAGTTGGACTGTAAAGAAAGCTGAATGCCGAAGAATTGATGCTTTTGAACTGTGGTGTTGGAGAAAACTTTTGAGAGTCCCTTGGATTGCAAGGAGATCCAACCAGTCCATCCTAAAAGAGATCGTCCTGGGTGTTCATTGGAAGGACTGATGTTGAAACTCTAATACTTTGGCCACCTCATGCGAAGAGCTGACTCATTGGAAAAGACCCTGATGCCGGGAAAGATTGCAGGCGGCAGGAGAAGGGAACGACAGAGGATGAGATGGTTGGAAGGCATCACCAACTCCATGGGCATGAGTTTGAGTAAACTCCAGGAGTTGGTGATGGACAGGGAAGCCTGGCGTGCTGCAGTCCATGGAGTCGCAAAGAGCCAGGCATGACTGAATGACTGAATTGAACTGAAACCTCTGTGTATATTGTCTAAGAACAAACATTTACTTACATAAATACAGTACAATAATCAAAATCAGGAGCTTATCACAGATACCATACTACCCTCTAATTTACAGATATTCTGCTTTGCCTGTTATTCCAATAATGTCCTTAACAGGAAAAAAAGAAAAATCTTTTCTTCTGGTCCAAGACTCAATTCAGACTGACAAATTGCATTCAGTTCTGCAGCCAATTTAGTCTCCCTTAACTGGAACAGATTTTTAGCCTGGCTTTGTCTCAACCTTAACATTTTTGAGTACACAAGACAATTATTTTAAAAATGTTACTCAATTTTGGATTTATCTGGGTGTTTTTTTGACAGAAGAGTTTTATATACATACATAAAGAAGAAGGCAATGGCACCCCACTCCAATACTCTTGCCTAGGAAATCCCATGGATGGAGGAGCCTGGTGGGCTGCAGTCCATGGGGTCGCTAGGAGTCGGACACGACTGAGCGACTTCACTTTCACTTTTCACTTTCATGCATTGGAGAAGGAACTGGCAACCCACTCCAGTGTTCTTGCCTGTAGAATCCCAGGGATGGCGGAGCCTGGTGGGCTGCCATCAATGGGGTCACACAGAGTCGGACACGACTGACGTGACTTAGCAAATATATATATATACATAGATATATATACATACATATATATATACATGTGTATATATATATATAACCTGTATGTTGCAAAGAGTTCAAACAGAGAAGTCCTTCAAGTAGAAATAAAAAGGGTCTTCTCTAACCCCTTCACCATAAATGTTAGCAACTTGATATTTAGAACCTTTTAGAACTTCACAGTGTTGCTTAAAAATAATTTCTTTTTTTGTTTGAATATGCATTTCTAAAAGCTTAAAAACATTTCCTGGTTTCCTAGGTTGCTGAAATAACATCAGCACCTTAGAATTAAGAATAATTCCTTAAAATTATCTAAAACCCAGTTCACATGCAGTTTCCTATGATGCATGCTGCTGCTGTTGCTGCTGCTGCTGCTGCTAAGTCACTTCAGTCGTGTCCGACTCTGTGCGACCCCATAGACGGCAGCCCACCAGGCTCCGCTGTCCCTGGGATTCTCCAGGCAAGAACACTGGAGTGGGGTGCCATTGCCTTCTCTGCTACAATGCATGCTGCTAAGTAACTTCAGTCGTGTCCAACTCTGTGCGACCCCAGAGACGGCAGCGCAGCAGGCTCCCCCGTCCCTGGGATTCTCCAGGCAAGAACACTGGAGTGGGTTGCCAGTTCCTTCTCCAATGCATGAAAGTGAAAAGTGAAAGTGAAGTCGCTCAGTCGTGTCCGACTCCTAGCGACCCCATGGACTGCAGCCTACCAGGTTCCTCCATCCATGGGATTTTCCAGGTGAGAGTGCTACGATGCATAATGCCCCATAATTTTCTGAACATTTCCAGAAATGTCTTGTAGAGTTTATTTGTCCATACCAAGATTCAGTCCATAGTCAGATATGTGTAATTGGTTGCTACATCCTCCAACTCTCTTTTCTTCCTTAGAGATCATAATGTTGAATGGTAAGAAATAGCATGGAAAGAGAGTACCAATCTTTTTTTTTCTAATGTATTGGGGTATAGTTGCTTTACCATGTTGTATTAGTTTCTGCTGTACAGTGAAGTGTGTCAGCTATATGTATACACATGTCCCCTCCCTCTAGGACCTCCCACCCCACCCCTCCCATCCCACCTTTCTAGGTCACTACAAAGCTGTGACTGAGAAGGCAATGGCACCCCACTCCAGTACTCTTGCCTAGAAAATCCCATGGATGGAGGAGCCTGCTAGTCTGCAGTCCGTGGGGTCGCGAAGAGTTGGACACGACTGAGTGACTTCACTTTCACTTTTCACTTTCCTGCATTGGAGAAGGAAATGGCAACCCACTCCAGTGTTCTTGCCTGGAGAATTCCAGGGACGGGGGAGCCTGGTGGGCTGCCGTCTATGGAGTCGCACAGAGTCGGACACAACTGAAGTGACTTAGCAGCAGCAGCAGCAGCACAGAGCTGCGAGCTGAACTCCGTGTGATTACAGCAAGCTTCCTCTAGCTATCCGTTTTACACCTGGTACTGTATATGCGTCAGTCCCAAGCTCCCAGTTCAGCCCCGCCTCCTTCCTCTCCCCAACCCGTGTCCACACAGCTGTTCTCTACAAGAAAATATCAGTCTTTAATGTTGACCTTGGGAGTGTGTCGAGAGTAAATATTCGGCTGAGGTTCCAAAGGCTCAGAGGTCATTCTTAGGGCAGCAGTGAGAGCCTGCACCTCTGTGGACCGGGCGGGTGACTCAGAACATGGCTGTTCAGGTAGATCACCTCTCCATGCTCTCATCTTCTGTTTTGCAACGCAAATAAATTACCTGGCCTCAGGGTTTTGTTAAAAAAAAAAGGTCATCATTGATTAAATATAAAGTATCAAATACAAATATACTTGCTGTATATGTCTAAAGCAGACAAAGGGAAAACTTAAGCCATAAGGAATTAGCTAATGAGAACTCAGCTCACGCAAAGGAAGAAAAATCTGTAGTCTGAAGATGTTTTCTTTTTTGATGTATTTTTCAATCTTTTTCTTTCAGCGTTTTCTCTTTCATATTATAGGGGCAGTAGGTGAGCTTGTTAGGTAGACCAGATAAATTAATGAAAGTGGAGTAACACTATATTTACAGATCTGAATGTAGTGGAAGTGCATTGACAGCTACAACAAAGGAGAGCAGACACTGAACAGTGTTTCACAAACTTTCTTTCATGTGAACAAAATGCTATGGTTATTACTTTTCAGGACTTCTCTGATGGTCCAGTGGCTAACACTCTGGGCTCCCAATGCAGAGGGCCTGGGTTGGATCCCTGGTCAGGCAACTAGATCCCACATGCTGCAAGTGAGACCTGGCAGAACCAAATAAATAAATAAGTAGGTTTTTTTTTTTTGTTTGTTTTTTTAAGAGCTAAAGCAAAAGAAGGATATTATTTTTAAAAATGTTATGGCCGTTACTTTTAAAGGAGACTTCAGTTTGTTTTGAGATTTATCCTCTGAGTTTATTACCTAGAGAAAGGAATCCTTTGTTTATTACTCCTTTTGTTGTAAGCGTGTTAAAAAGCCTAAAAATGAGACATAATTAATAATGACTTATGGACATTTGTACTAGGTTGAATAGTGTCCCCCCAAATACGTATTTGCCCACAGCCTCAGAAGGTGACCTTATTTGGAAGTAAGGTCTTTGCAGAGATAATTAATCAAATTAAAGTGAGGTCTTTCTAGATGAGGTGGGCCTTAATTCAGTGACTGGTGTCATAAGAAGGGAATTTGGACAAGAGCACACTGAGCCAAACCAGGTAATGATGGAGGCAGTGGTCGTAGGGCTGTGTCTCAAGCCAAGGAGCCCCGAGGGTTGCTGGCAGATCCACCAGAAGTTAGAAAGAAACAAGGAAGGAGCTTCCCTGAGAGTCTATAGAGAGAGCATATCCTGGAGACACCTTAATTTGGGCTTCTGGTCTCTGCAACTATGAGAGAGTAAATTTCTGTTGTTCTAGGTCATCCAAGTTTGTCGCAATTTGCCACAGTGGCCCCAGGAACCTAACACAGCCTTGTGGTGTCCTGTTCAGCTGCACTTTGGGGAGCTGACTCATTCTAAGCAAAATTCGCCAACTGCTTTATAAACTCAGACTTCAACTTATTAGTGTGCAGGGGGAAATAGCAGGCAGAGCAACAGGCATCCCCTTGAGGTGCACCAGCCTAAATTATATAGCAGGAAGGAGAAACTAACATTAATCCAGCATCTGATATGGTTCAGGCCCCTTAGTGTCACAAATAAATAGGAAGGTAGTACTGTGATAAAGTTACAACTATGATAGGTGTCATAAATATAAACTTACAACTGTGCTTCAAAGGACTGTGGACATGAACAGTTGCTCAGTCTGGACATGGATATTAGTCGCTCAGTCGTGTCGGACTCTTTGCAACCTTATGGACTGTAGCCTGCCAGCCTCCTCTGTCCATGGGATTCTCCAGGCAAGCATACTGGAGTGGGTTGCCATGCCCTCCTCCAGGGGATCTTCCCAACACAGGGGTCAAACCCGGGTCTTCTGCACTGCAGGCAGATTCTTTACTATCTGAACCACCAGGAAAGCATGAAGGAGATCAAACAAAGTGAAGCTAAGAAAAGGAACTGGAGGAAAAAGAGGAATTAACGAGGAGAAACAGGATACAGAAGGATGGCAGGCAAGAAAGCTGATGTGTTCAAGGAACTGAAAGAGGGACTGGGGTTGGAGTTGACTTGCACAGGTGAGGCAGGAAGGGAAGAAAGCCATGACATGTGCAAGGGCACTCAGATGATGTTCAGATTTTGTGTCTTTCTCCTCAGGTCAATGAGGAGGTGTTAAGGTTTGCTATATGATGCAGCGACCTGAAAAGATGACTCTGGGGACTCCCCTGGTGGTCCAGTGGCTAGGACTTCGAGCTCCCAATGCAGGGGATGTGGGTTCGATTCCTGGTCAGGGAACTAGACCCCACATGCCATAACTAAGAGTTCACATGCCACAACTAAAGATCCTGCGTGCTGCAAGAAAGATTGAAGATCCTGTATGCTAAGACCCAGCACAGCCAAATAAATAAATATAAATAAATATTTAAAAAAAGATGACTCTGACAGCAATTGGGGTACAGGTTGGAGGGAAGGGGAGAGTTTGATGCCAGCAAAGGGTCCAGGGAATAGGAATTGACGACAAACCACACTCAGCAGACACTCTGTGAGACCCTCAGAGTAAGCAGAAGGCCAGGTCCCTTTTCCCCCAGAGCTAGGAGTTTCCCAAACCATACTTCTTCCTGTAGAGCCAGACCATAGAGTTATCCAAGCAGAAAGTAACTCAAGTGCTTATTGAGATCATGGGATTGGATGAGGACTGAGACTTTGGACTAAATTTTTACCCTTGTTACCCCAAATGACGTGAGTTCATAAAGTCGGATTTGTTATGGTATACGGTGGTGAGTGCAGCATGAGTGAATTCACCTGGCACAGGTGAAGAGTAGACACTCAACAATGTAGACATGTCCTTTCAGGTCAGAATATACACATCTAGGACATTCTTATGTGAATGTACTGACATTAATTTAACTATTTTTAAAATATTTATTTATGTATTTGGCTGCTCTGGGTCTTAGTTATGGCACGCAGCATCTTCGATCTGTGGTGTGGCATGCGGGATTTTTAGCTGTGGTATGTGAACTCTTAGTTGTGGCATGCAGGATCTAGTTCCCTAACCAGGGATCCATCCCTGGCCCCCTGCATTGGGATCATGGAATCTTAACCACTGAATCATGAGAAGTTCCCTATTTTTCGATTTATCAATAAACACCCTCTCTCCAGTACTCTTGCCTGGAAAATCCCATGGATGGAGGAGCCTGGTGGGCTTCAGTCCATGGGGTCACGAAGAGTAGGACATGACTGAGCGACTTCACTTTCACTTTTCACTTTCATTCATTGGAGAAGGAAATGGCAACCCACTCCAGTGCTCTTGCCTGGAGAATCCCAGGGACAGCGGAGCCTGGTGGGCTGCCGTCTGTGGGGTCACACAGAGTCGGACACGACTGAAGCGACTTAGCAGCAGCAGCAGCAGCTCTAGTATTCGCTATTATACCAGCAGTTTCAATGTACATCCAGGTGTCCTTCTGAGAGATTCTCCTGGGAGAACCTTAAGGGGAGGATGTCCAGGTCTAAGAGGAGGCATCTTCAACCACCGATAGATCCTTGCAACCTTCCTAAGAGACTGTTCTCGTGCCATAATTCTATCAACAGTCAAGGCGTGCCTTCATACTAACTTCAACATGGGTATGATACACACTTTCACACATGTTATCTAACTTTTGGTAAACTTTTTCCCTGGTTATAAAAGCTATTAATATATGTGTTTCAGAAGATGGAGGGAATTTCCTTCACCAGACCTCTCAAGGAAAACGCTGTGCCTGCTGGAAGGAGGTGTACGAGTAGCTGCTTGGGATGAGAGGTAATTCTTCCCTGGGATGTTCCGGTAAGAAACTCCCTCAGGAGGATGTGCGCTCAGTTGCTCAGTTGTGTCTGTCAGGCTCCTCCATCCATGGAATTTTCCAGGCAAGAATACTGGAGTGGGTTGCCACTTCATTTTCTACTGTAAGGGATCTTCCCAACTCAGGGATCAAACAATTGATCTGGATGCAGGACATGCATCTCTTGCATCTCCTGCACTGACAGGTGGATTCTTTACCACGAGGGCCACCTGGGAAGCCCTTCTGGAGGATGGACTTCTGGCTTTTTTGAGCTTGCATTTCAGAGAAAGCCCTAAGCCAGAATGGAATCATCAGCATTACAGAGGAGAGGATTCGAAGGTGGCAGGTGGAATGGGGACTCTGAGAGGAAGGTCCCAGAAGCCAGAGACAAGAAGCCTGGGCTGGAGGTAAACCCAGACACAGGGCAAGTAGAAAGGATTTTGGAAGTGAATATACCATTTCCTAGAGTTCATGAATTCTACTCTTTACTGTGTCAGTGGAACTTCCAAATACGTATTGCTATTTAACCTCTGATTAGAGATTTTGTGAGCTGGTGAGTTCTGGCCTTTGTCCCAGGAAGGCAGCTGTACAGTTTTCATGAGCTGTTTCATCACAGAGAAGACAGATTGGCTATGAGGACCAATTTCTGATGGCAAGAGTAGAAGAAGGTGAGGGAAGGTTGCCACTGAAGGATAAGGTATCTGGGACTTCCCTGCAGGTCCAGTGGCTACGACTCCCAGCTCCCAGTGCAGGGGGACTGGGTTTGATCTCTGATCAGAGAACTAGATCCTATGTACTGCAACTAAGAATTCATATGTTGCAACTAAAGATCCCTAATGCAGCAACGAAAATGGAAGATGCTGTGTGCCACAGCTAAGACCTGGCACAGCCAAATCAATTCAATAAAATAAATATTTTTTAAAAAGGGAAAAAAGAAAGCATAACTGCAGGCTTGCTATGGGTACAGTTTTAAGGACCCTTCTGAATCTGCTTTACCCTGCCTTCAAAACCCACGTAAGCAAGTGAAGGTGAGGGGATCACTTAAACGGAAGGCTTTAGTCACACCTCTGGAATGGGGCCTGGCAATCCAGCTAGAGCATCCCAGAAGGGTTTAGGCGACCGTGTGGAAGAGATGACCGAGGACAGCTGAGCGTCACCAGAAAATGAAACAAGAGCAATGGGAGAAACAGCGGGGGAAGTGTGAGAGCCACTGGGAAACCCGGGACCAAGAGCAGGGAAGGCCACCTCTACCTGGGCTGGTCAGGGGAGGCTTTACAGACAATGCAGCTCCCGAGCTGAGCCTGAAGGATGAATAGCACACCTCCACAAACAGCAGGGTGTGCAGAAGGGTGAATGCACTCCCTAGGGCAGCACTCACAAATGACCAGGAACTGGATGGCTGATAACAACAGAAATATAGTCTCCCACAGTCTGGACCAAGAGTGACCAAGATCAAGATGTTGGCAAGGTTATACCTCCCACCCCCTGGGGTTTAGGGGGAGACTCCCTTCCTTGCCTCTTCTGCCTTCTCGTGGTTGCTGGTTTCCTTGGCTTGTGGTCGCATCACTCCAGTCTCTGTTTCCATCTTCATGTGGCCTTCTCCTCTCTTGTCCCTTCAAAGCACACCTGTCGTTGAATTTGGGGCCCTCCTGGATGACTGAGCATGATCTCATCTTAAGATATTTCAATTACAGCAGCAAATTAGGTAACATTCACAGATGCCAGGGGTTGGGGGCCACCATTCAACCATCGCAGAGGGCATCATTCAGAGCATCTCTGGGAAGAACACGAACTCCTTCATAAATGACCATGATCCCAGTATCTTTCAAGTCCCATCACCCACTACTTCCCCTGACTTCAACGGGTGATTAGTTGCTTTTATTTCCACAAATGAAGGATTTCCCATACCTCTATGCTTTTGTAAATGTTGTTTCCTCTTTCCATTTTAATGACTCAAGTTGGATGCTGGAAGGAAAATCAACAGGATGGAATGGTTGTAGGGAGCAGGTTTAGAGGGTAATGTGAACAGGCTCCATGGTTCCAAATGTTCATATTTCATTTTTTGGCTGCATGCACAGCATGTAGGATTTTAGTTCCCCGACCAGGGATCAAACCCTCACTCCCTGTAGCAGAAGGGTGGGATCTTAACCACTGGACTGTCAGGAAGTCCCCAAATATTCATATTTCAACAGTAAAAGTTTCCTCTGGACAACCTAGCTATGTCCTGGAGGTCCCTTTACCACTTTGTCTGGCTTTACGTAAGTTGCAATTAAAAGGTTTATTTGTGTGACATATGAAAAGTTCCTCTCTGAAATTTGATTTCATGTTTACTCATGAATAGCAGCTGCTCTCAAAAGTGGTTCACTTTTAAGTAAATTAAAAGTTTGTCTCTGAGGATATACATATCCTAAAGGTTTATTTTGTTTTGTGTCTCAGGAGAAGTAAGTGGGGAAGAATGAGCTGGATATACATAAGGCTGCAGGTAACTTGTTTTGAACACTTTCAGTAGACTGAGAGAACAGCAGTCAAGGGGAGAAATGTTTGAATTTCAATGGGAATTGTCAACATGGAGTGAATGATAAAGACACCAGCCACAAGATCAGTGTCCTTATATCTTTCTTTTATTGCTTCATTGTAATTAAAGCCTAAAGTGAATTATGAAAATATGCAATCCAACAGCTTCTGCCTTGGATTTATGCCTGGCACGCTGTGAAACTGTGGTGTGATGATTGCTTTGTATTATGCATGTTGTACTATAAAGGAGGGACTTTAATATGTAATACGGAGTTTCCACATGATAGAAATGTATCTACCAACACAAAGGCAGTTAAAAACTGTATTGCTTATAGAAGACCATAAATAGCTGAGGAGAAATTAAGAGGCAGGGAGGAAAAGAAGCCATTGTGGGGCAGACACAGAAAAGGTGAAGAATATCTGGTACATAATTAAACACACATATTTTGGGTAGGCAAAATTCTAAGATGACGACCCAATGACCTGGTATAATCCCTCCCTTTGAAGGTGGGCAGGATCTGTGACTATGATAGGTGTCATTCCTGTGATGAGGTTGTGTATTTACCACAAAGGTTAAGGGATTTTTTTCCCATCAATTGATTTTAAATTAATCAAAAGGGAAATTACCTGGGTGGATCTGAATCAGAGGAAACTCTTGAAAGTGTCGGGTTCTCCTACTGGACTTGAAGAAGCCATCATGGGTTCTATAACTGCAAGGAAATGAATCCTGCCAGCAACCAGGTGAGGCTGGAAGAGCACTTGGAGCCTCAGGTGAGACCATCTTATAGCACTGATGCCTGATTGGAGCTTTGTGAGACCTGGAACAGAGGACCCAGCTATGCCACAGCTCCTGATCCAGAGAAACTGGGAGCTAATGAATATGTATAAATATATATATTAGGGAGCTGCATCCCAGGTGATTTGTTACACAGCATTACGCTAAGTGCTGGGGATTCAATAGTCTCCAAGACAAACACAACTCTGCCCTGCAAGAGACCCAGACAAGGAAAGAGATGACTATTGATTGAACTGTTCCCTTCTCCAGGGGATCTTCCCGACCCAGGAATCGAACCAGGGTCTCTTGCATTACAGGCGAATTCTTTACCAACTGAGCTACCAGGGAAGCCCAACCAAAGGTTCAGTTCAGTTCAGTTCAGTTGCTCAGTCGTGTCCTACTCTTTGTGACCCCATGAACCGCAGCACGCCAGGCCTCCCTGTCCATCACCAACTCCCGGAGTTCACTCAAACTCATGTTCATTGAGTTGGTGATGCCATCCAGCCATCTCATCCTCTGTCGTCCCCTTCTCCTCCTGCCCCCAATCCCTCCCAGCATCAGGGTCTTTTCCAATGAGTCAACTCTTCGCATGAGGTGGCCAAAATATTGGAGTTTCAGCCTCAGCATCAGTCCTCCCAATGAACACCCAGGACTGGTCTCCTTTAGGATGGACTGGTTGGACCTCTTAGTTTTCAATTCACTTCTCCTGTTGCCCCTTCATCAGTGCCTGTGATTCTTCCACTACAGCCCCTTGGCCATCATGCCCAAGGGGAAGGGGAATAGAGAATTCAGAAAGGAAGAGAATGGACAGGAGGGAAATCCCTTCTGGGCGGACAGGGAAGGAAAAACACATCCTGTTGGGTTCTGAGGGGTGAGGCAGAGAGCAGGGGCCGCAAGAGAAGGGGGACCACGTGGGCTGCACCCCCCTTCATCCTCCCCAAAGTGGGGGATGGTGAGAGGTTTTAAATAACCAGAAAAGCTTGGGGGAGATTTCAGAGCAGAGGGTCTGTTTCTGGGTAAATACTAGGATGTTTTCAAGTGCTCTTAGAAAAGTCCTGAATCCATTACGCTCCTACTTAGGTGGCAAACTGGAGATGGATCCAGGCAGAGGGATGCCCAGAAATGGGGCCCCTTCCCTCTCTCCCGACACTGCCCCTTCCTCCAGGCTGCCACCCGGTCAGCAGCCAGCTCGTTTGGTCCCATTTCCTTCTCTTGAGACACAAGATAAAATAAATCTTTGGGATGTTTATGTGTCCAGAGGCAAACTTATAATTTATTCAAAAAGTGAACAGCTTTCATGGGCAACTGCTATTCATGAGTAAACATGAAATCAAATTTCAGAACAGGACTTTCCACATTTGGCACAAGAGATGGTTTTCAACCAGCAGAGAACAGTGTAACTTGCAAGATGAAAAGTTTTCTCTCACTCATGAGACAAGTGGTTTGAATGTAAGAGCAGAACACTATTTGCAAATCTCTTTCTTCTTCTTTATTCCCCTTAGTGTCTGAACATAATTGGGTTATAGTTGGCCCCAAGGCAAGCAGTACCTTGTTGTTTAGTCGCTCAGTCGAGTCCAACTCTTTGCGACCCCATGGACTGTAGCCCACCAGGCTCCTGTCCATGGGATTCTCCAGGCAAGAGTTCTGGAGTGGTTGCCATGCTCTCCTCCAGGGGATCTTCCAGACCCAGGAATCGAACCAGTGTCTCCTGTGTCTGCTGCATCACAAGTGGATTCTTTACCACTGAGCCACCAGGGAAGCCTAGGGATGATGCTAAGTCCTCTGAATTTATTTTCCTTAATGGTAGAAGACACATGACACCCCTGCGGTCTGGAACCTAATTTAGGGACTGTCTACATAGCCAAAAGTAAATTCAAATGTCAGGCATACCAAGTAATTTACAATCTGACCCCACCTACTCTGCCTTTCTTATCCCCTGCATTTGGGACCCCCAATACAGAATCAGTATGGAACCAAACTGAACTGATGGGATCGGTGTAGGGGCCACACCAAGGGCCCTGCCACTCCTCATCTGGGATGCTCATTTAATGCCTCCTTGTTTCTGACAATATTAGAAACTGCCCTACTGATCTCCCTGGAATATGTCTCTGGATCAGTTCAAATGATGAATTAGTTGAGGGTGTAGGCAAAATGTTTGTGCTTGCAAACCCAGATTTTGGGCATCAGAGTCAAGCTCCTTGTCTTCTCACCTGTATGCAAATGTCAGTTTGATTCTGAGCCTGTTATTTGTAAGTAGATACCGGCTTGGCTCACAGGGATCTCTGCTTTGGGGAAATGCCATCTCGATCCACAGGTCTCAGGAGTGGACCTCTGGCAGCTGTATTTGCATCGTAGGATCCACAGTTTTTACAGCTAGTGCTTGACACCCTGTAAAGGAATCTCTTTTTCTGAAAATCTGTAACTGGGATACAGGAAGAATTAGGTCATACATATTAGGTGGCGGGAGCTGAAACTTTTAAATTTAACAAGCATGAGGCAGCCGCCTTCACTGATCATCTGCAGGTGATGCAGAGGAAATAAATCCTTGAAGAGAAGAGTGTAACAAATTCACATGGAGATGCAGAGATAAGAGAATGAGAAAGAGATCTGGAAGCTTCGTAGACCTTAATTTCAGTTGCTTGCTGAAGCCCAGCTCAGTCATATCCCTGGTCCATGAAATAACATCGTATCCTTACAATTCCTTGCCTTTTCATTTCTTTCCTAGTCAGTTGTGAATTACAGCACACCAAGCTCATTTAATGGTGCAAATCTTCTCTCCTGTTTTAAATTACTTTCCCTCTTTCATCTTGAGCCTCCATTTTCTTACCTCAATCCCACCACTGAATAGCAATCCATTATGATTATAACACAAGTTGTTTATCCAAAAAAAATTTAATTTCCTTTTTTGCTATTTCAAAGAAAGCTGCTAACAATATTCTTCCATATGTCTACAATTGCATATAATTAAGAATCTTTAGGGTATAGTCCTTGAAGTGGAAGTTACTTGTATGTTTAACTTTACACAATAATGTCAAATTATTTTCTGAACTCATTGTACTAGCTTGTGCTCCCACCATCTAATATTCAGTTCAGTTCAGTCGCTCAGTCGTGTCCGACTCTTGGTGAACCCATAAACCACAGCACACCAGGCCTCCCTGTCCATCACCAACTCCCGGAGTCCACCCAAACCCATGTCCTCCTGCCCTCAATCTTTCCCAGCATCAGGGTCTTTTCAAATGAGTCAGCTCGTAATCAATAAAAATCAATAATATTACTAGCATTCATCATATTCCAGGCAGTCACTCACTGGTAGAAGTTTAATTTTGTCTTCTCTTGCATTCTTAGGATAAACACTAATTGGTCATGGTGTTGCAGGAAGGGTGACCCCTTCCAGGGCCCGAAACTGGGCTCTTGTCTAACACTCTGAAATGAATTGTCCGAGGAGACACATCTGCTGACAAAGCAAGAGATTTTACTGGGAAAGGGCACCTGGGTGGAGAGCAGTAGGGTAAGAGAACCCAGGAGAACAGCTCTGCCACGTGGCTCGCAGTCTCGGGTTTTATGGTGATGGGATTAGTTTCCAGGTGGCTTTGGCCAATCATTCTAATTCAGAGTATTTCCTGGTGGTGCACACATCGCTCAACCAAGATGGATGCTAGCGAGAGGGATTCTGGGAAGTGGACGGACATGCGGTGTCTCCTTTCAACCTTTCTGGAACTCTTCCTGTTGGTGGTGGCTTATTACTTCTGTATTCCTTACCAGGATCTCCTGTCATAAAACAACTCATGCAAATAGTTTCTATGGTGCCTGGCCAGGGTGGGCGGTTTCAATCAGTGTGCTTCCCCTAACAATGGTGTATCTTATTTGTAATATATTGTTGGATTCAGGTGGTTAATAGCTTATTAAAATTTTTTACATCCATGCTCAGAAGTACAAAAGACTCGGGTTTCCTTTTCTTGTCCTGATACTGCCTGGGTTTGAAATTAATTACACCAGTCTTAGGAAAAGTGTTATCCTTCTTTTTCTATTTTCTGGATGATTTATATAACGGTTATTTTCTGTTCCTCGAAAATCATTAAAACTCAACAGTAGGGACTTCCCTGGTGATCCAGTGGCTAAGACTCTGAGCTTCCAATCAGGCAGCCCGGGTTCAATCCCTGGCCAAGAAACTAGATCCCACATGCTGCAATTGAGACCCAGCCCAGTCAAATAAATAAATATTAAAAATAATAACAACAATTTTTAAAAGTAGTCTTTAAAAAATTTAACAGTAGAACCATTTGGAGCAGGCCTCTTTGTGGAGGGTAAGATTGGGGATGTCCTTGATAGCAATGTCAATTTCCTTAACTATTATTAGTCTCTTCAAATTTCTTTTCCTTCTTGTATCAGTTTTGACATTTTTGTTTTTGTTTTCAGAAAGAATCTTTTTTATCTAGATTGTCAAATACTCATTTTATTTTTATTTAAAACTGCTGTGTTTGCAGTTATTTTTCTTTTTGATTTTGTGATTTAGTTGCTTCTTATTTACTGTTTTCTTGATCAGTTTAAAAAAACCCAGCTTTTAGTTTTCTAAAAGTTGATGTTCTCTGCTTTTATTTTTATTCATTTCTTTCTTCTGATTTCTTTGGGTGTGACCTGTTGCTTATTTTCTGACTTCTTAAGCTTGTTTGTTTTCAATACTTTGGTTTTGGAGTGTTTGTTTGTTTTCTCATTTTTCTGCTTGGGACATCTTCCCCTAGATGGCTCTGTGAAGTGCTCTCCCCTCCTTCCAATTGTCATTTAAATGCCTCCTTCTCATCTGTCTTCCCTGCCCACTCTATTCAAACTTGCAATTCCTCCTCCCTCCCCATTCCCATTCCCCTCTTTATCTTTCTCTCCAGCACTTATTACCATCAACACAATGTATATTTTCCTTCTTTATTATTTATTGCCTATTTCCCCACATTAAAATATGAGTTATTTTTAATGCCCTTTGCAACAACATGGATGGACCTAGAGATTATCATACATACTGAGTGAAGTAAAAAAGAGAAAGACAAATATCATATAATACCGCTTATGCATGGAATCTAAAATTACGACACGAATAAACTTATTTACAAAACAGAAATAGACTCACAAACATAGAAAACAAACTTACGGAAAGGAAAAGGGAAGAGGAATAAGTGAGGAGTTTGGGGTTAAAACAGACACGCTACTATATTATAAAGTAGATAACCAACAAGGACCTACTGTATGGCATGGGGACCTATATTCAATAGCTTATAATAACCTATAATGGAAAAGAATTTGAAGACAAAGAATATAGGGATTTCCTTGGTGATCCAGTGGCTAAGACTCTGCACTCCCAGTGTCAGGGGCTCAATCCCTGGTCAGAGAACTAGATCCCAAGTGCTGCAACTAAGATCTGGTACAGACAAGTAAATATTTAAAATAATAATAATAGAATATATATGTGTGTGTGTGTGTAACTGAATCACTTTCCTGTGTACTTGAAACTAACCCAACATTGTAAATCAACTATATTTCAATACATTTGTTTTCTAAAAATGTGAGTTATTTTAACTTGGTAAATTTATGGGTCAATCATCATCACATCTAGAATATTTTCTTCACCCCAGAAAGTTTCCTTGTCCTGTTTATAGTAATTTCCCCTCCATTCCTGTCCCAGGCAACCACTGATTTGCTTCTGTCTTTATAAACTTGGAAGTTAGGATTTTGACTGTTTTGCTCACTGCTGTAGCCCCAGTGAAAGTGTTAGTCACTTAGTTATTTCTGACTCTTTGGGACCCCATGGACTGTAGCCTGCCAGGCCCCTCTGTCCGTGGAATTTTCCAGGCAAGAATACTGGAATCCCCTTTCCTCAGGGAATCTTTAGAGGAGCCTGGCGGACTGCAGTCCACGGGGTCACAAGGAGTCAGATACAACTGAGCAACTATTGCTACTACCACATAGCCCCAGTATCTAGAGCAATGGTGCATAACAGGTGGTCAATAAATATTTGTTAAATGAAAGTTTCAAATAATCTTATCTGCCCCCACAAAATGAGCTACCAGTTTCTAGAGATGTTGTGTTTAAAATCTCTAAAAATACCTGTTGATATGTTTTATTTCTTCCTGGGATTCTATTCATTGATGCATTATATATGTTGGAGTTATTGTTGATCTGTGATCATTATTTTATTGGTCTATTGTTCCTTTCTTCAATATGTAATATTTTTATTTATTGCTTATGACATTTAAACTTTGAATCCATTTTTTTAATATTCAAATTGCTATCTTTGTTATCTTTCAGTTCTCATGCCTTAATCTTTTCCCATCACTTTGTGTTTTATCTACCTAGATCTTTTCAAAGTGTGTCTCTTATTGTAGCTAAAACATTACTTGATCTTACTAATTTTTTTAAGACTCTGAGAGTCTCTGCTTTCTAAATGGTGAGTTCAAAATTTTCATTTGCTTCTCTTTGGCTTTTTTTTTGTGTGGCTA
Organism: Bos javanicus; assembly: GCF_032452875.1. NCBI lineage: Eukaryota > Metazoa > Chordata > Mammalia > Artiodactyla > Bovidae > Bos > Bos javanicus. The sequence continues at coordinate 15,359,091 of NC_083879.1, read as the reverse complement.
TTTTATCTTATATTTTCTATCAAGATTGCTGGGAGAAATATCAATAACCTCAGATATACAGATGACACCACCCTTATGGCAGAAAGTGAAGAGGAACTCAAAAGCCTCTTGATGAAAGTGAAAGTGGAGAGTGAAAAAGTTGGCTTAAAGCTCAACATTCAGAAAACGAAGATCATGGCATCCGGTCCCATCACTTCATGGGAAATAGATGGAGAAACAGTGGAAACAGTGTCAGACTTTATTTTTGGGGGTTCCAAAATCACTGCAGATGGTGACTGCAGCCATGAAATTAAAAGACGCTTACTCCTTGGAAGGAAAGTTATGACCAACCTAGATAGCATATTCAAAAACAGAGACATTCCTTTACCAACAAAGGTCCATCTAGTCAAGGCTATGGTTTTTCCTGTGGTCATGTATGGATGTGAGAGTTGGACTGTGAAGAAGGCTGAGTGCCGAAGAATTGATGCTTTTGAACTGTGGTGTTGGAGAAGACTCTTGAGAGTCCCTTGGACTGCAAGGAGATCCAACCGGTCCATTCTGAAGGAGATCAGCCCTGGGATTTCTTTGGAAGGAATGATGCTAAAGCTGAAACTCCAGTACTTTGGCCATCACATGAGAAGAGTTGACTCATTGGAAAAGATTCTGATGCTGGGAGGGATTGGGGGCAGGAGGAGAAGGGGACGACAGAGGATGAGATGGCTGGATGGCATCACTGACTCGATGGACGTGAGTCTGAGTGAACTCCGGGAGTTGGTGATGGACAGGGAGGCCTGGCGTGCTGCGATTCTTGGGGTCGCAAAGAGTCGGACACGACTGAGTGGCTGATCTGATCTGATCTGATCTGATACTTCAGTTTTCCAGATTCATCTCTCCTTTCCAGACTTCTACTGGGTAAATTGCATTAAGATCTTTAATTATATTTATTTTCCCCTAGCACTTTCTTGCACAAATAAAATCTCTATCTTTCCTCCACATAAGACCAGTATGATACCATATTCTTGATTTCTGGTTGGTTTCCAGCAAACCCTACTTCCTTCTCCAGCACACTGGGGATCACCTGGCTTTAGTTCAGGATTGCAGTCATCAGAGGAAAGAAAAGATCCCTCCCTCTTTCTGAGTGTGTCCTCAAGCACCAAATCACAACCACTTTCTCTCTCTCTTGTAGAGGAAGATAAGAGCTCTCAACAGTCTTTATAGGTCTCTAGGTCCATACACTTTTTCTCTACAGCATTTATTAGCATCAAAATTCTATATATTTTACTTTTTTATTATGTCTCATCCTATTAGAATGTCGAGCTCTTTTAATTTTAATAAATTTACAAAATTGTTTCAGCATAATTGTAATCCTATCAGGGCAGGGCTGGACTGGGAGAGGAAGCTAGCGGTCTTTGCGAGTTTGCCTACTTCTGATCTTATTGCTGAGGCCAGCTTGAATTGCTTCTTGTTAGCTGCAGCCACAGAGTCCTAAGAGTGGCAACTGTCAATTTGCATATCATAGAATTCAGTTTGTAGGCACCAGGTTTTGTGGATATTTATAGAAACTTTGTTCATAATTGCCAAAGCTCGGAAACAATCAAGATGTCCTTTAATAGGTGAATGGGTAAATAAACTGTAGTACTTCCAGACCATGGAATATTATTCAGCACTAAAAAGAAATAATCTATCAAGTCAGGCAAAAACGTGGAGGAAACTTAAATGCACGTACATCATTATACATTGATCCAAACCCATAAAATGTATAACACCAGGAGTGAATAAAAAGGTAAGCTAAGGACTGTGGGTGATCATGACGTGTCAATGCAGGTTCATCTTTGGTTAAAAGAATATACTATTCTGGTGAGTGATGTTGATCAGGGGAGGCTATGCATGTGTAGGGTATATGAGAAATATCTGTATCTTCCTCTCAATTTTGTTATAAACTTAAACCTGTTTGAAAACAATAAAGCCTCAAAAAAGAAAACAAACAGTAAATGAAAGCCTACAGAAGGCTTAGAAAGTGACCACAGAATGGTGATATTATACATACCCTTTTTTTTTTTGGTATTAATTTTATTCTATTTTCTGTATAACTTTAAGTACATAAAGGTTTATTTCCACAGGCCTCAGGAAATGGGTAGAAATCACAGGACAATCTCTCTCCCACCAAAAAAAAAGTTGCATATTTTGGTAAAGTGTCTGTCCTAGAGGAAAAACTGAAAGTTGCATTAGCAAGGTTGTGCAAGACTTTTACACAAGACCTAAAACAGCCTGCAGTGGAGATTTTTAGTCCTTTGTTCAGGTGCCCAGACAGAAGCCAAAAGTTGTGAGTATGAGAGGGCCATGGAAGCAGTGAAGATGGAAGACGGGCACCTAGAATGGAAGGAGAAAGGGAGCCAGATTTCTGGGAATGGTGCAGTTTTCCTTTTTTTTCACTCTTTTAAAGTCATCTCTGTAGGAAGGTGCTGGGCAGGGGCCCAAGAGAGAAAGGGTCCGAGACTCCTTTAGCTGGCCTGGATGCAGGGCACCACCACAGCAGCCTCCACAGGACAACCTACGGCCAGGTTTGGCCAGGTGTGGGATGGAATGCAGAAGAAAAGGAATGCTCGTAGGAAATCATTTTGCTAGGAATGCTAGATGGCCAAGTTTCAGCCTTTGGTCCCGTGCAATCCTTGCCACACTTGTCAATAGTGATAATTAGTTTAAGTTAGAAGAACTAACTAGGATCAGCTTCTGTTACCTTCACACTCGTTGTTAGAAAAAGGTTAACTTGTGTGAACATTCTGACCTGTTAATTCCTGGGACTGCTATAGTCTTCCCAAAAGACTATTTGTTGGTCAAATAACCCCAAAGGCTGAAAGCTAAAACACACCTGTCCTGGCCTGCAGTTGCTTAAGAATGGATTGGTGGTGTGGTTGAGCTGATATGAAAGAGCTGCACCTTCCTGCGGAAGATCAACTGACCTGCTATCCCACCCCAAATCTCAGCCTGAGGTATATTTCAGTGAAGGCAGGTAGCTGTGCTTCTCAAAGCAGAGAAGCAGTTTAAGAGCAGAAAGGTAGAGGAAATCTAAAAAAGAACCGTCTTGATACAGATTTATCCCATGGTGTGAGGGAGAGGACAAGGAACCCCGTGGCACTTTGCTTATCCAGCAATTTCTGTCACTGTGGTGACCAACTTCTGCCCATTCCATAGGGTCTTAAACTGCTCAGCGACTGGGAACTCATTGAAGTCACTGCCTTCTGTAGGAATGACATTCATCTCAGAAGATTTGGCACTGACTATCTCACAATCCAGGGAGTTCTTGCTCAGGTAAACGTGGCAGCCATCTGTTTTGTTGATGGAAATGGTTGGCACTTTACCCATTACCTGAACTGTGACATCCTTACTATTGATTATCTCCACAATGCCCACCACGTCTCAAACACCAGACCAAGTTTCTTACAGTTATCTACAGTAATGGAGTTAATTTTGCCCTTGATCTGCAATGTCGAGTTCACACACTTGAATATGTAAGCCACCTGTTTCAGCTCTGTATCCTCTATCACCAGGTTGGAAACATTCTCCTGATTTTCCACTCTCCACTTCTTGCCCTCCAGTTCAAGTAGGGCTGGTTCCTTCTTTGTGACTGGTTTGGGGGATCTGGTTTAGATGCAGAGAAGGGTTTGGGGCCACTTCGTATCAGACCACTCTGAGCCTTCAAGGCAGGGTTCTTGTGAGTCTTCATGTCATCAGATACGTGTTTCAGGGCATGTGTGATGCTCTCCCCCTGATTAATCTGCGCAAACAGTGCTGAGCGTGAAGCAGAGTCATCTGAGCCTGAACTGGTGGGGACTGGCGGGGGGAGGTGGACCTGGTTGGGGGGAGGAGGAGGACCAGATCCAGCAGAGGGTCCAGATGGCAAGCCACTCAGTTCTTTTGCCACAGGCCCCGTTCTGCTCCAGGCCAGTCCAGTGGTATGGAACTCCTTAATGTAAGCCTGCAGCTCTGTCCATATACTCAAGTAAGCTTTGACCCAGTCCACATGCTTTTTATCCACATTTTTGTACTCCTTGAGGACTCGATTTGTATAAAACATGGCAGCATCATTCATTTCCTTCACATAGGGACCAGGCTTGGGAGCCATAGCCACCCAACCCAGGGCCTGGATACTTTCGCTGACAGCTGACAGGTGATTGAACAACTTGCTGCCTCGGTTCTTCTCCCGGAAGGTCACCACTTCTTGGATCTGCTCGGAGATGGGTGCCAACAAGTCAGAAAGCTTGTTGCCTGCTGGCTGCTGGCACTGAGAGGCTGTAACCAAGAGAGCTCGCTCTAACTTCAGACCTGTGTGGACCATCTCCGCATGTTTCTGCACATCTCCCCCACTCTCTTTACTGATCTTGAGGTACTCTGCCACAGGACCGGCCAGCAGTGAGTCAAATGCTTGCACATATGGAGTCGTTCCTTTTGCAGCACTGTCTCCACAGTGTGTGTCAGAGGCATGGGAGACTGCCTCCAGGCGGCCCACCACTCTCTCCAATCTTTCTACCAGATTTCGCATGTCAGCCATAATGTACCACCTCAGACTTCTGTCTCACCTCCGGACCGCGATTGGCCTCTCTCTACTTCCGGCAAGAACCGCCCAGCAACCTTCGCGCCTATACATACCCATTTTTTTAAAAGGAGTATCTTTTAAGCTAAATGGTAAGTCATTACTGTTTGCTTATCTTGAAAGGTGCTCTAATACAAGAGCTCTACAGTCTCACTTCCCCTCTCATGTACTGTATTCACATGTTCTTGGACAAATTATGGGCTGGGCGAAATCCTGCAGTACAAACATCTGCTAAACTGTTTAACTCGGTTATTCATCAGACTTATGTGATTGCAGAACCCTTCTGTCATGAAAAACATATCATCATGAGAACAACTTCTATGGAGCTTACAGTTATAGACAGCTCACTCCTCATCAAAAAACACTGAGCGCCCACTACGCAGCAGGCGCTCTGCCAGGAGATGGTAGGAAGAGTCAGGCCTCCTTTTTTTTTTTTTTTCACACTTAACACACCAGCAGGGGAGCCAGACACTACTCAAATAATCATCAAACACATTATTTAAAACTGCAATAAGTGCGATGAAAGAGAAATGCAGGAAACTTGAGAGAATAGCACTTAGACTAGGAGAGAGTCAGGGAAGATCTTTTTTGACAAAGTGGTATTTAAGCTGAAGTCTGAAAGATGGATAGGAGCCAACGAAGTATTGAGTGAGGAGAAGCGTACTGGGCAGGAAGGAAGAATGGGGTGTGTACGTAGGGGATATCAAAAATATTTATTAATTTATGGGGAAAGATCAAGGTCTCAGGTTTAGACATGATGACATTGAGATGCTGTGACAAAAATAAGAACTATGTGTTTGGTCTCTGCTCCCGGTTCTTGGCACAGAGCTTCTAAAATCTTCATAACTTCCTTTTTATTCACAGTCAGTCCTTCTGCCTCACTTGCATTTATGCTAATGCAGTGATGCTTGGAGGATAGGGGTGGCTGCCAGAGGAACTAACCTTGTGACCGAAGTGTTGGAACTTTGAGCTCCCCACCTGTCTCTGGGGAGGAGTGTGGGGCTGGAGATTGAGTTAATCATCAATGGCCAATTAATTAGTCAACCATGCCTATGTAATGAAGCCTTAATAAAAATTCCTAAACAACAGGGTTTAGAGAGCTTCTAAGTTGGTGAATACATGGAGGTGTTGGTGAGGCAGGAGGGAAGGGGGCAAGTTCAGTTCAGTTCAGTCACTCAGTCATGTCCAACTCTATGTGACCCCATGGACTACAGCACGCCAGGCTTCCCTGTCCCTCACCAACTCCCAGAGCTTGCTCAAACTCATGTCCATCGAGTCAGGGATGCCATCCAACCATCTCATCCTCTGTCGTCCCCTTCTCCTCCTGCCTTCAATCTTTCCCAGTGTCAGGGTCTTCTCCAAGGAGTCAGTTCTTCATATCAGGTGGTCAAATATTGGAGTTTCTTCAGCATCAGTCCTTCCAATGAATATTCAGGACTGATCTCCTTTAGAATGGACTGGTTGGATCTCCTTGCAGTCCAAGGGACTCTCAAGAGTCTTCTCCAACACCACAGTTCAGAAACATCAATTTTTCAGCACTCAGCTTTCTTTATAGTCCAACTCCCAGATCCATATATGACTACTGGAAAAACCATAGCTTTGATTAGATGGACCTTTATTGGCGAAGTACTGTCTCTACTTTTCAATATGCTGTTAGGCTTCCCTTGTAGCTCAGGTGGTAAAGAATCTGCCTGCAGTGCAGGAAACCGGGGTTCGATCCCTGGGTTGGGAAGATCCCCTGGAGAAGGAAATGGCAACCCCCTCCATTATCCTTGCCTGGAAAATCTCATGGACAGAGGAGCTTGGTGGGCTGCAGTCAATGGGGTTGCATGACTAAGTGACTAACACTTACTTACTTACTAGGTTTGTCATAGCTTTTCTTCTAAGGAGCAAGCATCTTTTAATTTCATGGCTGCAGTCACCATCTGCAGTAATTTTGGAGTTCAAGAAAAGAAAGTCTTTCACTGTTTCCATTGTCCCCCCATCTATTTGCCATGAAGTGATGGGGCCGGATGCCATGATCTTAGTTTTCTGAATGTTGAGTTTTAAGCCAACTTTTTCACTCTCCTCTTTCACTTTCATTAAGAGGCTCTTTGGTTCTTCTCCACTTTCTGCTATAAGAGTGGTGTCATCTGCATATCTGAGGTTATTGATATTTCTCCTGGCAATCTTGATTCCATCTTGTGCTTCATCCAGCCCGGCATTTTGCATGATGTACTCTGCATATAAGTTAAATAAGCAGGGTGACAATATTCAGCCTTGACGTACTCCTTTCCCGATCTGAAGCCAGTCTGTTGTTCCATGTCCATTTCTAACTGTTGCTTCTTGACCTGCATACAGATTTCTCAGGAGGCAGGTCAGGTGGTCTGGTATTTCCATCTCTTGAAGATTTTTCCACAGTTTGTTGTGATCCACACAGTCAAAGGAGTTGACATAGTCAATAAAGCAGAAGGAGATGTTTTTCTAGGCACAACCATTAAAAGAATGACAGCCTTTGAGGATATGACAGAAACTGGTTAGAACTAACTAGGTCCAAGACGGCAGAAGATTCGACTTCCAATAGACTTTGAACTCATTATACACTCATTGTTATATATTCAGTTCAGTTCAGTCGCTCAGTCGTGTCCGACTCTTTGCAACCCCATGAATAGTAGCACACCAGGCCTCCCTGTCCGTCACCAACTCCCAGAGTTCACTCAAACTCACGCCCATCGAGTCAGTGATGCCATCCAGCCATCTCATCCTCTGTCATCCCCTTCTGCTCCTGCCCCCAATCCTTCCCAGCATCAGAGTCTTTTCCAATGAGTCAACTCTTCACATGAGGTGGCCAAAGTACTGGAGTTTCAGCTTTAGCATCATTCCTTCCAAAGAAATCCCAGGGCTGGTCTCCTTTAGAAGGGACTGGTTGGATCTCCTTGCTATTAGCTTATGCTAAATGCTACCCGCCAGCACCATGGCAGTTCTTGACATTGACTGTGAAAGGCCAAAAAGTGGGTGGGGGCCAATTCCAGGATATCTCTGCCCCTGCCCCCAAAATAGTTTGAATAATCCTTGCACTTGTTGGCCTATGAAATTGCCCAGCCTATGAAACTAACCATCCCCACACTGTGGGGCCTTGTTTGCCACGCTGTGTGGAGTGTGTTTTTCCCAAGGCTGCTCTCACTTTCTGAGATGGACCGCCTATAGGTCCGCCTATAGGATGTGTATCTCTCTAAATAAATCCACTTCTTACCTACCACTTTGTCTCTCACTTTATACTTTCTGCACAGAGACATAAAGAACCTGAGCTTCAATAACTCATGTCGTTTCTGTGGGGAGATGGTGGGTTTGCATCCCACTGAGATGCAATGGAGTTCAAGTCTCATATGAGATACAGTTTTGTTAGGGAACCATTGACAGAAATTGTCTGCCTTGGCCAGGCACCATATAACAGCTTGCATGAGTTGTCTCACAAACGGAGGGAGAATTCGGGAGGGGCCGAAAGGAGAGAGGAGACATGAGTCCATAATATGTCCTGCCAACCTTCCAGAAACCCTCACGCTGGAATTCACCTTGGCTGACAGATGTTTGCGCCACCAGGAAGGACCCAAGTCCAACCACATACGGGCAACTAGCAAGATGATTGGCCAAAGACAACCAGGAAAACTGATGCCATTGCCATAAAACCTGAGGCTGTGAGCCACATGGCAGAGCAGTTCTCCTGGGTTCCCTTAACCTGCCCTTCTCCACCTGGGTACCCCTTTCCAATAAAGTCTTGGGCTTTGTCACGTCAGTACATGTGTCTCCTTGGACAATTCATTTCTGACTATTAGACAAGAGCCCACTCTCAGGTCCTAAAGGGGTCCCCTCTCTGGTAACAGTTTCACAGAGAGAGTGGCACACCCAGAAAGGGCATGGAAGCTGCACACTCACACCCCTCACTCCTCCCCTTGCCTTCTGCATCTCTTCCATTCGATTGTTCCTGAGTTGCATCCTTTACAATCAACCAGTAATAGTAAGTAAAATGTTCCCCTGAGTTCTGTGAGCCATTTTTTCTACCAAGTTATACACCTCAAAGAAGGTTCTGAGAACCCTGACTCTAGCTGATTGGTCAGAAGAACAACAGGGGGTAACCTGGGCCTGTGACTGGTGTCTGAATCGGGGACTGAACCCTTAAATTGTGGCATCTGATGCTAACTTCATGTAGAGTGTCAGAGTTGAAATGAATTGCAGGATACCCAGTTGATGTCTACAGATGAATCACGATGAATTGCAGGATACCTAGTTGATATCTACAGAGAACTGGAAAATTGGCGTGAGAAAAGAACTTAGACTTTTGGTGTCAGAATTGTGAGTCCAGAAATTCTTTTTCTCCTTTTAGATGCTCAGGAGATATCTAAGGGGAGATACTGTAGGTAACTGTAAATTAGCCTGAAGCTCAGAAAATAGATTTAGGCTAAAATAGTTAAATTATAATTTGCTAATATTTCAATGCAAAGATGGGCTCTATAAAGGACAGAAATGGTATGGACCTAACAGAAGCAGAAGATATTAAGAAGAGGTGGCAAGAATACACAGAAGAATTGCACAAAAAAGATCTTCATGACCCAGATAATCATGATGGTGTGATCACTCACCTAGAGCCAGACATCCTGAAATGTGAAGTCAAGTGGGCCTTAGAAAGCATCAATACGAACTAAGCTAGTGGAGATGATGGAATTCCAGTTGAGCTATTTCAAATCCTGAAAGATGATGCTGTGAAAGTGCTGCACTCAATATGCCAGCAAATTTGGAAAACTCAGCAGTGGGCACAGGACTGTAAAAGGTCAATTTTCATTCTAATCCCAAAGAAAGGCAACGCCAAAGAATGTTCAAACTACCTCACAATTGCACTCATCTCACACGCTAGTAAAAGAATGCTCAAAATTCTCCAAGCCAGGCTTCAACAATACGTGAACCGTGAACTTCCAGATGTTCAAGCTGGTTTTAGAAAAGGCAGAGGAACCAGAGAGCAAATTGCCAACATCCTCTGGATCATCGAAAAAGCAAGAGAGTTCCAGAAAAACATTTATTTCTGCTTTATTGACTATGTCAAAGCCTTTGACTGTGTGGATCACAATAAACTATGGACAATTCTGAAAAAGATGGGAATCCCAGACCACCTGATCTGCCTCTTGAGAAACCTGTATGCAGGTCAGGAAGCAACAGTTAGAACTGGACATGGAACAACAGACTGGTTCCAAATAGGAAAAGGAGTCCGTCAAGGCTGTATATTGTCACCCTGTTTATTTAACTTCTATGCAGAGTTCATCATGAGAAACGCTGGGCTGGAAGAAGCACAAGCTGGAATCAAAATTGCCGGGAGAAATATCAATAACTTCACATATGCAGATGACATCACCCTTACAGCAGAAAGTGAAGAGGAACTAAAAAGCCTCTTGATGAAAGTGAAAGTGGAGAGTGAAAAAGTTGGCTTAAAGCTCAACATTCAGAAAATTAAGATCATGGCATCTGGTCCCATCACTTCATGGGAAATAGATGGGGAAACAGTGGAAACAGTGTCAGACTTTATTTTTTTGGGCTCCAAAATCACTGCAGATGGTGATTGCAGCCATGAAATTAAAAGACGCTTACTCTTTGGAAGGAAAGTTATGACCAACCCAGATAGCATATTGAAAAGCAGAGACATTACTTTGCCAACAAAGGTCCGTCTAGTCAAGGCTATGGTTTTTCCAGTGGTCATGTATGGATGTGAGAGTTGGGCTGTGAAGAAGGCTGAGCGCCAAAGAATTGATGCTTTTGAACTGTGGTGTTGGAGAAGACTCTTGAGAGTCCCATGGACTGCAAGGAGATCCAACCAGTCCATTCTAAAGGAGATCAGTCCTGGGATTTCTTTGGAAGGTATGATGCTAAAGCTGAAACTCCATACTTTGGCCACCTCATGGGAAGAGTTGCCTCATTGGAAAAGACTCTGATGCTGGGAGGGGTTGGGGGCAGGAGGAGAAGGGGACGACAGAGGATGAGATGGCTGGATGGCATCACTGACTCGATGGACGTGAGTCTGAGTGAACTCCTGGTGTTGGTAATGGACAGGGAGGCCTGGTGTGCTGCAGTTCATGGGGTTGCAAAGAGTCAGACATGACTGAGGGACTGAACTGAACTGAAAATTTCAATAAAAATTTATTAAAATTATATTAATAGTAACTGAAAAAAATCACTGGTGGGTATTGAGAAATTAATTACCCACATTTTGTGTCTACTCTAACCAGGGGGGAAAATATCTGAGTGTGCCTTTAATTTAGTCTTATTTTCCTTAAAAAAACAAAGCTTATTCTAGTGATTAACATTCTTAAAGCCTCCAGGAGTCCCAGCTGGCAGCCATAGTAGCTGTTTCAAAGCCAAACAGGAGAAGTGTTTGTGTCTGCTTAAAAATGGAGCAATTAATGATGTGGGAAAAATATTTTTCCTTTATTTGCTTTTCAACATGATGGCTTTGCATGATAAAGGATAGAGGAGTGTTAAGACTGAATACGAATGCCGCAGGGGGAAAAATATGTGAGCTGATAGGTCTGTATTATATAAAGAATGCTCAGATGTTTAGCAGATATGCTGCAAAGACCAAGATGGCATCTTAAAGCATTAGAGAATTCTTGAATTAAAACTCCTGGAAAATGATAACATCCACGAGGAGCTTTGGACATCTCAACAATACTATTAATAATAAGAATTGGGAAACTAGGTTGTTGCAAGGTGATGTGCTGGAAAAATTTTCCTGGTAACAAAGCAATGGTGAGATTTTTTTTTTTCCTAGGTAGGGAACATGGGAATATGGGGTCTAGCAGGATTGAAGATAAGAAGTGCTTGACCCATATCCATTTTACTTTTTAAATTTATTAAAAAAATTTTTTTTTCACATCCTCTTTAAATACTTCCTATTCAATCTTGAGCTCTCAGCTAAACTTCAAGGAAACCTAACTTGATCACCAGCCATCCCCTTTCCCTCATTCAGATGAGGCCTCTGTCATAGGTGTTCAAAGAACCCAGTCGTTCTTTCACAGCAGGTGATACTATTGTAATCAAATCTTCCATTGTGGGGACTTCCTTGGTGGTCCAGTGGTTAAAAACCCACCTTGCAATGCAGGGGACTGCGGTCGGATCCCTGGTCTGAAAACTAAGGGCCCCGCACAGGCGCAACTAGAGAAGCCTCTGCACTGCGACTAGAGAAAATCCTGCACGCCGAAACAAAGAACCAGGGCAGCCAAAGTTGTAAAAATAGATAAATTTAAAAGAATTAATCATTCATTGTGTATAGGTGTAGAGATAGTCCACGGCTCAGGTGAGCCAGAAATATGACTTAATGTCTATTTCAAGATCCCATTCAACCATGGTGGTAGAAATACAGTTGCAGTCAACTTGGGGAGCCCCAAAGTTTCAGTAGTTCTGAAGGGCTAAAGGGCTATAGGGCTTCCTTGCTGGCTCAGCAATAAAGAATCTGCCTGCAATGCAGGAGCTGTGAGTATGATCATCGGGTTGGGAAGATCTCTTGGAGAAGGAAATGGCAACCCACTCCAGGATTCTTGGCTGGAGAGTCCCATGGACAGAGGAGCCTGATGGGCTTCAGTCCATGAGGTCACAAAGAGTTTGACACAACTGAGCACGTGCAAAGGCCTATAGTTGGAGAGAGGAGGGCGGGGAAAGGAAGTGCTGAGGGTGGTTATTTTGCCTTGAGTTTCATCTGTCCCTGAAGCTCTCTGCTAAGATACCCAGAGTCCTACCTGGTTCCGTTTCCTTAGGCCCCTCGGTGTTGAACAACAGCCATCAGAGAGAGCCTTGGAAATGTGGTGTCCAGGGGCAATGAACACAGCCTGACCTTTTCAAACAGAGAAAGCAAGGAGAGGCAAGGAAATCACTAGAGAGAGAAAACATTGGTAAATATTTTAAAAACAGTAGTTCAAACATATATTTACTCTTTGGGAATGTGTAGTGAAAGTTATGTGGGAGATATAATTTGCCAGTCCTTACTGGCTCTGTAAGTCTAGTGTGGGAGCTTAAATTTCTTAAAAAAAAAAAAAAGTCAAGAAGTCAAGGGAAACAAATTTAAAAATATTATCCCAAAGGTGGAAGCAGACCAAGTGTCCACTGGGGAATAAATAAAATATTTACACATACAATAAGGTATTGTTTGGCCTTCCGAAGGAAGGAAATTCTATCACACGATACAATATGGATGGACCCTGAGGACATTATGATCAGTCAAATGTCACTCATAAAAACACTTACTGTACCATTTCACTTACAGTGTTTGAATTTGAGTGTAGTAAAATTCATAGAAACAGACAGCAGAGTGGTGGTTTCCAGGGGTTGGGGGAGAAAGGAGTGGGAAGTTGTTTAATGGGTATGGATTTGCAGTTCTGCAAGATAAAAAGCCTCTTGATGAAAGTGACAGTGGAGAGTCAAAAAGTTGGCATAAAGCTCAACATTCAGAAAACGAAGATCATGGCATCTGGTCCCATCATTTCATGGGAAATAGATGGGGAAACAGTGTCAGACTTTATTTTGGGGCTCCAAAATCACTGCAGATGGTGACTGCAGCCATGAAATTTAAAGACGCTTACTCCTTGGAAGGAAAGTTATGACCAACCTAGATAGCATATTGAAAAGCAGACATTACTTTGCCAACAAAGGTCCATCTAGTTAAGGCTATGGTTTTTCCTGTGGTCATGTATGGATGTGAGAGTTGGACTGTGAAGAAGGCTGAGCACCAAAGAATTGAGTGCCTTTGAACTGTGGTGTTGAAGAAGACTCTTGAGAGTCCCATGGACTGCAAAGAGATCCAACCAGTCCATTCTGAAGGAGATCAGCCCTGGGATTTCTTTGGAAGGAATGATGCTAAAGCTGAAACTCCAGTACTTTGGCCACCTCATGCAAAGAGTTGACTCATTGGAAAAGACTCTGATGCTGGGAGAGATTGGGGGCAGGAGGAGAAGGGGACGACAGAGGATGAGATGGCTGGATGGCATCACTGACTCGATGGACGTGAGTCTGAGTGAACTCCGGGAGTTGGTGATGGACAGGGAGGCCTGGCGTGCTGCGATTCGTGGGGTGGCAAAGAGTTGGACATGACTGAGCGACTGAACTGAACTGAACTGAACTGAATAGAAGAGTTACGAAGATGGATGTTGTTGATGGTTAAACCACATTGTGGATGTACATAATACCACTGAATTGTACACTTAGAAATGGTTAACTACACTCCTGCATACAGGCTGCTTCATTAAGACACACAAGGCAGTGGCTTAAACAAGTTTTACATTATATGTATTTTAATCACAATAAAAAAAAACCCAAACACACCTGTAATTAGTTGTTAATATCTTTCCCTAGAGCTAGAGTGGTTTCTCCTCCGTCTTGTTTACCACTGTGTGTTCACCGTCTAGAATGGTGCCTAGCATACTGGAGTCACTCCATAAATATTTGCCAAGTGAATAAATGGTCTTGGGAGTGGGATTTGGGGGCAGAGTATGCCTCAGGAAAGCAGTATTCCATATAATGAGCCACCTAGAAAAAACTGACAGGGGACTGAGAAATTTGCTACTGATACTATTCAGTTGCCATAGTGCCTGGTGTTTGTGAACATGTATCTTGATTAAAAATATTGCATATTAAAAAGAAGAGACATTACTTTTACAGACAGAGATCTGTCGAGTCAAAGCTATGGTTTTTCCAGTAGTCATATATGGATGTGGGAATTGGACTGTAAAGAAAGCTGAGCGCCAAAGAATTGGTGCTTTTGAACTGTGGTGTTGGAGAAGACTCTTGAGAGTCCCTTGTACTGCAAGGAGGTCCAACCAGTCCATCCTAAAGGAGATCAGTCCTGGGTGTTCATTGGAAAGACTAATGCCAAAGATGAAACTCCAATACTTTGATGACTTGATGCGAAGAACTGACTCATCAGGGAAAAGACCCTGATGCTGGGAAAGATTGAAGGCAGAAGGAGAAGGGGATGACAGAGGATGTGATGGTTGGATGGCGTCACTGACTCGATGGACATGAGTTTGAGCAAGCTGGTGTTGGTGATGGACAGGGAGGCCTGGTGTGCTGTGGTCCATGGGTTCTCAAAGAGTTGGGCACGACTGAGCGACTGAACTGACTGATTGATCTTGATTAAATATAGAAATAGGAAAAAACAAGTATATTACATTCCTGTAGTCACATTCTTAATCATTTGGTCCCTTGCAGAATAGGGCTTCTTTCTCATGAAACTTTTAAATTGACTATGATTTTTCCCCCCAGTTTTGTACTACTTATTTTATTTTCACAGCTAAGTACAAATGACTGACATTTTAGCACGTCAGACCTAAAATGATCACCCGTGTGTGTGCGCTCCATTGTGTCCGACTCTTTGTGACCCCATGGACTGTAGCCCACCAGGCTCCTCTGGTAAAATGTAGTCTGGACTGCAGGGAGATGGGGTGTTGCAACGAGAGGAGAAGGACTTGCCCTCTGTGTTTGCTCCCTTTTTCCGTCAGTATCAGTATCAGTATCGGCTTCCCTGGTGGTTCAGACGGTAAAGCATCTGCCTACAATGCGGGGGACCCAGGTTTGATATCTGGGTAGGAAAGATGCCCTGGAGAAGGAAATGGCAACCCACTCCAGTATTCTTGCCTGGAAAATCCCATGGACCGAGGAGCCTGGTAGGCTACATACAGTCCATGGGGTCGCAAAGAGTCGGACACGACTAAGCGACTTCACTTCACCCCATGACAAAACCCCTCCAAATCTCTGTATGTGATTCTGTGAGCATGGAGGAAAATGTGGGAGGATGGGTACTTGGTTGGTGATCTGTTTTGTGTGTGTCTTAGTGAAGGAATGGCTGGTGTTACAAGGGAGGGAGAAAAAGGGGAAAGGAAGGCGGAAACCAGGTAGAAAAGAAAAAAGAGCATTGTACCAAAATACTAATAATAGCACATGATACATATTGATGTAAAATTATATGTGCTATAGACTAAATTAAGTTTAAAAAATTGTGCGGGGACTTCCCTGGGGGTCCAGTGGTTAAGATTCCTGGCTTCCACCACAGGGGGCACAGACGGGCTGGATTCCTGGTCAGGGAACTAAGATCCTGAGTGCCAAACAGCGTGGCCAAAAAAAATTATGCAGGTCTTTCCCCAGGTCAAGTGCTGCTCTTTAGCTTTGAGCCATCATTTCTGAAATGTTCATATTAGTGACAGATGGAAAGACAACCTTAAGCTATCTCTAAGAGAAGTCAAGACTCTTGATCATGCCTGGCTTTCCCCTCTCCCAGCTGTGATGGGGGAAGGGCCTGCTGCCTGGCATGGGGAAAGTCAAATTACTTATTTATAATAATAGAAATTAAGGTGGTCCTGAGGACCTTACAAGAAGCTCCCAGAGGTAAAAACATGAAAATGGAGTGAGAGGAAGAAGTATGAAAAAAAAACAAACAAACCAAACTCCTGGAGGGTACTATCTTTTATTTACTCTGAGATCTAACACAGATCCAGGGAGTATGACACTTTCATCGGTGTTCCTCTACATGATCTGTGATATACGATGTAAGGGGTATAGAGAAGAGGTGGATGGTGTGAGCAAACATCATGGGGTGGTGTTTCCAGGCTTGCAACCTGGGGTCACAGAACCTTGGGTTCAAATCTGCATTTGCTGGATAGAGGCTGCTTTCAAAAGAAACACAGCACAGTGGCTTAAGCAAGCACATAGCGTCAGTGTTTCTGAAGTAATGGTCCTGATCACTGGTGAGGGCTGATCTGGTGGTTCTGGGGCAATGCTTGCCATTTTCATCCTGCTCTTCTTCCATCCTTTTCATCCCTGCACCAGTAAAGACCGTTCATCATTATGTTTGCCTTCCAGTTTGCCAGAGGGAGGAAGAAGAATGGGGAAGGTGTGCTCCTTTCCTTCTAAGGGCTACACTCAGAGGCTGAACACATCCCATTGGCCACACTCTGGTCGTATGGTCACACCTAGCGGCAAGGGAGCCTGGAAGATGTGGTCTCTGGCTGACATGCACACAGCCAAAACTTTCGAAAGACCACAGGGAGACAGACGTGAAGCCCAAACCCACACAGCTATGGACTTATAAATATGAGGATAAGAGAGGAGCCCTGCTCTAGTCTTGGGCATCACGGAATTGACATTTTCCAGCAGAAGTCTAAAGGACTTGATTAGATGGAACAAGGAAGAGTGTTCTATGAGTAGAGAATTGCGTGTACTAAGGAGAGGCACAAGGCATATTCGAGGAACTGAAAAAAGGCGTAATTGAAGCAAATACATCAATCAGTTCTCTTCCCAAGGATCGGAGTGAAATACATTCTAACATGCATGCCTAATGGCCTAAAAGACACTGTTTATTTTCTGTGGTTTGGAAATATCCCACTGTGGTTTGTCTGGCAGCCCAGAGAAATCTGATGCTGGTTTGGGAAGGTCTAATTATTTCTCACAGAAGACCGAAGCTAATGAGTGAAGTCTTTGTGTGTGTTCCCTAGAAAAATTTGACAAAATTGTGTGCCTGGTTTGTGTTATTTAGGACTTTAAGTAACATTAGGACATGGTATAATAGGACATGTCTATAGTGTATTGAAATTCGGTGCTTTGAAAATCATTTGCCTTTTTTCATGAAGGGAACACATTGGCATTTGGGTAACAAATCCACCTTGCCACGTGGGAGGTGAGAGCAGCAATAATCTTTGACTCACAGAAACTCATTTCCATACACTGCTCAGGAAAATCGGTTTCATTTACTTTATAATTTCACCTCCAATGAAATCCTTGTTAAGTGTGAGTCATAGTAAACGCAAGGTCCTAGAATTTCAGAGAGCCCAGTATAAAAAATTCATGGAATCTTTCTGCACTGTTTACTCCACTTCTTCTTATTGCAACCGGGTAATTGGTCTTTTTTTTTTTCCAGTTTTAATGTGCTTTCTCTCCTTTGCTTTCCAAAGGACATAACCTTCCCCTTGCAAAGGTGTGTATCTGATTTGGAGGAGATGAAAATCTGTTATGGGAGGAAAGCTGAGAGAAAGACAGGATAGTTTTCAGTTTTGGGAATTCAAAACAAGGATTGGGACTTGCCTGGTGGTCCAGTGGTTAAGACTCCATGCTTTCAATGCAGGGGGTGCAGGTGTGATGCCTGGTCAGGCAACTAAGATCCCACATGCCCTGAGGTGAGGCTAGACACACACACACACACACACACACACACAGGGAAAAATCCAGGATTTGTCAGCTAAAACTATTGTTTTAAATATGGATTTTGTATGTTAGCATGTTTAGCAAACCTAGGAAGCAGGCCTTGGTATAGTGTAGAAGAGTGTGAAAAGTGAGAGTGTTAGTCACTCACTCGTGTCTGACTCTCTGTGATCCCATGGACTGTAGCCTGCCAGGCTCCTCTGTCCATGGAATTCTCCAGGAAAGAGTACTGGAGTGGGTAGCCACTCCCTTCTTCAGAGGATCTTCCTGACCCAGGGGTTGAACCCAGGTCTCCTGCATTGCAGGCAGATTTACCATCAGAGCCACTAGGGAAGCCAGAAAATATAAAAAGATATCCCTAGGGAGAATCACTGGATAAGACACAGTACATTTAATTTAAATTTCCTATTAAATTTGAATTTCGGATAAACAACGAATACTTATTTTAGTATAAAGTATGTGCCAAATATTGCATGGGACATACTTATACTAAAAGATTATTCACGGTTATTCTGAAATTCAGATTTGACTGGGCATTTTGTATTTTTATTTGCTAAAACTGACAATTGTACCTCTAAGGTTAGGACAGCAAGGCAAGTACTGCTCTACAGTTCAGTTCAGTTCAGTTCAGTCGCCCAGTTGTGTCCGACTCTTTGCGACCCCATGAATCGCAGCACGCCAGGCCTCCCTGTCCATCACCAACTCCCGGAGTTCACTCAGACTCACGTCCATCGAGTCAGTGATGCCATCCAGCCATCTCATCCTCTGTCGTCCCCTTCTCCTCCTGCCCCCAATCCCTCCCAGCATCAGAGTCTTTTCCAGTGAGTCAACTCTTCGTGTGAGGTGGCCAAAGTACTGGAGTTTCAGCTTCAGCATCATTCCCTCCAAAGAAATCCCAGGGCTGATCTCCTTCAGAATGGACTGGTTGGATCTCCTTGCAGTCCAAGGGACTCTCAAGAGTCTTCTCCAACATCACAGTTCAAAGGCATTCAATTCTTCGGCGCTCAGCCTTCTTCACAGTCCAACTCTCACATCCATACATGACCACAGGAAAAACCATAGCCTTGATTAGACGGACCTTTGTTGGCAAAGTAATGTCTCTGCTTTTGAATATGCTATCTAGGTTGGTCATAACTTTCCTTCCAAGGAGGAAGCGTCTTTTAATTTCATGGCTGCAGTCACCATCTGCAGTGATTTTGGAGCCCCCCAAAATAAAGTCTGACACTGTTTCCACCGTTTCTCCATCTATTTCCCATGAAGTGATGGGACCGGATGCCATGATCTTCGTTTTCTGAATGTTGAGTTTTAAGCCAACTTTTTCACTCTCCACTTTCACTTTCATCAAGAGGCTTTTTAGTTCCTCTTCACTTTCTGCCATAAGGGTGGTGCTCTACAGAAACAGAAAAATAAGAGGTGAGGGAAATTCAGGGCATGCCATTCATACTGACCATCCAAACTTTGCAGCCCTTTTCTCTGAGCAGAGCATGTACTCCGTGTAGAATCAGAAAGCACGAGAGGCTTGATTTCACAGGCTTCCTTAAATATATAAGAGGGCACTTGCCAGGGAGCTACATCTACCCTGACTCTGATTTGAAAGCTGGTATTCAGAAGCAGCAGGCGCCACGCAGAGTCCGTTCTGGTGTTGGGTGATAACAGTGACCTTGGCTGCTCCCAATGGCCAGTGTTGTCAGTGGAGGAAGCTGTGGTGTCCAGCGTCCATAGCAACAGCAGAGTCTCTAAGGCCTTATCCTGAGCACCATCCCTGGCTCCAGAGCCTTCGGTGCCTGGTGCAGAGTACTGGTGCCCCCTGGGGCCCTGCAAGGTGCCAACATTCTTCTGATGAGTGCTTTCTGCTCCTTAACTATGTCAGAGTCAGTTCTGTCCCTTGCATGTAAAAAGCGTGCATGCATAGTCCATGCAGGGTGAAATGTAAGCCTTTTCAGAACTGAGAAATTGTGGAGAGAAGAATAAAGAGGAGCGAGAAGAGAATGGCCTGAGAGAAAACAGAGTGGGCAGAACTGTGTCTGGAGAGGAGACGGCACATAGTAAGTTGGGGCGGGTGGAGGCCTGGGAGGGTACTCTTGTGCCAGTCTTCACTTGGGGAGCTGTCCTGGGGGTTTGCAGCCAGTTCTGACAGCCTTATGGGGATTGTGAGGATGGGTGTCCATTTGGACTGCATCGTGCCTGCGCTCTTTAAGCATTCAAATATTTTCGTTTTATTTTTCCTTTCTAAAACTGTAGTTAAAAAAACACATAACATAAAAGCTGCCATGTTAACCATGATTAGGTTGAAAGTGAAAGTCGCCCAGACTCTTTGGGATCTGTACAGTCCATGGAATTCTCCAGGCCAGAATACTGGAGTGGGTAGCCTTTCCCTTCTCCAGGGGATCTTCCCAACCCAGGGATCGAACCCAGGTCTACCCACTTTGCAGGTGGATTCTTTACCAGCTGAGCCACTGGGGAAGCCCATTATCATTAGGTTGAGTTCAGCAGTATCCAGAGCCTTCACACTGTTGTAAAGCAGATCTCCAAAACTTAGTGGTCTTGGAAATCTGAAACTCTCCCCATGAGACAAAACTCCCTCCCACCCTCCAGCCCCTTTCTGTTTCTATTAATTTGACTCACACACTATTTGTCCTTTCGTGTCTGGCTTATTTCACTAAACATAAACTCCTCAAAGTTCATCCACATTTGTAGCCTGTGATGGGATCTCCTTTTGAAGCCTAAATAATCTCCCCTTGCACATGCAGACCACATTTTCTTCCCTCATTCACCCATCAGTGGACACTTGGGTTGCTCCCATCTCTTGGCCACTGCGTATGAACAGGACAGTGCAGACAGCTCTTCGAGGGCTCGTAAATATCTTGAAATTGCTCTTGAGTGCCAGCGTTTCATCTTGGTGAGGCAGAAGGAGTTGTGGAGGTTGAGCTGTCCAAAGCCTCCCTCGACTCCCGGGTGGCCCAGATATCATCTAGAGTGTAGCTGAGGAGCTTGATGGGTGGAAAAGAGGTGGTTTTGCAGCTAAGACATGTGCAGGGAAGAGCACCCAAGCCTCGGTTGATGGAGAGTCACAGAACGACCTCAGAACAATGGGTCAGTGAGGGCTCATCATCCAGGGCTTGCTGCTGGGCTGGGTTCACCTGAGTTAGACTAGAGTCAGCATGGATTTCCAGACTCAGATACCAGCATGGCAGGCAGCACCCCAGGGAAAAGAGCTGCTGTGCCAGGTTCCTGAAGTCCCCTGCTCTTCCTGATCGTGACAAGTTTGCAAAAACCATGGAACTCAACACTCTTTGAGGAAGAGAAGGAGAGAGCAAGAGGAGCTATCTGGGAACCACAGGTTACCTACATGGATGGTCAAATTGTTGCATTAGCTATAGAGTTACGTCTGTATCTGACAAAGGTGTGGATAAGGCAGAGAAGGAAGGCTGGATCAGTGGTAGTTGTTGTTCAGTCGCTAAGTCGTGTCTGACTCTTTGTGACCCCATGGACTGCAGCACGCCAGGCTCCTCTGTCCTCAACTATTACCCAGAATTTGCTCAGATTCATGTCCATTGAGTCAGTGATGCTATCTAACCATCTCATCCTCTGCCTTCCCCTTCTTCTGCCCTCAGTCTTTCCCAGCATCAGGGTCTTTTCCAATGAGTTGGCTCTTCGCATCAGGTGGCCAAAGTATGGGAGCTTCAGCTTCAATATTAGTCCTTCCAATGAATATTCAGGGTTGGTTTCCTTTAGGATTGACTGGTTTGATCTCCTTGCTGTCCCAAGGGGCTCTCAAGAGTCTTCACCAGCACCGCAATTCAAAAACATCAATTCTTGGGCACTCAGCTTTCCTTGTGGTCCAACTCTTAAACAGTTAACTTTTTGTTACCTTGCTCTATTTCCCTACCTCCCAACTCACATGGTGTGCTTCAGCCCCAGGGCACTGCTCATCACTCCCCCAAGCCACCCACGCATCATCCCTCAGGCTCTGGAATGCCCCATGTTGTTCTGAGCAAGCAGCTCGGCTGTTGCTGTCTGTGTCCTGGAGAAAAATCAATGGTTTCCAAGGTGCCTCAGCCTCAAACCCTGAGGGTTTCTGTTCATTCAGTTCCCTTGGTGTGGATCTCTCCCATCGCCACTTGAAAAAACACATTTGCCCCTCGAAAGCCAGACCAAATGCCACATCTGGGATATTTATTGAGACCTGTGTTCCCTCTCCAGGCAGAATCAATCACAGCAGTTTCTCCCTGCCTGATGGTTACGTGTCTGTCTGCCTCGCTGGGCCATGAGCAAGCTGACGGCAGAGAACACGCGATTCCATCACTATACCGCAGCTCCTGACACGAAACTGAGCAGAGCACTCTGGGGCCTTCCTGGGAACAGACTCTCCCCACTCCCCCGGGCCATATCCCCCATCTCTTGTTTGTAGAAAAGCTTTAGTCTCCTAGGCTTTCACTGAGTTCCAAAGAGCAAATTTAACTAGAGAAGGGAGAAAATGCAGAAACAAAGGGAAAGAGACAAGCAAGACAAAACGGGAGTTTAGCCATAAAACAAAGTCAAGGACCTTCAGTTCCTCTTCCAGGGAAATAGATAATATCCTGAACCATACCCTTGAATTGTTGTGTAGATATTAAAACCCCCACCAGGTGGAAGAAGTTAACTGTATGTTGACCACAAGCAAGAAGGCCCCAGATCAGATCAGATCAGATCAGTCGCTCAGTCGTGTCCGACTCTTTGCGACCCCATGAATCGCAGCACGCCAGGCCTCCCTGTCCATCACCAACTCCCAGAGTTCACTCAAATTCATGTCCATTGAGTCAGTGATGCCATCCAGCCATCTCATCCTCTGTCGTCCCCTTCTCCTCCTGCCCCCAATCCCTCCCAGCATCAGAGTCTTTTCCAATCGGTCAACTCTTTGCATGAGGTGGCCAAAGTACTGGAGTTTCAGCTTTAGCATCATTCCTTCCAAAGAAATCCCAGGGCTGATCTCCTTCAGAATGGACTGGTTGGATCTCCTTGCAGTCCAAGGGACTCTCAAGAGTCTTCTTCAACACCACAGTTCAAAAACATCAATTCTTCGGTGCTCAGCCTTCTTCACAGTCCAACTCTCACATCCATACATGACCACAGGAAAAACCAT
Organism: Bos javanicus; assembly: GCF_032452875.1. Taxonomy (NCBI): domain Eukaryota; kingdom Metazoa; phylum Chordata; class Mammalia; order Artiodactyla; family Bovidae; genus Bos; species Bos javanicus. The sequence continues at coordinate 15,336,199 of NC_083879.1, read as the reverse complement.
AGCCTTGACTAGACGAACCTTTGTTGGGAAAGTAATGTCTCTACTTTTGAATATGCTATCTAGGTTGGTCATAACTTTCCTTCCAAGGAGTAAGCATCTTTTAATTTCATGGCTGCAGTCACCATCTGCAGTGATTTTGGAGCCCAAAAAATAAAGTTTGACACTGTTTTCACTGTTTCCCCATCTATTTCCCATGAAGTGATGGGACTGGATGCCATGATCTTTGTTTTCTGAATGTTGAGCTTTAAGCCAACTTTTTCACTTTCCACTTTCACCTTCATCAAGAGGCTTTTTAGTTCCTCTTCACTTTCTGCCATAAGGGTGGTGTCATCTGCATATCTGAGGTTATTGATATTTCTCCCGGCAATCTTGATTCCAGCTTGTGCTTCTTCCAGTCCAGCGTTTCTCATGATGTACTCTGCATATAAGTTAAATAAGCAGGGTGACAATATACAGCCTTGACGTACTCCTTTTCCTATTTGGAACCAGTCTCTTGTTCCATGTCCAGTTCTAACTGTTGCTTCCTGACCTGCATACAAATCAGATACAATACAGATACATACAATACAGATCAGGTGGTCTGGTATTCCCATCTCTTCCAGAATTTTCCAGAGTTTATTGTGATCCACACAGTCAAAGGCTTTGGCATAGTCAATAAAGCAGAAATAGATGTTTTTCTGGAACTCTCTTGCTTTTTCCATGATCCAGCAGATGTTGGCAATTTGATCTCTGGTTCCTCTGCCTTTTCTAAAACCAGCTTGAAAATCAGGAAGTTCACGGTTCACATATTGCTGAAGCCTGGCTTGGAGAATTTTAACCGACAAGAATCAGAAGACTGATGAAGTTAACACCGGACATACGACCTTTTCCCCTTTACCACCAGCCAGTCAGAAGAATGTCCAGAAGCTGACTGTGTACGGAACCCTCTCCCTCATCTGCTGTGGAGGAGAGTCAGGAAGCCCAAGGACAAAGGTAGAAGACTTTTTCTAGGAACTGGGTTGTGAAAAGGAAAGAGAAGAAGATGATCAGAGAGAGTATTAAAAAAAAATTTTCAGGGACTTCCCTGATGATCCAGTGGTTAAGACTCCATGCTCCCAACGCGGGGCAGTGGGGGAGCGGGGGGCACAGGTTTGATCGATCACTGGTCAAGAAACTAAGATTCCACACACTATGCAGCCAGAAAAAAAAAAAAAAAAACACCTTATTTTCTAAATAGTTATTTTTTGGCTGTGCCACATGGCAAGTGGGATCTTCCTCAACTAGGGATTGAACCCACGGCCCCTGCTGCATTGGGAGCGCAGAGTCTTAACCACTGGACCACCAGGAAGTAAAAAATTAAAAAAAAAATTTTTTTTAATAAGAGAAAATAGACTTGGACCTGCTTGTGTGTTGAGAGGAAAATGCCAACTGAGAGGGTGGACTGAGGATCAGGAAAGAAGACGGGAAGATGAAGCTTGCCAGCTGTGTAAATCTTCCCAGCTGTGCAAAGTTATCACTGAAGACCCTGTAATAGGGGCTTCCCAGATGGTGCAGGTGGTTAAGAACCCGCCTGCCAATGCAGGAGAGACTTAAGAGATCTGGGTTTGATTCCTGCATTGGGAAGATGCCCTGGAGGAGGGCATGGCAACCCACTCCAGTATTCTTGCCTGGAGAATCCCACTGACAGAGGAGCCTTGTGGGCTACTGTCTGTAGGGTCGCAAAGAGTTGGACACGACTGAAGCGACTTAGCACATACACACAACCTGTAAGACGGGGTTTACTTCCCTTTTCTAGAGGCAAACTTGTGGTTTAGAAAGTTTCAGGCATTTGCTGGTGAGTGGCAGACACGAGGGGTGTGACTCCAGTGGTCCACCTTTTAACCCCCTGGTGTAAAAAATACGCTACAAAGCAGCTCACAAACCAAACCGTCATCAGGCCTTCGAAGCTGTGGTTGCAGGGGTGCTAATGGGGTTGTGACACACACAGGGAAAGAACAGAAGAGACGGATAAACAGAATGTTTATGAACTGTGCGAAGCGTGGCTATGACACTGACTAGTGACAGTTTCCTCCAACATGAAAATAGGCTAGTTCACAACTCACTTCCTGGAAACACAAAAGTCAAATTCTGTGGCTCAGATGGCAAAGAGTCTGCCTGCAATGCAAGGGACTAAAGCTTTTGATTCCAGGATCGGGACGACCCCCTGGGAAAAGCAAATGGCAACCCACTTGAGGATTCTTGCCTGGAGAATCCCATGGACAGAGGAGCCTTGTGAGCTACAGTCCTTGGGTCACAAAGAGTCAGACACGACTGAACGACTAACACTGGTGTGTCTGTGTGTGTTAGTCGCTCAGTCGTGTCCGACTCCGTGATTCCATGGACTGTAGCCCGCCAGGCTCCTTTGTCCATGGGATTCTCCAGGCAAGAATCCTGGAGTGGGTTGCCATTTCCTTCTCCAACAATGGTATCGGAGCTCTTTGGTAAATGCATCCTTTATTCAAGGACTTGGCTCAACGTTAAGGCAGATGTGACAGATCCTCTGGGATACATACATGGTGGGTCCAGCAGTGCCTGGCACACCAAGGTGATTAATGTTTGCTTGCTGATAAAGTGATGGCTCAGGAGGGTGAGGGAAAAATATTTGGGAGACCCATCAGAAATTGGCGTAGGGACTTCCCTGATGGGCCAGTGGTTAAGACTCCACACGTCCACTGAAGTGGGCACGAGTTTGAAAAAAGTAAGAAAACCTAACAGAGGAAAATCTCTCAAAAAGCCACATTTGAGGGAGAGTGACAGGGGCTCCCTGTTACTCTCCTTATACCTAATTGTCCCCTCCCTATACCCAGATTTCCACTTCTGTGAAGGAAATAGTATTTATTTCTTATTAGTGTTATTCTGGGGCCTAGCTGAAATATAATAGGTAGATGGTAAAGTTTGTAGGAGAGAGAGGGTTGGGTGGAAGGATGGATGGATGCACGGATGGATGGATACATTAATAGATGGAAAAAGAGTACCCAGAAATTACTTAAATGTCTGTAAAACACTCACCTAAACTGAAATCATCCAACCATATTAACTGTCCTTCTAACAGTCAAAGCCCTACCAGCTTCTAGACGGTAATGGCCCAGCTGGCTTAAATGGGTCTCCATGGTTACAGGCATGCTCTGGTTTCCATGGTTACGTTTCCCAGTCCCTCACAGGAGTTAGAGATATATACTTGAAATTTAAAAGGATTTTTTTTTCTTTTCTTTTGTCAGCCTACACAGAAATCCAGGGTTCTACAGTCTGGGGTGAACATCTCAGTGACCTCTTAGGAAGAAAAGGGGGGAAATGGCGATAATATTTGTGACAGTTCTATTTTCCTCATTCGCACTGAGTGAGGAAGAGAGGATTCAACAGGGAAATATCATGGCAGTAGAATGAAATTGCTGTATCACGAGCCTGAGTGTTTTGCTTAATTAGTGGAGGAGGAAAATGGGAGAGGCAAGAACATCTGATACGGCTTCAGGGGGAGGAGGGGGATGTTTTCCAAAGGTGGAGGGGAGTCCTTCTGTGTCAGAGTCCGTTTAACGTGATCATCCCTCTTTGCTATAGCTGTGCTGTAATCACTTTGCATTAATTTCCCCCACAGTCCTCATTTCAAGCAACCCCTCCTGGCCCATTTTGGCTTCATCAGACATCTGTCAGAAGGCATCAGCCCGGGTCAAGATCCTTGGTTGGATCTGGCTTTTCTTGGCAGAAGGAACCCATGTGGAACTCTAGTGCCTCCTTGTGGTAGGTCTAACATTTCCATCTCTACTTCACTCCGGAAAAAGCTGTTTTTACTTGCTATCATTTAGGAAGCAAAAATATTCTTTTCCCATGTATTAATGTATCTATCCATCTATCCTTCCACCCAACCCTCTCTTTCTCACAAACTTTACTGTGTATCTATTATATTTAAGCTAGACCCTAGCAATAATACTAATAAGAAATATAGGCTATTTCCTTCACAGAATTCACAATCTGCGTATAGTTATTCAGTCGCTCAGTTGTGTCTGACTCTTTGCGACCCCATGGACTGCAGCAGCCAGGCTTCCCTGTCCTTCACTCCCTTTGGAATCTGCTCAAACTCATGTCCATTGCGTCAATGATGCCATCCAACTATCTCATCCTCTGTCACCCCCTTTTCCTCCTGCCTTCAATCTTTTCCCAGCATAAGAGTCTTTTCAATGAGTCAGTTCTTCACCTCAGGGGCCAAAGTATTGAGCTTCAATCTCAGCATCAGTACTTCTAATGAACATCCAGGACTGGTCTCCTTTAGGATGGACTGGTTGGATCTCCTTGCAGTCTAAGGGACTCTCAAGAGGCTTCTCCAACACCACAGTTCAAAAGCATCAATTGTTCGGCACTCACCCTTCTTTATGGTCCAACTCTCACATCCCTCTGGAAAAACCATAGCCTTGACTATCTGGACCTTTGTCGGCAAAGTGATGGGTAGGGAGGGGACCAAATAATCGAACAGCTCCTAAGAGTACAAAGAACTATGGGAGAAAGACAGAGGGAGGGACCCGCTGGCTGGGGAAGCTGTGTCAGCTATGGGGCTAGAAGACATTGTAAAGCTGGATGTTCAAGGTTGCAAGATTTTAAAAAATGACAGTGTTTCATCCAAGAGGGGTTTCTGTCATCAAAATAAACCGGAGTATAAATCATAGTAACAGCTGTCTTTATCCGAGTTCATGTACTTGCTACCTCAAAGCAGCTCTGTTGACAGAGGCAGGTACAAAGACTCAGTGCTGTTGAAAAAGAGGTGAGAAGAAGCTGCCAATATCAGACCCAGCGCAACACAGCATCAGCACAGCATCAGTTATGGGGCATCCGGGGCAGAGGCGACAGGTGCCTCCTGGAGGGTCCAGGCTGTTCACTGGGCAGAAGGTGCTGTGTGTGCCCGTGTGCGTGTGTGTGCATGGGTGTGCGCGTGAGCATGTGCTTGTGCGTGCGCATGTGTGTGAGAAGAGTGGCACAAACGCAGGTGAGGAGGAAGGCACAGATACCCCTTGTCTTCCCCTCAACAATGAGCCCATCAGAAGAGATGGCGCCTTAATCTGAAGGCTGTGGAGTCATTGAAAGATTTAAGTAGGGCAGGGATAGAATCAAGCTTGCATATTATAGAGGTCATTTCTATGGCATTATATTCATAACCGAGCTCAAGAATGACTCTCAGGCTCTGGGTTGGGTGACTTCATTGATGGTGGTGCCGTCCACAGAGAGGGATAACGGTCTAGGAGAGGAGGTTGGAACACAGCAACCGCAGACGGGTTTCTCGTGTGTTCTCTCAAAGACTTCAAGTGGATAATGAAATTCTGTGTTGGTATGGGTTTGAGGCACCTGTGGAACTTCTAAGTGGAGACGGCTGGCAAGCAGGGGACAGAAAGTGGAAGTGTTAGTTGCTCAGTCGTGTCTGACTTTTTGCGACACCACAGACCGTAGCCCACCAGGCTCCTCTGTCCATGGGATTCTCCAGGCAAGAATACTGTAGTGGGTAGCCATTTCCTTCTCCAGGGATCTTCCCGACCCAAGGATCAAACCTGGGTCTCCTGCATTAGCGGTCAGCTTCTTTACCATCTGAGCCACTAGGGAAGCCTGGTGGGCCCCCTGCAAACCAGAACAAGAGTGCCCCTTCTGTTCCAGCTTCAGTTCATTGACCCAGGCGTGGGCGGCTGAGCTGGCCCAAGCCAAGCCTGTCTTCTGTTCCAGCTTCAGTTCATTGACCCAGGCGTGGGCGGCTGAGCTGACCCAAGCCAAGCCTGAGTTCTCCCAAGGAGTTTTTTTAACAAAACACTCAATACACAGCTGGAGCACTCACACACCCTGACCTGGGGACGGAGCAGGGTGTACCTAGCTTGCCCTGTCCCCATGGAGGGGGTGAAGAGCTGACTCACCCCTTCATTCCCAGCACAGACTCTCAGAAGGACAGATGCTGAGTTCCAAATATCAGGATCCAGATACCAGGGCTCACCCTGCCCCAAAGAAGCTCAAATGACTTGCTGCCAGGAAGGCAAGCCTTCTGCTCCTTTATCTTCCCTGAGACAAGAAGCCCTCTCTCTGGCCATGGCTGGCAGTCTGCTGGTGAACCCCAGGAGAAAGCAGTCATCTTTCCATGTGGAGCCACTGTGCTGACACCCCATTTTTGAGCACCCCTGTGGTCAGTGTCTGGGGTGCTGTTGATGCCCAGGGGACATCTGGGGACAAGCTCAGAGCCCTGTGGGAGGGTGGAGTTAAGGAGTTAATACTGGATGAGGGGTGATATCCTGCCCTCCTGAAGCCCAGCGCCCTGCAGCACGCTCCAACAGGCTGCTGGCTCAGGTCTTGGAGTCCTGGGAGGGGAAGGGGTTGACAAGCGCGAGGGCCATAGCACAGAGCATGGGTCACCAGCGTGGATGGAGCACGCAGTAATCAGGGCCCGGGGAGAGCCGAAAGAGGGCCAGGTTGAACTCCCCGGGAATTTTCATGCCCAAATGAAAAAAGAGCCAGTCTCCCTGGTGTGGTTGAAACTGTAAAAGTCAAGTTCAGCAGCTGCGCTCTCCAGCACGTGGAGAAGATTAACCTGCAGGGACTGAGACTGATGACACAGAAACTCAAAGGGGAGCAGACTGAGAACACAACCAGTCTTGGGACTTTACTGGTGGTCCAGGGGTTACGACTCCATGCGTCCAAAGCAGCGGGCATGTGTTTGACCCCTGGTCAGGGAACTAAGATTCCATATTCCACACAGGGTGCTCCCCTGCCCCCAAAGAAGAACAAAACCAGTCCTAAGGGCTGGAGTTTCAGGTTCCAGTGACCCAGGAAGCCCAGAGCCTCCTTGTCTTTCCTGAGCTCTGTGTTTACCATCTTCCAGCCTACAAATGGCTCAGGGTTTCCCCAACAAAACTCTCGTAGTCCGACTTGGATTTCTGCCCTTTGCTAACAAGACTATTGACTAATACTATAAAGAGACTTAAACCAAGCGTAACCTGTAAGACAAATCTACAGAGTGGGGTCACAGAAGGGAAAGGGGTTCAAGAAGGGAGTCATCACTCCGAAACTGCAGAAAAGTTGAAAAAGACCATTAGATTTAGTTTCAAAAAGGTCACTGAAAATCTTAATGACAACAGTTTTAATGGACTAATTAGGGATGGCAAATTGAAGCAGGTTTATTTTTATTAGAACATTATGAAAGTTTCATGAGAGTACAGGGCTCATCCACTAAGATATATGAGTTTCTATTTTTATTATAATTAAAAAATTATAAAATTGAAAAGTACAAAAAATATGTAGTGAAAAATAAATCTCTCATTTTAGTACCCTGGTTATTAAAGTTTCTTCTCTACAGGCCCAGAAGCAACACTATATGGGTTCCTTGATTACCCTTACAGAGGTATTCTAAGTAACACACACACACACACACACACACACGGACATTGTTTTTCCTCCCTTCTTTTTTTTTTTTTTTTTGTAGTCTACCATTATGCTCTTTAGTATTTTCACTTAATACCTCTTGGAGATGGTTCCATGTCAGAATATACAGAACTGACTGAATCTTTTAAACAACAGCCTCATGCTCCATAGAATGAAGGTAACAATTTATTTATAAGCAGTCCTCCATGGACATTAATTTCTTGCTATTAGAAACAATGCTCAATTGAAAATGACTTGCCATTCTACACTTATGTGAGCATACTTGTAGAATTAAATTTCTAACAGTGGAATTAAGGTTCTGTTGTAGGCAATTTTCACGAATATTGACAAATTACAAAAAGGCCACATTAAATTCCATTCTTCCCAAGGATGTATGACAGAATGAATTTCCCACCCCCCTTGCCAACACAGGGTATTTTAACTTTTGCTAATCAGTTGAAAAATGATTTCTCATTGTAGTTTTAATTTGCATTTCTTTTTTATGAGTAAGGTTGAATTTCTTTTCATGTATTTAAGAACTATTTTATTTCTTAGGCTTAGATCAAGCATAACCCATAGGTTATGGGAAGGTTTTGAACTCATGGGTTCATATCCTTTGCTAGCTGATAATTTTTTCTTGTTTGAACTTTTCTTATGGACTTTTATCAGTTATTCAAATGCTAAAATAAGGCTTTTGTGATGTGAGTTGCAAAGATTCATTTGTCTTCTGACTGAGTCTTCTATGCAGAAATTTTCTTTAATATAGTCCAATTTATCAATGTTTTATTTTAGGGCTTCTGGATGTTATGTTATCCTTAAGCAATCTTTGCCCATTCTGAGAGTACCAAAATAAATCATCTCACATTTTCTTCTGGTGTGTTTAAGGTTTCATTTTTTTACATATAAATATTTGATATTTCTGGGATTCGTTTTGATCTACAGTGTGAAAGGTCCAACTTATCTTTTCTCCCACATGTCTACCCAGGAATCTAGACATCTTTTATTGAGTAATCGATTCACCCACCCAGGTGATTTGAAAAGCTTTCTATGCATTTGTGTCTGTTTCAAAACTTTCTATGACAGGTGAGCTTGAATTCTATTTGAGACCTTGTCCTTGAAGGAAGAATTCATTTGTTGTTGTTGTTGTTGTTTTAACTTTTTGTCTGCAACCCACAGCATGTGGGATCTTAGTCTCACCTCCCCCACCCCAACCAGGGATTGAACCCACTCCCCCAGCACTGGAAGGCAGAGTCTTAACCAGTAGACCTCCAGGAAATCCTCATTGCTGTTGTTTTGCTTTCAATTATGGGAGAGGCTTGAGCAAGTTTGTATGTGGAGGGAGAAGCAGGCGGTGCAGAGGTTCAGTGGAATCACAAATGGGCCGAGAGGGGAATCAGGGCAATTTAGAGCAGCTCCAAAGAGCTGACGGTGTGCCCACTTCTGGCAGGGGAGTGCGTGCTGGGAATTTTCCCAGCACGACTGGAGGCAGCTTCCTTTCCAGCTCACAGAGCACCCCCTCCAGCTTGTCAGTCTCCTTATGGCCTCTCTTCCTTCCCACTCAGTCTGGAATGTGTTTTTCAAGATTTATTTTATTTATTTTTGGCTGCACGGGGTCTTCATTGCTGCACAAGGGCTTGCTCTAGTTGTGGTGAGGAGGTTGTGTTGCTTGGTCTCATTGCGGAGGTTTCTCTGGTTGTGGAGCACAGGCTCTAAGCGCGCGGGCTTCCGTAGTTGCGGCACACGGGCTTAGTTGCTTCTCAGCGTGTGCGATCTTTCAGGACCAGGGATCGAACCCACATCCTCTGCATTGACAGGCAGATTCTTAACCATTAGACCACCAGGGAAGCCCTGAAAAGTGTATTCATTGCTTGTGTTTCCTCCTGGGATTCCACTTCTCTTAACCTGATCCCAACCTGGATCAAGGCTACAACTCATCTTTTGCTGGTTTCCGAGTAGGGTTATCTCCCTTGCCCTCAGGGTTGATTCCAAATCTGCAAGCCCCTGACCCCTTCCTCTCAGCAAATGACGCAAATGACGGGTCTCTTCTGGGTGGAGTGCAGGTTCTCTCTCCAGAGCCCATGGTTGGAATTCGAAGGCTGGGAAACTAAAATTCTAGGTAAGAATCTGGGTAATGTGCATTTTTAAGAGATAAAACGTCCAGAGTGTTCATCACATTCTCAACAGAGCCCAAGGTTAAAAAAACAAACTTCAATTTCAGCAAATTGAGTATGCCAGGAATAATCTTCCTTATCCTTCTGAACTTTACCTAAAACCTATTGATACCCACCCTCGTTTCCTCCTCCCCACTTTCAGAGGGTGTGGATTTCTCTTCCTCTTCATCCCCGGCTAATCCCTGTTCATCATCCTTTTATTAATTTATTTGGCTGTGCTGGGTCCTAGCTGCAGCATGTGGGACCTAGTTCCCGGACCAGGGATCAAACCCGGGCCCCCAGCACCAGGCAAGTCCCCACCATCCTCTAGCTCCAGCCTTTCAGCGAGATCATTTCCCCTTAGTTCCGCACGTCTCCCCTCCACTGTCTTGCCTTTCAGACCGGGCCCTCTCGCTCCTGAACACACGCAGCAGCACCATCACTACCCGAGCGCCCGTGTTGCCCTCTGTCTGCTTTGCTCTCAGCTCCGCCCTGTGGGTCCAGCTGGCCTCTGTGATCTCCTGGTGTTCTCCGTGTATCTCTGTCTTGTATTTGGCGAGCTGTGTTATCACGGCTATTTCTGTCTCTCTCTCTCTCTTTAGGCTGTGAAGTTGAGGACCACGTCTTAATCATTTTTGCATCCTGAGACCAGGGGCTCAAACATTGTGGGAGCTCAAAAAATATTTGTTCACAGGACTTCATCAATACTTCCAATTCTTCTGTAGACTTCCTGCTTCTCTATTATGTCTTTCCTTGAGTTATAGAAACTAGAACAGGGAGCAGTACAACTATTTCCCTTGTATTTCTTTTCTCTCTTATATGATCCAATACTCTACTAGCTTTGGGGGCTATAACTATGCACTGAGTTGGTCTGAATGAGTCCTGAACCCTTTTCTGCCTTATAACTGAGAACTCAAAGCTCATATTCTAATAACTATAATCTGTATTATTATCGCCTAAATTAACGTCATTACTGCCCACACTGAAGTTTAACTGCTTGTGAGGCAGTACAAACAAAACTATTTAGAAATAGTTACCCATGTAAGGAAAAATACTCCACCTTTTGTCTCTTTAGAATGACACATTTACACATGATCTAACTGCCATGTATGGGAGGCCAGCAGCACTATGGCAACATATCCACTTGCTAATTTTAAACAGCAATTTATTAACGAACTACCTTCATTTGACAACACTTATTTTTTTTAAAATCCATATTTAACTATTTCATATCAGGCCTTTTATTAACTGTGGCGTTTTTCATTTTTTCAAATTTTTACCTGCCCAGAATTCATTTTCTTTTCTAACAGTCCCTCCAGTTTCTCTTAGGGAGCCATCAATATCAGAGGCCAGCATCTTTAGTGCAACTGACAAATCTACTGACCACCAGGCCCTCAACCAATGAGGGCTGCTGAGAAGTTGCTAACACTAGGCTTCACCTTGGGCTTGAGGATGTGAAGGCAAATTTGTTTCTCCTTTTTTTTTTTTTTTTTTAATTTATTTAGCTGTGTCAGGTCTTAGCTGTGGCTCGTGGGATCTTTCATTGCTTCACATGACTCTTTAGTTGTGGCACATGGGGTTAGTTGATCCAACATACCCAGCAGGTTGGATCTTAGTTCTCCAACCAGGGATCAAACCCATGTTCCCTGCACTGCAAGGTGGATTCTTAACCACTGGACCACCAGCGAAGCCCCCTATCTTGTTATATTAGTTTCCTAGTTGCTGCTGCCAAAAAACTACCAGACTTGGCAACTTAGAATTCGTCTCCCCAAATTGCATAGGCCAGAAGTCTAAAATCAAGGAGTCAGAAGGCTCCAGGGGACAGTTTTTCTTGGCCTCTTCCAGCTTCTAGCAGCTTGTAGAGCTCCTTGGCTTGTGGCAACATAACTTCAGTCTCTGTCTCCATCTTCTCGTAACCTTCCTCTCAATGTGTCTTGCTGTCTTAAATCACTCTTTCTCTTCTAAGGACACTGGTCATTGGATGTAGGGACCATCTGGTCTCATCTTGAGATCCTTCATGTAATTGTATCCACAAAGACCCTTCTTCTAAATAAGGTCACACTCTGAGGTGACACTCCAGACACAGCTCTCCAGGTGCTCAAGAGAGAAATCTGAGCATCTCCTATTTCCCTTCCTGCTTTCCTCTAGTTTTGTGATTTGGAAGTCTGGGGCCCCAGCTTTGGCTAACCTCTTTCAAGGGCTGCCTCAGATATTGGATGCCTTCTATCAAGATACATGATAAATTGGCAACGTCAGGCAAGCTTTCTCACTTGGGTTGAGGGTGGCAATTCCTCACATTTTTTCATTGCCTTCTCATCTTTTTTCTTGCCTTGTTTGTAAATGGAAGGGCTAGATCAATCATTTGGAATTGTACTGGGGTTTATATGCAGCAGCAGAATGTGGTGAATAAACTGTGACAGCCATATATTTCTTATCTTCTTTGTGCTAAATGTACTTCTTGATGCCAGATTTCACGGATGCCAGTAAAGAGGGGATAAGCAGTGCTGACTGACTGGGCAGAACCTACCCAGGCTAAGTCATCTCTGAAGCAGGTCAATGTGTGCTTGCTCTTACTCTTTAGCCCCCACAAAAAACTCATAACCACGGGAACTGAAAAAAACAGACACCTAATGAAGAGGGATTCACGATGGTGAACACAGGTGAATAGATGGGTAGATGAGTGATATCCCATTTTGGTAAACAGAAAATTGATCTTCTTATTAATGAATTAGTGAGAATAAAAAATAAGATGGCTATTGCAAGCATCAGTTTTTTTTAAAAAACTGGAGTATAATTGCTATACAAGGTTGTGTTGGTTGCCACTGTACAAGGAAATGAATCAATATGGATACTGTGCTCTGTGGCATGGGTTATCTCGTCGCCAGTTATAGCACTTTCACTTTCTTTTAGGGAACTACCCTCACACGTTCTCAGAAGTTCTCAGCCTCTGTGGTTTAGATCAGGTTTAACTCACCCTTTGGTTTCATAGGTGGAAATGTGAACCAGCCTGGGCTACTGGGTGACTGACCTCCTGACCATATATGATTGATTCAGGGGTAAACAAGTGACCAAAATTGATCCCTAGAGCCAATTAGCATCAGTCCTTGGGAATTATTGGCTGGAACTAGTAGGAAAGACGATTTTTTTTTATTCGTTGCTAAGCTGGCAGGTGATGGACAGGGAAGCCTGGCGTGCTGCGGTCCATGGGGTCGCAAAGAGCTGGACATGACTGAGCGACGGAACTGAACTGAGGCTGCCAGTTTAGAGGGGGTGCTATCTGTGTCAACACCTCAGCCCACCTAAAGATGAAGTCCACGCAAGGGAAGCAGGCTGAGGGACAGGGACAGAATCCTGCTGACGTGACCTGGGTGTCCACATCCAGTCGTACCTCAAGCCCAGCTACCTTCTGAACTTTTCATTACATGAGTGAATAAATTGTTTATTTATTTTTTGCCTAAGCCAGTTTGAATTCAAGTTTCTCTCACTTGCTGCCAAGACTCCTGATAAATGTAGGAATTTTCTGAGGTCCTAAGGAATGACTAGGGCTATTATCCAGGAATAATGATAACCATCATTTATCGTTGGATTTTGTGCTAATTGTTTAGATCTGTCTTCTCATGTAATTCTCCTAACACTCTGTGAGGTGTGCGTGTGTGTGCTAAGTCGCTTCAGTCGTGTCCAACTCGGCAACCCTATAGACTGTAGCCCACCAGGCTCCTCTGTCCTTGGGGATTCTCCAGGCAAGAATACTGGAGTGCATTGCCATGCCCTCCTCCAGGAGATCTTCCCAACCTAGGGATTGAACCCATGTCTCTTATGTATCCTGCATTGGCAGAGGGTTCTTTACACTAGTGACACCTGTGAGGTTATCAGTGCAGTTGAGTTCAGTCGCTCAGTTGCATCCAACTCTTTGCGACTCCATGGACTGCAGCACGCCAGGCTTCCCTGCCCATCACCAACTCCTGGAGCTTGCTCAAACCCATGTCCATTGAATCGGTGATGCCATCCAACCATCTCATCCTCTGTTGTCCCCTTCTCCTCCTGCCTTCAATCTTTCCCAGCATCAGGGTCTTTTCCAATGAGTCAGTTCTTCACATCAGGTGGCTGAAGTATTGGAGTTATCAGTGTCCCCTATTTTAAGACAAATTACAGCTGAGATAGTTTAAGAAACTTTCTCAAGTTTACAGTTAAACTTTCTCAAGTTACAAGGCCAGGATTTGATTTCAAGTTGTTGTTTCCAAAATTTATGCTCTTAACTAGCAGAGCATAATGCCCTTGTGTTACTCAGAGCTCTTAGTTGCAAACAAAATAACATATCTGGCCAGTTTATGTAGGTCCAGACGCTATATAACCAGGGATATGTCCAATCTCACTGCGACGCTCCAGTGTCTCCACCGCTTCATACCACATCACAGGCCTCCAACATGTCAGGCTATCTAGCCCCCACCAGCATAAGATCATTCTGGGAACACGTGCTTCTTTACTTTTGACTTTTCTCTTCTTGGAGTCCGGATCCTACGTGAGTGCCCCTAATTGTCAGAGCCCAAGACACACACATACTTGTGCTCCAGCAGCAGGGGAGGCTGGGAAATGAGTCCTGCCTTCTACCTCTCTCCTCATCATCACTATTCATTTATTTGGCTTAGTTGCTCCACAGCCTGTGGGATCCTAGTTCCCTGACCAGGGATCAAACTTGCATTCCCCACATGGCAAGATGGATTCTTAACCACTGGACCACCAGGGAAGTCCTGTTGTCTATCCTTTGCGTCAAGAGGCTCAGTGGCCACAGCACGACAGCAAGCTGACATTTTTGATTCTAGAAATCTTAATGTGCCATCTTTGGACCAAATCAGTCTTTGAAGTGCGTTAGAACTGCTTGGGGAGCTTGTCAAAAATAGATGCCTGAGCTCCAACCAAAATCTCCGACAATGATGCTAGGGCATCTATATTTTTAATGAGCTCTCAGGGGATTCTGATGAACGCTGAAGCTTCAAACACACGGACCCAGAGGTTTTTGTTGTCTAAATTGGTCCACATCATGCTTGTTCAACTACCACCCCTCATTCCCCTAAACGTAGGTATTACTCAGTTCTGATAAATGCTGAACTGAAGATGCAGTCCTTCTGGGTATTGATATGCACTAATTAACAAGAATATAAATGTGATTTTTTTTAAAACAAAAAAGCTCTTTATGATTAGCTGGTAAAAGGAAATTCTCTGAACCCATCTTTTCACATTATTATCTTAGAAGCACCATCGTATAACGAGTGGGTTAACTAACACAAGCTGATGGGGTTGACAAAACGTTTGTCAACGCTTGTCTTTATTGACAAACACGTTTGACTGGCAAACATTTTTAACTCTAAGAGTCTCATTTTCCAACTATGACAATTTTTATTACCAGTGTATAAGGCTGTTGGAAAGAAAAAAAGACTAATTTAAAAGACCATAAAATATCTAGTTAACATGAAGACTGAAAAATGGCCACAATTTCTAGATTGATTTTTTGGGCCAGTTTCATAGAACCTGCTGTCAGAAGTAGCAAGCTTAGGTTAATGAATTGCTTTCTTAGAGCGTGTTGTGTGTGGCTGAGGTATTAGAGTATTATGTACTCTCAGGGGAGCAAGACACGTTGCTTTCAGCCATTACTCAAAAAGATAAAAATCATCTTAAGTTATACACATTGGCAGCTCCATTTCTGCTTTTGTGTCCAGTGATAAAAGGAACAAGCTAATTTTTATCTCAGAGGGCTGATTATATAAAGGGAAAATTTTAGTACTGAATACCTGATCATATGACCTGATCAGCCAACATCAACCCATCCTGAGGAAACGGAATGGAAGTTCTATAAAAGGCCGCACAGTGGAAAGGAGGTGATTAGAGAGACTTGAAAATGAGCTTCAGAATGCTTTCCAATATTCTAGCATAGGTTCTTGACATTTTTCAGGCTTAAAGTAATCACGTACCTTTGCTGGTTGCCATTCTTTTATCTATAGCTCTCTTTTATTAGCAAAGCAGAAATTGATAGCTAAATGTAACCTGGCTAGCTTAGTTAAAATAATACTTAAGTTGCCAAAGCAGTTACCTAAGACCTCAAAGTACTTCAATAACATTCACTAATTCCCCTGAGGAAAGTAGTCACAAGGCACCCACTCTGAATTTCACCCTTAGCATCCTGCTGAGCCCACTTACCCTCTCAACGTTCTGTACTGCCAGGGTGTTCAGTGATCTCCTGGGCCCCCTAGGCAGCCAAGGACAGAGTTCTTATAACCTAAGTATTGCTCCCAGGGACTTTCTCATTTTCAAAGGTGCCCAAGATTACACAAAATCTAATGAAACTGAATTCCCATTGATAGTATAATCTTAAACCCTGCAGCAGCTGGCTGGTAAAGATATTTGAAGAATGAAAATGTTTAAGCATCAATTTACTCAGTCGAAATGATATTCCACTCTTCATAATGCAAGTATTATCAGTACTGGTGATTATAGCCATGTAACATAAAATGATTATGTTTTAAAGAATATTTAATATAGTAAAGTGACTGTATCAGGGAGAGGGGAAGGTTTACAGGGACATACATAATAAGTGCAGTGATTCTCAAACTTGACAAAGACTCATTAGAGATAATTGTTAAAAATGGAGACTTCTGACTTTAACCTCAGGTTCCCCTTCAGTAGAGGTGGCTTTGGGAATCTGCATTTAAACAAGCTCCCTAGGTGACTCTGATGGAGATGGTTCAAGGATTACAAATTAAGGCACAGATCTAACTGTATTCTCCAGTGCTTAAATGAAAACATTCTGTCATGTCCTGGAATTCTAAAGATTAATTGCTATCAACTGATATCTGTTGAATTAATCTGGTGCTATTTAGCTCTTAAAAAGGATGCATATAATCCTCAATAATTAGGCCTAAGAGGAGGAAAGGAACAATAATTTATAACAAATTCTGAGAAAACAAAAACAAAAATCCCAGACAGCTCTATTTAAATAATGGCAATTTGGTAATATAGACAGGAGTTCAATGGACTAATATTCTGATAACTGATGACCATTATTAGCGAAGTTTCATACAGGTTTTCTTAGACCATACAGAGCAAGGTCTTAAACTCACCATACAGCGCAAGGGTCTAAGGCATGAACACAGACATGTTTATAGAGAATTCTCGAAGGCCAGTAAGGTAGACCTTTGGTGTCAGGATCCATCAGGCCAATTCCTATGTGATGTTTATGACATGACCAAGAGCCACTCTCTTCTGTAAGGCTCCATTTAGCTTCTAAAACCGGGGTAAGTGCAGTTCCCTGGACTTCCTAGTATCTACTGATTTAGGGACCAATCCTGATTATACTTCTCACTGTACACCACCATGCTGGTGCGATTCTTCAAACACCATGGAACTAATGCTTCAGGGTTTTGGAACGTGTGGTCAGGCTGTAAGCAGCTTTAGACAGGAAAGAACTCTCTGCAGGAGGCCTCTTTTGTCTTGTCACTAACCTTAAACCAGGCACCCCTATGCTCTGCTCATCTCTGCCCCTAGCACATCTTTCAAATCTTTTGATCACACAATACTCTGCCTAACCTGTTCTTCCCATAGGTCAAAGTAGTAGAAATGAAAACTAAGTAATTAACAAGATGACCTGATCTCTTCCCTAGCTTCCCCTTCAGTAATCTCACGAACCAACTGGGTGAACAAGATAACATCGACAAGCCTGCACACAGTCTGTACGCAGTGGGGGATGGCAACAACCCTGACTCCCAGTCTAAATCATCAACTGAGGTTACTTCCCTTTTTCCTTTTAAAAACTTTCATGACTGAGTAGAATATTCAGAGGTGGTTTTAGAGGGCACTGATTCCACTGTCTGCTCAGATCACCAGCATTCTGAGTCAAAGCAACTTTCCTGAGTATTTATTTTTGACTGATGAGCAGCCAGACTTGATTTAGTAACAGGTCATTTTTTGAACTGCTAGCTTGAAACGACCCTGATGCTGGGAAAGATTGAAGGCAGGAGGAGAAGGGAAAGACAGAGGATAAGATGGTTGGACAGCATCATCGACTCGATGGACAGGAGTTTGGGTAAACTCCAGGAGTTGGTGATGGACAGGGAGGCCTGGTGTGCTGTGGTCCATGGGGTCACAGAGAGTCGGACACAACTGAGCAACTGAACTGAACTGAGCTTGTCATTTTTTTAGGTTTCAGCTTAAATAACATCTCTTCAGACTTCCCTTCTCTCTTTACTCAGGTAGGATTTTCATCCTCAGTTACCTGTTGGGAGTGTCCCACACCCTGTCTTTATAACACTTACTACAGTATGTGACTCCCCCACCCAGTTTTATTGAGTAGTTGACATACGTCACCGTATGTGTTTATGGTGGACAGCACGATGCTTTGATTTACTTATTGTGAAATGACACAATATGATCAGCTAACACCCATCTTCTCATATAGGCACAATAACATGAAAACAAGGATTCTCCTGGTGAAGATAACATCTAGGATTTACTCTCTTTACTTTCCTATCTACCACACAGCAGTTGTTAGCAATTGGCACCTGCCATCTACCTCTACAAAGATTAGATCAGGTGCTGCTGCAGCTGCTGACCTTCAACACCCCCTGGAAGCTCAGGGTGAAGAGCAGAAATGAGGCCCTCTGTGCTCTGGGAAAAACTGCCAGAACAGGTCTTCAGATAGTTATTTTTAGGAGCTGGTTTTATGAACCCAATTCTTTTATCTCCTCATATCTAGAAAAGCACAAAAATACTTCATGGTTTTTTCCTTCATCCTCCACTGCTGCTCATGACTGGAAGTAACCTTCATGAGACTTGCAGAAACCTGCTGCAAAAATATGTGCTTTAGTTGCACGTACTCCCCCATCATCAAAATCACCTACATACTGACCTTCCCCCCTACCTTATTGGAGCAGTTTCTCAGAGCTATCTGAAATACTGTCTCCCGGGCTATAGTCCTCATTTTGCCCCAAATAAAACTTAACTCAAAACTCTCATGTTATGCTTTTTTTTTTAAGTCGATATCATGTGCACTTATTTTTTAAATGACATCTTCTGCTCTCCCACTTATCATGAGGCAGGGAATCTGGGTTACGTACCTGTGAACACTCTGTAGTGACTAGCACAGAACCTCCTTTCATGGACAAGGGCTACGAATGTCTGGTTCACCACTGTGTTCTTAGCACCTAGAATACACCCGGGTATTTAACAAATGTTTACTGAATGAACAAGTGCAGTATTTCCTCAAGAAATATTTACTATAGGAAAATGATCTGAAAATTCAAAGGCTCTCTTTCCTTGATACTCTATGTCCAGATTCCTATCATTTAATGCTTAGCTTTTGTATTGCCAAGTGTCTCCTTTGGTCACTTCCCCAGTTAAGGAAGAGAGAAATCCTGAGTCCTGTCTCCCTAGTCGTTTAGTTTCTGACACTGTGTAATACAAAATTAGAACTTAAAAACAAAAAACTCATTTCTCCCTGGGACTATAAAAGAATATATGCTTTCTGGAACAATCTGAAAACTAGAAAAGCCAAACAAAACAAAGCAAAAAACTCCCTCAAAACAAAAAGCAAAACCCAAAGAATCTCATAATCAACCAACCCAGGAAAAACCCACCACCGTCATATAATCTTTCAATATGTAGAACAATGAAATTTTGGTTATAAAGCTAGTGTCAGCCCTTCTTGTGCCCTGGTGCTCTTAAGAGCATTTCCAAATTGTCTATCTTATGTTTTTAAATAAATAGTTAATTTTTTATTTAAGGCTAAGCTATGTGGCATGAGGAATATTATTTCCCCAATCAGGGCTCAAACCAATGCCCCTTGCATTGGGAGTATGAGTCTTAACCACTGAACCACCAGGGAAGTCCCAAATACTTAATATTTGCAGTTATATTGGGATAATGAAAATCTGGCAAGTGAGTTGGGTTGAAAGACTTTACCCCCACAATGATCTGACTGGTTAGAATAAATCTTTACAGGACATTCTCTTTAAAAACATTGCCTGCTTCAGATAAGCTAATTAACATTAAAATAAATAAAGCAAAAATAAAAGGCCACAACTTCAGATATAGATGCATCTTTATTTATACATAAAAAATAACACCTCAGAAATTCTTCTTTTCTAAAAACAGTCTTTTAATCATAAAATCAAAATGAAAAGATTGAAAGACAGTGTATAGCTTTTTAATTTTGCACACACTATAGTCAGGGTAAATATTTAAGCTGCAAAAAAATATACCTCTCCAAGAACAGGAAATGCATGACCTTCTGAAGCTGTAGACCAAACTTACATGATGGTTTCAGAAGTCAAACAACAACAACAAAAAATTAACATTCTCAAGTAGAAGACCTGGCGTTGCTGTTTTATGGGTGACTCTCTCTAGCGACTTTCCCCATGTTGATTCTTCCTTTTAGGTATACAACTCAAGAGAGAATTTTCCTTTCCCTAATAATACCTATCACTGCCACGGAAAACAGGGAAGTGAAGTGATATGGGCTCCTGTAAATAGTCTAAAAACTATCTCCCATGATCATATGTTTCTAAGCAATAATGTTAACATTATCCACCTTATATAAGAGACAGAAAGTACCAAGATGTTTCAGGATCAATTAATTTATATATAATGACTGATTATCTCTTCTGGAGCATGGAGCATGTAGGCCTTGGTACCATGTAAAGATCAACCTTATTTCTAAAAAATATCATTACTTCAAAGAACCATAAAACGTTCAAGTGACAAATGTCAAGAAGCTGCTACACCCAAACAAGATAAAAACTTCTTAGTAAAACTGTAGCTTTTCTTTTTCTTAGGGCATAGAGATTAATTTATGATATTTTTCCCGATACAAAAAAAAAATGTTATCTGATGAGACAGCTTTATTATGGGTGTAGCTACCACCTCTCACCTTTTGTTTCTTCTGCCAATTCCCCCACTTGCTAGAGCCATTGATTTACCGGTAATGTTGGTATTATTTGAAGCACCAAAATCTGAGATGACAATTTAGAGAGTGGAACAAAAATCGTATAATTTCAGGGACAATGAACTTAAAACATCACCTTCACCAAACAGTAAAAAATGTTAAAAGTGTCTGCTTCACTCTTTGAACTTGAGTTGTTCTTTTTTCTTATTTTTAGGTTTCAAAAGAGGTCACAGTTCTACAAAATTGGGCCAAGAAGTAAAGAAAATTAAAAGTTCTTAGAAAATGTCAACAATCCCAATTTTCTGCCAGGTGGAGCACAGACTTGATTTTTCAGGCCTTGGGCAGCTTTGAAGAGGGGAGGAGATGAAATGAAGACCACTTTTCCATCCTGTGCAAACAGCTGTTTTGTTTTTATTGTCAGTGTTGTTATATTGGGTTTAGTGTCTCCACAGGGCCAGAAAACTCTGGTTTGGCCTCACATTTTGTAAAACTGTCCTCAGGGCGGTGTGAAATAGCATTAGACCTCTGGAGAAATCTGTATGCAGGTCAGGAAGCAACAGAACTGGACATGGAACAACAGACTGGTTCCAAATAGGAAAAGGAGTACATCAAGGCTGTATATTATCACCCTGCTTGTTTAACTTATATGCAGAGTACATCATGAGAAACGCTGGACTGGAAGAAACACAAGCTGGAATCAAGATTGCCGGGAGAAATATCAGTAACCTCAGATGTGGAGATGACACCACCCTTATGGCAGAAAGTGAAGAGGAACTCAAAAGCCTCTTGATGAAAGTGAAAGAGGAGAGTGAAATGTTGGCTTAAAGCTCAACATTCAGAAAACCAAGATCATGGCATCCGGTCCCATCACTTTATGGGAAATAGATGGGGAAACAGTGGAAACAGTGTCAGACTTTACTTTTTTGGGCTCCAAAATCACAGCAGATGGTGACTGCAGCCATGAAATTAAAAGATGCTTACTCCTTGGAAGGAAAGTTATGACCAACCTAGATAGCATATTCAAAAGCAGAGACATTACTTTGCCAACAAAGGTTCGTCTAGTCAAGGCTATGGTTTTTCCTGTGGTCATGTATGGATGTGAGAGTTGGACTGTGAAGAAGGCTGAGCGCCGAAGAATTGATGCTTTTGAACTGTGGTGTTGGAGAAGACTCTTGAGAGTCCCTTGAACTGCAAGGAGATCCAACCGGTCCATTCTGAAGGAGATCAGCCCTGGGATTTCTTTGGAAGGAATGATGCTGAAGCTGAAACTCCAGTACTTTGGCCACCTCACGCGAAGAGTTGACTCATTGGAAAAGACTCTGATGCTGGGAGGGATTGGGGGCAGGAGGAGAAAGGGATGACAGAGGATGAGATGGCTGGATGGCATCACTGACTCGATGGACGTGAGTCTGAGTGAACTCCGGGAGTTGGTGATGGACAGGGAGGCCTGGCATGCTGCGACTCATGGGGTCGCGAAGAGTCGGACATGACTGAGCGACTGAACTGAACTGAACCAGTGATGTGGTCACTCATGGAAAGTATCAGTATTTTCTCCCTGTTGGTGAGGTTACAGACATTCCAAGCATTATGGGAGAAACAATAAATACATACTATAGGAATATCTCTCTCTATTTTACAGTGAGGAAAGCAAAGCAAAAATAAGTATTCAAAGACCACATTTTTATCTTAAAAATGCCAAAAGCTTCTCAAAAAATATATATATATTAGGAATTTACATGAGGATGAGGAACTAGAAAACATCTCATCAGAAGAAAAAACATTATAACAAAATCAGTGAAAGTAATAGATACTCTTCTACAAAGTTTTGTGTTCAGAAAATATCACCCACTAAAAATGACATCTTCAATCAAAAGGCAGCTCTGTTCAATTCTGCTTAGACTAGGAACCTTTCCAATTTGCTCAGGAGAAAAAAATTCATCTTTTAAACAGGAACATTCTTGAGTGGGTTACTCTTATGGAAGGTATCATTGTATTTGTATAGTCTAAGAAGTCTAAGAAGAAGAATCTGGCCCATAATCTGACTGAACACTCAGTTTTATACTCAATTTTCATGAAGCCTAAATGAACTAGGACTCAGAATCTTTCCCCATTAAAACCATGTGCATCAAAACTAGAACACAGAACTAGCAGGACAATTGGGATTAATCTGTAAGAAAGTGTAACTTCCAGAATTTGTATTTAGGCCTAACTGTTGAGAATTTTCTGTTTAACATCTTCAGAGGCAATGCTTGAAGCATCACAGACTTACCATCCTCCATCATGGTGGCTTTGATTACTTTCCATTTTTATATCTGGGGAATATGAGTTTGATTTTTTTAAAAAAAGTTATTCATGGTTGATTGCAGAGATCTGTCCACAATGAATTAGCTAAAACATGTTACATATAAAAATGGGCCAAGTCAGATCATCCCAAAGCAGTTTAAAGACTTACAAAGCTTTGGTGAAGAACACAGAGCCCGGGTCTCAGACTTCACACCATTAAAGGTTTAATGGTGTGACCTCTGAAGGCATCCTCTAGGATTACTTACTAAGGTTGGAAAAATCAAAATGGTTTTTCCTTAGCACACGAAATAATGCACAGGTCCCTCTTTGTGACACCAACCAACCAAAAAACCCAAACCACAAAGAAAAAGCTCTGATAGCCCAAACAAGCAAACTGCTAACAAAATAGAAAAAACCTTCACACCCTCTGTTTTCAAGTAAATGTTGTCTGTTCACTGACTGCAGTTTAGAGGGAAACCAAAATAGCTTCAAATTCATGGATTCACTGGGAGGATCCCACTCAGTCTCTCAGGGCAGCCTGGTGACATCTGATGGTGGGTTCGGGCTGTGGGAGAGACGCCCTGGATCGGCCTGAGCAGATCTTATGGAGCACTTGTGAGGGTGGGTGGAAGGATCCTAAAAATGATTATTTGAAGAAAAGCCCACACGTCCTCAGAAGCCAAAGACACATAAATAAAATTCTCCTCTAAAAAGACACACCAATTTTATGTTTTCACGTGACTTTAAAGGATGCACAGAACAAGGTAAATCTTTTTGGTTTTTTTAGACTAAAGTCATCCTCTAATCTTAAGAAACTCAAAAGAAAGGAATAAAGTTGGACAGACAGAAAAAAAGAGTATTCTTCAACTCTTCTTCATTGCACAGGGAAATCCCCCTGAAGTAAGAATAAGAAAATTCAGTAAGTCGGAAAATAATTCTCATCTGAACAGTATTTTCCCTTAAAGCCACACTTTAATACTGATGTAGGTTTCATCCAATTAAAAATCACAAAGATTTTACGAAGCAACCTTAGCTTTTATGCAATCACAATTATGAACCCTTGTCAGTTTGGGCCATGTACGAGTGATGTAATGGCTTTGAACCTTAACTTGCACAGAATTTCTCAAAAGCAATGAACATCTTCTGTGATCTTATTTAATAACATAAGAAAATTGCTAAGAAACCTCATTCTTTAATAAAGCATGCATATTTACTCAAGCTTCAAATCACACTTTTCATTGCTGCTTCTGACAAATGAAAAGCTTTTATTTTAGCATTCTGAATAGTAATGCCCCGTTAGGTTATTATCAGGACAAGTCTACTTTCCCAGGATAACATATTTTTTATTCCACAAGGCTGAATTTTCAAAATTCACACTTATTTAGAAAAAAAAAATCTGCAGGTTTATAATCTACTTTATTATAAAAGGAAATCAATTTTTACAGTTATAGGTAACTATTTAGAAAAAAAGTTCAAAATTTATCAATATGAAAATATGCCTTACTGATAGATACTTACTTATAAAAACATATTGCCTTTGCCATGTGAAAACCTGCTGTTTAGTTCTCTAGATTTCTTTATCAAGGCTTTTTTCTGAGCTTCATCAAACCGATGAACTTTGAGATCTGTATCACGGTCAAATGGTATTCTCTCTTGGGGCTTATTTTTATCTTCAGCAGCCTTATTCTTTAATTTTTTATGATGAATGTCCATAAGAGATTCTGACCTTTTTGATTCCTGGGGAGAGCAAGACAGCAGAAATAAAAATCTTAGTTGGGATACGTCACTGGCAGAATATAATAATCAGGAAACAAAGGAATGAAGTGGTAATGGTGAACATTAAGGGAGGCTATTTACAAACCCCAACTGTTTTTCTTCTTTTTTAAAAAAATTTTTATTACTTTTATTTATTTGGCTGTGCTGGGTATTAGTTGCGGCATGTGGGATCTGGTTTCCTGATCAGGGACTGAAGCCAGGCCCCCTGCATTGGGAGCACAGAGTCTTAGCCCTGGGACCACCAGGGAAGTCCCCTTCTTTTTTTTAATACTTAAAAAAATTTTATTTATTTTGGCTGTGCCGGGTCTTCTTCACTGCACGAGGACTTTCTCTAGTTCTGGCGAGCGGGGGGCTACTCCCGACTTGCAGTGTGAGGGCTTCTGAAGTGGCCTCTCCTGCTGCAGAGCACAGGCTGCAGTATAGGCTTCAGGAGTTGTAGCACGTGGGCTTCAGGAGTTGCGGCTCTCGGGCTCTAAAACATGGGTTCAGCAGCTGTGGTGCACAGGCTTAGCTGCTCTGCGGCTTGCAGCATCTTCCTGGGCCACGGACGGAACCCATGTCCCCTGCATTGGCAGGTGGATTCTTAACCCCTGGACCACCAGGGAAGTCCCTCAATGGTTTTTCTAAATCTGAGACAGCATCTCTGAAGAAAATATGTATCAGAGGCAAATTCAATTCAACCAAAATAAAGGTATCTATGAACTCATGCCACGTGATCAAAAAAGAACAAGATGGACATGAAACTAATGTTTAAATAACCATCATGCAAAGCATCATATGATGAGTCAGTGTTAATGGGAGAGAAAGGAGCAATTACTTTCTCTCTTGGGAGCCTGATTAAAGCTTCATGGACGCGCTGGTCCACGAAGCCTTTGTAGGTGGAATGGAAAAGACAGGCACCGCCAGGCTGAAGTGAAAGCACACTCAAAGCAGAAAAACAACGGCACAGAGGAGACAAAATCCAAGGCTGGTGCAGGTCACGTCGGCATGGTCCTGGCACAGACTGTGTGCCAAGAGGACTTCAGTCCCTCTCAGCTTTCCTTATTGCCCTCATTCTCTTTCTTTTCAGCTGGGGACGGTGCTCACATTTTCTTTTTTAAAAAAATCGAAGTATAGCTGATTTATAGTATGATATTAGTTTC
The DNA here is from genome assembly GCF_032452875.1 of Bos javanicus. Classification (NCBI taxonomy): domain Eukaryota; kingdom Metazoa; phylum Chordata; class Mammalia; order Artiodactyla; family Bovidae; genus Bos; species Bos javanicus. The sequence continues at coordinate 15,310,523 of NC_083879.1, read as the reverse complement.
ACATTTTCAAATATATCTAGGAGGATGAGGTTCGAGCAGAGGCAACTGGTTTTTATAAATTAGAGATTCATCACAGACCTTTCAGTATTAGTTAAAGGATAAGACAGAATAGCCCTGGTTTGGAGGAGCAGGGCGTGAGATGCAGGAGTACGTGCGGGCAGTACAGACCAGCAGCCATCCAACTGCTGTGTGTGTGTGTGTGTGTGTGTGTGTGTGTGTGAGAGCAGGGCGTGAGATGCGGGAGTACGTGCAGGCAGTACAGACCAGCAGCCATCCAACTGCTGTGTGTGTGTGTGTGTCAGTGTGAGTGTGAGCAGGGTGTGAGATGTGGGAGTAGGTGCAAGGCAGTACAGACCAGCTGTGTGTGTATCCATCCCTGGGGGCCACACAGAGTGGATTCCAAGGGGTATTGAAGGCACAGGGAATTTCAATGTTCTCTACCCGTGATTCTCAGCTTCTTCATGTAGCCTCACTTAAAATGGACTCGCCTGATAATGCATCTTGTGAGGATATCTACCCTTTTATTACAGCCCTTTTCCATTTAATGAAGAAGAGGCCTTTCAGAATCTTATTAGAGAACACTGTCTTGGGGAGCAAGGCTCCAGAGCATCAAATAAAAAAACCTGCAATACTGGTATGAACGAAACTTCTAATCAAGGAACGGTAAACCCAGGAGGCTTTGAGCTATTATTCTGTGTCTCAAACATAATTTCTCTTAAAGAGTGTAATATCCTTTTGGAATGGTATTTCTGCTGCTGTTGGAATGTTTCTGAATTCAGATACACTGCAGAATGGGACAATGAAAGACGGTAAGTTTTGCTTAACAACCACATCTCTTCCACACCCTGTCTCCTGTCAGAGAACATATTTGAGAGCAAAGACATGAAGAGAGCTCAGTGAAAGCAAAATAACTGGTAAGAAATGTTGAAGGCGGCAGCATCTTATTTCATTAGAAGACAAATTCATGGCACCTACCCACCTACGGTACAATTCAGAAGTGTCATAGAAATGATCATAATCATATTTATTTGAACAGAGAAATGAAGTCAGACTTTTTCACAGAAAGCCAGCCTCACCTGTCTGATGTGACAATGAGATCTGACTTTGTCAACTAGGTTATGTGGTTATTTCCTATAAACTTAGCTCTAGCTGGATGCTGTAATAGTTAAGAATTTATTTAAATTAGCACTATTTCCAACTTCTCAATCCCTCTCATTTCATACACTGATCATTTCATACATCTTTAGGAAACAAATTGATTTGCAAGTTAAGTGCTTTCTAAATCTTTATTTTTAATGAAAGTGGAGGTAAAAAGAATCAAATATTGCTAAGAAAAAATAACCTATCAATACACAGGGCATGGAGAAACAGTTAAGAACATAAGCGCTGAATTTGGAGAAACCAGAGTAGCAATGATGGTGCTGACATTTTCAACACTTGCTGATCACAGGCAAGTAATTTATGCCTACGTTTCTCAGCTGTAAAATAATAAACCCTAGTAGCAGTAATGTCCAAATATTTGGATGAGGTAGGAGTTAGGTCATCTAAAGAATACAAAGGATTTAGTACCATATCGGGGTACATAAGAAACAGTCAATAAATGTTAAGTATTCAATTTACTGAGCATTTACTATGTTGTAATCTGGACAACATCTAAATTTATAATCAATATAAATTAAATGTTATTATTGCCATTATGCGGATTTGGAAAGTGAGACTGAGAAATACACGCTGTTCAGGGGGCTGGAGTCGGGGCACTACAGTCCTTCCTGTCCCTGTTCGCCCCGCCCTTCAGTAGCCAGTAGGGGGCAATGCTACCAGCTTGTACCCTTTGGAAAAATGGAAACAGCCCTCAGCTGAGAAGTTACTAAATGTCAAGCTGTTCTAATTGCAAAAGAAAAAAAAGAGACTGATGTGAAAGAAAAAATCAAAGTTGAGACAGAGTGAAAGTTGGGATATCATTAATAATAGTAATTTTTTGTTAATAGATCATTCTGAGGTTTAAGTACATAAATAGAAACTGTTTAAAGAACTGAATGACATCATGATAATGAACCATGTTCCTTTCTTACCCACTGCTGTATGTGAACATGGTTTCCTAACTCTTAACCATATGACTCTTAACTATACAAATGAACTAAATAAAGAACATATTTGATGCTGAAATCTGTCTTATTCTAGCAGTAACATTCATCGAAAGACCAGAAAGTAACTGGAGAAAAGGTCTTTCATTAAGATATAAGGTTTACATTTTACTTTTGACATTTAATAATTATCAAAATCTGAGATATGTTTATATTGTTTTTATCAACTGATTTTACAACTTAATCCAAAAGGAAGAAAAGTGTAAACATTTAGACTTTAGATACAGGAAATTAAAACCTTTTGGTTTCAATTTATGTGCATAGATTTGCTGAAGTGAAATATGACTTTTCAAATATAATCATAAAAGACTTTCAAGCGTAAAAGTGGATTCCATTAAGATAAAATTTGTGGCATAAGAGAAATGAAATTATGTATTCAAGGAGAAAAAAGGATGAAATAAAATTTCCAACTGTTAAGGAAGAGCTTGTTCATACATATTTTTAAAGGATAATAATAGATAATAAGTTGCTAAGGCATTTAGATTCCATCTGAAACACTGAAAAGAATAATAAAACAAGCTATAAATTGTATCTCTGCAAACTATTGAAACTTATAATGACATGTCCAGGAGAAGTTTTCTGAGGGGACAATACTCAGTAAATACTGAGTAAAAACACTTGAAAGGCCATCTCTCTCCACCCTTGACTGGTTGAAAAGAAAAACAGCCTCCTGAGCCCCATGACAGATGCAGTGAATCAAAGCTGCCACCATGGATCTCAGGAACCTGTGCTGTGAAGATCCACCCAGGTTCTCACACAGGTGTCCCGTAAAACAGATGGTTCTGTCTGGTAGTTTGGTATAAACAGAGGGGGAAAGAGAATGGAAAGCACAGGAGTAGGGTTAATCTGGGATGGAGAACTATAATGGAGAATATAATTATATGTGTACATATAAATGTAAAACATTTATACTGTAAAATTTAACCTTTTAGTGCAATTTCTCCACATTTTCCCTCCCTTCTTCCACTAATGAGATAATAATTCACTAATGAGACAATAAGGATGAAGGCAGACAGGCTATCAAGAGTTGGATGGGAAAGGCTGAAGACTTAAGAAAGAGCTGGAGGAAACAGAGAGCAGAGTTTGGAGAAACTGTGAGAAGCGGTAGAAGTCCTGCTTGCACTTCCTAGAGCTGGTGCTGAGGAAAACGGTCTACGCTGATGGGCCAAACTGCAGAAGGTAACAAAAAGTGAGCACCAGTGGACAAAGAAAAATGGTCAGTTTCCACTGACTGACCCCCTGAAGTAGTAAACTGAACACCAAGAAAGACAGAGGAATACGTTAAACCAGTAGACTATTATAGTCAATCCACACAATTCAAGTGGACTGTTGTTATGATAAAAGAAATGAGCTGTTGTATCAGTTTGTTTCAGGTGTGCCGTCTACCTGGTTTAGCACATTTGCATTCTGTGACTGACACAGAGGACCGAACTTATAAGTGAGTAATAAAAACATCTAGAAGCAGTTAGTTCACAGAAAATCACACCAAAAGCCAACTCATGTGAGATCAATTTGCTAAACGACCAGTTTGTTGATTTACCAAATTTAATAATTTAACAAAACGTGTATGTTTTATACTAATTTGTAAAAAACAAGGGCAATTAATTTTGAATGTGATAGTTTCTCAGAAGCTTTAGAAAATTCATGCTAAGATTCTAATTGTTTGGTTTTTCTTTTGCCTTCCTGTGCTTAGTCGCTCAGTCGTGTCCAACTCTTTTGCCTTCATGGTCATATTTTATAAAGATTGTCCAATTTATCAATACTAGGAGGTGGTTCAGTCTGAAAACAACATTAATATTTTGAAAAGTAGGTCTCATAAGTAACCAAAATTTCACCATAAGACTCAAACCCTAATTTTTTGGAAGCATTTTAAAGTAAATTGCAGACATCATTACATGTTCTATATTTGTTTACACTGTTTTCTTTTAAAGTAATTTACATAGAATGAAATGTGCAAATCTTAACACTGCATCCACTGAGCTTTGCAACTTGAACTCCTAGCAATATGTGGGATGTACTTCCATCCCTGCAGAAGCTCTGCATGTTCCTTTCTTGTCCATCTCCACACTCCTGCTCCAACAACGACTCTTCTGATTTTTTCCCACCACAGACACATTTTGCTTATTGTGGAGCTTCATATAAATGGAATCATACAGTGGTACATGTGTATGAAATCTTGGGTACGACTTCCTGCACTCAGCATAATGACTTTGAGATTAATCCACAATGTTGCATGTATTTGTAATTTGTTCCTGTTTATTGCCAAGTAGTATTTCATCATATATATACTCCCCCTTGGCCCCCTGCTTACTGATAGATACCTGGGCTTATCAAAGAAATTAGCTGTTATGAATAAAGCTCCTATGAAGATTCCTACAGAAGTCTTTTTAAGGCTGTTGTGAGTGAAGCACTCTCAAGTCTGTGAAAACTTTGCTAACTATATTTTTAATGCTTATAGAACTTTTTATAGACTAATGCACTGGGAATAGAAGGTAGTTTTCCTGAACACCTAAATACCTTTCAGGAGCTGAAGGGTTCAGTGGTTTATTTATTCTTTGAGTGAAATACCAGGTTTTTTTTGCTGTGTTTTTTTTTTTAATGAGTAAGAGACAATTACAAAAATAATAGTTTGCCCAATGAATCCTGACTGTTTTCAAATTTAAATTGAACTGTATTTTAAAGTTTCATACTTTTATTTAAATCTTTACATCAAATATTCCAAATTGGCTTATATTTAGAAATGTCTGAATTGGGATCTCTAGGAGTTAATAGGGCTCTTTACTTTCTGATCATGTGCTACCCATCTCCAGGAATTGAATTTCTGATATACGATTCAAGTAAAAAATGAACTGGGGTGGGATGATTTGGGAGAATGGCATTGAAACATGTATATTATCATCTGTGTAATGAATCGCCAGTACAGGTTCAATGCATGAGACAGGGTGCTTGGGGCTGGTGCACTGGGATGACCTAGAGGGATGGGATGGGGAGGGAGATGGGAGGGGGGTTCAGGATGGGGAACACATGTACACCCATGGTGGATTCATGTCAGTGTATGGCAAAACTAATACAATATTGTAAAGTAATTAGCCTCCAATTAAAATAAATTGATTAAAAAAAAATAAAAAAACAAAACTAAAAAAACCCCGAAAACCTGAAAATATTATGAGATGCATTAAAAAAGCCCACAACATGAGGATTATACATATATGTTTGTATACATATATGTACACACAAGAGTATTTTTCAGAACAGAGGTATAGAAAAAGACTGAGATGAAAAGAAAAACATAAAAGAAAGAGAAACAAGAAAAAGAGAAAAAATGAGAAGAGCATTAAAAGATGTAAAAAAAAAAAGCAAGGTCATGCATTTTATTCTCTGACTTACATTGTATGAGGATACTTGCTCAGCCAATCTCTTATCCCTTCCTGATGGTATATATTCTTCATCCTTCTTACTGAATGACTTTCTTGCTTCTTGCATCTCCTGAGGAATGAACAGATAACACATTACGGAACCACATTATCAGGAAAAAATGAACAAGAAATACTATCATTTTAATTCAGATTAACAGGAGACTAGACAAAGCCAGGCCTGTTGATTCTCTTCCCACTAGAAATGGTAATATTCTTGGTAAGGGATCTGTTAGTCTCCTACTCTAACATTTTCCTGAAAACAAGAAAAAAAGCCCACAAAACCTCCATCCAATCAACTAACTGGATTTTATCAAACTCAGAGATGAGTCTGACAAACGGTAATAAAATGCAGATGAGAAAATAAGGCTTAAGAAGAAATCTTACATTACTGTTTTCAAAACCAGGAAAAGCACTTTTGAGGGAAAAAAATTAAGAGAAAGAAACAAAAGGGGTATAGAAAAATAAAAACAAAACTATCTTTATTCACAGAAGACATATGAGTGTCAATGTAGAAAACTCCACGATCTATTAAACAACTCTTAGCATTAATAAGCAAGTATAGCAAAGCTGGGGCTTCCCAGGCGGCTCAGTGGTAAAGAATCCGCCTGCTGATGCTGGAGACAGAGAAGTGTGGATTTGATCCCTGGGTCAGGAAGATTCCCTGGAGAAGGAAAGGGCAACCCACTCTAGTATTCTTGCCTGGAAAATCCCATGGACAGAGGAACCCAATGGGCTACTGACCATGGGGTTGCAAAGAGTTGGACACGACTGAGCACACACAGATGCACGGCAAAGCTGTAGGATACCAGGCCAACAAACAAAACATACCAGCAAGGAACAATTAGAATTTGAAATTTAAAAAGATATACCATTTACTATAGCACACACACTGATGAAATACTTAGGTAAATTTCCAATAAATTTTGGTTAGAAAAAAAAAATATTCAGCAAAATACAGCCCCAACCAAGAATGAATAAGGCTCAGACAAAAACAACTGAAAACTATTTTTCTCAAAGCATGTTTTTATACTGTTGCTATTTGCTTAGTCAGGTGAAGTGAAGTCGCTCAGTCATGTCCGACTCTTTGCGACCCCATGGACTGTAGCCTACCAGGCTCCTCAGTCCATGGAATTTTCCAGGCAAAAGTACTGGAGTGGGTTGCTATTTCCTTCTCCAGGGGATCTTCCCAACCCAGGGATCAAACCCAGGTCTCTCACATTGTAGGCAGACGCTTTACCATCTGAGCCCAATTTTTATCTAAATAATGGACTAACACTGTACTTAATAAAGTATGTTAAAAAACGTAGGAGTAGCTCATTTCTCATTTTTCCATAACAATTTTCCCAGAAACAGATTCTTTACTTGTAATATTAAGAGAAAAATGATGTTCTGATAAGATGGAGGTGAAGACCTGACCTTCTAAGAGTAAATCTAGTCAAGACTGGGAGGTGAGATTATAACAGATCTTATTCAATTAGTTCATGCATAACACTTTCATTTCTTTCTAATCTTACTTCATTTAGGCCATGTTGGCATTAGTGGTAGGGAGATGAATGCTGGGGAATCAAATATAACAAGTAAGATGATAAAATAAATTTTTAAAAAAAGGAGGGAAATGATGGAAAAAACATACAAAAAGGATATTTGGAGAGAGAGTAAAAAAGGAAACTTGACGAAGATCCATTACAAAAATCAAAAATTAGTCATGACCTTTATAAAGGATTTCCCTGGTGGCTCAGACGGTAAGGCGTCTGCCTACAATGTGGGAGACCGAGGTTTGATCCCTGGGTCGAGAAGATCCTTTTGAGAAGGAAATGGCAACCCACTCCAGTACTCTTGCCTGGAAAGTTCCATGGACAGAGGAGCATGGTAGGCCCATGGGGTTGCAGAGTCGGACATGACTGAGCAACTTCACATTATAAAGGACAGCTCTGTGATACTTTCTGTGATAAATTCTACCACAAATATAAGTCTGCAGTATTACATGCTGTGATATAGAACCACATAAGATCTAAGGGGTATTAATAATCCCTTTGTTAGTCTGTTGTAAATATACAACAAAACATTTTCAACCGTAAAAAGAATGACTAGATCTAAAGAACTCAGTCACAGGACCTAAAATCTTAAGTTCAAATTGTACTGGTTACTTTCTCTTCGTTCCATTTTTCTGTGTTATTTTCCTTTGAGGAAGACTTCTTGCATATCTAGCTGTAGGCTAGACATGTACTCACACACAATGAGGAACAGGAGGTCTGAAAAAAGCACAAATAAAAAGTCCATGTAAGGGATTTTCCCGGTGGTCAAGAATCCGCCTTGCAATGTAGGGGACACAGGTTCAATCCCAGGTCGGGGAATTGAGATGCCACAGGCCACGGGGCAGCTGAGCCTGCACGCTACAACTGGAGAGTCTGTGTGCTGCAATCAAAGATTCCACGAGCCACAATGGAAGATTCTCCATGCGGCAAGTAAGACCTGAGTAAGCCAAATAAATAAATATTTAAAAAATATTAAAAAAAATCCATGTAAGCAAGGGTATTAAGTTGTCTTTTTGGAGACAATTTTAAAGGTGAAATTATAAAAATGCCAGTAAGTTATTTTTATAAAAGACCAGTTAAGAAAGAGCAGCCAGGCATTCCAACACTAGTCATTCACAGTGTGTGGCTCACATCTTTTTTAAAATTTATTTATTAATTGGAGGATAATTGGTTTACAATACTGTGCTGGCTTCTGTCATATAGCAACACGAATCAACCGTAGGTATATATATATCCCCTCCACCCCTCCAGGTTGTCACAGAGCTCCGGTGTGAGCTCCCTGAGTCATACAGCGAATCCCGATTGGCTCCCTATTTGACACGTGGTAATGTGTGCTTCCAAACTATGCTCTCAATCTGTCTCACCCTTCCCTTCCCCCGCTGTGTCCACAAGTCTGTTCTGTCTGCGTCTCCACTGCTGCCCTGCAAATAGGTTCATCAGGACCATCTTTCTAGATTCGGTATGTATGTGTTAATATACAGTATTAATTTTTCTCTTTCTGACTTACTTCACTCTGTGTAACAGGCTCTAGGTTCATCTACTTCATTAGAACTGACTCAAATGCATTCCCTTCTATGGCTGAGTAATATTCCATTATGTATATGTATTAATACCACGAATTCTTTATTCATTCATCTGTCGATGGACATCTAGGTTACCTCCATGTCCTAGCTATTGTAAACAGTGCTGCAGTGAACACTGATGTCTTTCTCAATGGCGGTTTCCTCAGGGCACGTGCCCAGCAGTGGGGCTGTGGGGTGTGGCTCACTTCTACCCCCCATCTTCCGTTGCCTCTCCCCCCAGGTGTGGTGGTTCACCTCACCTGTCCATTATAACTCTCGGATTTCCTTGAGTCTTCAGGGTAAAAGAGAACGTATGGTTTTGCCACATATTCTGCTAAAATGAGGTGATTTCCACACATCACCCACATTTTAAGAACAACACTATTTCACAACCAATTCTTCATGAAAATCAAAGTGTCTTAAGGAGCTTTCTCTGTCACTTGTGACCAAACATGATGCTTGCCAGAGGAGACATTCAATTTTTGGTTATAGAATGAAAATAGAAATCTTCATAATTCCAGGTACTAATGAACAAGACAAACAGAGTTAGGGGCATGAATTAAGTAAGGAACTGTTTAATTTAAAACTGATAAGTTATAATCATAAGGCGCCAATTAGTCAAGCATTTAAGACAGCACTCACAACTCAAGGAAATTGGAATTTCTGATGAAGTGAATTTAAGGAGTTAGTACTGGCTGGATTCTTAACAATGGAATATTTCATAATACGTGTAGAAATCCAAGAAAAGAAAATCTAATAATAATGATGTATTTTATGCATAGTTTTTCCTTTTTCTTTTTTTGGTAAATTATTCAATGTATTAAGGAAAGGGCTTTTTGCCTGTCTTGACAGTAATGTGAAGTTTAGTGCACTGGAGCTACTGCTACTTTCAGAGACACTCACTACTATCACTTAACTCGCTAGGTTAATCTGTGCTTTGGTTTTTTCCAAGATATTTTAAAAGAAACTTTCATGGAGACATTTTGACGTATAAAGACTGGGGGATTTGGAATCAGAAAGGTCTAGAACGGAATTACTGTTCATCACTTACCAGCATTTAATTCCAGAAAAAATGACCTCATAGGGCACAGTGTCTCCTTTCATAAAATGAGGTTAATAAACTTATGTCTCCAGGTTCTCTTGAGGTTTAATGAGACAATTTGTTGGGAAACAGTATAAATGAATACACAGGAAGCAACTGGTGTCGCTTTCTTTTCTTATAACTTTCCTTCAGGGGAAATCTTTTCCCTTGGGAATCATAAACTAAGAAACAGTACCCTGGAATAATTCTGCTTTCTATTTTTTTCAAAATAGAGCCAACGTGGACAGAAATACAGGAACACACAAGCCCTCTCACCTTAGCTTTCCTTTCCCTGTCGGCTGGCGTGTCGGTCCAGACTGATCGGTCTCCAGATTTGCCATCAGCTCTTCTCTTAAAAGTTCTGGGCCCGAGACCAAAGTCTTTCATTTCTGGAGGAAGTTCGGTCATCCAAGATTCTCTCGTAATTGGTTTAGATGAATCCTTTAAGAGAAATAAAAAGTTAAACAAAAAAAAAGTATCTTGGAAAGTGTGGACATGTGTGCATACATGTATAGAATACTACCTAAGTGACTATGCTTCTCAGCTGAGGCAGATGTTAAGAGAAAAAGACACTAGGAGAAAGACAAAGGCCCGTCTAGTCAAAGCTATGGTTTTTCCAGTAGTCATGTATGGATGTTGAGAGTTGGACTATAAAGAAAGCTGAGTGCTGAAGAATTGATGCTTTTGAACTGTGGTGTTGGAGAAGACTCTTGAGAGTCCCTTGGACTGCAAGGAGATCCAACCAGTCCATCCTAAAGGAGATCAGTCCTGAATATTCATTGGAAGGACTGATGTTGAAGCTGAAGCTCCTTTTAAAACTATGGCCATGTGATGTAAAGAACTGACTCCTTAGAAAAGACTCTGATGCTGGGAAAGACTGAAGGCAGAAGCAGAAGGAGAAGGGGACGACAGAGGATGAGATGGTTGGATCGAGTCGGCATCACCGACTCAAAGGACGTGAGTTTGAGTAAGCTCTGGGAGTTGGTGATGAACAGGGAAACCTGGCATGCTGCAGTCCATGGGGTCGCAGAGTCAGACACAACTGAGCAACTGAACTGAACTGAAGAGAAAATGATTTAACAGATGGATGATTTTTCTTGTCAAATATGTTATAAATACTTTCATCTAATTTATTGTTCTTTGGACTTAATGTTATCTTTTGCCATACTGTCATTTTTAATTGTGCAAATCTGTCAGTTTTCTCCTTTTATGGCTTCTGAGTTACCCTAGAGACCAAATTTTTATATACATACACATGCAGAAGGACATTTTTTAAATGTCTGTTATCAAAATTGAGATTTTTGATCTATGTGGTCGATTTCTCAGAGTAAAGTGTTCTGTGTATTTGAAACTTACGTCATCTCCTTTGGTCAGTTTTTCTTTCATTCTCTGGGCCCTCTTTTCAAACTCTGCTGTTACACTGGAGTTAACTGGTCCTTTGGCAGGCATCGGCCCGACAATGTCTTCCTCCTCACTGCTATCCGTTTCCTTCTGAAACAAGACAGGACCTTTAAACCAAGAGTGGAGTGACACATTACAGAAAATGATCCTAAATTACTCAAAATTTAACTGAGACCGATAACCTGGAAACAGAATGAAGGAGCAAACACCGTGTCACTGGCTAATCACTGAGCACCTTTCCTGTGCCTTCGTCAAGCGCACCCAACAGAGACCACAAACCCAGGGCGTGGGATCTGTCCCACCTCAGCCCCTGTGTCCACGGCAGAGCTCATTAACTCACTCAGCTCTATTCCTGATGGACACAGATGTGGCCTCACAATTCCTCTGAAATACTCCAAGGAAGTGGTCGGAGAAGACAGAGTTGAAGCCATTCTCTTTCCTGGTACAGAAAGAGCTCTTTGGAAGAAGAAACACATGAATATGACGTTCTTGGAAGCTATATTCGCCTCCATGATTTAGTATGGTCCACTGAAACAGAAGTGCTGTGCAGTGCCTTCCAAAATGCTGGCCCAAACGGGTGCATTTGGTGCCCAAAGTACTCCAGAGACACATTATTGCAAAAATGGAATTCAAATTGTTTTTGGTAAATCATTTTAACAAAGGGTTTTCATGTAAGACTCTGTGTTAGATGCTATATACACTAGGGTTTAAAATAGTCCTTGACCTCGAGAAGGAGAGAGGGTAAGATAAACAACAAGATGAATCACAATAAGATGTTTGTACTCCCACTGGGACCGGTAGTTTCTTCCTCTTATTTTTTCAACTACCAGGACCAGGCGAGTTAATTTGTGTTGTTTACACTTTCCCTGTTAACCACTCAATGTTAACTCTCTGTGGTTTCTTCTCTGAACTTCTATAGCAATTGTTCTCAGTACAAATAACTGGATAATTATACCTTGTCTTATGGCTGACTCTAAGCCACACACTCTCTCAATAACTGGATTTTGTCTCATTTGAACCTCATAATAAAACTGGGAAATAGCATCATTATTCCTATTTTCTTTCTGAGGAAACCTAGGTTTAGAGAAATATACTTGGAAAGATTAAACAACTTGTCTGAGGTTGTAAAACTTGTACCTAAGACTTAAATATTCTAAGATCAAAGCCAGTATTTTTTCTACTTATACTACAGCAGACTATTATTTCCTTTATTTCAACTGCTAAAGATTTAACTTTAAATGTTTTAGCTTTTCTCAACAACAGTAAGCTCTTTGATGGCAAAGACATTATCTTAAACATATTTATAGCCCCCTACAAACTTAATACTTGGTGATATAAAACGAGCAGATGTATAATAAACTTTAAAAATTACAAGAAACATAGTATCAATAGAGTGTTGACATTTAGGATGATGCGATAAGCTAATGATATTTACACTTTCTTCCAATAAGAGATAGTTTTATAAAGGTAGAGGCCTGAAATATGTAGGAACTGTAACAGCTCCAACCAATAACTATTGCTAAGACAACCCAGTGTTTGTTCATGATGGTTGGAATCATGCTTTCTTCAGGAAACTAAAACCTTCTCTAATTCCTGGGGAAAACTGATAATTCTAAGCCAATCACTTTGGTCTCACTCCTCGTGCCCAACTGATTGGCTTGAGCATAGGCATATGATTCAGTGTGGGCCACAGAAATATGAGGAGAGGTCTATGGGAAACCTGGAGAGGTTTTCCTCCCCCTAAGAAGGGGATACAAGACAGGGTTCATTCCTCTGTCTGGACATTGCCGCCTGCGTGTCAATCTAAGGACTCTGGCAGGCTTCCTGGTATAAGGAAGGGGTCAGCCTAAGAGGAATTAACATGCTGCAAGTGACAGAGGAGACATTCAAAACTGGGGTCCTGGGTGATCTTGTGAGGCTAAGTTAACCAGCCGTGGAGTGTTCCCATCTCTAGACCTCGTCTTAGGTATGAAACACATTTTCCTCAATTTGGGAATACAGATTCTAGATCATTCAGGAAGTTATACAAACAACCCATTTGCTAACTAGCAAGGTTGAGACTAAGCTTCATTGTAAGTTGGACTTTCTGCTATTAGCAGCTAAAAGTGCTCTAGCTGGTGGCAAGCCAGCCACATAAATATCTGGGGGAGATGTGGACAGCAGGTATCAAGGCTCAGGGGTAGGAGCCTGCCTGGCATATTTAAGGTGCAAGAAGCCCAGTGTGGTCAGATCAAAGTAAGAGGAAACCAGGGAGTTAATGGGAGCCAGACTGTAGAGGGCCCTGTAAGGACTCTGACTCTTACACAGAGAGGGGAGCAGCAAATTAATTCTGAGTGTGACTGATGCGATCTGACTTTCTCTGGGCCACTCTAGCTGCTGTGTTGAGAAGAGGCAGCAGAGCATCGAGGGCTAAGACAAGGAGACCAACAATAACACAGGTCAAACAGGGTGATGGCTTGGGGCAGGGTGGCAGCCGAAGTGGCTGGATTCTGGGCGTTTTGGAAGGTGGGAACAGAACTTGTCAGATCGATTTCTGTGACTAATGCCTGACACACTTATGTGTTCTACAATCATCTGTAGGTATTCTATATCATTCATTGAAAGAATGAGTAAATGCTGGAGTTCATGAGCTTAACCACTGAATTACATTTCCTTCAGTAACAACCTCTGTGGAACTGATGAATTCTCAGTGGAGATGCACAGGAGTCTATGAATTCACATATAGGATGGTACTGCAGAAGAGCAGACTGAACAGTGATTTAAAGTCCTAAGAATTGGGCTCTGAGTTTCGGCTTTGCTAAGCAGAAACTGTGCTATTTGGAGTAAGTTACCCAATTTCTCTGGCCTTTAGCATCTCTAAGATACAGATCGTAATTATTTCATAAGGCTTTGGAGAAGCTGAAAATAGTATCCATATATAGAGAAAATGCATTATAAATTATATTCTTTAAATCTCAGCCATTGTTAAGGACTAGGCTTCTAATATGGAGAAGGCAATGGCACCCCACTCCAGTATTCCTGACTGGAAAATCCCACGGACAGAGGAGCCTGGTGGGCTGCAGTCCATGGGGTCGCTAACAGTCAGACATGACTGAGCGACTTCATTTTCACTTTTCACTTTCATGCATTGGAGAAGGAAATGGCAACCCACTCCAATGTTCTTGCCTGGAAAATCCCAGGGATGGGGGAGCCTGGTGGGCTGCCGTCTATGGGGTCGCACAGAGTCGGACATGACTGAAGCGACTTAGCAGCAGCAGCAGCAGCCCTCTAATAAGAAAACAGATTTCCTCCTTGATTTCGGAATCACTGGCTCTTTCTTTTCAAAACATCATGTACCCACGAGTGACCCTGTTAAATAATGGTACCAGAACTGGGTGGGACAAAGTTAATTTCAATATTTTATAATAATTATTTCACTATTTAAACATTTCTCAGCTTGCTCTCTTTTGTATCAAATCACAGCGATTCCTTGAACTGTTTACTGTATTCTACTTTCTAGGACGTAAAAGCTTCCCTTTAAGGATGAGAAGCATGAATAGATCACACCCTGTCAACACGTGACTGCCTTGTCATTTTCCTACAGAATCTCAGGTCTGAGATAGCTTTTGATTTCATCTACCCATGCTACAGTCCTAAATTAGTATGACTATGACACATCTTACATTACATTTGAGTCAAATGACTATAGTTACTACTATGTAAAGTCTTGAGTTTCTTACATCTTGTTCTTTAATAGAAAAATCCCCAAACCTCAGAGTTGAAATCTGATGACACTTGTCCTGGATCACTTCTGCCTTCGTCACTTTTCTGTGTAGATTTAAGAAAACCGGGCGGTAGTGCAGGACCTATCATAGGCCTGAAAAAGAAAACGCACCTTTAAAAAGTCAGCTTTCAGTTGGCTTTTACTTTTCAGTAAAAGCTCACACAAAGAATAAAAAGCCAGGTAATAATAACAAATGTGGAAAATGAGAATCTTATTCGATGTATTATTTTTACTCTGTAACTTAGTATTCATGTATGGATGTGAGAGTTGAACCATAAAGAAGGCTGAGAGCTGACAAACTGATGTTTCTGAACTGTGGTGTTGGAGAAGACTCTCGGGAGTCCCCTGGACTGCAAGGAGATCCAATGAGTCCATCCTAAAGGAAATCAACCCTGAATATTCACTGGAAGGACTGATGCTGAAGCTCCAATACTTTGGTCACCTGATGCGAAGAGCCAACTCATTGGAAAAGACCCTGATGCTGGGAAAGGTAGAAGGCAGGAGGAAAAGAGAGAGAGAGAGGATGAGATGGTTAGACGGCATCACCACTGGACTTGATGGACTCGAGTCTGAGCAAGCTCTAGGACCGGTGATGGACAGAGAGGCCTGGCGTGCTGCAGTCTCCGGGGTTGCAGAGAGTCGGACACAACTGAGGCATTGAACAACAAACCTAGCATTTTTTCACCAAGTATCATAAAAAAATTTAATTTCTACACTTTAATTTTCTATTTATTAGTTAATGATTAGATGCTAAACCAGTAATTCTCAACCTTTGTGGCAGTGGTGTAAACCCACTTCCTAAAAGAAGTATGGTAAATAAAAATAATGACCAAAAGAAAAGAATCCTTATTATGTATTATGGACTAAAGTCTGTGAAGATCTTTTTATCTTGTGCCTTGGCTTTCAGTTTTGATAGTCACTGTCCACTGAAAAATACCTTAGTGGCATTTTAATTACAGTCAGAACTACTTAAGTACAAATGGAGTCTTAAGGACATATGTAGCGAATGCATATAACAGCTGTTAGTAATTTATTTATGGTTACATGTGTCAAGGCAGTATAAAAACCAACATTTCCTCCTCACTAACAACCCCATTATGATGTGGAAATGTGTTACAAAGAAAAGTGTTCCTCTGAGACCCAGAGAGAAAGGAAAAGGTGGTATGCTAACCTCATTTCAACCAGAGAGTGCATTTTTCTGTTTCCCTAAAAAAGTCCTGGTTGGTATAAGTTGCTCCATTTTCTACCTAAGCAAAATGATGCCCAAGGACAACACAAACTCGTAAGCGGCAGACTGGAGCTTTTGCGTTGTTTGTTTTGTTCTCTTTTTGGCCACGCTGCATGGCATATGGGACCTTAGTTCCCCAACCAGGAATCAAACCTGTATCCCCTGCATTGGAAGCATGGAGGCTTAACCACTGGACTGCCAGGGAAGTCCCCAGAGCTGGAGTTTGAACCCCGGTCTATGTGATGTTAGAGTTCATTTTCTTTCAAGTTGCCCTATTGCCACAGTCTGAGGCAACTAACACTGTTCAAAAGAGAAAACCTGCTGAAATTCTGGGTCTTCGAAAGAGAAAGTGCTACTTTTTGTGTGGAAAAAACAAAAAGAGGAATGATATTTCCTACTCTCTTTCATACTGTTAAGTGTCTTCATTCTATTTTTGCTCTTTTCCAGAGATGTCCCTGTGTTAGTGGAACCAACCAAGAGGGCAGTGATGTCCTAAGCTGAATTTTCCAGATGGCACTATGTTCAATCAGAGTCTTACACACAGGTTTCCCAGCAGGGCAAAAACAGCACTCGAGTCTCAGGGTCTGGGTTCTGATCTCGGCCACGTAGTTACCTCTTGTCTTGGTTCATAAAACTGCTATGAACCGAAACAACTGTACATATGAAAAATGCGGAAGTGTGGTATTAAGAGAGATCAAATCAGTTGTCATTTATATGAGGAAGTACTGTAAGAGTGTTTTTTGAGTTTTTAGCAGATGTACAAATTCAAGTACAGCTCAACTCTCTGGCCTCGGGGAATTTTGTGAGGATAAAATTACTAATACATACAATCTTAAAATATAGTAAACGAACATAACCATGGCATGCTACAGGCTTATGGAAGGTTTTGCTTCCAACATATACTACCATCTGTTTATTTCAAACATATATTATCGTCAAGACAGAATTCTCAAGAAACTGCTATGCCTCTAATAACTGTTTTCTTGAAAGGAATATTACATCCCAGCAGTCAGAAAGTTTCCCATAAAAAGCCAGGCAGAAAATATTAGGCTCTGAGGGCCACATTCGGTCTCTGCCACATATTTGTCTTTGCATTTTAATGGCACCTAATGATCATTCTTAGCTTGGGGGCCATACAAAAGCAGCCATGGATTGCCCAGCCCTCTTATTTCTTTTTTTTAATAATAAGCTCCCTTTTATTTACAGACACCATTACAAAAACTATTTTATATTCATAACAAAAAGTGTTTTTTTTGAGTTGTAGTCAGAGGCAGTTACTTTCAGAAAGTTATATGAAAATTAAAAGCTGACAATTGTGATTACAACCTCTGAATATAAAATGTACAACAGCCTTTCCTACTTGTTCTTGCACACTGGGATATAGTGTGAAGAATTATAAACAATTTGATGTGCAATTTCATATTCAGCATTTAAAAATTTTTTAATTTTGAGAAGACAATATTTACTATATGTTTATTCTGTGCAAGGCACTACAGAAGAATCAAACGTTTATATATGTATACAGATACGACATCTCAAGCACCATGACAATTCTGTAAGGGGTGTGCTGCTATCTTAATCCATGGATAACACAGTTGAGGTTAGGTTAACTGTGTAATTTGGTACATAGGGATTTGCCTCTTCTTTCAATAAATAATTAAGATGTCTGACTTATATCCCTGGTTGAGGAACCAGGATCTCATATGTCAAGTGGTGTAGTCAAAAAAAGAAAGAAAGAAAAAAAAAGATCAAATACCAGGATTCTACTCATTGGCTATATGTGAAACTTTGTCAAAAAAAAAAGGGGGGGGAAAGGGTTATGTTTCACCCAGCCTATCACAAAACGCTGTTGTGAGTATCAAATAAGAGATGTGAGTGTTTTTCATGAATTGTTAAGTGCCATAAACATGTAAATAATTACTTTTCTTATGTGGATTTAAAATTTTTTTTCATTTCAAATTTATTTCAAATGTTATATAAACATGTAAGTTAAAAAACAATTTCAGGGACTTCTCTGGTGGTCCAGTGGTTAAGACTTTGAGCTCACAATGCAGGTGGCCCAGGCTCGATCCTGTGTCAGGGAACTAGATCACACATATCACAACTAATAAGACCCAACGCAGCCAAAAAAATACAATTAAAAAACACAACAAACAAACAAACAATTTCAGACAACTCTTTAATGAATTAACAGACTTGAGAAAAGATTGTCCTGAACGGGTACACATTCTTACCGTGGAGGAGAATCATCTTGCTTTTTAAATCCAGGAGGAAGAGCTGGTCCAAAAAACCCTTCATCATCATCATCATCATCGTCATCTTGATTTCTCCTGAGTTTTCTGAAAACAGTGTAATTTTATGCATGTTTGTCAGAAACTTTTTCATAGGGAAATTTTAATTTTTTAAATTAAAATTTTATTAACTTCATTTATTAACATTTAATAACTTCATTTATTAACTTCAAAACATATTAACTTCAACTTTGGAGAAGGCAATGGCAACCCACTCCAGTGTTCTTGCCTGGAAAATCCCATGGATGGAGGAGCCTGGTGGGCTGCTGTCTATGGGATCACACAGAGTCAGACACGACTGAAAAGACTTAGCAGTAGCAGCAGCAGCAACTTCAACTTAGTTGTATAAACTCTGAAACAATAAATTTATCTTGCCAAGTAAAAAAGAAAAGCTACCACAGATCTTATACTTATCTTTTTCAGGAATTCACTTGAGGTCTAAAATAGAGACTGGTTACTTCTTTACACAGCAGTAACGTATCAATTTTCTGTATTTTCTGTGTTGATAAAGACTCTAATCAGTGAAGTTTCAAATATTCTACTTGTGAGATATTTTTAAGCATAGAATTTATGACATTGGCTTTTAAATTCACTTTTGTAAGGGTTGCTATTTTTGTCCCTTAGTCATTAAAATGCATTAAAAAAAACCCCTTGCTATCCAATAATAAAGATTTGATTTCTTATCTACATGGGCCACCGGTGAGGAAGGCTAGGTCAGAGGGAATTCTTCATTTACTTAAATAAAAAGCACACACTGCACACATAAATTTTAAAAGAATGGTTTTAAAATTTTAAATTTTAAAATTATGGTTTATTCAGACTATTTAATCACTTCAATAATACCTTATGGAAATACCTTTATATAAGATGTTTATTGAAATTCTAGATATCTCTGGAGCTATATACTACTAAGATACATTTTTCTATAAAAGGTATAGTTCATGAGGGAATGAAATATGAAGTGATTTTTTCTTGTGCTGTATAAATGCAGGTTATGATAGCTCCTTGAGAAAGTAAAGTGTTAGTCGCTCAGTCGTGTCTGACTCTTTTCGACTCCATGGACGGTAGCCCATCAGGCTCCTCTGTTCATGGGATTCTCCAGGCAAGAATACCGGAATGGGTTGCCATTTCCTTCTCCAGGGTATGTTCCCGACCCTGGGATTGAACCTGGGCCTCCTGTACTGCAGGCAGATTCTTAACCATCTGAGCCACAAGGGAAGCCCCTTACCAGCTATCTACTCTAACCAATAAGTACCAGATTTGGAGCTTGGTTTACCATTTAATGTAAAAACGGACTGACCGTGCCGGTGGACCAGTGTCGTCTTCTTCAGATTCTTGATTTCCTTCTTCGGACAAAGAACTACTGTCCTCGTCGCTGTCTGATGATTCTGAACTACTGCTTTTATAATTAGGAGGCAGAGCCGGTCCTGCAACTGTAAAAGATGTCTTGTGTTTGTCATAAGTAGTCACAACTGTTTCAGTGAATCTCTTAGCTTAGGGGTCGTCAACCTTCAGGATGGAATGTCTGATGATCTGGGGTGGGGCACATGTAATAATAATAAAGTGCAGAATAAATGCAATGTGCTTGAAATCACTCCAAGATCACC
This sequence comes from Bos javanicus, assembly GCF_032452875.1. Lineage (NCBI taxonomy): Eukaryota > Metazoa > Chordata > Mammalia > Artiodactyla > Bovidae > Bos > Bos javanicus. The sequence continues at coordinate 15,290,495 of NC_083879.1, read as the reverse complement.
CCCTACCCCATCTGTGGAGAAACTGTCTTCCCCGAAACGGGTCCCTGGTGCCAGAAAGGCTGCGGACTGCTGCCTGAGCTGCCATTTCACACTTTACTTTCTGAAATTCACAGCACTGGCGGGCTGTCATTTATTACGGACTTTAATCTCCTTTGCTCTTGTTCTGTGTATAGCAGTTTAGTCTTTCCAACTCCAGGAAGGCAGAGATCATGTCTTATACAGCGTTAATTACGAGAGTCACAAAACTTTAAAACCTGAACTTACAGCAACAGCATGTAATTTCCCTGATATCTAACATTTTTTGCATTGGTTGTAATTTTGGTTGGTGCAACTGCCAAATGGTTTCATGTTTTTTTTTTTTTTACTAACAGACAGCATATGGTAGATAATACATCACAGAGCTAACCAAACAACAAATCTGCCATTTCATACTTTAATACGTTAAAAATAAAAATTCTTCATTCTGGTTTCTGACTAAGAATCACCACTTTAAAAAATATCTTTACTAGCATTATCATACTTCTCAGTTAGTTTTCTGTTCAAGATGATTTCCAAGCAGAGATAAGGGCAGACACACTTTATCTTTCCTGACAGAGACTCAGAGAGGAGAATGAAGCTGCACTGGGGTGGGGATGCTGAGGGAGGGATAATGGTCTTCTGGGCCCACTAACAGAGCCACTGCTCTTACTTTATGGCTCAGCAAAAATTATTATTACATGACGTTACCCAACATAAAATTGTCTCTGTCGATTCTGAGCAGTGATGCCAAAACTCTACTGCTGTAGTTCTCAAGCCTGGATGTTTAATAAATTCACCAAAATATTTTTTTTAAAAAGAGATTCCTGGGCACTTGCCCCAGAGATTTTGACTCAGTTGGCCTGGCGGAGGACTTGGAAATATGATTTTCCAAAAAGCTTTCCAGGTATGTTATTCACTCAATATTAACAAAAACTTAAGAGAGACTTCTGTGCATTTACCTATTTAATTCTGCCAACAACCTTATTAGGACAGTAGTATGAATTCTATCTTGCAGACAAGGAAACTGAGGTAAAGAGATAGTGTCTCGTCCAATTTTACACAACTAAACAGAGGAGTTCTGATATGACCCTCCTAACCACTACACCAAACAACATTCAACAAAAGGTCAATGTTCAACAAATATTTATTGAGTAAATACTTCTAGAGACATAACTTAGAAAATAAATTAAAAAGCTGACTGTGAACATGTGGGAGGGCAATTTTAAAGACAGAGGTCAGGGAAGGACCCCCTCAGAAGACATTTGTACGGAGACTTAAATGAGGACAGTGGCCATGGAACAATCTGAGGGGAGAACAATCTGGGGGAATCACTGCTGCGAAGGTCCTATGGAAAGAACAAGCCTGAAGTGCTTGAGGGACAAAAAGGCCGGTGTAGCTAAAGCAAAGTAAGCAAAGTGACAAGACAGAACCTGAGAGTATAAAGGTGTTAGTTACACTGCACACTTTGGGGTCAGACTCTAGCCATCAATTCCAGCTCAGCTGCTTATTAGCTGTGTGATTTGAATGTTATTTAACCTTCCCATGCCACGCCCTCCCTTTTTTTCTTTTAAATAAGATTGACTGATTTTTGGCTGTGCTGCGCTGCATGTGAGATCTCAGTTTTCCCACCCAGGATTGAACTTGTGCCCCCAGCGGTGGGAAGTATGGAGTCTTAACCGCTGGACTGCCAGGGAAGTCCCTATCTTAACAAACTGGATGTTTTCCAACTTGATCCATTTTCTTCTATATATCACTAAATAAAGGAAGGACTTTTAGGAAAAAAAAAAAAGCTAAACTTGTAACACAGCATGCCTAGAAAAGAACAATCAAGCAGCAAAAGGCAGAAAACATTAAGAATTAAGGGACAGAACTCGTGTCTCCTACTGCTGTTTAAGATTGCAGAACAGTTAACGTCTTAGTATGTAAATGTTCCTCAACCATAAATGGAGATTACATATGACTTCTGATTGTGATGAATAATGCCTTTACTGATTTCTGGTTTATCTCTGTATGTAGTACTAATCCCAGAGAAAGCACCTTTTAGAATATAGCAAGAAGGGGAGAACACCACCTTCCACAAATAATCCTTTCTTCAAAATTCTAGGGGGTCATAGTTTAACATGAAAGAGATTAAAGTTAAAAGTTAAAGTGAAATCGCTTAGTTGTGTCTGAACTCTGTGTGACCCTGCGGACTGTAGCCTACCGGGCTCCTCCATCCATGGGATTTTCCAGGCAAGAGTCCTGGAGTGGGCTGCCATTTCCTTCTCCAGGGGGTCTTCCTGCCCCAGGGATCGAACCCAGGTCCCCCCCACTGCAGGCAGACACTTTACAGTCTGAGCCACAGGGGAATCCCTTGAAAGAGATTAAGAGATTACATTTCATTCCCATGATTGGTTCTTTCCATCTTCTTGTTTCTAAATATTAAGGAGGGAAGTTTTTTTCTTTTTTCCTTAATTTTTTTTCTCTTTTGCTCCTTTCTTTTCTTATATATGGGTGTTATCAATGTAATTTGTCGATTTGGCTAATTTTGGGTTGGTTCCAATCAAGATGAGGTTTTAATACTCTTTTGTAAAGTTCAAATGATTAAAAGGTTAAATGGGTTAAACATGTGCTGTATTATAACTAAGGGATAAATCTGCCTTGAATTTTTAAAGAAACACGTGGGATATATGTTTAAAGATAGGAATAAACAGATGAAGACAAAACTCCTCTGAGAAGAATGTAAGGCCTTATTTTTTTTTAAAATGATGCCAGGAAAAAGTAACATTCAGAATATAATTATTTATTTTCCCTTTGGGTTGTGTCAAAATAAATAATTATTACACAATAAAATAATACTAAGAAATGGTAATATCTAAAAAAACGAATATTGAAAACATAAGTTGGTACAATATAAGCCCCATTACAGATTTTCTAATAAAACTGAGGATATGCCTGGCTTCACTTTTTTATAGGTACCATTCTTCAGAACCATAGAACGTGTCTCAAAATACTGTTTTAGGTGCCTGTAATGAACAATTCCATCTCACACCTAGAGCAGTGATGCATGTGATGAAGGCAGCTCTCCCACTGCAGTGGTAATTTTACCAATAGATTACAACTTCCGTAAGAATACAGATTATGCCTTACATATTCCATTATGTTCCCCTTGTAATATATATCAGACAGAATTATGCAGACACAAAAAGAAGTACTCAGTATATAGCACATCAAACCTCTTTACAGATCAGCGATTGATTATAACAGGAAACACGGACTGTGAACCCCAATTAAGCAAAATGTTATTCCCTCTAAAGCAATTCCATTCTTCTCACTAGTACATTTATACTACAAAAGAATTATATTATGTTTTCAATTTCAACAATAAAAATTTAGGGACTTGCCTAGTGGTCCCAAGCTTAAGACTGCACCTTCCGATGAAGGGGGTTCAATCCCTGGTAAGGGAGCGAAGATCCCATGTGCCTCTCAGCCAAAAAACCAAAACATAAAACAGAAGCTATACTGTAATAAATCCAATGAAGACTTAAAAAAATTCGTGGAAATTTGTTTTCTCTTTTGTTTCATACACACTTCACAATAATCTTGATTTTGCCTGTTGATGAACAAAGTCTAAAATATTTACCGTCTGGTCCAGGAAAAGCTTGTTGATCCTGTGACAGGCTTAAGTCACGGAAATATCAAGAAGGAGCATCCAAGTGTCTTTTGATGGGAGTAGGTAGTGACATCAGAGAAAGCTGCCTAGAAAGAGCGATGGGTGGGCTGAGGTCAAAGGACGAGACTGAGTTAGCTGGGGAAAGGGAGTGTGGGTTGGGGCAAACGTGGTCCACGCAGAGGGAAAAGCACCCACAATGCACTGCAAGCCGAAGGGTCTGACGCATCCAGAAATGTGCTCAGAGTGGCTGGAGCCAAGAGAGGAGAGAAGGCGGGATCATGGAAGTGGGAGTGGGGTAGGGGATGCTGCTGTGAGGTCAAGCAAGGTCAGGACTGAAAAGAGTGCCTTGAATTTAGCAACAAGTTCCTGAGAAGGACTTCCTGAGTGGTTCAGTGGTTAAGAATCTGCCTGCCGATGCAGGGGACCTGGGTTCAATCTCTGGTCTGGGAAGACCCCACATGCCACCGAGTAACTAAGCCTGTGCACCAGAGCTACTGAGCCCGTACTCTAGAGGCCATGAACCACAACGACTGAGTCCATGTGCAGCAACTACTGAAGTCATGTACCCTAGAGCCGGTGCTCAACAATGAGAAAAGCCACCGCAGTGAGAAGCCCATGCACCGCAACTAGAGTAGGCCCGGCTTGTCACAACTAGAGAAAGCCTGCAAGCTGCAATGACGACCCAGTGCATCCAAAAATAAATAAATAAACAGAAAAAGCTATTAAAAAAAAAGGTGCTGAGAGACAACTGGTGGATTGTCTATTTTCACAGTGAAATTGGTGAGAGCAGTCTCAGTGGACTGGGAAGAACAGAAGCCAGGATGCAGTGGGTTAAGAAGAAAATGGTGAAGGTCCAGAGTTGGTCAGAGAGACAGCAGCAGCTACAGGGGGATGTGGAGTAGTCTTCATGAAGATGGGAACAATCTGAACGTTCCAGTTAAATGTCAAAGGCAAAGAACCTCCAGGAGAAGTGAGGGAAGGGGTTTTGAGTAAAAATGGAATGATTAGCCTTGGAAGGAGGTAGTTCCCCTCTTCTACTACAATCAAAGAGAAGCTGAAAGAGCCAGGCAGAGATGCAGGAGAGTTTTTAGGCATAGTACCAGAAAAGTGAGGAAGTTTTTTAAAGATGGTATCTACTTTTTCTGTGATGGAGAGAGAGGCTAAAGAAGAAAGAGTAGGCTTTAAAAAGTTAAAGTTGATCGCTGGGGCAGAGAGCTGTGTGGGAAAACATCACAGGATGGCAGGGCAGAGCTGAGGACCCAGCCAGGGAGGAGGTTATGGTTTGCAGCAGCATTACCCTGTGGAGGGGTGAGGTTTCATTTAGCAGCATGTGGAAGCCTGGGTGTGGTTCACTAGAGGTGAACATCTGGACTGAGCCAGGGTGGAAGTTTTGTCAGATGGATTTACAGAATTACTGGATGGGAAAAGGCAGTGGAAGACACTGACAAGAGAAGGGACGAATGGATGGACCACAGAGGCTAAGTTAAGCAGGGACAGAAACAGTAAAAGGAAGAAGGCCCATCAGGACTGAGGCAGAGAGGCTCAATGAGACTAAAACCAAAAAATAAAAAAAAATGTGATGAGAGTAACTAAGCATATTAAAAAGCAGAGATATCACTTTGCTGACAAAGGTCTGTACAGTCAAAGCTATGGTTCTTCCAGTAGTCATCTGTGGACTAAGAGCTGGACCATAAAAAGACTGAGCACTGAAAAACTGATGCTTTCGAACTGCAGTGCTGGAGAAGACTCTTAAGAGTCCCGCAGACAGCAAGGTGATCAAACCAGTTAATTCTAAAGGAAATCAACCCTGAATATTCACTGGAAGGATCGATGCTGAAGCTGAAGCTCCAATCCTTTGGCCACCTGATGCAAAGAGCTGACTCACTGGAAAAGACCCTGAAGCTGGGAAAGATTGAAGGCAAAAGAAAAGGGCGGTAGAGAATGAGATGTTTAGATAGAATCACTGACTCAATGGACATGAATTTGAGCAAACTCTGGGAGATAGCAGAGGACAGGGGAGCCTGGCATGCTGCAGTCCATGGGGTTGCAAAGAGTCGGACACAACTTAGCGACTGAACAATGAGAGTAACCAAGGAAGAATGATGTATGAACGAGGGCTGAGAATGAGACTGAATTTTTCAGAGATGTGGAAAATCCCTGGTGGTCCAGTGGTTAGCACTCTGAATCCGTGGTCTCACTGTGGAGGGCCTGGGTTCAATTTCTGGTCGTGGAAATAAGATCCCACAAGCTACGAGGTGCCTTCCTCCCTCCCCTCAAAAGTTTTCAGGAATGGAATAAGGCCCAGTGTGTGACTGCAAATGTAGCTGAGATGAGTGGTATGAAGGTCACTGAAGATGAAGAGAATAAAGTCAGAGTAAGAAAGGCTCAGGTTCCACTCAGCTTCCACAAAGCAGTATCTGGATTTTGGGACTTGTCTCAAGAAAACATCTGCACCCAGTTTTAAAACATGATCTCAGGGGACATTTCTCAACATTCAGTTTTCCAGAGTAGTCAAATAAAATTAATCTGGTCCATCTCAAACCTTAACCCCACTTTTCTTCAGTCATCGTTGAAGGGAACTTTCCTTGCTAAAATAAACACCTAACTTTTTTTTTTTTTTTAACACCTAACTTTTTAAAAACCATAGCGAAAACAAGATCTGGAAAGAAACCTCTAGGTGGAAACATGGCCTCTGGGTTGTCAAGAGTGCAAATTAGATTCAGGAATGGGAGGGTTATTCTTTCAGCTTTACTGTTTTCTAACTTCGGTCAGCCACAGGCTACACATTAGAAAAAACACGAAAGGAGATGGATGCTCAGGGAAGGGTCTGAGAATCTTTTTTTTTTTTTTTTTGGCAAATACGAGGTACCAGTTATGTGTTAAGACTAGAAGACTACTGAGTAATGGGTGGAGACAGCTATATCAACACGTTATTTCGAAAGTGTATTAAATACCTGTTGTATTTAAGTAGGGAAAACAAACAAACAAACAAACAAAAACCCCCAAAGGTAGAGAGGGGGCGTGACAGTTTGGAAAGGCTTCGCTGAGCTGACGTTGAAGTTAGGGCCAAAGGATGAGGGAGGGCCTGGCGGGCGGGTAAGTCGCCGCCGCTTACCGGGGCTGGAGTCCCGCTCCTCGTCCTCCGCCGACCCGCCGGCCTTGAAGCCCGGCGGCAGGGCCGGCCCAATCAGATCCCTCGCCATCCGCGGGGTCAGACACTGCAGACGCACACAAGTGTCTCCAAGCCGAGTCAGAACTCCACGACGGGCAGCCAGCGAGCCGCCGAACGCGAGGGAAACTCTTCCGGCGCCGGCCGATGACATATCAGCTTGTGATTGGCTGATCCTTGCTATCGGCGATAACGGAAGTGACGCCTAAGGCTTGCTGCGCACTCGCACGCAGGGTTGACTACCAGGCGGGTGGCGATGGGCGAGCCGGCTGGTGGTGCCGTTCCTCCCGCCGCGTGGTTCCCAGCCCCCGAGCTGACCCCCACGCTGGGGCCTCTACGTGACCGAGCCTCGCGGCCGAACAACTGGATGCTGTGGGCGATGCCGCCGCCGCCGCCTTCGTCGCTTCCCGCAGCAGGGTCCGAGCCTGCCTTAGAGGCACAGCCCCACGAGGAAGCCCGCACTTTCCCCGGGGCACCTCCCCCCTTCGACGCCCACATTCTTCCCGGGGCGCAGCCCCCCTTTGACGCCCAGTCCCCCCTCGATTCTCAGCCTCAACCCAATGGCCAGCCTTCCTGGAATTTCCAGGCTTCAGCGTCACGGTACTGGACACAGTCTCCTGGTGGTTTTCCTTGGCATCAGCAGCCCCACAGCACTCCAGGTAGGTTGTTAACGCCTCTCCGTACCACCCCTTATCTTTCTTTTCCATCCCTACTTCCTCCTCCTTTTCCACCCTTGTTCCCCTCTTCTCTTCTGATACTGCCTTGCACTGTTGGAGTCCGGTCATTAATGTCTCACAGTTTGTTCCACAGTTACGTTTTCCTGACTTGTTCATTTAGTTCAGCAATTATTTGGTGAATTCCAACTATGAATCAGGACGTGAGGGTACAGCAGTGAGCAAAACATTCAGAAATCCTTATCTTAGGCCTTGACATCACCTGGTGTAAGATGACAGAAACAATAAACAAAATAAAGCAGTGCGTATCAGAAGGCAGTGAGTGCTGTGGAGAGAGAAAGCAGAGTCACAAGCAGTGCAGAGTTAAATTTCAGTGTCAGTCATGAGTAAGGTGACATTGGAGCAGAGACTTAAGGGAGGTGAGGGATCAGTTGTTGTTTGGTAGCTAAGTCATGTCTGACTCTTTGCAGCGCCATGGACTGTAGCCCACCAGGCTCATCTGTCCATGGGATTTCCCAGGCGTGAATACTGGACTGGGTTGCTGTTTCCTTCTCCAGGGGATCCCGACACAGGGATGGAACCCGAGTCTCTTGCAGTGCATATGTCTGGGGGTTAGCCATGCAGGCAGAGGGACTTGTGAGTGCAGAGCCTTGAGGCAGGAACTGTGTGAATCACTATTCTTCCTAGAAAGGGTGAAAGTGAAAGTCGCTCAGTGGTGTCGGACTCTTTATGACCCCATGGATTGTAGCCTGACAGGGTCCTCTGTCCCTGGAATTCTCCAGGCGAGAATTCTGAAGTTGGTTGCCATTCCCTTCGCCAGGGGATCTTCCTGACCCAGGGATCGAACCTGGGTCTCCTGCATTGCAGGAGGATTCTAGAAATGGTGACTGCCACTGTTTTAACTCAAGTATTTATGACGTGCTCTAGCAAAATATTAAATAATCGTATAGTTTTTAACGTTTATGAATCTCTTTTTGTTTTCCAGTTAAACATACTTATTTTCCACGAAAGCATGATGCAAGGGTCAATGACTTCAGCGTCTCTCCCAGAAGAAAACAGAAAAAAAAGGTAGTTTTAAAGATGTTCTTAAATGTGACACTTTGGTCCCTATGTCACTGCTTCATATCTCATCTTTCATAACTGTTTCTGTTTTGCCTTCATCATTGACACACCATAGCTTTGCTGTGAAAGTATCTTTAAGGGTCTTGGCTGTAAGTAAAAACTCAAGCAAAATCTTCTTGTGAAAAAGTGGAGAAATTGTACAAAAGAAAACAGTCAATCCATTTACATATAGTATTAGGAGTAATATGGGGAATTATGGTTACAGGTAAATGTAAATGTGATTGAACTTCAATGAAGTAAAAAATATATGCTGCTGCTGCTGCTGCTAAGTCGCTTCAGTCGTGTCCGGCTCTGTGTGACCCCATAGACGGCAGCCCACTAGGCTCCTCTGTCCCTGGGATTCTCCAGGCAAGAACACTGGAGTGGGTTGCCATCTCCTTCTCCAATGCATGAAAGTGAAAAGTGAAAGTGAAGTCACTCAGTCGTGCCCGACTCCACTAGCAGCTTGGGAGGGGAAGGATGAAATGAAAAGTTTTTGTGTATTTTCAACCCTTGATTATATTCAGAAACTGAGCCTTAAAATAGACTTCCTTTATTCTGATGTAGCTTAACAATCTGGTCTTTTTTTTAAGATGTATAAATAATGTCATTATAATAAATTGAATAAGATCCATATCATGAAATTACTACCCTTCATTTTGGTATCAAAACTGTGTTGCTGATATTTACAAAATACTGTGAATATGTAATATATTTAATAACATAATCTCAACATTGAACAATGGGAGTTTACTTCCTATATAGTCTTATCATTGTAATAATCTTTTTTGTTTTATGTTTAAACATAAAAATAGTAAATTGGGAATAAGAAAATAACTAATATTTGCCTAGTTATTTTTTCTCATTTAGTAGTTTTATATATACACACACACATTGTTTTATTTATCCTAAAGGAAGAAATGCTGTTTTTACCCTGAATGTTTATTTTTAGGTTATTTGGACATATACTCTACTGCATTTTAATTACCAATTTGAAATCTATTCATGGTTTATATTAACTCTGTTCAGATTAAAAATTTTTTTTTTTGGCCATGCCTTCTGGCATGTGGGATCTTAGTTCCCTGTGTGCCTGCTCAGTCACTCGGTCATGTCTGACTCTTTGTCACCCCATGGACTGTAGCCCACCAGGCACCTCTGTCCATGGGATTTCCTAGGCAAAAAACAAGGAGTGGGTTGCCATTTCCTCCTCCTGTGGATGTTCCTGACTCAGGGATCAAACCTTCATCTCTTGCCTCTCCTGTATTGTCAGGCAGATTCTCTACCACTAAGCCACCTGGGTAGCCCTGAACAGGCATCAGACCTTGCCCACTGCATTGGAAGCACAGAATCTTAACTGCTGGACCTCCAGGGAAGTCTTAAAATTTTTATTAACAAACCAGGCTTTTTCTCATGAATGTGTTAAACAGAATCACCCCTTCATTAGAAATATATTCAGAAGTTTCTTCCACTAAGAGTGTGTGAAAAATCAAAACCTGCATATTTTTACTGCTGGTTGAGTTCTCACCCAAAGCCTAATGCCTCTTTCATTTTTATTTGCAGAAAAGAAAGGAACCCGTTTTTCACTATTTTTGTGATACCTGTGATCGTGGTTTTAAAAATCAAGAGAAGTATGATACACACATGTCCGAACATACAAAAGTAGGTTTCTTGGTTATCCTGATTTTATTTCACAAAATGGGTATATTGGGTAGAAATTCTGAGCTTTCTTCCTGTAAAAGTTTAGAGTTATCATAGAAATGTTGTTTGAAGACAAGTTGAGACAGTAGCCCTGGGATTTGCAGTTTGAGGGTGGGAGGCCTCCACTTCAGGAGTTGGTGAGATGGCAGCAGAAGAGAAGGGGGGTCTGGCAGCTGTTGAGAAGTAAAAAAGCTAGAAGTTCTTGGTTGGGTAAGTGCTCTTCAGTTTGTAGGAGTCACGCTCAACTTTAGGAAATAAGAACATTTTACAACATTGCTGATGTCCTGCGTTCACTCAAATGGAGAAGTGAGTGCTATGTATCATTGTACTATATACTTTTAGAGCGCAGCTTGGTTTTGGAGTGAGTTTTGTCTTGCTATTGACTGAACTGAATTGAACTGATTGTTGTACGTATTCATGGATAACACCACATAGACAGGATACTAGGTAATAATGCCAGAATATGTCTGTATGTATAGTAGAAGGGTACATTTTTTATGGGAAATGTTGAATTGAGTCTTTTTTTTAAAAAAACTCCTTACAGTGCCCTGAGGTAGATTGCTCTTTTAGTGCACATGAGAAGATTGTCCAGTTCCATTGGAGGAATGTAAGTTGTTTTTCTTTTTGATACACGCTCTTTTTACTTCATTGATCTGTTATCTTCATAGCACTTTATCTACATAGCCTAATAATAAGCAACATTCATGAGCCTTTGTACTTGATAAGGCATTTTTATCATCCATTATTCAGTTTTGTCCTCAGCATCCACTGTGGACTAGATAAGCCTTGGCCCTGTTTCACAGATTTATAAAATGATTTGCCCAGGGCCTCAGAACTGATTCTTGCACTTGGGTTTCTTAGCTGCAAATTCTGTGCTTGTTTTACTAAACTGTGCTGTTTCAGATTGTTCTGTGTACTCATCATTTCTCTAGCTAACTCCCTCAATTATAGTCGGTCAGTCATATGAATATCTAATATTACTCAAGAAATTGATGACATTTGCTTTATAACCAAGATTATATCATGGCTTGCTTTTCTTTTTAATCAGTAGCACTAAAGACATGAAAAAAATTACTCTCTTTTCTTTAAAGGAAAAGTCATAATAAGGATGGATAAAACCTGCTTGCTTAGTTTTAAAATTGTCTCTGCTAGTAAATGTATTGTTAGGTACAGCGTCTTCATTATCCCCTGTAGTTCTTGAGATCTAGTCAAAAGCGAACAGTATGCTTCCTGATATTCAGCAGGCCTTTTCCCCTCAGATGCATGCTCCTGGTATGAAGAAAATCAAGTTAGACACTCCAGAGGAGATTGCAAGATGGAGGGAAGAAAGAAGAAAGTGAGTAAAGAGTTCAGAACTTGTGCAGCATCTTTCTTTTACCCTGGCAGGGCTGAGGACTTCAAAATAAAGACCATCTGGCCCTAAGGAACAATTTGAAAAAGGAAATTTGGTCTTTTATAACATTGCAGATGTTCAGCTCAAAATGGCCAGTCCTAACTTTTGTTGTTGTTCTTTAGAATTGGCTTACAGTGACTTTGAGAGTATTGTTACTTGATGTATGATAATCATACAATTTTTATTATTGTAGTTTTGATTCATTGCGTTCCCTTATAATCTTGCTGCTAGGAAATGGAACTGTCAACTGTATTATATGAGGCTATTATTAAATGTAGCTTTTGGTAGACCTAATAGGAACTCTTGATGAATAACTGATGTCATAATGGGACTTTGCTCTTTGAGGGGGGCCACTATGTGCCCCCTCAGTTTGATGTTCAATACAAGGCAGTGATGGGTGGTGCTATGTTTTAAAAAAAAAAAAAAAGGCATAATATTTTGCTATGTTTATTGTTTTTATTGTTTTTTAAAAAGTTGTTGAATGCTTGCAGTATGCTAGGCAGAGGGAGTATAGTGACAGGATAATCCAAGTGCCTGTCCTTACCTATAAAAAGACAGGGGACTTCCCTGGCAGTCCAGCAGTTAAGACTCCACGATCCCAATGCAGGCGTCATGGGTTCAATCCCTGGTTGGCGAACTAAGATCCGGCATGCCACATGGCATGGCCTTAAAAAAAAAAAAAAAAAGGCAAAGACAAGAAATGTTTTCCTGTAATTAAAGTCTAAGAAATTTGAGCCTACCATGATGACCTGTAGTTTTATACTTACCAAGGAGGAAAGCTTAGTAGATATCTAATCAGAAATGGCAACCCATTCCAGTATTCTTGCCTGGAGAATCCCATGGACAGAGGAGACTGGCGGGCTGTGGTTTATGGGGTCGCAAAGGGCTGGACATGACTGAAGTGACTTAACCACCATCTCCAACTGGAATCTACCAATGAAAAATCCCATGAAGACGCTATTATATTGTTTTCTCAGGAAGGACCAGGATCCCTAATCCTGAAGCACAAGACCAAATCAGAACTATTAGGGGATGATCAGCTGCACTTTTAGGTCAATAGCTGTTTTTCTGGAATTAAAAAATGAGAGCTTGAGATAGAAGGTTGTTGTTTACTGCTGTTTAGTTGCTAAGTCATGGCAACTCTTTTGTGACCCCGTGGACTGTAGCCTGCCAGGCTCCTCTGTCCGTGGGATTCTCCAGGCAAGAATACTGGAATGAGTTGCCATTTCCTTCTCCAGGGATCTTCCCAACCCAGGGATCGAACCTGCGTCTCCTGCATCCCCTGCACTCTTTACCACCGAGCCACCAGGGAAGCCCTAGTTAGGAAGAATTATTCTCAAAGGTCAAAATACTTAAAAACTTTTGACCAGCTGATTAAGCTTGTTCTTAGTTCAGCTTTAAGTTTTCAACTTAAATCCACTGTACATATGCATACATAGTGCTATGTCAGGTGTTACACTATTATGTGAAAAAGTGAGTTACTGCCCTTTAAAGCTTTACAGGCAATTCTGAGGAAAACCAGCAAAAAGATTTAGAACCGAGAACAAATAGCTTTCAATAAATGCGTGTATAGATATCAGTTATTAATATTGTACACAGAGTTGGATGAGTTTGGACAACCAGAGGAAGTAAACCTGGATCCATCCAGTCAGCATGGACTCAATGGATTTAATAGAATTTCAAGAGCATTTTTGGCCAACAAATGTAAGAACCTTGGCCACCAGGAGTAGGATGTACTAAAATGCTTTTTTCCTCATTATCTCCTGTATTCTACAGAGGAATAATCAAACAGGAAGAGTTAGCTCCACTTCCTGATACTTAGTATTTGAGGCCCTGGTGATGATGGTATTGATGATATCCTGTTAGATGGATCAGAAGTGTCCTACCTGCAAAAGTTTTTCCCCACTGACTTTCTCCGACTGACTTTCCTCTGACTTTGGTCAGTAGGAAGTTGTTGCAGCTCAGTGGTGCTAGCCAGTGTTGTGCTGATAGATGTTTAATTCTTTTGAGGAGAATGATGATAGTTACTAGTTGGCAATGATTATGAAGCAATTACCGGCTTCCCTGGTGGCTCAGAGAGTAAAGAATCTGCTTGCAGTTCTGGAGACCCAGGTTCGATTCCTAGGTTGGGAAGATCCCCTGGAGAAGGAAATGGCAACCTACTCCAGTATTCTTGCCTGGAAAATCCCATGGACAGAGGAGCCTGGTGGGTTACAGTCCGTGGGGTTGCAGAGAGTCGGACACGACTGAGCGACCAACACACTACACTACACAGAAAGCAACTAAAAAGTTAACTGTGTAAGCTGTTTACTCTCTCAAGTTTGGAGTTCACTTAAGACAACAGGGAAGGTCTGAAATGAGTCACTGATTTGCCATCTTTGGTTCTTTTATCTCTAGCAGTTGTTTAAATTAAATCACGTAAAACTGAGAAAGTTGTACCTATTATTAAACTTCTCCCCTGCCTGTAGCTGTATTACTCTCCCAAAATTCTCCACTCCACCTTCCTCCTCAGCGCATAAGAGGAAGGGCCTCATCTAGTCTGGAGGAGTGGCGTGTTCCTTGACAAAGGGAGGTTGAGCTGAACTTAGACCTAGTTGGAAAGAAATAAGGGGGGGGGTAGGGACTAGCGTTCAGACAGGTTGGCATGGGCATTGGTAAGAGACGATAGCAGCCTTTGAGAGATGGTAGTTGTAGGGACAGAGAGAAGGAGGTGGATAGAGAACACTTGGGAGATGAAGATAGGCACTGTTTGGCAATTGAATGATTGTGAGGTTGAGGAAAGAGGCTTGGAGGATACATCCAAGTTCCTGGGGTGAGGTGGTGCCTGTGACTGGGACAGGGACCCTGGAAGAGGATGGGGTGCGGGGGTGTTGCTCTGAGATATCACTGAGTGTGAGGACATTCCAAGACATCTATTTGAAGATGCTGTGTAGGCACTGTGACTCAGACCAGACTGGCTAGAGAGACGTTTGAAAATCACGAAGCCATGAATTCTGAAGACTTTAGGAACTAAGTTCCCAATCAGGTCCAGGTTCAATTCAACCTCGCTTTGTCAAGGAACATCCCACCCTTCCAGACTAGATGAGGGCCTCCTTCTTAAAGGCTGAAAAGGAGGGTGGAGTGGAGGACTGTGGGAGAGTCAAACAGCTACAGAGTAGAAATTGAAAAGTGGGTCCAGTTTTCTCAGTGTATATGAAAACTGGTTGGTTTTACTCTCTGTCAAGCTATCTTCCCTTTCTACTCCACCTACAGAGAGAGGGCAGATAGTCTGACAGAGAGTAAAGCCAAGCCTGCTGAGCAAGAGCCAGAGAAGTAGAAGAAAACTCAGAATGTGACCTGTCTTGAAAGCCAGGAGAGGGGAGGATTTCAAGATAGGAAATGTGGAGACAGTGCAGATTGTTGTGGAAAGGTCAAATAAAACAAGCCCCCAGAGTGACTGGTTTTGCAACCTGTAGGGCCGCCTTGACGCGGATCCAGACGATTGCTCCTTGGCCCTTCTTGGGGTTTCCCGCCATCTGTCTCTACAGCTTTCTGCAGCTCTCACACCCTTCCGCATGATTCTTAACAAGAGGGATTGCCATTGTCGTGGCCACTGGGGTTGTGGTTCCACCGGAAGTGTGTATACTTTGAATTCCACTGACTTTTTGAGACTCACAGTTTACCGTAGAGTTCATCCGGCATCTTTTTACCTTCCAGTTTCCAGGGTCCTTCATCTCCGTGCAGTTTCTGCCGCTTACTTTCACGGTCGCACCATGGATCTGATCTTCTGGACGTTCTGCCCCAGAAGTCCTAAAGTTGGGCTCGCTCCTCTTTGGGCCTGACTTCTGTTCTGTGCAGTTCTCTCCCTATCCCTTCTGCCTCTGTGAACAGCACCAGTCCTGGACGAGTTGAGACCTCTCATCTCTTACCCCTCTTCCATCTTGGCCTCCTGCCAAGTTGAAATCACTTCCACTCTTCTCAGCAGCTCAGCTCCCTCATTCTGTTGCCCTTCATCACACCCACCGGCAAAAATCTCAGCTCTGCCTCAGTTGCTCAGTGTTGTTGAAGAAAACCACACAGCTTAAGTGTGCTCTGCAGGTGAACATTCAGCAGTGTTATCACACTTAAGGAACTGACTTCACCAACAAGGTTAGTTTATTCTCTTTGCATTTGCTGTTTTTTTCCATGCAAAATTAGATGCTAACATGCATGTATTTCTTAGTTATATAGGTGACTACGTAGAATAAAATTTAAAAATAAATTTGTTAACCTGATTTTATTTTAGCCAACTCAAATGCCAGTGAAAACAGAATGCCTTGGAACTGACAGAGTAGTATAAGGTGGGCTTCATACGTCTTATCTTTTCTGATTACTGCACATTGCTTGCTTATATGAACTCTCTGTCCCAGCCAAACTTTTTTTTTCCTTTTATCATATCCCAAACAGGTTCTTTGAACTTTCAGCTTCAGTTTTGATCATGCTGCTGCTTCTAGAAATATCTTACCTTTTCCAGCTTGAAGTTCTGCTCACTGCTTTAGTCCAGCTGAAATCCTGCCAGCCTAAATTTGGGCAAATATTTTTCCTCATCTGTTTAGAGTAATATCTTGCCCTTCTTTGAATATGGTATCCCCTCTGCTTATTTGGTGTAGATGCCCCTTATTCTGGTCCTGTTGATGAACTATTTGCTTCAGATCAGATCAGATCAGTCGCTCAGTCGTGTCCGACTCTTTGCGACCCCATGAATCGCAGCACGCCAGGCTTCCCTGTCCATCACCAACTCCCGGAGTTCACTCAGACTCACGTCCATCGAGTCAGTGATGCCATCCAGCCATCTCATCCTCTGTTGTCCCCTTCTCCTCCTGCCCCCAATCCCTCCCAGCATCAGAGTCTTTCTAGTGAGTCAACTCTTCGCATGAGGTGGCCCAAGTACTGGAGTTTCAGCTTTAGCATCATTCCTTCCAAAGAAATCCCAGGGCTGATCTCCTTCAGAATGGACTGGTTGGATCTCCTTGCAGTCCAAGGAACTCTCAAGAGTCTTCTCCAACACCACAGTTCAAAAGCATCAATTCTTCGGCACTCAGCCTTCTTCACAGTCCAACTCTCACATCCATACATGACCACAGGAAAAACCATAGCCTGACTAGATGGACCTTTGTTGGCAAAGTAATGTCTCTGCTTTTGAATATGCTATCTAGATTGGTCATAACTTTCCTTCCAAGGAGTAAGCGTCTTTTAATTTCATGGCTGCAATCACCATCTGCAGTGAGTTTGGAACCCAGAAAAATAAAGTCTGACACTGTTTCCACTGTTTCCCCATCTATTTCCCATGAAGTGATGGGACCGGACGCCATGATCTTTGTTTTCTGAAAGTTGAGCTTTAAGCCAACTTTTTCACTCTCCACTTTCACTTTCATCAAGAGGCTTTTGAGTTCCTCTTCACTTTCTGCCATAAGGGTGGTGTCATCTGCATATCTGAGGTTATTGATATTTCTCCCGGCAATCTTGATTCCAGCTTGTGTTTCTTCCAGTCCAGCGTTTCTCATGATGTACTCTGCATAGAAGTTAAATAAGCAGGGTGACAATATACAGCCTTGACGTACTCCTTTTCTTATTTGGAACCAGTCTGTTGTTCCATGTCCAGTTCTAACTGTTGCTTCCTGACCTGCATATAGGTTTCTCAAGAGGCAG
The DNA here is from genome assembly GCF_032452875.1 of Bos javanicus. Lineage (NCBI taxonomy): Eukaryota > Metazoa > Chordata > Mammalia > Artiodactyla > Bovidae > Bos > Bos javanicus. The sequence continues at coordinate 15,273,123 of NC_083879.1, read as the reverse complement.
GTCAGGTGGTCTGGTATTCCCATCTCTTTCAGAATTTCCCACAGTTTATTGTGATCCACACAGTCAAAGGCTTTGGCATAGTCAATAAAGCAGAAATAGATGTTTTTCTGGAACTCTCTTGCTTTTTCGATGATCCAGAGGATGTTGGCAATTTGATCTCTGGTTCCTCTGCCTTTTCTAAAACCAGCTTGAACATCAGGAAGTTCACAGTTCACATATTGCTGAAGCCTGGCTTGGAGAATTTTGAGCATTACTTGACTAGCGTGTGAGATGAGTGCAATTGTGTGGTAGTTTGAGCATTCTTTGGCATTGCCTTTCTTTGGGATTGGAATGAAAACTGACCTTTTGCAGTTCTGTGGCCACTGCTGAGTTTTCCAAATCTGCTGGCACATTGAGTGCAGCACTTTCACAGCATCATCTTTCAGGATTTGAAATAGCTCAACTGGAATTCCATCACCTCCACTAGCTTTGTTCGTAGTGATGCTTTCTAAGGCCCACTTGACTTTACATTCCAGGATGTCTGGCTCTAGGTCAGTGATCACAGCATCGTGATTATCTTGGTCATGAAGATCTTTTTTGTACAGTTCTTCTGTGTATTCTTGCCATCTCTTCTTAATATCTTCTGCTTCTGTTAGGTCCATACCATTTCTGTCCTTTATCGAGCTCATCTTTGCATGAAATGTTCCTTTGGTATCTCTGATTTTCTTGAAGAGATCCCTAGTCTTTCCCATTCTGTTGTTTTCCTCTATTTCTTTGCATTGATCGCTGAAGAAGGCTTTCTTATCTCTTCTTGCTATTCTTTGGAACTCTGCATTCAGATGTTTATATCCTTCCTTTTCTCCTTTGCTTTTCGCTTCTCTCCTTTTCACAGATATTTGTAAGCCCTCTCCAGACAGCCATTTTGCTTTTTTGCATTTCTTTTCTATGGGAATGGTCTTGATCCCTGTCTCCTGTACAGTGTCACAAACCTCAGTCCATAGTTCATCAGGCACTCTGTCTATCAGATCTAGGCCCTTAAATCTATTTCTCACTCCCACTGTATAATCATAAGGGATTTGATTTAGGTCATACCTGAATGGTCTAGTGGTTTTCCCTACTTTCTTCAATTTAAGTCTGAATTTGGCAATAAGGAGTTCATGATCTGAGCCACAGTCAGCTCCTGGTCTTGTTTTTGCTGACTGTATAGAGCTTGTCCATCTTTGGCTGCATAGAATATACTCAATCTGATTTCGGTGTTGACCATCTGGTGATGTCCGTGTATAGAGTCTTCTCTTGTGTTGTTGGAAGAGGGTGTTTGTTATGACCAGTGCATTTTCTTGGCAAAACTTTATCAGTCTTTGCCCTGCTTCATTCCTATTCCAAGGCCAAATTTGCCTGTTACTCCAGGTGTTTCTTGACTTCCTACTTTTGCATTCCAGTCCCCTATAATGAAAAGGACATCTTTTTTGGGTGTTAGTTCTAAAAGGTTTTATAGGTCTTTATAGAACCGCTCAACTTCAGCTTCTTCAGTGTTACTGGTTGGGGCATAGACTTGGATTACTGTGATATTGAATGGTTTGCTTTGGAAACGAACAGAGATCATTCTGTCGTTTTTGAGATTGCATCCAAGTACTGCATTTCGGACTCTTCTGTTGACCATGATGGCCACTCCATTTCTTCTGAGGGATTCCTGCCCACAGTAGTAGATATAATGGTCATCTGAGTTAAATTCACCCATTCCAGTCCATTTCAGTTTGCTGATTCCTAGAATGTCGAGATTCACTCTTGCCATCTCTTGTTTGACCACTTCCAATTTGCCTTGATTCATGGACCTGACATTCCAGGTTCCTATGAAATATTGCTGTTTATAGCATCGAACCTTGATTCTATCACCAGTCACATCCACAGCTGGGTATTGTTTTTGCTTTGGCTCCATCCCTTCATTCTTTCTGGAGTCATTTCTCCACTGATCTCCAGTAGCATATTGGGCACCTACTGACCTGGGGAGTTCATCTTTCAGTATCCTATCATTTTGCCTTTTCATACTGTTCATGGGGTTCTCAAGGCAAGAATACTGAAGTGGTTTGCCATTCCCTTCTCCAGTGGACCACATTCTGTCAAATCTCTCCACCATGACCCGCCTATCTTGGGTTGCCCCATGGGCATGGCTTAGTTTCATTGAGTTAGCCAAGGCTGTGGTCCTAGTGTGATTAGATTGACTAGTTTTCTGTGAGTATGGTTTCAGTGTGTTTGCCCTCTGATGCCCTCTTGCAACACCTACCGTCTTATTTGGGTTTCTCTTACCTTGGGCGTGGGGTGTCTCTTCAGGGCTGCTCCAGCAAAGCACAGCCATTGCTCCTTACCTTGGACGAGGGGTATCTCCTCACCGCCGCCCTTCCTGACCTTCAGTGTGGGATAGCTCCTCTAAGCCCTCCTGCACCCGGGCAGCCACAGGTCTGGGTAACTCCTCTTGTCGAAGCCCCTGGCCTCGGGCGTGGGTTGCTCCTCCCGGCCACCGCCTCTGGCCTCGGGCGTGGGGGCGTTGGGTAGCTCCTCCCGGCCACCGCCCCTGACCTCAGACCCGGGGTTGTTCCTCTCGGCTGTTCCTGCGTCGTTGCAGTCTGGCACTCTCGGCTGCTGCTCCTGACCTCGGACGTGGGGTAACTCCTCTTGGCCACCGCCCTTCGGGCATGGGGTCCTCCCAGCTTCTGCCCCTGACCTCGGACGTGGGGTGGCTCCTCTAGGCTTACGAGTCTTTAAAAAAAAATTACAATCTTTAGAAATGTTAATACCCACACTTTATGTGACTGTTTATATCCCTTGGTGGCATAGATACAAGGGATGGTTATAGATGTTAATGCTGGGAAAGATTGTAAGGCAGAAGGAGAAAAGGGCAGCAGAGGATGAGATGGTTAGGTAGCATTATCGACTCGGTGGACGTGAATCTTAGCAAATTCTGGGAGATAGTCAAGGCCTGGAAAGAAGCTGATGTGCTGCTAAGAGTTGGACAGGACTTAGCAACTGAACAATAAGAACATAAATGTTGATATATGTAAATGAGATTTGAAAATATTTTTATTGTGGCTGTAATTCTGTTTTGATACTTCAGAGTAAGTGGTTGGAGAAGTTGTACCGAGATTCATATTTATAATTTATGTTATAAATTGTATATCATTGTTAAGGAAACTGGGCAGTGTTGATCTGATTAGTAATGCTAATTGGAATTAATATAATTAGTGGTACTTAAGCCACTGTGGTTTTGAACAGTAAATCCTCATCTCACAGGACAAGTTGTCACTGAGACAAACCAGACTGATGTGTGTTTGGATGCGTTCCTTTCTGCAGTAGCTCCTCATGTGAAGCTGAGCTCTGCCACCTGTGGTTTTTGTGCAGCAAGTGCTTTAGAGGAAAAAATTCACTGGCTCGAGAAACTTACGGAATAGTAACACGTGAACTAGCTTAGGTAGTGTATGCTTATATAAAGTCCCTGGTGGAAGACCAGTTTGGTTTGCTAATATAATCAAGAAATCTCAGCCGCCTTTGAATTTATGTTAATATACATTATAGCTTTGAGTAACTTCCTGACAAGAGTTTAGTTTGAAATTAGAGGTAAATCTTCAGTATTTGGGGCTTCCCAAGAAAACTAAGATCATGGCATCCGGTCCCATCACTTCATGGCAAATAGATAGGGAAACAGTGGAAACAGTGGCTGACTTTATTTTCTGGGGCTCCAAAATCACTGCCGATGGTGATTGCAGCCATGAAATTAAATGACACTTACTCCTTGAAAGGAAAGTTATGACCAACCTAGACAGCATATTAAAAAGCAGAGACATTACTTTGTCAACAAAAGTCTGTCTAGTCAAGGCTGTGGTTATTCCAGTGGTCATGTATGGATGTGAGAGTTGGACTATAAACAAAGCTGAGCGCCAAAGAATTGATGCTTTTGAACTGTGGTGTTGGAGAAGACTCTTGAGAGTCCGTTGGACTGCAAGGAGATCCAACCAGTCCATCCTAAAGGATATCAGTCCTGGGTGTTCATTGGAAGGACTGATGTTGAAGCTGAAACTCCAATACTTTGGCCACCTGATGCGAAGAGCTGACTCTTTTGAATAAAGCCCCTGATGCTGGGAAAGATTGAGGGCGGGAGGAGAAAGGGACGACAGAGGATGAGATGGTTGGATGGCCTCACTGACTCAATGGACGTGAGTTTGAGTGAACTCTGGGAGTTGGTGCTGGACAGGGAGGCCTGGTGTGCTGTGGTTCATGGGGTCGCAAAGAGTTGGACACGACTGAGCAACTGAACTGAAGTGGTGCTGGTGGTAAAGAGTCCACCTGCCAATGCAGGAGACGTGAGAGAGACAGGTTTGATCCCTGGGTCAGAAAGATCCCCTGGAGGAGAGCATGGCAACCCACTCTAGTATTCTTGCCTGGAGAATCCCATGGACAAAGGAGCCTGGTGGGTTGTAGTCCATAGAGTTGCAAAGAGTTGGACACAACTGAGGTGACTTAGCACAGCATAGCATTCAATATTAGAAAAGGCAAAGATTGTTTTATATATGACCAAAGTTACTGAAAACAGGAGTAGACTCTTGCCTTTAAGATCCTCACTCTAGTAGGAGACGTAAGAAGGTCTATAAATGGCCAGGAGACCACAGGCACCAGAAGTCTTCATTTTTGTCACGTGGGGCTAACACGTCAGTCAAGGGATACCTGGTGTCTTTGGAAGGCAGAGCAATCAGATCGTTTTGTAAGACTTTTTGTAAGAGGGGGTCATGCCACCCCTCTCCCCACCCCAATATGTTTTAAGGTGTTATTTATTCTTTTTAAATGTGTAGTTCTGACCAACATACGGAGTTCTGTTCAATTAAAAACCTTAAGGCTTTCCACTAATAATCTGCAAAAAAAGAAATCACAGCCAAAAAAACTCAAAGTGATTCTTTCTTCATTCCCGTCTTCTGGGGGTACAAACGCTGTATGATTTGGCATTAGGGAAAATTGAGTGAGAGAGGTTCATTTCCCAAATCTGGCTTTTCAAGACTGAAACCCACTTCACAGCAGATGGGGTGTCCACTAGGTGGAGTAGTTCTGTGTTATTTATTTGAAGCAGTTAACTGGCTCTGAGGAAACGCTTAACAGTTGCGCCCCCAGTTCTTGCAGAATTCCAGCAGCGGGGGTGTGCTCCTGAAGAATGCTACATCTTTTTGAAGTTTGAAAAGACTTTGAAATAAAAATGTAGTCTGGTTGAAGCAGCTGTGGTTCAGTGAGAGTCCAGAGGGATTTTGTTTTTCTAGAAAACAGGCTTAAGGGAAAAGCCAGTGAGTGGGTGGAGGTTTGAGAAGGAAAGGGTAAGGTGTAACCAGAATGAGAGGTGTGAAGATAATGATTGGTTCCCTGTTGCCCATTTATTGACTCTGGGGCTTAAGAGCTGTCACTGGAGGCTTGTGGCTTAGGCAAAGGGAAGGCAAAGAGGAGTTAAGAAGTGAAAGAAAGAAAAAAAGTGTTGTAGTTTCAGGGTCAGTTCCTTTTGGGGTGTTGGGGAAAGATGGAAGTAGGGAGAAAAGTGATAAAAATAGAGAAACCAACTGTGAAAATATCACTTCTCACAGTCTTTATAGCTTCATAACATCCATTCTTTACCGGGAGATATTGAACTAAGCTTTATCATGAAGTAACTGTACAGTCAGTGTAAGACCGTTCGTGATATTTTTTCCAACAGTTTGCTGTGTGTTTGTGTACTTTAGAAACCTGAGCTGTGTCTGTGTCCAAGATCAGACTTTTCCTTAATCTTGTATCTCAGTAGTATGTTGCTGGAAGGAGCTTCCTGATGATCGTATATATAACTAGGTCTTATGTTCCTAGATTCCCGTTTTGGGGAAAAATTTGCTTTCTAGTACCCTTGTTTTCTGTAGTTTTTAGTCTCTTCTGTACAGAAGAGTGGCATAATTTTGGGGAAGAAAGTTTTATTTAAGCACTGAAAAACAGAATCTTAAAACTTTGGGAGGGTTAGAAACAGCCACTACCTTTAGGGAAGTGATAACTTTAATCAGCCAGAAAGAAAAAGTGAGCTGTTATAAAAGACTTCCAGCAAAGGCATTGCCACAACATTCTTGATGTCTCATTTATGGGGTTCTTTCTTGTATCTCACCTAAAATCCATTTGCTGTAACAAATTCTGTATATTCCTTATCACTGAGAAGCGCTTCACACCATCTGCTTGCTTATTCGCGCAGCACTGTAGGGCCAAGTCCTTGGGTTTAGCGTATAGCCCGAGATGTTAAGTCAGGGTTGGTCTGCAGTACTCAGAAGAGAAATGTTATGGAAATACAAGCAGTAAGAATAAGTGAATTTCAGAGATGTGAGAAGTGTTGAGCAGCTGTGCGTTACATGTGTAGACACTGTGGGGCCTGTGAAAGTCATCACCTTTTCCCTCATCATCGCTCCTTGTGTGGAGTTTGTCTTCAGATGGCGAACAGCTGTCGGCCGTCTTCTCTGTAAGATTGCGGTGTTTTTGTCACTTCTCCTCCTTTTAAAGGCTGCAAGTTGTTCCAGTTCCTTTCATCTTTCTTTGGAGGTTTTTATTTTTCATCCTGTTAATCATCTGTGAGTCCCTTCTGAATCCCTTCCAAGTTTGATTTTTCCTCAACATTCCTTTTCAGTTCAGCAGTACAAAGCTGGCTGTATCTCCCTGAGAGTTTCTGATCACTTTTGAGTGTCGTGAGAGGAGGACTTCACACTCATACCTGCGCTGGAGTCCTTTATTTGCTTTTTAAAAGTGGAGTCATGCGGTGCTGACTGGCTGTCAGATTTTTATCTCCTGTGACCTTGGTCTTTTCCTCTTATGTTTATTTATAGCTTGTACATTAATCATGTTTTATTTATGAAGTTTATTTTTCTTGGCTGGTAGATTGCTTTGTCCTGTCCTCGCTGAAATCCATTGCTTTTTTTTTCTAATTACTTCACCGCTTACTCAATGTCATTTCCATTCTTATCCTCCAATGTGCCCAGCCCATGAGCTTCATGTTGTCTGAGCTGTGCACGTCAGTGATGCAGATGTTGTAAAAAGAAGGGTGGAAACAGAGTCCTCGAAATAATGGCAGAACACGGTGTGTTGATGTTTCTCAGAATTCATTCTGATGAGCAGCCAGGCCGAGTGGTAGGAGAGCTGTCTGTGTTCACCCTCCTAGGAGCTGTTCCTCTCGCCACCAAGGTTTGGTGCCTCCATTTCCACACAGCTGTGCCAAGGAACAAAGAAAGCTTTGTCGGAGCAATTCATCTTGCACGCTGCTGTCAGATTTAATCTCACTCACTGCCTTGTTCATCTCTCTCCCTGTTCATAACTTTCAGTGGCTCCCCATCACCCCTGAATTAAAAATAGGCTTTCTAGTCTGGCATTCAAGGCACATTTGGGCCCCAGCCTCCCTTTCTGGTCTGATTGCCTGTTTCATCCAAAATGAACCACTTGCCACTCCCTGGATATCTCTCTCACTTTGAAACCTTGGTTTGTGTGCATTGTCTGCTCTGCTTGGAGCACTGACACTCTCCCATTGGATTTGTGTCTGTTGACACCATTTAAGACCAGTGTCTTTCGTGTTCCTTTCTTTGTGGATTTCTTCATCTAGATAATGATCTTTCCTCCCCACCCTCCAATCTTTATGCTCCCAAGGGGGTGCTTATTTTATTTTGTACCTTGTTATAGTTGTTCTTTAGAAATAACCATGCTTTTCTTGTCCTTCCTGGTAGACTGTTCATTTTTTGAGAAGTGTCTCTTCCGTATCTTGGTAACTTTGCATATACCTACTAATTGTGTTTGCGTAAGTACATGTCTAAGAAAATACATTTTTTTCTTACGGTATTTATGGATATGTGCCAAATATGTGAATTATATCCATTTCAGCACATTATATATTTGACTGGCATTCTGTTGTAAGTTCCTTACCTGGTAGCAGATGGACTGGCCACTGGTCTACATCACTGTAGACCTACTATTTTTTACCCTTGAAAAAATCTAGAGTAGCATTGTTGTAGTCTACTTTTGTTACCCTTAAAAATATCTAGAAGGAATTACAAATTTATATTAATTTACTGTGTTAGTCATTTTTACTTAAACCAAAACTGTTAAATGCAGCAATTGCTTGACTACATAATTAAAACTGTACTCTAAAAGCCCTTTTATAATGGATTCTTATTGTTTTCTAGAAACTACCCAACTCTAGCCAATATTGAAAGGAAGAAAAAGTTAAAACTTGAAAAGGAAAAGAGAGGAGCAGTGTTGACGACGACACAGTATGGGTAAGTTCCTGAAAATTGCTTGCACTCTCAATGCTCATTTTAAATGAATGTACATTCTTACAAATAATAAAAAGAGGACACACCCAAATCCTAAAACCTCTATATTTTCAATTCTGAAATTTTTGCTTTTGTAACTTTTTTGCTGAATTTTTAAAATTATAATTTAAAATAATATACCTATACTCGTAGGTATCAGTTCAGTTCAGTTGCTCAGTCATGTCTGAGTCTTTGCAATCCCATGAATTACAGCACACCAGGCCTCCCTGTCCATCACCAACTCCTAGAGTTCACCCAAACTCATGTCCATTGAGTCGGTGATGCCATCCAGCCATCTCATCCTCTGTCGTCCCCTTCTCCTCCTGCCCCCAATCCCTCCCAGCATCAGAGTCTTTTCCAATGAGTCAGCTCTTCACATGAGATGGCCAAAGTACTGGAGTTTCAGCTTTAGCATCATTCCTTCCAAAAAACACCCAGGACTGATGATCTCCTTTAGAATGGACTGGTTGGATGTCCTTGCAGTCCATGGGACTCTCAAGAGTCTTCTCCAACACCACAGTTCAAAAGCATCAATTCTTCGGCACTCAGCTTTCTTCACAGTCCAACTTTCACATCCATACATGACCACTGGAAAAACCATAGCCTTGACTAGACGGACCTTTGTTGGCAAAGTAATGTCTCTGCTTTTGAATATGCTATCTAGGTTGATCATAACTTTCCTTCCAAGGAGTAAGCGTCTTTTAATTTCATGGCTGCAATCACCATCTGCAGTGAGTTTGGAGCCCAAAAAAATAAAGTCTGACACTGTTTTCACTGTTTCCCCATCTATTCCCCATGAAGTGATGGGACCAGATGCCATGATCTTAATTTTCTGAATGTTGAGCTTTAAGCCAACTTTTTCACTTTCCTCTTTCACTTTCATCAAGAGGCTTTTGAGTTCCTCTTCACTTTCTGCCATAAGGGTGGTGTCATCTGCATATCTGAGGTTATTGATATTTCTCCTGGCAATCTTGATTCCAGCTTGCACTTCTTCCAGCCCAGTGTTTCTCATGATGTACTCGGCATATAAGTTAAATAAGCTAGGTGACAATATACAGCCTTGACGTACTCCTTTTCTTATTTGGAACCAGTCTGTCGTTCCATGTCCAGTTCTAACTGTTGCTTCCTGACCTGCATATAGGTTTCTCAAGAGGCAGGTCAGGTGGTCTGGTATTCCCATCTCTTGAAGAATTTTCCGCAGTTTATTGTGATCCACACAGTCAAAGGCTTTGGCATAGTCAATAAAGCAGAAATAGATGTTTTTCTGGAACTCTCTTGCTTTTGCATGATCCAGCAGATGTTGGCAATTTGATCTCTGGTTCCTCTGCCTTTTCTAAAACCAGCTTGAACATCAGGAAGTTCACAGTTCACATATTGCTGAAGCCGGGCTTGGAGAATTTTGAGCATTACTTTACTAGCGTGCGAGATGAGTGCAATTGTTCAGTAGTTTGAGCATTCTTTGGCATTGCCTTTTCTTTGGGATTGGAATGAAAACTGACCTTTTCCAGTCCTGTGGCCACTGCTGAGTTTTCCAAATTTGCTGGCATATTGAGTGCAGCACTTTCACAGCATCATCTTTCAGGATTTGGAATAGCTCAACTAGAATTCCATCACCTCCACTAGCTTTGTTTGTAGTGATGCTTTCTAAGGCCCACTTGACTTCACATTCCAGGATGTCTGGCTCTAGGTGAGTGATCACACCATCATGATTATCTGGGTCATGAAGATCTTTTTTGTACAGTTCTTCTGTGTATTCTTGCCACCTCTTCTTAATATCTTCTGCTTCTGTTAGGTCCATACCATTTCTGTCCTTTATCGAGCCCATCTTTGCATGAAATGTTCCCTTGGTTTCTTTAATTTTCTTGAAGAGATCTCTAGTCTTTCCCATTCTGTTATTTTCCTCTATTTCTTTGCATTGATTGCTGAAGAAGGCTTTCTTATCTTTCCTTGATATTCTTTGGAACTCTGCATTCAGATGCTTATATCTTTCCTTTTCTCCTTTGCTTTTCACTTCTCTTCTTTTCACAGCTATTTGTAAGGCCTCCCCAGACAGCCATTTTGCTTTTTTGCATTTCTTTTCCATGGGGATGGTCTTGATCCCTGTCTCCTGTACAATGTCACGAACCTCAGTCCATAGTTCATCAGGCACTCTGTCTATCAGATCTAGGCCCTTAAATCTATTTCTCACTCCCACTGTATAATAGTAAGGGATTTGATTTAGGTCATACCTGAATGGTCTAGTGGTTTTCCCTACTTTCTTCAATTTAAGTCTGAATTTGGCAATAAGGAGTTCATGATCTGAGCCACAGTCAGCTCCCAGTCTTGTTTTTGCTTCTCCATCTTTGGCTGCATAGAATATAATCAGTCTGATTTCGGTGTTGACCATCTGGTGATGTCCATGTATAGAGTCTTCTCTTGTGTTGTTGGAAGAGGGTGTTGGCTATGACCAGTGCGTTCTCTTGGCAAAACTCTATTAGCCTTTGCCCTGCTTCATTCCATATTCCAAGGCCAAATTTGCCTGTTACTCCAGGTGTTCCTTGACTTCCTACTTTTGCAATCTAGTCCCCTGTAATGAAAAGGACATCTTTTTTGGGTGTTAGTTCTAAAAGGTCTTGTAGGTCTTCATAGAACCGTTCAACTTCAGCTTCTTCAGCGTTACTGGTTGGGGCATAGACTTGGATTACTGTGATATTGAATGGTTTGCTTTGGAAACGAACAGAGATCATTCTGTCGTTTTTGAGATTGCATCCAAGTACTGCATTTTGGACTCCTGTTGACCATGATGGCTACTCCATTTCTTTTAAGGGATTCCTGCCCGCAGTAGTAGATATAATGATCATCTGAGTTAAATTCACCCATTGCAGTCCATTTTAGTTCGCTGATTCCTAGAATGTCAATGTTCACTCTTGCCATCTCCTGTTTGACCACTTCCAATTTGCCTTGATTCATGGACCTAACATTCCAGGTTCTTTGGAAGGAATGATGCTAAAGCTGAAACTCCAGTACTTTGGCCACCTCATGCGAAGAATTGACTCATTGGAAAAGACTCTGATGCTGGGAGGGATTGGGGGCAGGAGGAGAAGGGGACGACAGAGGATGAGATGGCTGGATGGCATCACTGACTCGATGGACATGAGTCTGAGTGAACTCCGGGAGTTGGTGATGGACAGGGAGGCCTGGTGTGCTGCGATTCATGGGGTCGCAAAGAGTTGGACACGACTGAGCGACTGATCTGATCTGATCCGATGCATAGTATAGTATGAGTATAATAATACTCTATACTCATGTGGTTTTCAGAATGATTTATATTAACAGGTGTTTTCTGTCTTTGTACCCTAGCTGAGCAGTTCTCTTTCCCAGAGGCAACGCATTTTATCTTTCTAGAGATATCTTATTTGTATACAGCACATAGATAATAGTCTTTTTTATTCTTTTCCTTTTTCGATATGGTCCTCCATCTTGCTTTTTTTAGCCAAATGATAAATAGTCCTGTATTAATATATAAACAAGACTCCTCATTCTCTGAGGGTGTGTAGGAAGTGTAGGAATATCCCCACAAGGTTGTCTTTTTTTTTCCCTTTAAACCAGTTCTCTATTGACAGACATTCGTTTTCAATCTTTTACTAATAAAAAGTTGCCCTTATTGCTCTGTACATATATTTTACACGTGCAGATATTTCTGAGGGTGGGTTCCTAGAGGTGGATTTGCTGAGTCAAAGACATGTATTCATAATATTGATAGCTAACTGCCAAATATCTGTCATAGAAGCTATCCCAGTTTACTCTCCCAGTAGCAGTGTATGAGACGTCCCATTTCCCCAGTACCTCACCTTCATAGAACTTTTCACATTTTGTTTTGTATTGTGTACAACTCGATGAATTTCTCCATGCATACATACCTACATACCCGTGTAACTTCCACATAAATTAATAATATATAGAATATATTTACCTCACAGAGCTTTTCTCTCTTAGGCCTTCCCACCTAGTTTTATGCCTCCTCACAAAGGTAACCTCTTTTGATTTCTGTCATCATAGATTTATTTTACCTGTTCTTGGAAACTTGTATGAAAGTGAAAGTGGAATTCGCTCAGTTGTGTCCAACTCTTTGCGACCCCCTTGGAATTCTCCAGGCCAGAATACTGGAGTGGGTAACCTTTCTTCTCCAGGGGATCTTCCCAACCCAGAGATTGAACCCAGGCCTCCCACACTGCAGGCGGATTCTTTAGCAGTTGAGCCACAGGGAAGTGGAACCCTGTAGTATATCTTCTTTGGTGTAGTTTCTATGGCTGAACGTTATTTTGTGCTATTCATCCATATTGTTGTATACAGCTGTAAATCCATTCTTAATCCATTCTGCTGTATAGAACTCAGTTGTGAGAATATATCTGGGTTGGCCAAAAAGTTAATTCTGGTTTTCCTGTAAGATGGTACGGAAAAAAACGGAACAAACTTTTGGCCATGCCAATATATTCATTCTGCTATTGGACGCTTGGGTGGTTTCCACTTTGGGCTGTTATGAGTAAAGCTGCTATGAACATTCTTTTAAGTGTCTTTTGTGGACATAAGTACTTGCTTACTGTGTGTTTAGTTATGATAGACACAAGCAGTTTTCTGAAATGGTTGTCCTGATTTATATGCCTACTGACTCTGCATCTAATTTCTCTGTGTCCTGTTCAATATGGGGTGTTGTTACACGTTATACCTTTTCCTCATGTCATGCCATTTCCCTCATGACTAATGATGTTGGGCATCTTTTTATATGCTTATTGGTCATTTTGATAATTCTCTTGTGAAGTGCCAGTTCAAGTCTTTGACTGTTTTTTAATAGAGTTGCTTTTCTTGATTTGTAGGCGTTACTTACTTAGATACAAGTCATTTTTTGTATAGAGTATAGGTGGTGCAGATACAGTCTTGCAACTTGTGGTTTGCCTTTTTGCTCTTAATAGGTGTCTTGTTTTTTGTTTTTTCCTCTCATATGTTAGTCTCAATAGCACACGTATCTGGGGTCAGTTGGGGGATATCTGCTGATCTTGACAGAGTCACAGCCAGGGGTTGGTTAGCTGATGGCTAGGGTGCCTGTGTAGTTAACCATTTCTCGTAGCCTTCATTCTTGAGTGTAGATCATCTTTCTATCTGATACTATTTTTCTCTTGCCTAAAAGACTTCCTTTAACATTTCTTATAGTGAGGGTGTGCTGAAGATGACTTCTTTCAGCTTTATGTGTCTGAAGAGATCTTTATTTTACCTTCTTATTTGAAAGATAATTTTGCTAGATATGCAGTTAGAGGTTAATGGTGTTTTTGATATTTGCAGTACTTTAAAGATGTTGCCCCACTGTTTTCTTAGTGGCATGGTTTCCAAGAGAAATCTGCTGTTACCATTACCTTGTTCATCTGTGTAAATACCTTTTATCTCTGGTTGCTTTTAAGATTTTCTTTTCATCACTACCTTTAAGTTTATTATTATATGCCTTAGTATTATTTTCTTACCTTGTATTATTGTCCATTGAGAGTATATGTAGTGAACCTTTTCTCAAAAGATCTTTTTTCTTTTTCCTGTGCATAGTTTACATAAGCATGTGCTCACATAATTATTTGTTTTCCTCTTAAGTGTAGTAATTAAGGTGGTTTGAGAGGGCACTTGATTTGAGCTAGCTGTGAAATTGTGCTTGGTCTATGATCTTTAAAGTTTATCCCCCTGTAACATGAAGAGAATAATACTTGAGTTGGCCAAAATGTTTGTTTGGGTTTTTCCGTAAGATGTTATGGAAAAACCAGAACCTTTTTGCCACCCCAATACCTGTCTAATCTATTTCAAGGAGTTATCATGAAGCTCAAACAAGAAACAAGGTAGCGTGTTTATAAAATTGTCAGAAACTTCAAGGCTCCTTAAAATTAAGTAGATAAGAGTTTACACACTTTGTAAAGTCTGAGGAATATTTTGTGTGCTAAGTCGCTTCAGTCTTTCCAGCTCTTTGCAGCCCTGTGGACTGTAGCCTGCCGGGCTCCTCTGTCCATGGGATTCTCCAGACAAGAATACTGGAGTGGGTTGCCGTGCCCTCCTCCAGGGGACCTTCCCGACCCAGGGCTGGAACCCACACCCGCACTGGCAGGCGGGTTCTTTACTGCTAGGGCCACCTGGGAAGCCCCAAGGAACATTTTATCTTATGTGTAATAGGAGTGAAAGAACGCTGCCAATTAAACTCACTTGCTGTTGATTGTACAACAGAGCCCAATTTAGAGGGATTAAATTATGGGAAGGAAACGTGCAATTTGGAATTGATAAAGTATGATGTATTGTGTATGCTCAGTTAACGCTCTGCCTTTGGAAGTCATTGAGTGTATTTTTTTCTGATCTCTTTAGTGCGTGACAAGTGATTGATCTGACAGCTAAGTTTCTTTTGCATTCAGTGATCTTTTTCAAATTTTTCTTGAAAGGTCAGTGCCTTTTATATTAAGAATTTCATTTTTCTTACTGCAGCAAGATGAAGGGGATGACCAGACATTCGCAGATGGCGAAAATCCAAAGTCCTGGCAAACATCACAAATGGAAAAATGGCCATGCTGAGCAGAGAACAGCTGCTGGGTCAGGGCATCACTTGGGTGATTTGAAGCCTGAAAGTCCACTTGAGGCAAATTCAGACCCCCTGGGTGTTTTGGTAAACACTGATTCTGGTAAGCTAAATAGGAAAACACCGTGTTTTTAAGAGTATAGACAATGATGCGGAAGTTGATTCTTCACATCCTTGTGCATGGAAAGTTTAATGGCAAAAATGTAAAAAAGTAGAATGATGCTTTTGTTCCTAATGGGAGTGTCTTATTTAAAACCTCACTTTAAGAAACTTTTTATGAATCTTGGAAATGAATGCATGAAGCAGGCAGAATGTGGGAGAAAGATTATATTTATTGGGTAATTTGCATAGTATCATATAATCTTGGAAATATCTTAAGACTGTTTTGAATGTATTGATGCTGTGAATTCAAATTTACACCATTAGATGAATTTTCCCACCTAGAAAGCAGTAATTCCAAGGGAAGCCAGTATTTATGCTGCTCAGCATGAACTTGGTCTCTTTGGGTAAATAACATTAATTCAGTATATTAAATAATACTGTTCTTCCTCACAGCATAGAATATATTTATATGTTTATTATTTATTCTTGAGTTCCCTCTAGAATTTAGGAGATATGTTTACTTTTGCTTACAAGTTGAAAAATTAAAGGACAGAAATGTTGCTGTCACAGAAAGATATCATTCAGCCTCTAAGGCTTCATTTCTCTTCTGCAAAATGAAAACATCAGTGTAAATATTTTACCATCTTTCCTTCTAGTAACAAGGTGTGAGGCTTTATCTAGTTGCTAGTGCTGCTTCTTCTGCAAAGGCGTGTTACCAGTGAGTGGACTGATGAGTGATTGTGGTAGGTTTGCCAGCAGGCCCTGCTCAGCTTGGGGGAAGGTGGCTTCTGCGATAATCACACAGCAGATTATTGAACGTAAATGATGGGAAGAAATGGGCGGGGACGTGGCAACTGCTTCACTGACTAAATCAGGATGGAAAAAGATCTTGGCATAAAGAGATGTTGGGCTAAGAATGACAAGATAAAATTCAGTAGGAATAGTAATAATAAATGTTTTAACACCAACTAAGGAGAAGGCAATGGCACCCCACTCCAGTACTCTTGCCTGGAAAATCCCATGGATGGAGGAGCCTCGTAGGCTGCAGTCCATGGGGTCACTAAGAGTCGGACACGACTGAGCGACTTCACTTTCATTTTTCACTTTTCACTTTCATGCATTGGAGAAGGAAATGGCAACCCACTCCAGTGTTCTTGCCTGGAGAATCCCAGGGACGGCAGAGCCCGGTGGGCTGCTGTCTATGGTGTTGCACAGAGTCGGACATGACTGAAGCGACTTAGCAGCAGCAGCAGCAGCAGCACTTATTAAGTAAGGTACTTAACTGTGCTCTAAGTGCTTTGTGTATAGTAGCTCTTTGCTTCATAACAACCTTTCACGTACATGCAGTTGCTGCTTCCATTTTTGAACCGAGGCACTTAGAGTCGTGTACCTTCGTCACGCCGCTAGTTCGTGACAGAGTCAGAGTTAGGGGTCTTACTCCTAGTATACGGCACTACCTCCAAATGTGAAGTCTGAATCTGGCCCCAAAAAGCAAATCCGTGTTGTATGGGTCTAGGAGAGTTGAGATGTGAAAGAAAAAGCATCTTCTTATCCTTGCTGATAGCGAGGAAAAGGCAGAAGGCATTTGGGGCCAGGGCTCAGTTTACTCTTGGGTACTGATTTTTTTTTTCCTTCAAAAAGTGTTGGAGAGTGCCCACATAGTTATTCAGGCTTACAGCTTGTGACCTTGATGATGAAATACAATCTGTGCCTAAATAGAAACTTCCACGTCATTAAAATACTTGAAACACAAATACGAAGATTACTGTTATAAACGTTAACTAACTTGAAAATTACATAATTCTTTGCTTTATGCAACTTTCTAAATGAACATTTGAAGGGTTCTGTAATGTTGAATAGTCTTTGCCTTCGTATTGTTAGCTCTGGTTGGGCAATTCTGTTTTCCCATTTTTTAAAGAAGTGTTTCAGTGTGTGCTAGTCTGGTGAAGCACTAACGGAAAGATGACCGTTTTACACGTGCCTGTATTTAAGCCTGTATCTAGATCTTCGAGAGACACTTTAGACCTGAGAGACAGTAGTTAAATGCCTTTCCTCCTAATAATAGAAAGCATTCAGTCAGGTTCCTAGGAGCAGTTGAGTGAGAGATATCAAGTCATTTTGTTGTGGCTTAATGGTGAAACCCTTACTTTTGTGAAGGTCAGAGAGGAACATGTAAGGCATGAATACAAAAATCCTAAGAGTAAGCTATAAACTTGTGATGTTCCTTGAGGAAATCAGAATACCAACAATCAAATTATGGTTGCTGGATTTTATAGGAAAGGTTCCATTAAACTCCTGTTATCCTTTACTTGGGATTTCTTCTGGACTTTCACGCTTTACAAATCTAAGTTTCCAAGCACTGGTCTTTCAACTGTCCACTCCCAAGTATAGCTCCAGGGAACCACGTGTGCCCTTGTTTCACATACCCTAAGCATTCTCAGCGTCTCAACTCTCCAGTTATCAGTTTTCCCTTGTTTAGAGAAGCTTCGTTTCACATGAGCCAGAGTCACATGTGGTGTGTCCCCAGAACATAACTGAAGGTAATGAAATGGGAAAAGAGCTGTTCATTTGTGTGAGCTCCTAGCTCTTGCCCTTAGGAAGGCAGTTAGCAATAGTGAGCTGTAGGGCACTCCTAGTGCTGAGTACACCAGCCACCCAGGCTGTGGTTTTAACATCTGTCTAAAATTCTTTGCTATTCCTTATTCCAAGAGATAGAGCCTCATTTCCTTCCCCTTGAATGTGGGCTGGACTTAGTGACTTGTTTCTAGAAATAGAGTGAGAAAAGAGAAGAATAGTAACTTTATGGTGGGGACCCCCAAGTGGTCACGGCTGACGTCACCAGTAATGAGTCGGGTTGATGTGTACCCCCTGATACATGACGAGAAGGACACTACCTAGAATCCATAACCTCAATCTAATCATCAGAAAACATCAGACCCACCTACGGGATATTCTGCAGTAATTGACCAGTAGTCTTTAAAAACAGTCAAGTTCGTGAAACGCAAGGAAATACTGAAGAATTGTCACGGATTGGAAGAGGACACAGATCAAGGAGTCCAGAGACTGAACGTGATGTGCTATGGTGGATTGACTCCTAGAACAGAAAAAGGACAGTAGTGGAAAAACGGGTGAAATTACAGCACAGTCTGTGGTTCAGGTGGTAGTACTATCCCAGCGTTCATTTGTTAGCTGTGGTAGATGCACTGTGGTTATGTAAGATGTTAATATTAGGGGAAGCTGGGGTTTATGGAAAATCTTGGCACTAGCTTTGCACGCCTGTGTAAATCTAAAATGGATTTAAAATACAAAGTCTAGAGAAAAAGGAAGGCAGGAAGAAGGGTTGATATGTAGGCCAATTAAAGCTGTGCAGTCCACTTCTTGAATTGGGGGGAAATACTTGCCTCCAGGTTTCATTTTCCTGTGTTTTCTTTATAATTCATTTTCTGATTATAAAAATGATGCAAAAAATGGGGGGAAAAAAGGAAAAGCATAAGATAAAAAGCAGTATACTTCCTTAACTTATGGAGACAGCCACTGCTCACATTTTATATCCCTCAGTATTTTTCTTAGATACATATATGTGATTTTTTTAAGAAAAATAGAATCATTTTATTGAAAAAAAGAAATAGTCTCTGAATGCAGATGAAGCCAGGTTTCTGTTTTGGCCCCACCTTGGCACAGTTCTGTCATTCTGTTCTAGTTACCTGTTTTGAACTTGTCCTTATTTAACTCATTCATGCAACAGTTTGTTCTTCAAATATTTGTTGAGCATTTATGTACTGTTCTAGGCTTGGAGGATATAGTATACTGAACAAAGCCAAACCCCTTCTCTCCTGTACCTTATGTTCTTTTGGGGGAAGCTACAGTAAATAAATATGGGTTGATATGGGTTGATATCCTTCATGAGGACGAGTAACGCCAAGGGAAAGGACTGAGAATGGCAGCTGGAGAAAGGAGTGTGCTATTTAGTATAATTAGCGAAGGCATCTCTGATAAGGGGATACTAAGAATTCTGAGTGAAATTAGGAGCTGAGACTTGAGAGTTTTCCAAGCAGAGAAAGCAACAATGGCAAACACCCCATGGGGAGAGCATGCTTTGTGTACTTGGGGAACAACAGGGTTGGAGTGGAGTAAGGCAGGAAGAAGGTGGTGAAGGATCAGCTCAAATAGGGTCTTGTCTAAGTCAGGAAAGGACTTGGGACTTTACTCTGAGGTTGAGCAGAGAGGTGATGTGATGTGTTAAAGTGGCGAATGGACTGCAGAGGCGGGCAGATCATATCAGGCTGTTCTTTTAGTAGGATGCTAGAACTGTCTGGGTAAGAAATGTTGACTTGGATTGCGGTTGTAGGAGTGAAGTAATCTGTGTGATTCTGGATATATGTTCAAAACAGAGCTGACAGTATTTGTTGCTGGATTGGATATGGTATGTGAGAAAGTGAAGAGTCAGGGTGATTGCTAGGTTTTGCTGTAACCATTGAAAAGAGCTGGCATTTACTGAGATGGAGGCCAACTGGTAGGCATGTTTGGAGGAGAAATCAAGTGTTTTTTGTTTTGTTTTGGGGCATGCTAACCTTTGAGATGCCTATTTGATATCTAAGTAGAGATGTTGAACAGTTAGTTTATTCTGGGCTTTAGGGGAAAACTGAAGGTATACAGTTGTGATTTATTGGCCTCCAAATAGTACTTTAAGATTTGAGATAAAGTGAAATCATAAGAGGAGAAAGAGGCACAGAGGGAAAGCTTGCTGAGGATTGGACCCAGGGACAACTCAAGAATTTTGAAGTTGGTCAATGAAGAGAATTTAGTAGGGAGACTAAATTCTGGGAAAGGAGAGCCAAGTGAAAGGGTTCTGGAAGTCACATGAAGGTCTCCCGTTGACCTTGAACAATTTCAGGGGTTAGGAGCGCCAGCCCCCCACGTGCTTGAAAACTCGGGTCTAACCTGTAGTTTGCCTTTCGTGTAATGTGGTTCTTCTGCATCCACAGCCCTGAATCCATGGATTCAGCTAATTGCAGGTTGGTTTCAGTAGTATTTCGTATTGAAAAATAGCTGTGTGTAAGTGGACCTGTGAGCTTCAAGCCTGCGTTGTTCAAGGGTCGGTCGCACTGTCAGATGTTGTCACTAGGTTAAGTAAGATGAACACCAGCAACTGACCTTTAGACGTGGCAACACAGAAGAATCCGGTGACCTTGGAAGAAAAAGTTCACTGGTGTGGTGGGCCTGAAAGACAGATTGAAGTAGATTCTAGAGGGTCAGATAGTTGTAGGAAATTTCAGGCCCAAGCGACTTCCCTGGTGAATTATATAAATAGTTGGGGTTTTGCTGTGAAAGGGAACAGAGAAATGGGCTGTAGCTGAAAGACATTTCTTGGCATTATTCTTGACCGTAGAGAGAGTTTGGTAGGATGACTTAATTTTCAGAAGACTTTATATATCTGTAGGAGATATTCTAGCCCACTAGTTAATACTTGGGATTTAGAGTCAGGTAGCCAGGATTTAAATTTGACCTGGCTGTTGTATTGTTCTGTTACCTGAGGGATCATCCAGTTCAGATTCTCTTGAATTTTGGTATTATCACCTGTAATTAACAATGAAGGTGACACTTCAAAAGCGTTAAATGAGCTCATGCTTTTAAAGAGCATTGTTTAGTCATCTGTATTGTACTTTCTGGTGCTTCTGCATTTTGGCATATCATCATTTAAACAATGAGATGAACAGTCTCCACACTAATATTGTTGCAGATTCTGTTTTATCCACTAGACATTTATAAATAAAACTGCATATTTTCAATTCCCCTTTATTAATTCAGGAGAAAAGATAAGAAGTTAGCTCAGAATTGACGAGGAGCAGTTTTTGGAGTGGGTGCTGGGCAGTGTGGATTGGTGGAGAGGGGCTCTCACTTCATCGACCGGAAGGTGGTCGTTCCGTGCTCACTTCCTTTTTCCTGCGGGCGTGCTTCGGTTTCCCTTGGACCGACTTGGTGAATGTTCAGTACTGTCTTGAAACATTTTCTATTGGTTGTGGGGTTGAGCTGGTTCATTACACAAGCAGGTTATTGTCTTCATTCTTCCGTCAGGCACTACTGACTTGTTCAGAATAAATGTAATACACTTTGAGAGGTGCCAAAAATAAACGCAATAGGTGGTGTCCTGGGGCTACAACTAAACTTGCTGGGCTCTGATCAAACACTTCACCTTTGGCAGGCTCTTAGTACTCGCTAAATTCTCGTGCTTGGCTTGTTTACTTAAGTTCTTAGAAGTTCTCAACAATAAAAATTTAGGGCAGATTCAGTGAGGCGTTATGTTTATGCCTTTAACTGTAGAAAGGTTGAAATACTACTTGTACCCTCTAAACCAGTCTTGAAAAGAGTGGCCATTTATATTTTATTTACTCCAAATCTAATTTTCAGAGTCTATGATCCTAGTCCAGTGATGTTAAAAATACATTTATGGCCTTCCTGGTACTGTAATAAAATAAATTAATAGCATGAAATAAAATAATAACAAAGACTGTGTAATTCATTTAGAGAAGACTCAAGTTCCATAACCAGTGAAGCATGGTAAGAGACTTGAGTTGCATATAGCTTCCATTTGCCCCTCTGTTTTCTCTTTGGGGCAGATAGCTTCTCTGACTGTAAAGATTTAAACCAAGGGGAAAATTTTCAAGTCTCCTGGGTTTCGTTTTCAGGAAGATTGAGGACATGATCAGAAAGTGCTTTCTTTTCACTAACATGAAGGGGTGGGGGCCTGTCAGCTTTCATTTTTATGCTGGTAGATATTTTTGATGTACAGTTTCATTCTCAGTGCTTCCTGTTTCAGAGTCTGACAAAGAGGAGAAACCGCAGAGTGCTGTCATACCCAAGGAAGTGACCCCAGCGCTGTGCTCCCTGATGAGCAGCTACGGCGGCCTCTCGGGGTCAGAGAGTGAGCCGGAAGGTGAGCCTGGCTCCGGGTGGTAACAGTGGGTGTGGATCGCTCCACTGTTGCCTCTGATGTACACTGTGCATCAGTAGCATCCTTTTACGTGTATGTATCTGAGGACGAGATGTGTCATGCACATTCTTAAGTTGAGCCTCAAATTCCTTTCTCATTTGATTCCGAAGTTAACATGGGATGAAGGGACGTGGGAGAGATGGCGAACTGTGTTGCTCCTCTAGGAGAAAGGGGCAAAAATAACATAATGAAAGAAGAGGAAGGGGAAGAGATATCCACTAGTGAAATCAGAGAAAATCCTAAAAGATAAAGCAAAGGAAGTTAATACTCCTTCCCACTCTCAAGAACCCTTGTCTTAACACGTTTCGCACCTTTTGAAGCTGGAGAGGGGTCCTTTATGACAAAGAGGATGGTAAAATTCCTTACCTTATATGGGGCATCGCTCCTTATAGAGCACATTTACCTAAGCTGTCTCCTTCGGAGAACACAGGAATCGTATGTGCTTGTGTTGCATTAGCCTGTGTATTTTAAAGGTTGGGAGACATGGAATCCTTTTGATAGTGTTTCTGAGAAGTTAATGTTATTCAGGATACATGTTTTAACCTTAAAAGGTGATGACAAACTCCCCCTCCCCCCCAAAAAAGCAATGGTGATAAACCAACTCAACGTCTGGCATCTCTTCTAGGGCCTCCTAACAGGGCTACGAGTAGGCTTGGCAGTATGGGCAACTCGAGCCAAGGTTCACACCAGTAACCCAGCGTTTGTTTAGTGAATAACCGTGTGTCCTGTCGCGCCTCTGACCCTGGCTCTGCATGGTTGTTACATCTGGGCTTCACCAGCCACGAGAGAATTCTGAGTGTGTGTCTCACATGCGTCATCACAGTAGGGGCTCTACTGAAGACAGGAATAGAGGGTCTTCAAAGTGAAAATGTAGGATGAAAGGGAGGTTTAAATGTAATGGGATGAAGATGGCAGGACTTTTAATGTTGACTAAGCTAGAGAAAATCAATGTTTATGTAGTTGGAAAATGCTGAAGAAGAAAGAGTTGGGCTTTAATATGAAAGTTAAGGTTTAGATCTGGGTATCTATAACATACAGGGTTTTTTTTTTCCTCTTTTTGAAAGGCCAGGCTTTACCATGTTAACTGGTTAAAGGCTGCTTGAATTTTGAAATATAATCTGCTTTGGGTTTATCAGAGGAGTCCTTTACAGATGGTTGCCTCTTCTTTTTTTTTTTTTTGAATTTTAAGAAAAACAGTATTTAGTTCCTTACTCTTGTTTCTAGTACACTGTTATGAAGATGAAGTTATTCTTTAAACACATATTACGTTTCCTGCTTATCTTGTGTATTTATGACAGGTGATAGCAAAGAAAACTATTACCAGATTACTGAATCCC
This sequence comes from Bos javanicus, assembly GCF_032452875.1. Classification (NCBI taxonomy): domain Eukaryota; kingdom Metazoa; phylum Chordata; class Mammalia; order Artiodactyla; family Bovidae; genus Bos; species Bos javanicus. The sequence continues at coordinate 15,249,813 of NC_083879.1, read as the reverse complement.
ATAAAAACAAGCCATACAAATGCTTTCCCCTCTCATTCCTAAGATAAGATATTTAATAGTTTTATACTCATGTCTTCATTTTGAGACTGCCACTTTGAGGAGGCAGAGAGGAAACTGGAAGGGATCAAGTTTTCAGCCCTTTATTTTATAGACGCTGAAGCTTCAAGAGGACACACTGGCAAAACTAGTATGTGGCAAAGCTAACGTAAAGCTTAGGTCTAAAGGAGCCAACTGCATTGCCTTCCGTTACATCTTTCTTTGTGTGGCAATAGGTGGTGCATAGCTATTCTTTTGACTTTGTATGAATTCAGTTTGACTGATTGTCTAAAATGTCTTGCCTTCAGGAAAAAGTCCTTGCTTCACATTCCTAAGCCTTAGGAATTATTTTATGTAATTTGAATTTGCTTTTATTAAGCCATCCAGGTCACTAGCAGATTTCTAGCTTGCAGTGTTACTGGGCTATAGATTGGGATAGGCTATTGACACAGCAGGACTTTGCAATAAGTGAAACAAGGAAATAAAGTGAGCCTTCTCTGAACCATGAAATAGCATCTCTGTTGTTTTTGTTTTAGTCTCTAAGTCATGTCCTACTTTTGTGACCCCATGGACTATAGCCTGCTGGGCTTCTCTCTCCATAGGATCTCACAGGCAAGAAAATTGGAGTGGGTTGCTATTTGCTACTCAAGGGGATCCTCCTGACCCAGGGATCGAACCCACATCTCCTGGAGCTCCTGCATTTCAGGCGGATTCTTTACAGCTGACCCACTGAGGAAGCCTGTGGTTATCAACCATTAGTATGGTTATTAACCGTGTACTATTTTCAGTATGATGTCTCAGGGAATAGGGAGGCCTGAGGAGGAAAAGAGAGAGAGGAGCATGGCAGGTAGGGGGAGCAGGCAGAACATAACATTGATAAGTTGACTGTCTTATATGGACATGGTTCATGGTGACCCCAAACAGTTATAATAGTAGTATCAAAGATCAGAGATTACACTTGCCCATAACATATAATAACAGTGAAAGTTTGAGACATTGAGCAAAAATCATCAGAATATGATGCAGAGACACGAACAAACAGTGTTGGAGAAATGGTGCTAACAGACTTGGTCAGTGTTGCCACAGACCTTCAATTTGTACAAAATGCTTTGTCTCTGAAGACCATTAAATCAAAGCACAGTAAAACGAGGTGTTCCTGTAATTTAAGAATTTTACAGCAGTATGCTTAGGTTTTCCTCTTCCCTCCCTTTGTGCTGTGCTCTCAGGTTTTAGTTCTGCAGATGCTGATAAGCCCCACAGACATTGTTGTTATGCATTTTTGCTTTCAGTTGTCAATTATCTTTACAAAATTTTTTCAAATGAAAAAGGTCGTTTGTATTTATCCACATATCGACTGTCTCTGGCCCTCTTCACTCCTATGTGTAGATCCAAGTTTCCATCTGGTATTACTTCTTTCATAGGGATCATTTTCCATAGCTCTTCACAGTAATCTCCTCAGTTATTGGCAGTCATAGTTCCCAATTTGAAAAATTTTGTAATACACTGTACATGCTCAGTTTTAAGTAAGTAACTGTTATGGCTGGGGAAGGAGATTATTGTGGGGGGTGTTTTTATTGGTTATTTTTGGAAGTTTTACCTGTTTTTTAATTTGTTATTTTTGTGTTTATTTTTCATCACATGTAGAAGCTCCCATCAGGACTGAAGCAGACATTCTGGCAGAAGACCAGGTTCTTCATAGCAATACTCCTAAGAAACCAAGTCAAGATGTTAAAGCAACTGTTAAAAATTCCTCAGAAGCCAAGTGTGAGAGCCAAAAGAGAAGTTTTAAAAACACAAATCCTAAGAGGAAAAAGAATGATCTCAACTATCGAACATTATTTGAACCAAGAACACACCATCCATATCTCCTGGAAATGGTAAGTGGTCTTTGTGTTCTCGTGTCCTGAGAATAGAGCTGCTGGGCTTGTGTGTGTGTGTGTGTGTGTGTGTGTGTGTGTGTGTCCATCCCTGTGTGTTTTAAGGTTACCAGAGACATATACTCCTTGAAGAGTTATGTATGTATCTTAGTTCTGAAACTGCCTTTGGAATATAGCTGATACTCAGTACATGTGGAATAATTACAGTTTTCAAAACTGCTTAAAATAAAGGAACCCAGGCTTAGGTAGTTGGTAAAGTATATCGAAGTGTACTGACCTTTTTTCAAATTTTCATTGAAAGCACAACTAAATACAGTGCAGGCTAAAGGGAGAAAAAGGGTATTGTGTGTTTGTTTTGTGTTTTGTTGACTTTATTCTCAGTGTGATGTGCTCAAAAGCTTACAATTTTTCTTTAAATTATAAAGAAATAGTGCCTCTTTTGATTCTGGGTAATGGACATTAAGCTGTTCAAAGATCTGAGCCTTTCATGTCTAAGAGTGATGGAGATACCCTGGAATCTCTAGTGGGGTTGTGAAACTGCCTGGTGACGCTCTGTGCAGAGTTGGGTTTCTGCCTGGTTAGGGAGGCGCCTGTGCTACAGCTTGAGGGCTCTGTGACTGCAGACCCGCATGGTGCATACAGGCACAGTTGCTTCTTAATAAAATCGATCTGAAATGTACTATTTCGTAAATTTTGGTGCTATGTAAAGGAAACTGCATTTTTAAAATGTTTTCCTTGTAAGTGGTATATTAAATCATCTGTTTACTGAAAGTTCCTCTGTGGGTGTTTCTGAACTACATTGACATCAGAAATAAGATGAGTGTTACATTATTCTTTTTGGCAAATCACATGTGATTCCTTGGTTATGTATTCTAGATACCAGGGATTTTCAGTTTTCTTTCAATTACAGTAAGCACAAAAGTGGGAAGTCCTGAAAGACCAGGAATGTTGGGATTATTTACTGCTAGTTTCATTATTACTGTATTTACTATAGCTTCATACCAGTTTCTATACTGTTTATAGATTTGGGTTTGGGAGGATCCTGTTTAACACGGTTTTTAGATGTAAAGAATTGTAAGCTTCTAAACCTAGTTTTCCCATCACTTTCTTGATACTCCTGGAGAGGACCTTGGATACTAGTGTTTAAATCTCGATAGTTTTGGTTAAAAGGAGATATTCTTACATTGTTTTTTAGTGAAATAATTAGTAAATATAATACAAATCTTTATTATTCCGTGTTCTTCATATAGAGAAGGCACACAGAATATCTTAGATGCTGTTTCTTGTATGTATTTTATTTAAAAGCTAATCTTTTTATTTATTATTTTTTAGCTGTTAGCTCCGGACATTCGACATGAAAGAAATGTGATTTTGCAGTGTGTTCGGTACATCATCAAAAAAGACTTTTTTGGACTTAATACTACTACTGTGAACACTAAAGATGAATAGGTACCCGGTGTTTCAGCACACACATCTGAAGCATGTAGGATAGTAACAACCTCAAGTTTGTGGGTGAAAAGTCTTCTTTTTTCAACTGGATTTAGTAATTAAATTGTAAGCCTCATGGGCTATTGTGTAGGATTTTCAAGTCTTTGACGCTATATAAATAAATAGCTAATTGATTTTTAAGACTGTCTGTATCGTTGGGATCATATGTAATATTTGCTGGCAGAATTCTACTTTGTATTTATTGCTGTTATATAAGGAAGTCTACTCTTGGGCCAGATAAGAATTGAAGATGCTGGTTTACTGGTAAGGAAAAAAACTTAAAAATTTTTTAAATTAAGCTGAGGAGAACTGTAGGTTGAGGAGAGAAATACAGTCATTTTGTTTTTAATAAATGGGAGAGGAAAGTCATTCTTTAACCCCTGCAAAAGGAGGGTATTTTAAAATAAACCAGAACGAATTAATACGATGAGAACATCTTGAAATTTAAATTTCTGCTGTTTATTTCAAAGGACATGTTGACATTCACCTATTGGCAGCTCAGGTATTGATCATTTGAAATAGTACAGATATGGCTTCTGTTTATGTTCAGTTCAGTAGAAGTGCTTCTTTTTGGTATGGTTCAGAATTGGACGTTTTAAAATTTTTTTCCTGTGAAAAAGTATGTAAAGTATAGTACTTGATGAGGTTCAGTTAATTTTTTACAGCATAAACAGTAATTTGTAAAATATCATATGAGATTTAAAGAATTAAAATTTGCTTATAAAGATAATAATTGAACCTTAAAATATGTTTTAAATAAATAACAGCTACTAAGGTTTTTTTTTATCTCCTGTAATGCCAGAGGTTCCGGTCTTTTATGTTCTGGTCGTTTGTGCTAGCTAGTGCTAGAGCTCTACTCTTTTTTTTAATGTATTTATTTTTAATTGAAGAATAATTCCTTCACAATATTGTGTTGGTTTCTGCCCTATTATCCACATGAGTTAGTCACAGGTACACATATGTCCCCTCTTTCCTAAGGCTCCCTCCCGCCTCCCACCCCGTCGCACCCCTCCAGGTTGTCCCAGAGCCCAGGTTTGAGTTCCCCGAGTCATACAACAGCAGATCCCCACTGGCTGGCTGTTTCACACGTGGTCGCGTGTGTTTCCATGCTCCTCTCTCCGTCCGTCCCAGCCTCTCCCTCCTCTGCCCGCCGGGTCCGTGTCTGTTCGCTGTGTCTGTGTCCAGTGCTGCCGTGCAAGCAGGTCCGTCAGCGCACCTTTCTAGATTCCATATAGATGCATTGATCCATGATACCTGTGTTTCTCTTTATGGCTGATTTCTCTCTGTATGATAGGCTCTGGGTTCATCCATCTCATCAGAACTGACTCAAATGCATTCCTTAAAGCTCCTCTCTTGACATTCAGCCAAAGGAGCTAGATTTTTAAAATTTAGTCTCTTGTAGTTGGAAAATTAATTTTATTTGACATCGTGATTATTGAAATCCAGGAATCTTGACTTCAAGAAGTAGGACAAGAGAGCTGATAGCAGCCCTCTGCCCCTTTTGCTCCTCTATGTATATAAGATCTCATCCCGAATCCTGGAACATCTGGTACCTAACACTGTGACATCACAGACCTGAGATTAACAGTCATATTGACGTCAATGTTTCCCATCCTGGTAACAACCATACAGACCTTTTTATTCTATTTTACTCTCTTTCTCCAAAGAGCCCTGTATTTTGGAAAATTACCAACTAGTTCATTCATTAATTCAGTTCATATAATACTTTAATGGAGTAAAAGAAAAATGAATAAAACCTTGCATTATTCAAAGATGTTACTCTTAACCCAGTTCATCTCAACAGGACAGAGAAGTAACCAATATTACAAACTGATGTGATATTCAAATTTTGACTAGTCTGCAGTTTTATCTCAGATTAGCATGCAATTTCCGTAGGTTTCAAATATATAAATGAATTCACAGACTCCTAGTCTATTTTCGAAGAACCATCATGTCTCCAGGGGCTTTGACAATCACTGCTCTAAGGTAAATTGTGCCATGTTTTATTTTCAGTCTTTCTTGTTTTCTAATAAATGTGGTAAAGACTGAAAATGCCCCACTGAGTACTGCCCTGGCTGTGTCCAGCAGTGTTAAGCTGTGGTGACTGTTAAGCTGTGTTTATTTCTAGGGGGTAATTTCAGATTCAGTTCACTTTATATTTAACCCAGGAATTGCTTAAGTATGTTTACAATTCCCAAGCAGGTAGAGTGTAACCTGTATGGTTTCTGCTTTATGGAATGCATGGTCAATATTTGTAAATATTCTTGAGTTCTGAGGGGAGAAGGGTGCCTTGCCTGTTCTTTTTTGGATTTACCTTGTTAATTGTCAGAACTTCTACATTCTTGATGTCCATTTAATGAATTGATTTCAGAGATGTGAAAGCATTATGTGACTCTTGGTGAGTTGTGCTTTTTACAACTATGAGATATTCTTTTTTGTCCTTAATACTTTCTCCATTGGCTTCTATTTTCAAAACAGGTTTAGGGGAGTTCAATCTAAGAGTCTCTGGGAAATTTAATCCATTCATATTAATTGAAACAGTTGAAATGTTTGGACTGTTTCTGCCATTGTATTTTCTGAATATTGTGCCTGTTTTTATTTCACCATTTTATTGGCTTAATTGATTGTTGTTTTTTCTCCTAGTGCTTTGAAATTAATTCAACATATTGCTGTTTCTTTAGGGGTTACCTTTTTTCTCTATACTTATTAATCAGCAGCCATATTTTGCACTCACCTCCTAATTAAGTCAGTTACCTTAGCATTCTTTCACTTCCCCACCTGGATCCTCTTCTGGTGCAATCCTGTTAGTATTTTTAGATTCATCTCTGTTATCTTTGTGTGTATGCGTTTGTGTCTTGACATTATGTATCATTACTTAGAAAACTGTTAGTTCACTGTTTCCTTCTCACTGCCTTTCCCTTTATCCCAGGGTTAGTTGTTTTGGTTTATTGCAGCATATCATCAAATAATTCAATGCTGTATCCTCGTTTCAATTAAAAAAAAAAAAAACTAGTTTAGGGTATTGCTAAGTCGCTTCAGTCGTGTCCAACTCTGTGTGACCCCATAGACGGCGGCCCACCAGGCTCCCCCGTCCCTGGGATTCTCCAGGCAAGAACACTGGAGTGGGTTGCCATTTCCTTCTCCAATGCATGAAAGTGAAAAGTGAAAGTGAAGTCACTCAGTCGTGTCCGACTCTTAGTGACCCCATGGACTGCAGCCTACCAGGCTGCTCCGTCCATGGGATTTTCCAGGCAAGAGTTCTGGAGTGGGCTGCCGTTGCCTTCTCCGAGTTAGGGTATTAGGTTCAAAATTGAACACATGATCGCTAGTATCCAGTATTGCTTATTAAAAGGCAGACAGCAGTCCGATTCTGTCTGTATTGGCAAAAACTTATTTTTCACCTTCATGAAAAACCTTGGGTTTTTTTTTTATGCTTGGAGTCCTAAAATTTCACCAATAATGCCCAGGTATGTGGGATATAGTATATGTCATTCATTCTACTTACCTTACGGTCCTTTCACTCTGAAGAATTGTACCATTCTTGGGCTAAGGACAATTTCTAAAATGATTTATTTTCTTTCCGTTTTTTCTTTTGTTTTTCTGGACTTAACCAGTGAGTATGGAACTTCGTGACCTGATCTTTTCACTGGACTTATATAATTTGTCTTGGTCTTTTTGTTCTATTCTCTAGATTTCTCTAGATGTTATCTTCCAAGGACTTGCTCTGTAGTCCAGTGGTTAAGACTCCAAGCTTCTACCGCAGGGGCAAGGGTTCATTCATTCCCTGGTCATGGAACTGAGAGCCTGCATGCTGTGCGTGGTGCAGCATCCCCCCCACCCCCCCACCCCCGCCCAAATGTTATCTTCCAAATCACTAATTCCCTCTTCAGGGAATTCCCAATTCATTTTTTTGAATTGAAATGAGGATTCAACATTTAATTACTTGATGATATGCTGTGATATGCTACAATCATTTAGCTTTTCTGTTTAGTTTTTAATATTTAGTAATTTGTTTTCAAATATTTAAGACTGCTTTCTTATTCTGATTGCTTTTTTCATAAGTGTAGTACCCTTATATTTCTAAGGATACCAGTGAGAATTTTCATGTTATTTTCTATTCCTTGAATTATTTGCTTCCCCACTGATTGTCAGTTGTTCTGTTTGTTCAGTTTACTGAACAATTATCTTACTGCTAATTGTTGAAAGAATCACTTTTACATATGAAAGAGAGTCTCTTGATTAATGGGTTGGCATGGATTTTTCCCAGATTTGTATAAAGCCTTCTTTGCTCCAAAAGATGTTTACCTTGACTGAGAAAAGGAAGCTTTGTTCACACAGATTTTTTAGAATAGAGGGGGAGTGGGCAAAAAAATCTAGGCTCTTGGCGTCACTCCTACCTCTTTGCCAAAATACCAAGAGTTTTAATCTGAGGATGGAGCTTTTCTCCGGGGCAGAACTCTCATCTGCCACTCCCACCAACTGCTTGGTTTTGGAGGTGGGCAGGTTTAGGACTTAACTGTTGCAGCTAGTCCCCGGCTTTCTGTCGTTTGTTGACTTGGCTTAGAGTGCCTCTGGACTAACTTTACCTTTCCTGTGGTTGTCTCTGGGGCTGGTTTGGGCGGAGGCCTTCCTTTTGTTTCTTGTCAACCTGGTCAGGTTTATTCAGTTCAGTGCAGCCGCTCAGTCGTGTCCGACTCTTTGTGACCCCATGAATTGCAGCATGCCAGGCCTCCTTATCCATCACCAACTCCTGGAGTTTAGCCAAACTCGTGCATCGAGTCGGTGATGCCATCCAGCCATTTCGTCCTCTGTTGTCCCCTTCTCCTCCTGCTCCCAATCCCTCCCAGCATCAGGGTCTTTTCCAATGAGTCAACTCTTCGCATGAGGTGGCCAAAGTATTGGAGTTTCAGCCTCAATATAGTCCTTCCAATGAATACCCAAGACTGGTCTCCTTTAGGACGGACTGGTTGGATCTCCTTGCAGTCCAACGGACTCTCAAGAGTCTTCTCCAACACCACAGTTCAAAAGCATCAATTCTTCGGCGCTCAGCTTTCTTCACAGTCCCAACTCTCACATCCATACATGACCACAGGAAAAACCATAGCCTTGACTAGACGGACCTTTGTTGGCAAAGTAATATCTCTGCTTTTGAATATGCTATCTAGGTTGGTCATAACTTTCCTTCCAAGTTTCCTGGTCAGCTTTATAGTGGTTCTCAGACTTTGGTTCATCAGAATCAGTTGGGGGCCTCGTTAAAACCAGATTGCAGGGCTCTGCCCCCAAAGGTTATAATTAAGAAGAGCTGGGATGTGGCCTGAGAATTTGCACGTATGGCAGGTTTCAGGTAGCGCTGGTGAGTTTTTTTTTTGGAGGGGGGGTGCATTTTGAGAACCACTTTGAGGAATTTAGGGGTTTCTCAAGCCACTGGTTTCCTGATGTCGTCCTTTATCTTATATTTCTTCCCTGTTGTAAGTATTCAGTTGTTTTTAAAAATGATCATTTCAAGGAATTTGGAACATAGGGAGAGAGTAGTTGATTGTTTTAATAAAGACTTTTACCTGAGTCTCTTTTTTCACTCTGCAGTTTTTTGGGTAAGTATCTTTGTTTTATTTTTTTCTCTCTCTCCTTTTTGTGGCTTTGTTTTTTTTTTTTTTAAGTAATTTTTACTTGTTTCACCATGTGGCACGTGGGATCTTAGTTCCTGGACCAAGGATCAAACCCTCAACCTCTGCATTGGAAGCATGGAGTTTTAACCATGGAACAGCCAGGGAAGTCCCTGTGGCTTTTTTAAAAAGCATTTTCTTTTGGAAAATTTCAAGCACACGAAAAAGTATGTGACGTATAGAAAGAGAGTGATGTAGTGATGCCCGTCTTCCCACCCGCCCTGCAGCGTCAGCACTTCATCTGTCCATGGCCGGTCATGTTCAGTTACGCCTTAGCCATGCCAGCCCACCTTACGTCACCCCACCCCACTGGAGGCTAATATGAAGCTTATGCTCAAGAATCTTACTATTTTATCCCTGTATATTTTAGTATACATCCCTAGAAGATAGGGATTTGAAAAAAAAACAAAACTATCATTTATAAATTAACTCCTTACAATCAGATAAGCTTCTATAACTTTTTATGATAACATAGTTGAGATCATCCTGTATATTTCATATTGTGCCTCATTTTGTGTATGAGAAGTGGAAAATATATTTTGGATGTATTTAAAAGCTCAACCTATTTCTTGTATTTACTAACACCTTCCTCTTTTCCATTACAAAATGAGAGTTAAATTCTGAGGAGGACAGTGTGTTTGAATTTAAGTGTGAAGATGGTAGTGCTCTGTGGAGCTCTTCCCCACTGCTGGGTGCTAGGGTCAGTGAGTCCTCAGGGAGAGGGGAGGCAAGACCCCCACTGATGGACAGGCCAGGGCAGTCTTTCTTCTGAGGGTTTTCTAATTTTCACAGCCCACACTCTGAATTAGCATTTGAAAGTTGCCTTATTCACTTCCTTTGTCTGGTGACTGCTTGATGTATAAGGCTGAAATGGACCGAGAGATCGCCAGAAGAGAAGCCACTTCTAATGGAGGCTGAGCTCTGGAGGGCAGACTTGCTCCTGAACAGTCTCTTGTTAGCAGACCTGGAGGCAGCTTGGGAGTGACCTAGCAAACGAAGGATTCTTTCTTTCTCAAAATTGGAAGAGGGGAAAATCAGTAAGTATGGTTAAACGGAATAATAAAGAAGACAGATACTCTGATGCACAGACAAAAGACCCCAACTCGAAGTTCTGTTCTTTAGAGCTGTACGCCTAGAGACTGTGTGTGCAGTGCAGTGTGTCCTGTGAAACACGCACTGGTGTGGCTAATGTTTGGGACACTTGCTGGGTCATCTCATAAAGAGATCAAGTGGGACTTCCCTGGTGGGACACTGGATACGAATCTGCCTGCCAATGCAGGGGACACGGGTTCTATCTCTGGTCTGGCAAGACCCCACCTGCCACAGAGTAACTGAGCCCCTGCACTCCAGCTACTGAGCCTGTGCTCTCGAGCCTGGGAGCCACAACTGCTGAGCCTGTGTGTTGCAACTACTCAAGCCTGATCGCCTAGAGCTTGTCCTCCGGAACAAGAGAAGCCACCACAGTGAGAAGCCTCCACACCACAGCTAGAGAGCAGGTCCCACTCCTCGCAACTAGAGAATTCCTGTGCAGCAACGAAGACCCAGCACAGCCAGAAATAAATAATAATAAAAAAAAAGCAAGTCTCTTCAATTGGTCCTCTGTATCCGGCTGACTTACCTAAGTCTGTACAAATCCTGGAAAAACTATGACATCTTCGCTTCAGGATCTTGCAACCCTTGTATGAAGGTTTCCACACTCCAGTTTCTGGCAACTTGATTTCTGGTTATTAGGAGGGAATACCATCATTTCCTGGGTTCAATATTTGCAGTTCAGTATCCGCATGTTTTTCTGCTTATTTTTGTGCTTTAATTTGTAAAGCCAAACTACAGGCTTTATTTGAATTAATATCTTCAAAGGCACAGTTATTTAATCAAGGCTCCCTTTTTTTCCTTCCTATGCACTTTTCTCCAATTTCTTAAAACTACTGAAATTTCTTCCTTGTTTTTGGGGGGTTTCTTTGGCTGCATGGCATGCAGGATCTTAGTTCCCTGACCAGGGATCAAACCCGCACCCCTTGCAGTGGAAGCATGGAGTCTTAACCACTGGACTGGGCAAGTCCCACTTCCTTGTTTTATTGGAATGATAGCAGCAGCCACTTCACAAATTCTGGTTTTACACAATCAAAGATTGCTTCCCCTAACCATTAAACTATCTGAAGATAACTAATAATTGAGGCCTTTTTTTTTTAACGTTAGTGACCACTCATTTTTTTTTGTCCCTTTTCACTGGCCTATGGCCTTATATCTTGAGTGAAGTAAGTCACCTCATGTTAAGAGTTGACTCACTGGAAAAGACCCTGATGCTGGGAGGGATTGGGGGCAGGAGGAGGAGGAGATGACAGAGAATGAGATGGCTGGATGGCATCACTGACTCGATGGACATGAGTTTGGGTGAACTCCGGGAGTTGGTGATGGACAGGGAGGCCTGGCGTGCTGCGATTCATGGGGTCGCAAAGAGTTGGACAAGACTGAGCAACTGAACTGAAGTCATATATCATTATCTTGTTTGAGAGTTTCTGAGACATGTAAAATTACCTACAATAGACCAGTCAATGTTATTGGCAGATGAACTGCATAAATCCCGGGATATGGAAGAATTTAAAGATAGGAAAATTCTTAAAAATTCTGTTGCTTGAAAATAAATTTAGGATTACATTTATGGTTTCAACTCTGGAAATATTTTTTTTAGTTTTTGTTTTTAGACATCGTCTCAATTCTTCCCATATTTATTTGTATGTTTAAAACACTGCCAAATCACTGTGAAAGAAATCTGTTTCCTTACAGAAGCAGGAAAAAGAAAAAACTGATTTAGATCCATACTTGTGTTACTAGGCTGGGCACTTTTCTTTTGAATATTTTGGAATGTTGGGGACGTTTTCAAGAAATAGTTTTTTGACCACAACTAAGGTAACAATGTTTGAATTTGGTAAGCGCCTATTAGATCTCATGTGGTTTTTGGTGGGTATGATGATGAGACAGACAAGGAGACATTCATCAAAAAGCATCAGAAGAAGCTCTCTGAAAGGTACTGTTTTAAAATCAAAGAGCTGAGAAGATAGAGGATACGAATCAAATTACGTACTGAGTTTGGCTTGTAGAGTTTGTGATACTTACTGCCCTTAATCACCTAGCAAGGAAAAGTGGCATATGAAGATTAATTGCTCACCATGTCAGATGCTGAATGACTTTGATGTCGACCAGTGGCTCCCACATCAGGCTGATCACCTGTATACAGGTTCCCACCCTGAGATTCTGGGTTTTGTAGATATGGGAATGTAGCCTAGGAATATTTTAACAAGTTCCTCAGATGATTTGGATGATTGGACAGGTTTGAAAATATCTCATGCAGACCATTCTGTGTTTTAGAAGCCCCTGCAGGATGTCTTGCTTGTTCCAATACAGATTGCTGGATCCACCTCCCAAGTTTCTGACTCACAGGTCTTTGGTGGGTCCTGTGTGTGCGTGAGTTGCTCAGTCATGTCCGACTCTTTACAACCCCATGGACTGTAGTCTGCCAGGCTCCTTTGTCCATGGGATTCTCCAGGCAAGAATATCGGAGTGGGTTTCCATTCCCTTCTCCAAGGGATAATACCAACCTGGGGATCAAACTCGGGTCTCCCTCATTGCAGGCAGTTTCTTTGCCATCTGAGCCACCAGGGAAACCCGTTGGTGGGTCCTGAGGATTTGCAGTTCTAATAAGTTCCCAGGAGCTGCTGCTGCTAGTGGCCCAGGGACCACACTTTGAGTACCACTGACAGACTACTCCCCAGGGCTCCCCAGTCCCCGACTGGTCAAACTCAACAAGGAAACAACAAATTGAGTTCTATGGCAAGGTTCTCAGTTTGTGTTCTACTTGGTCATTTTTATCCTTTTGTGTGAGTGTTAACTGATGAAACTTTGTCTCCATGAAAAATTTTGTGGTTTTTGTTTGGTTTTTGGCCAGGCTGTGGAATCTTAGTTCCCCCACCAGGGATCGAACCCACACCCCCTGCAGTGGAAGCACAGAGTCATAACCACTGAACTGCCAGGGAACTCCCTCTGTGGAAAGTTCTGAGTGGAAAGAAGGTGATGTTTGTTGGCTAGGATGGCTTGGTAGTAGAATGGAATGTGTAGCTCTGGGCTAAATTCCCCATTTTTGACCTTGGTTTTATTGTGACCTTCGGCACCTGATCTCTCTGCTCTCCAGCCATGCTTCCTCCTGCCAGGAGGCCTTTACTCCTCTCCATGCCTGGAAAGTTCTTCCCTTTCTCCTATCATCTTATTATTGCTTGCTTTGACTTGGATCTCTGCTCAGCCCTCACTTCCTCAGGAAAGCCTTCCCTGGCCTCCCCAAGTAGGTCAAGTCCTCCTTTTTCACATACTCACACCATGTACCTGCCTTTCTCAGCATTGCCAAAGTTGTGGTTTTATATTTACTTGTGTGATTGATTTGTACCTCTCCACTAGACTGTAAGCTCTGGGACTTACACTGTAAAAAATTTTTTTAAAAATCCATTTGTGTTTCCTATTGTGTTCCAGCTGCAAACACTATGCGTGGTGTGTAGGAGTTGAATGAATGACAATGAATGGTTACATTATACAGAGAGGCAAAGGCAGGGTGGGCATTCCAGGGTAGGCTGCATTCCTGCCTTGGGTTTCTAGAAGATACCCTGTTTTAACAAATTCTTAATTTTGCACAATGTGCTGAGTTTCTGATACTTGCCAGAGTCATGACGGTACAACTACTATTTATCAAATGCTTCCTATATATGTCAGGCATCAGCTATGATCTCACACTTCACATTGATCTAGGAGGTCAAGAATCTTAGTCTATTACTATCTAGGGCATTACTTTCCTCTAAGGAAATGGCAACCACTCCAATATTCTTGCCTGGAGAATCCCATGGACCAAGGAGCCTGGGGGGCTACAGTCTATGGGGTCGCAAAAAGAGTAGGACATGACTGAGCGACTAAACAACAAGATTCTAAAAGCCAAAGTGTACTGGAAAGATATCTATAGACAGAAGATGGATTTCCTTAGCTCTATATTAAGGATAAACAGCAGAATTTTTTTAACAGAAACAGAAACAGAAAGCAACTTCATGCTCAAACTAAATCTCTAAGGTGGTCTTTGAGGATGGGTGGTTTCCAGCTACAGTAGTCCCTCCTTTTCCACTTTCTGTGGTTTTGGTTACCTGTGGTCAACTGCAGTCCAAAAATATTAAATGAAAATTCTAGAAATAAACAATTCATATGTTTTAAATTGTGCGCTACTCTGAGCAGCATGAAGTCCCACACCGTCCTACTCTGTCCTGCCCAGGACAGGACCCTCACATCACCACAAGAAGGAGGGCAAGTACAGGACAATATGATACTGTGAGAGAGGCCAAGTTCATGTAACTTATTACAGTATGTTGTTAAGATTGTTATATTTTATTACTTAGTTACTGATGCTAATCTCTTACTGTCCCTAATTTATAAATTAAACTTTATCATGGGTATGTGTATATAGGAAAAAACAGTATTTATAAGGTTGGGTACTATCCATGCTTTCTGGTGTCCACTGGGGATCTTGGAACATAACCCCCAGGGATAAGTGAGGGCTACTTTACTTACAAATAATGACTGTCCCCTCTATATAGTTAAATCATATAATGGGTAACATTTGGACAGTGTAATCACTTTCTAGGGACAGGATGGTTTAGTTACTGGTCAGAAAAGACTTGACTAACATTTATTCAAATTACTTCCATGCTAATGAGAAAAGAGATTGATATCCTGTAATTTAGAAAATTTAATTTAGAAGCTGAAACTCCAGTTTTTTGGTCATCTGATGCGACCAGCTGACTCACTGGAAAAGTCCCTGACGCTGGGAAAAATTGAGGGCAGGAGAAGAGGGGTCAGAGGATGAGATGGCTGGATGGCATCACTGATGCAATGGACATGAACTTGGGCAAACTTCAGGAGACAGTTAGGGACAGGGAGGCCTGGCGTGCTGCAGTCCATGAGGTGGCAAAGAGCTGGACATGATTGGGCAACTGAATAGCAACAACTTAGAAAAATCTAGATTCAGAGAGGCTGAATGGCACTAAAGAAGAAAGGGGAACCCTGGTCCAAAGACTCGACTATTCTAGGTCCTGATAGATCACTGGTGTGGAAACATGAGCAGTTCAGTTACCCAGCTGATTGTCCTTGCTCTGTGCTCACATGCAAGCTTCAGTAAATGTTGGGAGACCATTCTCCTAGGGCCTCTTGTGCTTCCTTTTTCAAGGATCTTTCAATAGCAGCCAGCCTTGAAAAGAGATGTTTCTCTAAAGCATGGGGCAGACGTGCTTACTGCACATTATAAAAATATCTAGGTTCCCTAAACTCATTGTCCCTCTGACTCAACCCACTGCTTGTACAGGCATTGCCTAGCCCTGTTGTCAGTGCCTCGTGAGAACTGGGGCTTGAAAAAATAATGGGAATGCTGACACTTGGTTGTAGTGTTGCCATGAGCAGAAAGCCCTTTCTCTCCAACCCAGGTGTTTGGGGCTTCCGGCACCCATGAAACCTGGCCAGGCTAACTTGTGGTCATGCTGGCTCAGAGGTCCTTTTCCCCATGGAAGTGATAAAAGGAACTGATTTGCTTTTATTTTCTGACGTAGTTCTGATTCTTTCAAGTTGAGGGCCAGTCCCTGGCCTTGAAGGAGCACGAATTAACAGATAAATAAGGACCTCTTGGAAGATAGCAACCAGCATTTGTGTTCTTAAAGAAGTGTTGACATAAATCAGACTGAATGAGTTCCTTTAATGGACTTGTATCAGAGTCCACCAGGCTTCCCAAGTGGCACAGTGGTAAAGAATCTGCTGCCAGTGCAAGAGATACAAGAGACGTGGGTTTGATCCCTGGTTCGGGAAGATCCCCTGGAGTAGGAAATGGTGACCTACTCCAGTATTCTTGCCTGCAAAGTTCTATGGACAGAGGAGCCTGGCGGGCTACAGTCCATGGGGTCACAAAGAGTTGGACATGACTGAAGTGACTGAGCACACACATCAGAGTCCATCAGGAGACAGAAACCACAGCAGGTATTTTAGTAGTGAAAGTGAGAAAGAAAGTGAAGTCTCTCAGTCGCGTCTGACTCTTTGCGACCCCATGGATTGTAGCCTACCAGGCTCCTCTGTCCATGAGATTTCCCAGGCAATGATGGATAGCCATTCTACTGGAGTGGGTTGCCATTCCCTTCTCCAGGGAATCTTCCCAACCCAGGTCTCCCGCATTGCAGGCAGATGCTTTACTGTCTGAGCTTTAGTAGTAAACTTAATATAAAGAAAAATGGTTAGCCAGGTATTAGGAAAGAAAAAAGGCAAAGACAGGACATAGGTGCCGTAGAGGTAAGAATTATAGGAAATTCCTGACACTCCCACCTCTGCTGAGGGCATGCTGGCCAATCAGTGCTGGTATCTCTGAGCGAGGAAGGGAGGTGGTGTTGTGTTGGTTCTGGAAATGTTGGAAGCAACTGCTGCTACTGAAACCAGCAGTTGCTGCTAGGATGAATTACAGTGTGGTCATGGGGCTTACCTGGTGGCTCAGACGGTAAAGAATCTGCCTGCAGTGTGGGAGACCCAGGTTCCATCCCTGGGTTGGGAGGATCCCCTGGAGAAGGGAATGGCAACCCACTCCAGTAGATCGGCTACCCATCCTTGCCTGGGAAATTCCATGGACAGAGGAGCCTGGTAGGCTACAGTCCATGGGGTTGAGAGAGTGGGACACCATGAGCAACTAACACTTTCACTTCTTCCATGGTCACCCTCAGAAACTGGAAGCAGTCTCCCTCTAGCGCCCCCTATTGGCAGAGCCAAACAGGGAGCCTGCTGGAGAGGGTAGCCTGGTTCCAGAGTGATGCCCCAAGCATCACAGAGGGGTTTTGTTGTTCAATCTCTCAGTAGTGTTCAACTCTGCAACCCCATAGACTGCATCACACCAGGCTTCCCTGTCCTTCACCATCTCCTGGAGCTTGCTCAAACTGATGTCCATTGGAGTCATTGATGCCAACCAACCATTCTCATCCTCTGTCATCCCTTTTTCCTCTTGCCTTCAGTCTTTCACAGCATCAGGGTCTTTTCTAATGAGTCAGCTCTTTGTATCAGGTGGCCAAAGTACTGGAGCTTCAGCTTCAGCATCAATCTTCCAATGAATATCCAGGATTGATTTCCTTTAGGATTGACTGGTTTGATCTCCTTGCAGTCCAAGGGGACTCTTGAAAGGTCTTCTCCAACACCACAGTTCAAAAGCATCAATTATTTGGCACTCGGCCTTCTTTATGGTCCAACTTTCACATCCATACATGACTACTGGAAAAACCATAGCTTTGATTATACAGACCT
Source organism: Bos javanicus (assembly GCF_032452875.1). Taxonomy (NCBI): domain Eukaryota; kingdom Metazoa; phylum Chordata; class Mammalia; order Artiodactyla; family Bovidae; genus Bos; species Bos javanicus. Next base: position 15,232,403 of record NC_083879.1, on the reverse strand, counting down.
TTGTTAGCAAAGTAATGTCTCTGCTTTTTAATACGCTGTCTAGGTTGGTCATAGCTTTTCTTCTAAGGAGCAAGCGTCTTTTAATTTCATGGCTGCAGTCACCATCTGCCGTGATTTTGGAGCCCAAGAAAATAAAGTCTGTCACTGTTTCCATCGTTTCCCCATCTATTTGCCATAAAGTTATGGGACCAGATGCCATGATCTTAGTTTTCTGAATGCTGAGTTTTGAGCGGAGGAGAGAGAACTAGCACAGGGATTTTAAAAGCCTGTTTGACTAGTGGTTAGGTGGGGGGAGGAGGGGATGATTCATTTCCTGGGGACATCTGGGCAGTTGCCTCAGGAGTCTCCAGCATTACCTTGAACTTAATATTTTTCTCTAGGTCAGGGAAGGGAGCAGCCAAGGACAGCTGACTTGGAACTCCTGTATTATTACTTGGCAGCATGGGCCTATTTTGCGGCGTACATTAGGTGGAGGCAGGAGGAAACATATTCAGATGATCCAAGGAGATAAACCCATTGCAACTTTATTAGATTATATACGGTTTTATGGCCTTGTCACAAAGCTTGTGTAAATTCCCATGTCTGACCCACACCCTGATAATGACCGATATCTTTTAAGCTAGAACACCACAGATGTTTGATTATATCTCACCCTTAACTTGTGAGCCACATGAGTTCATTGTCTATGAGCTGATTTTATAACCTGTGAAGCATGATGTAAATGAGAAGTGGTTTTATTATTTGTATCCTTCCTGGTCCTTAACTGAGTTCCACAGAAGTGATGAATTTTTGTACCCAAGGGAGGATTTCAGAGGAGATAGAGAGAATCAAGAGCAAAGGCTCCGAATTTACAAAATTAACAGCAGTTTTATACTTTTAAGATTTGGTGTTTACAAATTATGGCCCCCCTGACCGTTCTTTTAGAAGCCAGAATTTGGATCCAGGTAAGTTGGGTAAATATCTCAGTAGAGAGCTCTGGTCCACGAATTGCCACTTGTAAAGCAGCCGTGGCTGGGGCTCCACAGTGCTCCAGTGGTTACGAATCTGCATTTCTAGTTCTGGGGCTCGGGTTGGATCCCGGATCGGGGACCTACGATCCCACCTGCTCTGCAGTGTGGCCAAAATAAATAAATAAATAAATAAAATAAAAATAGAATAAAACAGCAGTGACTGACTTGGACCATGTATTTGGAAGTTTCCAATAATAGACTTTTTTTTTTCAGAATCCATTTATATTAATTGAATGGAATTTATTTATAGTTTGGTACCATGAACTGGATAAAAGCTCATAGCATACCAATCTTGCATGGTAGATAACTAAGTTTTAAGGTGTTCCAGGAGTCAATCTAGACCTAGGTAAGGAGTACTGTCATACGAGATGCTGTTACACCAGCCTTTATTATACTTAACCAGTATATTTTGTTTGGATTGTGAATGTGGAAGGCTTATTTCATTCTAATCATTGCCATGTGACCTTTAGATTAGTAGTTATCATAAGGGAGAATTTAATCGGTATCTGAATAAATAAATAAATATATATATAAAAAATAACTTTGGGTTTCCCAGATGGTGCTAGTGGTAAAGAACCCGCTGGCCAATGCAGGATATGTAAGAGACGCAGGTTCGATCCCTGAGTTGGGAAGATCTCCTGGAGGAGGGCATGGCAGCCCACTCCAGTATTCTTGCCTGGAGAATTCCATGGACAGAGGAGCCTGGTGGGCTACAGTTCATAGCCGGCCAGGGGTCACAAAGAGTTAGATATGACTGAAGCGACTTAGCATAGCACAGCAGAACTTGTAGTCAGTTGCTTTGCCCCTTGGGTGCTGGGTTGAAACCAAGACTATTCCCCTGGGATTGAGTGATGGGTTGATTACTAAATGAATGAATGAATCAGGTAGGTGACCACTTAAACATTTGCTGAGTGTGGCTGATGTGGCAGGAAGGATACCACGCTGTGGAGGTATTTACCTGTATTACCTGTAAATACCTGTATTACAGGTATTTACCTGTCTGAGGGAGCTTCTTCTTGCCAAGCGCTGTGCCAAGAATCTGGGGAGACAACAGAGTGAGACCCAAACTGTGCCATCAGGAGCTTAACATCTGCCCTGGAGAGAGAGGCGGGGAAAATTCATCCAGCCCACAGACTGAGGGGGTGGGCCCACAGAACAAGACCTAACCCAGTTTCGGGGGCTCAAGAGTACTTGTCCTGAGTCCTAGCATGAGTAGGAGATACTAGACTTGGGGTGGAGGTGAAGGGCAGGGTTATATAACCTAAAAAAAGCCCCGAGGAAGCTCTGTTATCCCAGTGGCCTCCTGAGTTCAAGTCCACTTTTAGAAACTGAACCAAGTGTTAGGCCATGAAGATTAACTCACCCCAATTGGTCAGCATGGGCAGGTGCTGTTACCCAAAAGAGCTTTGAGGTTAACTTAATGCCCTAGGCTGGGTCTGTGCCCGCCAGAGCTCTCCTTGGGAGAGTGGAACTTAATTGGCATTTATTTTCGATGCCCTTATAAAGGGTGACTCCTGGGCCCGCTGAAATGGAAACCATCTGAGCTCCTAAATGACTGGCAGGCAGGGGACCTGAATTGCACTCTCTGCTTTGGTTAATCTAGATGCCCGGCAAGTAGAATGTATTTGGGGCTTTTTTCCAGGATCAAATGTATCAAATGGTGGATGAAATGGGAGAGCTGCCCAGTGAGAGTCAGCCTTAGATGCATGGGAACAGGAATAGCGGTTCCTTCTGTCAACAAGGAGGCTTTTTTGTGTGTGTGTGTGTGGAACTAAAGAAATTCAGCTCACTTACTGGTCTGGCTAAACTTCAAAAATGTGTGTTTTTTCCCTTCTCCCAGGAACATTTTGTTCTTACTGTTGGTTAAAAGGAGGCAGCTTTCACACAGAAGTACAGCAGGAAGTATTTAAGTTAGATAAAAGGAAGGACTCTTGGCAAAAGGAGTGACTGCGGGACTGGGTTCCCAGGGGGGATTATGGAATCTGATTTTTATTCATGGGCTTTCCTATTAAATAACTTAAATAATAAGGGTGGCTAGGCATAAGCCTATGTCACCAGTTTTTAGAGGCCTGTGCTTTGAGATTCAGAGGAAATGAACCCACAGCCCTGAGGTGGCTTTATGGGGGTTGAGCTGGCCTTGGAGTTGGGGTCAGATGTGGGAAGACGAGTAGGGAAGGTGCAGAGTGAAATGGAACAAAGAGATCAGGGCAGGACATCACGAGGGGCAAGTGGGACAGAGAAAGCAGGGTGACCGGCACGTGATTGCTGAAGAGCAGGCATTAGAGGATAATATTAGCAGGTTATGTGAGGGCTGGGTTATAGAAAGCTGGGAAGGTTTGGGCAGGGAATTTATAGATTTTACTCAACAGGGGACTGGGCCTTCCCTGGTGGTTGAGTGGTAAAGAATCTGCCTGCCAATGCAGGAGACTCGAGTTCGACCCCAAGGCTGGGAAGATCTCCTGAAGACAAACGACAACCCACTCCAGTGTTCCTGCCTGAGAAATCCCATGGACAGAGCAGCCTGGCAGGTTACAGTCCATAGGGTCCCAAACAATTGGACATGACTTAGCAACTAAACAACAAAAATGACAACTAGGGGTCATTTTTTCTCCCCCCAGGTTTTTCAGCAGGAAAAGGAAATGATGGAAATTGTGCTTCAGAGGTCATGGCCTTTTAGAGGTTGAAGGGAACTTGGGGTCACGTAAGGGTTTCTCAAGCTCTAGTGGCATCTGAGTCATTTGGGAGGAGCGGGGGTGGTGTGCTTGTTAAAATTCAGACTCCCAGGCCCTGCTCCTAGAAGCTCTCATTCGGGAGCTCTGGGTGGGGTCGGGAATCTGCAGTTAAACAAAGGCAGTGGTGCTCCTGGTGTCACAGGTGTAAGACCTACACTGGGCGGCCACTGCCAGCCTTCTGGGAGACACCGTCCTAGGCGTCCACGCAAGGAAGCCTCCGGTGAACTCATAGAGAACCACTGAGAAAAGAGCCCTAAAACCTAAACAGCCCTAAGAGCCCTAAAAGCGAAAAAGAGTTCAGGCCCAGAAAGCAAGAAGCTGACTTTTGGTGGCAGCAGGCCAGTAGGAAGTTTCAGTCTTCCTTTCTCATGCTCTCCACACACTCCAATCTTGGAGGGCCTTGAAGCACTGATGGGGGGAAGGCCGAAGAAAGAAATGAGAAACAGAACACACCCTCTTTCCTGGACAAACAGATCCTAAGCCCAGAGTCCATTTAACCAGCTCACTATTCTTAAATCAGTACAGCAGCTCTCCAAGGTAATAAGCCCTGCCTTGGAGCATCCGCCTATTTCTTTGGTGTAAATATTCTCCACCACCATGGCCATCTACCAATGTGATGTCAGGAATACAGGGTTAGAAAGAGAAGCTAAAATAAGATCTTGTGAGCTGGCAGGAGCCTAATCCAGTTCATCACTGTTCCTAACCTGAAGTCCTGCCCAAGCTGGGGTGGTGGGAAAGAACTATCTAGAATGAGGAGAGTTGCTAAATAGTATATTGTCCTGAACTGTGCTTTATTGTTTAAAGTGACCATAGGGGAACCTCCCTGTTAGTCCAGGGCTAAGATTGCTGCTCTACCCCAGCCAGGGCCAAGGTTGGCTCCCTGGTCAGGGAACTAGATCTCACATGTGGGAGACAGACATATAAATAAATATAAAAATAGTAAATAAAAATAAAGTGACCATAGGGATTTTGGTAACTACTCAAGTTCTCATCCAATGACTAGGGGAAAACTGAACAAATTTCAGATTGAGGATAGTTTAAGAGGCCAGAGAAATTTACGGTTTGGTTATATCCTAAGGATGGTGCCTGTCTTATGGATTACTAGGGGAACTTTTATCTTTAAAACTGGTAAGATACTTTTCCAAAAGAATTACCACGTGGAAATACAAAATTGAAAGGTACATGTGAACTCTCAAACCTCAGATTGAGAACCACAGATGCGGGATGTTCGGTAGTTGATGAGGTTTGTTTTGGAGATTTTTCTTTACTGTTCCGAAACAGATGTCCGCCAGAGGAAGGCAGCTGTCTCACTGATTGCAAAACAAACAAGTGAAATTGTTCAAAGATACAAAAAATGGTACAGGAAGAACCCCCAAGACGTGCACGAGACCTGCCACATAGGAATACTATGAACGAGCAAACAGACTTGAACGTGCAAAGAGTCGGACACGACTGAGCGACTGAACTGAACTGAACTGAACACACACAGTAGGTTTGCAGCCAGTAGGTTGTGACTTTCCTTCGGCGCCTCATTGCATTTCCGTGGTGTTGGATGTTGACTCCCTCTGAGGGAGCATCCTCCGTGTTAATAAATCTAAGAATCATTTCTATTTCCCCTCTGACGAATGTCACAAGGGAAGCCTTAGGCAGCCTCAAAGAAGGGGAGAGCGAAAACCTTCTAAGACCCTTTGGCAGGTGGGGGATGAGGAGGAAGTAAATGAGAACCAGAACCAGCTTTAAGTTGGGCTCCAAAAGTGTCGGGCGCTCGTGCAAACAACTTCTGGGTAGTTGAAGCCGCCTCGAGAACACCAGGACCGCAGCTCTCCCACGCGGGCTTCCTCATCCCGAGGCTGATGGAGGAAGAAAAACTGCACCCGGCGAGATGCTGCCGAGACCGGGCGGGGAGACCGCGGGGACCCTCCATCCTTCATGCCTGCTTGCAACGAGGGACTTTCTCCGGTTTTAAAAACTACGTTCACAAGCCACCACCTCGCACTTTCAACGGCACAAATAGACCTGGAATGTTCCAGGCAGCCCCGTGTCCTGTATCTTGAGAGGGGAAATTTCTGGGACGGGATGGGGCCTGCGTGCGGCCCTGCACGGCGCGGAGGGGAGAAAGGCAGACCCCCGGGTGCCGGGGACACTCGGGCTCGGCGGGCCAGGGGACGCAGCTCCGGCGCTTCCCCGGGCGCGCGGGCATGCCCAGAGCTCGGCGAGCAGGGCCAGAGGGCGGGCGGCACCAAGGCGCGTCGGCGGCGCTCCGGACGGCTGCCTCGCAGGGGCCCCGGCGTCCAGCACACGCCGGCCTCTGTGGAAGCGATTTTACGTCTTCACCCAAAGCAGTGCCAGCCTTCTGGTACTCTGCCGGCTTCTCCTGAGGAATTATGAATAATGACTCATCAATCTAGAATCTACACAGGCGTAGACGCGGTGTCTACAATCAGGAGACCGGATGAGATCATAAAGGACGCGAACGTGCACAGAAGAGATCCGAGCGCCGAGGGCTGGGGCGCAGGCCGTAAAGCAGCTCCGCATGCGCAGAAATAGGTCTGCCGGCGGATGTCGGAAGGGGCGGGGCGGGAGGAAGCTGAGACTGAAGACTCAATTTGTCTAGGTTTGCACCAGTATTCGTCGTCTCCCACATGGTCTAGCGGTTAGGATTCCTGGTTTTCACCCAGGCGGCCCGGGTTCGACTCCCGGTGTGGGAACGCCAATACCTTTTTGGACAGAAAACGAAAATAATTCAAACACCCCTAAACTAGGGGAACACTGGTGTTTTTAGAAAGAGCTATAACCCCATTTCAGAGCACCCAGAGGAAATTGAAGCTGAAGAGAATCGAGGTCTACCCTAGAGTGAATGGTCGTACAGCCCACTCAAAGCCGGTCGACCGGCAGGAGCAAACGGAAAGGAAGTAACTCGAAAGAGTGCCAAGTTTGCTCTTGAAATAAGTCTTTAAATCCGAGGAGCAGGGAGTCAGCCGGTCCTATGCTAAGATAGATCTTTCAGTTGGTTTTCCTGCGTAATTTCTCCTTGTACCGTGAATATGGAACACATGATCAAAAAGTGCTCTTCTTTGGAAAAAAAAAAAGACAAGACACATTGTAAGACATTATAGGCTTTTAAGTTGCCTAAAGCCATTCCTTTGAGAAGGACAGCAGGATTTTCAGAAAAGTCACATTATTGAGGGCACAGTAGTTCAGAGTACAGTCTACTGTGTTTTGTGATTCAAAAGCTCACTGAAGCAGTTATCGTGGGGGGGAGAAGGGGAGGAAGGAAAATAGAAAATTATATTATTACACATATTGAGGAGTGAGGCAATGGCAAAAAATAACACTTTCTTCTCACGCCCTGTTTGACACATTCTGTTGTAAAAAACTTCAGGAATTCATGATACACTCAATAAGCTCTCTAGAGTTAGAAATGTTAGTACTGATGTGTGACAAGACAGTTTCCAACTGTTACCCAAATAAGTGCATCTTCTGCTGTAATCGTTTATCTTGCTTGCTTCTCCAAACATTTGCTGCTAGGAAAAACCTCCAGGCATTTAGAAGCCACACTTCTGTCCCACTGGTGTTGAACTCTTTGAAGCTTCCCCAATTTGTTCTTAGACTACCATTAACCCTGAGAAACAACTGTGAAAAAGACTTGGCATCCACATAACTTTGTTTGAGATTTGCTCTCTTTTTAAAGTCCTTTGGGATTTTAAGGGGACACAAAAATATCACTTTCAATGAGAAACATACTAGGCTAAATATATGCTTATTCAAAATTTCTAATAAAAAGCCTGGAGGAGAAATTGATCATCAGCAGGTGAGCTGCATTTATTAAATCGAGTAGGACAGAACAGATAGGAAAATATAAAACCCTGTAACAGTAACAACTATTTATTGAGCACGTTCCATGAACTTGGATAAATGTTTTATATACTTTTTTTCAATTTAATCCTTATTTTGTTATCAGATAATATTATTATGTCTGTATCAACCAGGGGCCCAGTAGGAAACTGATGACATTCTTAACAGAGTTTAATAAAGGGACTACTTATGTTTTGTTGAGGTTCTAGAAAAGCAACAAGGAATAATGCCCTCTCCAGGGCTCCTCAATCTAAAATGAGCAAGGGGAGGGAGGATGGCTGCCAAGGAGGAGCTGTGGTTTCTGTTTGTCTTAAAACTTGCTTTCTTATGGCAAGTGAGTTCCATTCACATGAAGACTGTTAAATCCACTCATCCCATGAATCATTCATTTTCCATAAAATAGATCTGTGGCCTCACAGATTTGACAAAAGCATCCTTTGGATGAATATGATACTTAAGAGACACAGAGCATAGTAGATGCCTCTATAAACATGTACTTAATTAAATGAAAACAGCTTAACTTTGTGGGGAAATATTTGCTTGAGTTTTATTTGCCATTTTTATAACTTTGTATTTTTTGCAAAACATTTTGCCATAGTTTTCATTAATCATCTTCCTTATTAGTCTTTATATTCATAGACTATTGTGAGCTACAAATGCCCTTTGCAATCATTTAATGGAGCCTTTCATTTTACCCATGAAGCACTGGGTCCTGGATCTTATGCTTCGAATTCCCCAGGTTTGGTTTTTAATTTATCTTTAAAATATTTATTGATTAAAAAACAAAATATTTATTTACTTATGGCTGCACTGGGTCTTCCCTGACGCGCACAAGGTTTCTCCAGTTGAGGTGGGCGGACTTCTCATTGCAATAGCTTCTCTTGTCGCAGAGAACGGGCTCTAGATGTGCGGGCTTCAGTAGGTGCAGCGTGAGGGCTCAGAAGTTGTGGCTCATGGGCTCAGTTATTTGCGGCGCAGGGGCTCAGTTGTTTCCTGGTATGCCAGGGTCCGCCCCGGCTGATCCAGGGTATTCGAAGGAGAGACGGCGTAGGCGAGGATCAGGAAACAACTGCTTAATTAAACGTTAATTAAGGATATAAAGAGTAATAGAGATTTCAGTTTTTCACACAGAGATAACTGTTAATATTGTATTATAGTTCCAATAGATTTTTTAGAAATTTATAGGTACTTTTCTGTGCATAGATTCTTTACCATCTGAGCCACCAGGGAAGAAGCCCTCTAACATAGTTAATATAAAATATAATATTTATATTCTGCTTTTTTCACCTAAAGTTATATGATAAACATTTTACTCTAAAGTTCTCGACAAACATCTTTTTTGTTGACAGCTTAATAAACTATTATGTTGATAAACTGTAAAAAAAAAAAAAAACAACAACAACAAAAAAAAAAGAGTAATAGAATGAGGATAGCTCAGTAGGAAAATTCAGTGGAGAAAAGAGGCTGAGTAGCTTGGTTTACACGGGAGACCAATAAAACTTCAAGACAAGAAGTTTGCACCACTTACGTAGGCTGCAGGCATCCTTCCGTTCTCCCGAAGGAGAGGAGACACTGAGGCCTCCCCGGTCGGATCTTAGAAGCCCAGGCATAATTAGTAAGCATGGTGGGTTCCGCGCTCCAGATGGAGACTCAGCCAGAGTAAGAGAGAGCGCGACATGGGGAGACCAAGTTTCGGTGAACAAGGCTCGCACTTTATTTTCCAAAGTAGTTTTTATACCTTAAGTTAAGCATAGAGGATAATGGGGGAAGGGGTAGAGTCATGCAAGGACAGCAGTTCCTGATCCTAATCGAAGCCAGACTGTCAAACTTATCATATGCAAAAGTTCAGGTGATTTACATCATCTTCTGGCCAGGAGGCCTGTTAACTTTTTAAGAAACTTATTTTTCTCTAAAGGTGATTATTCCAAAGTCAGGAGCCACCCTCCAAAAGCATTAGATAAAGTTGCATTCCTATAGGGCAAAGGTGTGGTGGGCTCAATCAAGAAAAGAATTAACTCAAGGGTCCAAGGTTACAAACATTAAAGCTACTACTTACACCAATTATATTAATCAATACACTGCCAGGGACACAGCAGGTAAGGGATATGGAGACTTAGCAGCAAATATTGGCCCAACAAGTGAAAAACCCTTCACCAATACAATTTCTAATCAATCTTTTAACTGCTCAAAGGACTCTGTATTTAGACAGTTTAGAACATCTCATGCCTCTCACAGTTGGGAGGCTCTGAGCAATCACATGTGGCTGGAAAAACCTATTCAGGCAGGCTAGAGGATTTCCAAAGGAGTTTGTAGGTTGAAACACTGTCACACCCAGGAATTATTAACTGGAGCTGTAAGCTAACTCTTTTTTCAGAGAGAGGTATTGGGGGACAGCCCCCGTAAAGTCAGAGGTGTAGGTGAAAGCACAAAGCAGAAAGTAGGCAGACTCTGGTTTTGGGGGTAGATGCTCGAGAATTTCCAGGGGGACTCCTGAGGCTCGATCCCGCCTTTGCGTATGCCGAGCCTCCTTCCTCATGACCTTTGTCATGGGTGGAGCTCCTCACGCTGGCTCCCGGCACTGATAGAATTCTAGTTGAGCTATTCCAGATCCTGAAAGATGATGCTGTGGAAAGTGCTGCACTCAATATGCAATATGCCGGCTCCCGGCACTGGCATGTGGGATATTCCCTGACTGTGGATCGAACCTATGTCCTCTGCGTTGGCAGGCAGATTCTTAACCCCTGCTCCAGCAGGGAAGTCCTGGGTTTGGATTTTTAGATTATGTATCTCCCTAAATTGAATCTTTCATGGTGTCCTAGACAGACACCACTCCCTCTTGCACCACTGGGTGCAGAGAAGATACATTTGAAGAATTTGGTTGTATCTTGCTTTTGGTACAGCTGCAACAACACAGTTGTAACATCTTTCTGTTTGAAGTTTTGAGTTATTAATTTTTTTTAATTCACCATATAAACATTTCTAGAGAGTGATGATCTTTGGGACATTTGAATTAGTTGTAGGTTCTCAGTATATGGTCATAAATTTTGGGGGAGTCTGCACAGATATCACTTTATGCCTACTCACATACATAGAGTCACATAGAGTCCCATAGATTTGTATGAATCTTCCCTCAGAAATATATGTTACACATAAAAAATGTCCTAACGGATTGCAACATTAACACTTCATATTAATGCAGGAAAAGGAAGGCAAATGTGAATTTTAACTTACCCACGTTGTAAAATTGGAAAAACACAGAATACTTGGAAAATCACCAGAACAAATGATCAAAAAATCAATTTGCAAACACCTAGAAGACCACAGGGAACTGGGTAATCATCCCGCACAGTTTTGTGAAAAACAAAGCTGATCAGATGAATCTAATTTCCTCTTGTCACAGAGTGACAGGCATGGTGGACAGAGGAGCAGTCAAGATAATCTATCCTGATTTAAGAAACCTTGGCATGTTGTACTGTGTTGTACTCATGAAGAAAATGTAGGTAAAACTACTGCTGTCTGGCAGGGACACATTCAAGCTGAAGTTTGGGGCTCAGCTTCATCTATATAGGCAGCTTACCCTCATTCTATGCAGCAATGACTCTATCCTCCTTCCTGAATCTTTTCTGCCTGGATTCCATTAAAAAAAAAAAAAGTGTTAATTCAGATTTTCTGTGCAAATGACATCATCTCTCTGTTCCTCAGTTTCCGAGATGGTAAAATTGGGGGTAATAATCAGATCTATTTTATAGGGTTGTGAAGATTAGACGAGATAATGCATATAAAGGGCTCGGTCCAGTTTGGGGCCAATGACCACTGGTTACCATCACCACCATCATCAGTCATCGTTATCGTGTTTAGTTCCTCTTTCTCTACTTCTAATCACAATGTTAAGTCTGATCTTTTCTACCTCTTCAGTGATGCCAAGGTATGTTCTTATCTATTTCTCCTGCCACTGTGCTGGGCAGATTGTCTTGTTCCCTGCGCTGTTAAATAAGCACCAAGTTGGTTTCTTTGACCCCCTATCTCATCCAACTTTTCTATCTCACATCCTATTGTGCATTGCAGCACAGAGCTGAGGGTGCTGCTCCTCTGCACATCGGGGCTTTGACCTGCTGTGTGCTCCCAACCTACCTTTACAACCTAAATCCTACCACTTCCCTCCGTGCATCCCAGTTTCCAGTTAACTTCTCAGTGAACCCTGTATCTGGCTTTTGCTCAACATTTCCTCTGCTGAGATGTTCTTGTGCCTTTTCCCTAAATATCTGCATCTTATCCATCCTTTAAGGCTTAATTCTAATGTCCTGCCCCTTGCGGAGCACCCCTTACCTCTCCTGCTGGGAGACTCCTGATGGGAATGTGTTCTCATTCCGCTTAGCATCTTATGTACCTCTCTTCTGATATTAATTCCTTTCTGACTTCAGGTCTTAGCTTAGATGTCATTTTTTCCCTAAGTCTCTGCTGCTTCACTGGCAGTGGGGGAGATGCTTTGCTCTGCATGTTTATCTCTCAAAGCCCTGGCCACACACCCCTCTAGAGCGCATGCTCCAAGACCAGTGCCCTGCAAGCAGTAAATACTTAATAAACATGTGTAGAGGGAATGTGTGAGCCAGACAAGAACTGTATTGTCTCAAGGAACATCTTAGGTTCCAAGTTACAGAAAACCACTGGCCGAAGAGAGAATGATTGGGTTATGTAACCAAACTGTGGGAAGTGGGGTGGTGTGGTTGGCCTCAGGGACAACAAGAACCAGTGTTCCCTCTCTCTGTCTCTCTGGGTGTCAGATTTATTCCACCTATTAGGGACCAGCTATTTCCACATGGCAGGGATCTGGGCACCACCAGCTCCATATTCATTTCTCACAGCTCCTCCAACTAAGAGGGAAGCTCTTGGTTTTCTTAGTTTTTGTTGGAAAGTGCTGGGGAGGAGTGTGGCCTTCCCTGGGCTGTGTATCCTCCTGATGATTGATGTGCATAGGGTATTGTGATTGGCAGCCTTCCCAGGTGGCTCAAAGGGTAAAGAATCTGCCTGAAATGCAGAAGATTCTGGTTCGATCCCTGGATCAGGAAGATCCCCTGGAGAAGGGAATGGCTATCCACTCCAGTATCCTTGCCATGACAGAGGAGCCTGACGGCCTAGTCCACAGGGTCGCAAAGATTAGGACACGACTGAGTGACAAACACTTTCATTAGAACCACATGGTGGAGAGGAAGGACAAACAGGGACTAAAATTAAGCCAGAGAGGGACTTTCCTGGTGGTCCAGTGGTTAAGATTCTGTACTTCCAACGCAGGAGACATGGGTTCGATCCCTGCTCAGGGAGTTAGGATACCACCTGCCACATGGCCAAAAATGAGTTAATTAAAAAAAGAGACAGAGACAAAGCTACGATAAAAAATTAAGCCAGAGCAATTAAACACTGGTGATGGCTGTATAACTTTGTGGATACACTAAAACCCACAAATGTAAAGGCTGGTTTTTATGGTATATGAATTATATATCAATTAAAGAAGAAAACAGAAAAGAATTAAGCCAGAGATAAAATTCTGTTGGCAAAATGAGCACTTTTAATTCCTTTTACTTGAGCTACTCATTTATTCAGCAAATATTTGTGGGCATCTATTATGGCCCAGTACTTTGGCCACCTCATGCAAAGAGTTGACTCATTGGAAAAGACTCTGATGCTGGGAAGGATTGGGGGCAGGAGGAAAAGGGGACGACAGAGGATGACATGGCTGGATGGCATCACCGACTTGATGGATGTGAGTTTGAATGAACTCCGGGAGTTGGTGATGGACAGGGAGGCCTGGCGTGCTGCAATTCATGGGGTTGCGAAGAGTCAGACAAGACTGAGTGACTGAACTAATTATGGCCCAGCACCCATTTAGATTTACATGTTAGTTGTGGAAGCTTCCAAACACACAAACACATGAACAGGGTTAGAAGTCTGGGTTTCATTCTAAATGTGATGGGAAACTTCTGGAGGCTTACACACAGAGTGGGTTCCACCCCCCAGGATGAGACTTTCCGGATTTGAGGGGCTTCGAGAATCTTCTGGCCAGTTTCTCTGTTTGTGGTCAGCATCAACCATACCTTTATGGAAAGATGAGAAATGTTTAACAGGTCTTTGAAATGGCTTATATCACCTCATTTTCAGAACCGGGCAACTTTGTTATGAAGTGTCCTTGTGGGCCAACCTGGATCGCATTATACTTTGTTTTCAGCCCATTTGCCTGTGAGCCAAACTGCAAAGTTTGGAGGCATAGTCGTCAAGACTACCCTCACTGTGGACACTGTCGTCAAGTTTGGGGCCTTGCCAAAACCACTCTCAGGTTTGATGATGTGCTAGAAGGACCCACGGAACTCAGGGAAAGCTGCACCTCACAGTTGTGGTGTGTTACAGGAAAAGGGGACAGACTGAAATCAGCCAACGGGAGAGACAGGGCAGTCTGGGCCAGCTTTCTAGTGTCCTCTCTCCCCATGGAGTCAGGATGGACTGCGTCCTCCCCCAAGTACTGATGTGTGACTCTATGCATGGAATATTGCCAATCAGGGGTGCTCACCTCAGTTTTTGTTGGGGCTTCATTATATAGACATGATGGATGGGTTGATCTCCCATGTAGTTAAACTCTCTAGGCTCCTTGGTAACATGTGACCCAAAGCCCCCGTCCTAAATCCCATGGTTGGGCTTTCTGGCTCGGCCAACTCCCTAAAGCCATCAGGTGTGGCCCGCCCTTGCTCTAAACAAAGACCCTCTTATCAGGTCCCTCCGTCCTAAGTCGCTTCAGTCATGTCCGACTCTTTGCGACTCTATGGACTGTAGCCTGCCAGGCTCCTCTGTCCATGGGATTCTCAAGGCAAGAATGCTGGAGTGGATTGCCATTTCTTTCTCCAGGGGATCTTCCAACCTCTGGGATTGAACACGCATCTTTTACATCTCCTGCAGTGGCAGGCAGCTTCTTTACCACTAGCTCCACCTCGAGACAAAGATTGCTTTCCAGAAGTCAAGGGCAAAGGTCAGGTATCTCTTTTGTTGTTATTCAGTCGTTCAGTTGGGTCCAACTCTTGGCAACCCCATGGACTGTGGCACTCCAGGCTTCCCTGTCCTTCACTATCTCCTGGAGTTTGCTCAAACTCATGTCCACTGAGTCAATCTTTCCTAGCATCAGGGTCTTTTCCAGTGAGTTTGACTCTTCGAATCAGGTGGCCAAAGTATTGGAGCTTCAGCATCACTCCTGCCAATGAATATTCAGGGCTGATTTCCTTTCAGAAATCTCTTTGGGCAAGGCCAAATTCTTTACTATGAACCATTTTTTTCCTAGTTTTCTCCTCAATGGAAATGGAGGAGACAGGATTGGTTATGGCCATAAACTGTTTGCCAAAATGTAGGTAAGTGATCAGGGCACCAGCTCATGATGACTCTGCTTTCTCTTTTTTCACAATTTCCTAAGGGTAATTTTCCTATGCTCAGAAGGTAAAGAAACTGCCTGCAATGCGGAAGACCTGGGTTCAATCCCTGGGTTGGGAAGATCCCCCGGAGAAGAAAGGGCATGGCAACCCACTCCAGTATTCTTGGCTGGAGAATTCCATGGACAGAGGAGCCTGGCGGGCTGCAGTCCACAGGGTTGCAGAGTTGGACACGACTGAGCAACTAACATGAGGGGAAATTCCACACCAAGAGGTGAGGAGGGGCTTTGGGGAGTAGCAGGTTTTCTCTGAGGCATACATTGTTTGTCTGGCCACCTCACCTCATGCTCTGATCTTAAAATGAAAACAATGCCCCCTTGGGGAGTGTCTGATGCTGGGCGTTTCTGTCTCATCAGAACCACAGTGAGTCTGAGGGGTGTCACCTGCATTAGAATTTCCACTGGAAGCTCAAAAGCAAAACTGCATTCGCGTGCAGAAAATGGAGGTCTGTTAGGGTTCTGTCTGGAGCCTGCAGTGTCTGACAGTGGAGCTGGGGTGCTCACCTGGCTATTATCAAGGGACCCCACCCCCTCCCTTCAGTGGGTTTGAGCTATGTTTGCCCAACACCTAGAGCAGTCTGGTGGCATCATTGCCTTTGACCCTGACTCACTCACGTATAAACTTAAGTGAAATGGAGTATTTCCTGCCATATCAATAAACAAGGATGTCACAGTCATTAGGGATACCGGCCCTCCAAATGTGGATTTCTGAGCCTAGGAAGAACAATGTCTGTTATCTGGCAGCCACTGCACTGCTGCCACTCCCTACCATGAGCGATGAAGTAAGGATGTGAAAAATCAAATTGCAGGATGATTGCAGTAAGCCAAGATTTTTGTGCCGTCCCATACACAGAAAAGCGCTAAATTCCTTGAGATATCTGGTTTTCCTTCATTAATAATAATCTTCCGATGTTCAGACTACCTGCCCCTGGCTGCAAACTTCTGTATAATCTGACTCCTCCCACCCCCAACCCCATCCCCAGACTAGTTCTCCCAGGATCACTTGAGATGCTGTCTCCCAGGCTTGAAGTCCTAAAAATTCTCACCGAAAAGAACATAACTGTCAGCTTCCGGGTTGTGACTATTTTTTTTTTTTTAAGTTGACACTTCGAACGTCTATTTGCCAAAGGCAGAGAGCTCCATCATTTATTTCTTGCCTCTGGGTAACTCTGTTCGGTGCTGTTTTCCATTCTAGGCTCAGTACAGAAGTTTGGGGCTGCAGGGAGGGTTCAGAGGAAGGCAGGAGATTTCATAAGCATCAGTGTGTTCATTGAGTCTGAGGTGGGCACAGTGAAGCTGCCAGTTATCAGAAGCTGGAGTAATTTTCCATCACCGGGGCTCATTAATGTCCTGGGATTGGAGTTAATGGATTCAGGGGCATTGAAGAGAGTGGCGCATTAAGGGGAGTGAAGCAGGAATAATCAGAATTTGGCAACAGCTCAGCGGTGAGGTGTGAAGGGCAGGGGTGATTTGCTGACAACCCTAAGATGATAAGCATCCCAGGAGAGACCGAGAAGTGGGGCAGAGAGAATGAGATTTGTCTCCTCTCACAAATTTGAGGCACTGCGGGGACGTCTGAATGGAAGAAACAGCGCAGGCAAGCCAGGTTGGAACACCTATGAAAGCAGACACCTCGGGGGGCAATTATCGTGGTCAGGCAAACAGGAGGCTAGGAGGCTTTCTAATGAATGGTGCCTGGCTGTTGCAAGCAGCGGTGTGGTGGAGCGTGTGTGTGTGTGCTGGGGAAGAAGTGAGAGATGCTGTCGTGTATCTGGAGATATGTACACTTTTGTACATCAACCTCTAGCCTGCAGGGACACATTGCTCAAGAGCACCAAGGGAGCCCCACACAGCTCACAGGGCCTCCAGTCCCACTGCAGTCATCGTAAACTCTGGTAGCTTTCTGGCAGATGGCAGTAAAGGGTCTTGAGAAAGGTGTGAATTTTCCAATTTGAGCAAAGGTACTATGTACGCTTCCAGGGGCTCTGGGGTGTTTGTCAGCCTTCTTTTTTTCTGACTGCACCAAGTGGCTTGTGGGATCTTTGTTCCCTGACCAGGGTTCAAACCCATGCCCCCTGCGTTGGCAGCACAGAGTCTTAACCACTCGACCACCAGGGAAGTCCCCCCACCCTTTTTTATTCTTTGTGACCCCATGGACTGTAGCCCATCAGGCTCCTCCATCCATGGGATTCTCTAGGCAAGAATCCTGGAGTGGGTTGCCACTTCCTTCTCCAGGGGATCTTCCTCACCCAGAGATTGAACCCATGTCTCTTGCATTGCCTGCATTGGCAGGCAGATTCTTTACCACTGGTGCCATGTGGGAAGCCTTTTTAAATTAAAATAAATAAAGCCTGCAGAATTTCTAATCCCTTCTGATCTTGTTACATGATGTGAAGAATCAAAGACCCTGAACTACTATTTTATAAAGCGGGCACTGTAATGTTGGCATGGTGTTTCTTGTACATGTTTTGTGTGTGATTGTGGGACATGCTGGAAAGTTGAGTTGGTACAGATTTCATGGAAAACTGTTTAGCATGCAATACACATCAAGAGTCATAAATATGTTTCTTCCTTTTATCTGCTTATTATACTTTTAGAAGATCCCCTGGAGAAGGAAATGGCAACCCACTCCAGTACTCTTACCTGGAGAATCCCATGGAGGGAGGAGCCTGGTAGGCTACAGTCTATGGGGTCGCAAAGAGTTGGACATGACTTCACTTTCACTTTCACTTTTCACTTTCATACTTTTAGAAATCTACATCCAGGGAAGAATCAGAGAAGAGCAAAGATACAGACTGGTGAACAAGGATGCTTTTTTTTTCCCTTATAGCATCATCTATCATTAAAAAAAATACTTGAAACAATAAAAAAAAGTCCTGTAATAGAATGAATGAACAAATGGTATGCCCATCTGGTGGAATATTGTACAGCTGATTATTTACAGCCAATATTATCTAATGACATGGAAAGAAGCAGAATCCCAAACTCTATGTATACTTTGAGTCCAACTTTGTCTAGAAGGCAATACACACATACCTAAAAACAGGAAGGAAATACCAAACATTAACAGAGGCTATTTCTGGATGGCACAGTTACATTTAATTTTTTTCCTTTTATTTATTTCAATTCCCCAAATTGTTTTTGAAATGCATATATGATTGCTTTCGTAGTCAGGAGCTTTTCCCCAAAGTAATACCATACAGTTTGGGAGTCTGGGTTGAGTGCCATGAGATACCCCATGGTAAGCTCTCACCAACCCCCAGCACAAGGGCATTTCAGAGCCATCCAACACTTTGTGGGTCTCTACTTGGTGCTCTTACCCTTTAGACAGGGGTCCTGGGCTGCCCCTGCAGTGGGCAATGCTGGCATTGAGGGACAAGGCTTCAAGCCCACTAAGGACCCCTTCGGGCTCTCATCCAGGCTGACGTGGGTGGTCCACCTTCTCATCAGAAAACGAAATCTGAATGCCCAGGGTCTTATGCGGTAAATGCCATTTTAGCTGCAAGTGCCTTCCCTGGGCCTGCCAAGCAGGCGATGCAAGAGTTCTGTGGGTGGGGAAGGGTTCGCTCTGTGGGTGGGGAAGATCCCCTGAAGTAGGAAATGGCAATCCACTCCAGTTTTCTTGCCTGGAAAATTCCTTGGACAGAAGAACTTGGCAGGATACGTCCATGGGGTCGCACTTGACATTCTTTTAGGAAACCAGGATTGAACCATTCACTGACAGCTCTTTGCAAGCATTGAAAGATTTTAAAGCACAAACCTAGATCTCATTAGTCTTCTCCATCTGGTAACTTTCCTCCTGACAGAGTGCTCCCTTTCCTTACTGCTCTTTTGCAAATGAAAATCAGAGTGGCTTAAAAAAAATTATTTTCAGTTGGATTTTTGATCCATTGGGTGTAGAAATCCCTGAGATACTTATCAAAATGAAATTCTATATCAAGAATCGCAAAAATTGGAATTCTTATTTGAGGGTTAGCAGAAAAAAATGGGTAATTTCACAAGGTAGGGAGAGGCCAATGTCAGATAGAACAAATTAAAATAGCAAAAAGAGAAAATTGAATTCATTTCTATTAGGCTCAATAATCACGAAAGCATAATAACTTGGATATTTAGAGTGAGCTCTCTATCTTTTAAACATGCTCTTTTTTTTTAATGGATTAAAAAAAAATTATTTATTCAGTTGTGCCAGGCGTTAGTTGTGGATCTAAGCCGTGATTCCCGCTCTGGATCTTCCGTCTTTGTTGTGGCCCGCAGGATCTTTCATTGCGGCAGGCGAACTCTTAGCTGTGGCCTGTGCGTTCTAGTTCCCCAACCAGGGATAGAACCCAGGCCCCCTGTACTGGTAGCTTAGAGTCTTAGCTACTGGATCACCAGGGAAGTCCCTTAAACATGATCTTTTGAGGGAACAAAACATTGACATGTATATGTAGAAAGTCATTCGGCTTCCAAGAAAGTTAGACCCCAAAAGTTCGTAACTCTCCAGTCTCCAAGGACTCTTGTCCTCAGGCTGAGACCCCAAAGAGCAGAGACCTAGAGGAAGGGGAACGTAGCGCGTGTGACTATAGCTCTCATCTCAGGTAAACAACTGTTAACATTCAAATGTTCTGCAGCTTCCTGTGTGTATGCAATTATTTCAAAATAGAAAGTTAAAAGAAATTAAGTGAGAACGAGAAACATTAGAAGCCTAAGGAGTGTAGCTTCATTATAGTAACTTTTGCCACCATCCCTAGGAATATGACATAAAGGTAAAGTTAGATGCTGGTAAGTGGAGGGTAACTGGCTTGGGGGTAAGGGGTAGACAGGATGCAGGGAGACTAGAAGAAACGAGTTAGGGTCCCACTGTTCCACCACCACTACAGGACAGAGGGGGCAGGAGTTGAATTTCTGTGAAAATTTTGGGAAAAGTGTTAGTCTCTAGTCATATCTGACTCTTTGCAACCCCATGGACTGTAGCCATCCAGGCTTCTCTGTCCATGGGATTCTCTAGGTAAGAATATTGGAGTGGTTTGCCATTTCCTTCTCCAGGGAACCTTCCCGACCCAGGGATGGAACCTGGGCCTTCTTCATTAAGGGCAGTTTCTTTACCATCTGAGCTACCAGGGAAGCCCTGGTATTATGGGATGGAATATTATGGGAGGGGGGTATGTGAGTGTTTTGGGGGGAGAGGTAATGCTAGAGTTGGTTGTGTGGGTTTTGGGTTTGGTTTGGTTTTGGTTGGGTTGTTTACATTTAGATGACTGGGTGCAGACACGCGTCTCTGGCATTGCTGTTGAATTCCAGTGTAGACACACAAGGTCTTCTGTCCTTTTCTCACCACCAGCTGCTAGCTTGTTCCACCCAGGGCTGAGTTAGGTCAAACAAGTTCAACAATTCCTGGAGATGTTCTGAGGGATCAAGTGTGCAGCCAATGTAAGATTCTTTTTTCAGTTGGTGTCATGGATTCATTCTCCAACTTCTGCTTGAGCCACAAGCCACTGGTGGATAAAATGATCTCAGTGACTGGATGTGGTGCCCACGGGGTGCTCTTCCTTCACTGGTTCTGTTCGCCCTGGAAGCTGAAGCTAGACCCAACCTTTTCTGGCAAGATCCCCAACTGGCCTATATTTTTAAAAAGCCAGCAGGTCTGGTCAGAGAACCTTGGCTGCTTCCATGACACTTTTTCAGCACAGAAACTGGTTCCATGCACTTAGCGGTTGCCCAGCACACAGCTCTGAATGGAGCTCTTCCCCAGTCCTTCCCACTGGCAGCCGGAGCTCGCATTCCTTTTCTGGCAAGGATGCCCTGCACGACTGCCTGTACCCAGAGAGCTGGCTCCGATCCCTAGCAATTCCACAAGGCTCCCGCTCTGTGATGGTAAACATGGAGCAGCCTAAACTTTCCCAAAGCGCTGGGATCGAAAACAGAAAGTACCTGGGGCCCCGGTGACAAGCAACAGAGTCCCCCCTGCCGCTCAGCAGAGAGCTTTTAGAATGTAGAATAAATCTGGCACTGAAGGTTTGGTCACAGTGATTGCTTCAATTTGGGGCACGGATATTTCAAATTTCTTCTCAAGGCTTGGGCAACTGCATAAGCTTTCTTTATTTTGTCATCTGTAATCATAGGCAAACAGCTAGTTTTATAGAGGAGTAAAGCTGGGCAGCGAATCAAACAGCCCTGGTGCACAGCTTCAACTTGACATAGACTTGGAACTGATTTTATTGCCAATGTGTGATATCTGGGGGAAATTCTGTATTTTCTTCAACTTACAATTCTTTATCTGAAAACCGATAGAAAATGCAGTGCCTGTGTGATAAGGTCAGTGAAAGAATAAGCAAATAAACGAATACAAAGGCACCCACTAAGCACTCCAAAATCTTCCTCCTACCTTCTCTCCTGCTCTCCATCCCCTTTTTCCATCTCTAGAGTGGTAATTTTCAAACTAGTTTAATGTCTGGAACTTCCTTTTTTTTTTTTTTTTGGCTTCCCTGCGCTGCATGCAGGATCTTAGTTACCCAACCAGGATGGAACCTGTGGCCCCTGCAGTGGGCATGTGAAGTCCTAACCACTGGACTGCCAGGGGGTTCCCATGTCTGGAACTTTAAAAGCATTTAAATGTATATGTATGTAGAAGCCAGGCATAGAAAATAGATAAAACCCCCAAGCTGCTACAGAAGTACCTGACTGGTCCTGTCTTTCCTCAGAAGTTTCTTGCAATTTAATCCTTGGGGATGGCCTTTCTCCTTTACTGGGAGACCCAGGGGGGAGTTGTTATTCAGTCACTAAGTTATGTCCGACTCTTTGTGACTCCGTGATCTGCAGCACACCAGGTTTCCCTGTCCTTCACCATCTCCTGGAGTTTGCTAAAACTCATGTCCATTGAGTTGGTGATGGCATCCAACCATCTCATCCACTGTCACCCCCTTCTCCTCTTGCTCTCAATCTTTCCCAGCATCAGAGTCTTTTCCAGTGAGTTGGTTCTTCCCATTAGGTGGCCAAAGTATTGGAACTTCAGCTTCAGCATCAGTCCTTCCAAAGAATATCCAGGATTGATTTTCTTTAGGATTGACTGGTTTGATCTCCTTGCTGTCCCAGGGACTCTCAAGAGTCTTCTCCAACACCACAGTTCAAAAGCATCAATTCTTTAGTGCTCAGTCTTCTTTATGGTCCAACTCTCATATCCCTACATGCCTACTGGAAAACTATAGCTTTGACTATACAGATGTATGTCAGCAAAGTGATGTCTCTGCTTTTTAATATGCTGTCTAGGTTTGTCACAGCTTTTCTTCCAAGAAGCAAGAGTCTTTTAATTTCGCAGTTGCAGTCACCATCCACAGTGACTTTGGAGCCCAAGAAAATAAAGTCTGTCCTTGTTTCCATTACAGGGACAGAGTCGGATCACTGGTCCCTGCGATGCCCACCCTGCCTCCCCTGACCCTTTCTACAGTCTCCTCCCTTTCTTTAGATTCAGGCATCTGAAAACTTCCTAGGGAGGGCTCCATTGTGTTCTGGGTTAAAATTCATGCATTTGGGGTTTGAATTCTTTCCACTTTGGTGTTTGCTCTGATGAACTCTCTATCTGGAGAGGAGGCACCACTGGCTGACCAAGGGCACTCAGCAAGGCCGAGACTTTATTGGTTCAGCTGCAGGGAGAGCTGTGTGAGCTCCAGTTTAGTGCCCAGGTAACAGAAAGCAAGGAGGTGCTCAGTGAGCACAACTCTTTACTTGGGTTTGAGTGTTTATCTGATTTGTCGTTTGCCATTTGCACACATGCTCAGTCGTGTTAGATCTTCACGACTCCATAGACTGTAACCCACCAGGTTCCTCTGTTCATGGGATTCCCCAGGCAAGAATACTAAAGTGGGTTGCCATTTCCTTCTCCAGCGGATCTTCCCCACCCAGGGATGGAACCCACATCTCTGGCATCACCTGTACTGGCAGGTAAATTCTTTACCACTGGCGCCACCTGGGAAGTCACTACCCGAATTGTATTGGCACCTAGAAAGGACTGATGGAATTAGGCCCGCTGGTGCAAGATGGGGGCATTAAAGGGTAACTCACAAAACGCTTGGCTGTGACCTGGGGACCTGAGCTCTGTAGGACCTGCTCTGATGGGTGTGTCTGCCTCCTAAGAGTGAGGTGGTCTCGGCAGGAGACCTGCTTCAGGGGGCCCGCAGCTAAGCAGGTCCCCGCCCACCCAGAGCCCGGAAGTCCTGGTGGGTGCCCCGCCCCATCCCACCCCAGGACCGTGCCCTGTCCCCGCCTCCTTCTCCTATTGGCTCAGGATTTCTTTTCCTGCAGCACCAAACCGGGCCTTTGGAGAAGTGTCCAGGGGCTGGGAAAAGAGCTTCTCCCCTTTATGTGGCTCCGATCATAGATCGCTTGGTCTGAAGGGTGAGGACTGCCTGGAGTCCTGCCCTCAGCCGGGAGTCGGAAAGTACAGTAGTGCTTTCAAGATCTCTGTCATCGGTAAACAGAGCCTTTAAACTCTGGGTCTGGCGTGTTCTTTCTTCTGCTGGGCCGCCTGCGGTTGCCATGGATATGGCTTTATCTCCGGAGGCCTATAACCAAGGAGGATTTAAATCCCCGTGGGTCAATATTTCCATAAAACCCCCCAAAAAAGGAAAAAGGAAAACTTTCTTGAACAGCTCTAACATACCCTTAAAGCATATGACCAAAAGAACAACAAAACCAGCAGGCTTTCCAGAACCCATAGGGGCACACATTTAAAAAAACTACTCCAAATTATGAAGATGAAGCCCACTTAATGTCTCTCTGACTGCAACAAGTGAAAATGATGGTATTTCCCAGTAGGTGTTTTGGACAATATAAAGCTACTTTTTTTTTTTTTTTTTTGTTAATGCTAGTGCTTATATTTCAGAATGCCTCTAGAGTTGCCTTTTTTACAATGTGCCATATTCCAGCAATAAATGAATCTGTGTTTCAGGCCAACAGTAGTTGTTTCTGTCTGACACGGGAGGTTCAGTGACACTGGAGGATGACTGTGGAACATGGGTAGATTGAAAAGGCTTAAAAAAAAAAAAAAGGGTGGGGAGAAGAAGAAGAAAGACTGTGTGCTGCTCTGTAACTAAAGAACTCTGGAGTCTTTGAAAACACAGGCAATGTTCTCCTGGGATTCCTCATAAGTTACTTGGGAGAAAGCTGCTGTCGCCTGGTTAAACGGAGGTCAGGGAGCTGGGGAGCAGCCACAGTCCCGCCATGCCTTGGTTCTTTGCTCAAGAGCCTCATCCTTTTTAATGGGCCGCTCTTTGTGTATGTTTCTTTGTGTCTCCAGGGACCTCACTGCTTCGGCCAGGGAAGCAAGCTGTGGACTTTGGGCTGAGGACCTCGGCGGAGGTGCCCACAGCTGGGAAAGAGCTGTTTCCATAGCAGCATCCTCGCCAGCAGCACTCAGCTGCCCCCTACTCCTCATGGTAGCAACTCAGGGTCTTATCATCCGTCCCACTTGCTGCCCTGTTTATTGTCTTGGGGAGCAAGACACTTCCAATAAAGAAGTTGTGTCTGGGTTGCAATTACCCAGCGACCCTTTTTTTTTTTTTTACTGAATTGGGGCAAAAAGTGACATTCATTTCCTTTCCATGTACTTGGGTTTTCCCATGTTGGTACTTCGTAATATCCACAGTCTCCTTGCTTGCCTGCCTTAGGCGTTCTCCCCAAACCTTGCCCGTGCTGGTCACCTGGCAACCGTTGGGACTTCTCTAGTGAAGGTTAGGACCCTCTTGCTCTGACTCCGAGTGCCTGGATTGGAAAGGCCTTGGTGATGATTAGGAACAGAGAGGGCAGTGCAACGGCTGGCAGGCTGCCACCAGGGTCGGTGGTGGCTTGTCTGGAGGGGGACCTCAGGCTTGAAACTGCCTCTGGTAGGTCCTGGGAGAAATGGTTTACTCCCAGGCCAGCTTGCTCCCATCCAGTCACCAACTGCCTGGGAGGCGGTGGTGGGGTGCCTTGGTCGTGGGCCAGTGAACAAAGATTCAGCTTTTTGGCTTGATGAGGTCAGTTATGGGGTGGGTCTGGGAGCCCTAAGAAAACCCCAGGGTGATAGGAGGAGTCCCTGGATAAACAGCTGCTAGGTTCTCTGAACCACTGTAGAGACCCTCAGAGGACGTTTGACCCCATGCATGCTGAGTCCTAACTTTTTGCAGCACTATGGACTGTAGCCCATTAGGCTCCTCTGTCCTTGGGATTTTCCAGGCAAGAATACTGGAGCGGGTTGTCATTTCCTTCTCCAGGGGATCTTCCCAACCCAGGGATCGAACCTGCATCTTCCTCATTGCAGGCGGATTCTTTACCACCGAGCCACTGGGGAAGACTTTGACCCCTATGGCTTCCATAAAGTTCCTCCAGGGCCACCACCAGCAGGGAGCAATTTCCTGAAAAAGCTGGGCTACCCTGGTCCTGACTTGACCCCAAGCTGAGAAAGATCATTTTGATCTGGACTAAAAGGAGTTTCCTGATGTTCCGAAGTTCATGAATGGGATAGAGAGATGCTTGTGATTTGGATTTGAGGAAGATTCCAAAAGGACCCGGGAAGGTTATGAAGTTTTATGTGACATGCTTTCTGTACCCGTACTGAAAACATCACGCGGAAGAAAAGGAAGAGGCAGCTACAAGAACCGATGTGCTGGTGAGGGGAGGCTGTTAGAGCTCTGATTTCAGATGAGCACAAACAAAAGATGGAAGGAGGGGGACGTAATGAAGGGTGTCACAAAAGAATAGCAGGAATCTGTATATTAGTGTCAGGAAGAGCTGAAGTCCAGAATATGCTAAGACTTGTGAAATAGCAGCTGACATGAGGATAATGCTCCATAGTTTGCAAAGCATTTTCATGTAAATGATCACATGGATCCTCACAATAATCCTTGGGGGATGGGGTGGGTAAGAATTATTATTCTCAGAGCATGTGGGGGACGTCTCGGAGGCGAAGCTGGGATTTGAGCCCAGATTATTTCAGGCCAAATGCTGGGTCTTTCCTTGACTCCACATCTCTTTCTGTGACACTGCTCAAAAATATATTTAGAGAAAGATGGGGCAGGGCCACGCTTAGGGAGCCACTGTACCACAGGCGGGTGATAGAAAGCAAGACCAGCAGGTTCTTCAATGCATCATAAAGCAAAACCATCTTTAAAGGCTGGAAAAAATGTCTCAAGGTGGATGAGACCTTCCAGGGGGCTGAGTTCTCCAAGCCTCAGGTCTGAATGTTGTAGATGTGTGTGTGCTGTGTGTGCTCCATCGTGTCTGACTCTTTGCAACCCTGTGGACTGTAGCCCACCAGGCTCCTCTGTCCATGGGATTTCCCAAGCAAGAATACTGGAGTGGGTTGCTATTTCCTTCTCCAGGGGATCTTCCTGACCCAGGGATCAGACCCAGGTCTACCACATTGCAGGCAGATTCTTTACTACTGAACCTCCGGGGATCCCAGACAATGTAGATGGCTGTTTCCCAAAGGGACCTGAATTTCTCCTGCATGACACTCACTCCAGAAATAACCTGTTCAGTGTTCCCTGCTAGACCTAGCTTCTCTAAGGCAGGGACCATGGTCATCCTGTCCATCATGTTGTGGCCATCGACTGTTCAGGCATTGAATGAGCAACTGATCACAGACCTGTGAGCAGTCATTTCTGGGAAATTATGGGAGGTGTGCCACAGAGAGAGGTGGCAGTCATTGTGATTTACAAAAATGAGAAAAGGCAGGTTCTAGAGTCTACTTACCAATTAGCTGACATTAATCTCGAGGTATTTACACTCATGTCAAAGATAAAACTGAGGTCCAAAGGCATAAAGCGAGTCCTGTGAGCCCATCTCACTCAGCCCAGAGACCTGATCAGGAAGCGTCTGTTTTGGGTTGCTCAAGACTGAGGTCTTGAGGGGCCATCTGATCCACAATGTGCCATAAATGCAGAAAAACAAGATTTTGAGGCAAGAATAGTCTTTTTTCTAAGCATTAGATCTTGCTTTTACAGTGAATTGTTCTGTTACGTATTTAGTCTTAGAAGAGGAAGTTTCACTTTCTGCTTGTGCTGGAAGATACATATTTTGGAGAAGTTCGAAGTGGATACATTTAATACCAAAGTTCAATGAAGCTTTCAATTGTCAACCCATCTCATCATCACCATAGTTACCACACGTCAAAGTGTAAACACAGGCAGAGACCTCTCTAAAGGACTTTGAGATCGTGAGGGACTGAATTCAATTGAAATAGATTTTCAGACATTTCTTAAGCTCCTCTCTTCTTGGGAAGGACATTGATTAAGGGTGGACCTCCCATTTCCTCTTTTCCTGACTCCAGGCCCACCTTTCCAACTCTGCTGCTGCTGCTGCTAATTCGCTTCAGCTGTGTCCGACTCTGTGTGACCCCATGGACTCAGCCTACCAGGCTCCTCCATCCATGGGATTTTCCGGGCAACAGTACTGGAGTGGGGTGCCATTGCCTTCTCCGCTAAAGATACTAATCCTCCTCAAAGGTGTAGTTCTGGGCCATCGGTCTTGAGGGGCCATCTGATCCACAATGTGTCATAAATGCAGAAAAACAAGATTTTGAGGCAAGAATAATCTCTTTTTTTAGGCATTATATCTTGCTTTTACAGTGAATTGTTCTGTTATGTATTTAGTCTTAGAAGAGGAAGTTTCACTTTCTGCTTGTGCTTTCCAACTCTATGTGTGGACTTTTAAGGGCTAAAAGGAGTCTGAGCTAACCCCATCTCATGGCCTCCTCCTTATTCATGTCACTGAAGCCAACAAGGGTCTTCTGTCTGCCCCTCTAAACACCAAGCGTGTTCCCACCCCAAGGCACTGGCATCTGCTGTCCCTTCTTCCAGAATTCTTCTCCAGGTCCTTATCCCCATGACCAGCTTGCTGTCATTCAAGCCTCAGCTCTATCAGTCTCCTTGGGGAGAGGCCAGCCTGACCCACTCCCCATTGTATTTTCTTCATCATGCTTTCATCCCAATATGAATCTACTCTCTGTTCTCCCTGCTCTAGGTCCCCTTTCCTCTCTCTCTCCTTCCTGGTTGCTTCTGTTTCCCTTCCTCATCTGTCTCCCCTAAAATGGAGGCTCTGGGAGGTAGGGAACTTGTTTGTCTTGCTCTCTGATGAATCCTCAGTGCCTGGGAAGGTACCTGAGCAGATGCTCCACACACACGTGTTGTCTGAATGAGCTGACTTGCCCACATTCTTTCTTGGCTGCTTCTGTTGGGAGCCTTCAGGACACTAGGGTCATCTATTTTCAACAAATGAAGAAAGGGAGAAGGCCAGTGGAGACCACTGAATGCACTTTGACATCGGCAAAGAGTATTCATGCTTCAGGGGTCTCTGATAAGCTGAAAGCAAACCACAGCGACAGGCTCAGATCACAAGTTCTGGAAGCATCCTTAAGTCCGAAGGAATGGTGCTCTGTCTGGGTGCAGTAAATGAAACCTCCGGGGAAGCTGA
The DNA here is from genome assembly GCF_032452875.1 of Bos javanicus. Taxonomy (NCBI): domain Eukaryota; kingdom Metazoa; phylum Chordata; class Mammalia; order Artiodactyla; family Bovidae; genus Bos; species Bos javanicus. The sequence goes on along the minus strand of NC_083879.1, from coordinate 15,203,919 downwards.
GAAAAGGGAATGGGGTGGGTTCCCTCTGGGAACATAAAGAGCACTGCTGACTGAAGGTAAGCCTTCTCAGGGTCCCTCAAAATATCCTTTACTCAGATCATCTTGGACCTCCTGATGAATTCTCGTGAGCAAGATCAGGTTGGAAGGAGCTAAGAAAAGGCCAAGAACAGGGAGGAGAGAGTAGCTTGGGTAGCAGAGGAGGCAGAGAAAAGCAAGTCTCAGGAGGTACTGGCTCAAATCGAGCATTTCTGCTGGTTTTATTGAATGATGTAGGCATACCCGCTCTTTACCTTTGGCAAAATGGAGATGGTACTGCTGACATTTTTAGTGGAGAAGGTAGGAACGGGTGAGACTATCAGGTCATCTTTGTGAGCCAGACCCCAAATAACAGTCAGTTAAATAAGATAAGAAGTGTTCTGTCACATGGGAACTCTCACGTGAGCCTAAAGCACTAATGGCTTGCAAGGCAGTGGTGGAGTCATTGACCCAATCGCCTTCCACTTTTTTGTTCTGCCATCTTTGGAATACTGCCCTCATCTGCATGAGGGTCACTGCCTCATCCGTATTTAGACCAGAAAAAAGAAAGAAGGGGAAAGACACTCACGTTACAAGCTTGTACATACCTTCCATTCACATCTTATTGGCCAGAACTTTGTCTCATGGCCATACCTCAGTGCAAAGGAGTCTGGGAGATGTGGTTTTTAACCAGGGTGGCCACATCCCAAGTGAACATTCTACAACCACAAAGAAAAGGATATCAGGAGACAGCATATCTGCCATGGGTGACTGGAGGAAATACAGTCAAATGCCTTGTAAGTACAATATTGGCTTTCCTTTGCAACTGCCCCAGGGGACGAAAATCAAATGGAAATTGAGAGATTCTCTGCCAGATCTTTGCAGAGCAAGGAACTGCATGGATTTTGATGAACAAAGCAATGAAAATTTATTCCTAGAAAGCATATTAAGCCCACTGATAATAAACAAGGCATGTTAATGCTGTAAAACAGAATTGGAGCAATTCTGAAATCTTCATGAGAATGTAGTGGCTACCAGCTAATTTAGCTAATCAGTCAGGATACTGCTTCTTGCCTCCACCCTCAACCACTTAGAATTAACTCTAAAGCAGGTCCACTGTGGAGTCTGGATCTAGAAATACTGGAATGTAAGTGTTGCAGGAAATGTGTGGCAGGCACTTATTCACCCTGTGTACAATTACTAAAACCTTGCCCAAAGTGTCATGCTGGACTGTGGGGGTTCGGCAGCTCTGCCCTTGAGAAGGAGAGAGATGTACCTTGAGAGTTCACTAACAAAATGCCAGCCTGTGAGTTCATCCATTCACTCAACAGATGCTTACTATTATGAGTCAGACTCATTGTGAAAGGGATGAAAAGCTAATCAAGATTTCTGGCCTCAAAGTGCACATCCTAGAGTTAAAAAAAAAAAAAAAAAAGGAAGAAAAAAGACTAGAGGGACTTCTCTGGTGAAGAAGCTACTCATGCAAGGAGCAAGGCAAAGAGATGGGGAAAAAGCTTGGGGTGTGAATGGACCAGCCAGCAAGGGTGCTAGTGTGGCTGGAGTGAACTGAGTGAGGGGAGAGGGAGGTGAGCTGAGACGGAGACGAAGGGGCTGGGCCCAGACGGTTTCTGGAAGGCTAGGAGCTTTAGCTGGTCCTGGAAGGACAGATAAGGTTTAAGTCTGAGAGAAGGGGAAAACGTTTTCAAAGCAGGGAGAACTGTGAAGGGCCTGAGCAGTGTAAGGACAGGCTCAGGGTAGTAGATGAGAAGGGTTCCTATCGGGAGTAGGGGGTAAAGGCTGGAAAGAGAAACTGGGGAAAGTTCTAGAAGGTCTTAAAGGTCAAGGAGCTTAAATTCTCAAAGATAATGTGCAGCCATTTGAGCAGGAGTGAAGCATGATCAAGATGTGGTTTTAGAAGCATTATCTTGGTACTGCACCAAGGCTTCTTAATCTTGGCACTCTTGATGGGTTGTTTTGTTTTTTTTCTTTTGTGGTGAAGAGCTTCTCTGTGCACTGAAGGATGTTTAGCAGTATCTCTCGTCTCTAGATGCCAGAAGACCCCCTTCAGGCATGACAACCAAAATGGTCTCCAGATGATTGCCAATGCTTAAAAAAAATTGCTTTAGGTCTTTTTTATGTTTTGGTTTTTGAAAATCAGATTTTGGACTTGAAGTATCTTGATAATTGACGTTGCTCCTTCCACTGTAATTGTGTGGACAGAGGAAGGAGAAATTTTAAGTAGTGGGAAGGCAACCTTCGTTAGAATTGGAATTCTTGAATTTTATTTGAAAATTTAAGAAAAGCTCATATGATGTTTATACAAACAATTTTTTTTTTTGGCCCTGCCATATGGCATGCAAGTACCCCAACCAGGGATCGAACCCATGCCCTCCTGCAATGAAAGTGCGAAGTTACAGATAAGTTTTAATTCACTCTAAAATGAGGCTGTGAAAGCCCTAAGGGATCTTTCCTCCACACTTGACACTGACATTTTTACTCTTCTTACCGTATGCACCTCTCTTCTCGGACAAGCAGCCACCCTAGAGCAGGCCCTGAACTTGGGAGGTGAGAGAGGCAAGGCACAGAAGGAAAGGGCTCTTTTCTAAAGAGGAGCTGTGTATATTGAGCTGAAAAATAAGCATTAAGGAGGATTGTTGTGAAATATTATTTCGAGGCCCCTAGGTTTAAATTAGCATTGTGGCAACTCTTTGGGATTAAAAAACTCCCCGAATTAAAATACTGTAATTTTTCCTTCTCCCCTACATGATTTTTGAAAGATATGCAAAGAGAATATGAAGAAATCCAGACATGGTTTTTTAAAAATCCGTCCTCTGGACTTCACGGTGGTCAGAGGTTAAGCATCTATCTGCCAGTGCGGGGGACATGGGTTTGATCCCTGGTTCGGGAAGATCGCGTATGCCACAGGGCATCTAATTTGGTGCCTCCAACTACTGAGACCGAGGCCCATGCTCCACAGCAAGAGAAGCCGCCGCAATGAGAAGCCCTCACACCTAACAAAGAGGAGCCCCTGCTTGCCGCAGCTAGAGAAAAACCCACACACAGTAACGAAGACACAGCACAGCCAAGAATAAAGAAATAAAAAAATTTAAAAACTCTTTCTATGTCTTTCAAATTGTGTACTGGGTTGAATAATGTCTTCTCCAAGTTCATGTCCATTTGGAATTTCAGATTTGGAAATGGTCTTTGCAGATGCAAATAGTTAATAAGATGAGAGCATCCTGGATTACAGCGGGTCCTAAACTCAGTGAATGATGTCCTTAAAGGAGAGGAGAGAAGGCCCAGGGACACGCTGAGAAGAAGGTCACGTGGAGAAGGAGGTGGAGATGGGAGTGATGCATGTGTGAGATGCCATGCAGATTGGCTGGTGGCGCCAGAACCTCAGAGGAGGCAGGGTAACATCTTCCCCCAAAATCTTTGGAGAGAGTACCTTGATTTTGCACTTCTAGCTTCCAGAACCATGAGAAAATACATTTCTGCTGTTTAAAGTCATCCAGCGTGTGGCAACTTGTAGATGCCCTGGAGATCTGGAGTGGCAACCTACTCCAGTATTCTTGCCTGGGAAATCCCACAGACAGAGGAGTTCACGGCGTCTCAAAGAGTCGGATGTGACTGAACAACTAATATACAGTAGTCTCTGCAGCCCTAGGAAACTAGCATGAAAGGTCATTTTATAACTGCTTTCAGTTTTTTTTTTTTTTAAATTAACACCTGGGCTTGCTTCTTCCTCCTTGGAACTGCCTGCTTTTCAGAACTGGCATAACTTGCAGCAAAAGGCTGGCCTTTGCCCTGTGCTTGGCCACCAGTGGAGTGGCTTCAAACGTGACCACTCAGACTTCAGTTCCCGCTGCACCCAGAAAACACAGCCAAGAATTCTGTGCGCCAAACAGGTTTCTGAATGGAAGCCCGCAGGTAGCAGTGATGCTTCCTTCAGATCGAATTCTGAGACCAGAGGCTTTGGGCTGCCCTCTGCCTCGATGGGTAGTGGCTCTCAGTCTCTGGAATGAAGGTTAGCGACCTCATTAGAGAGATGTCACACCCCTAAATTAAAAGAGGGGGGGGGCTTCTGGTTGGGTCCCAGAGGAAATCGGGAGAGGTGAGTCAGTGGATCATGGGGTGGGAATAGAAGGGAGAACTAAAGACTCAGGGGAGGGGGAGTGCCCGGGGATGGGGGAGAAAGGGGAGCAGGACAGCTGAAGCCTTTCAGAGGAGAGGGAGAGGGCCTTAATTTACCACAGGTCAACACAGAAAAGCAAGATGACACAGCATTGTTAATGACACTGTTTCTGTCACTCATCCTGATGGTCGTCATTATGTCTATTATGCAGATTTGGTGGTTAAGGTGCTGTCCTGCCAGCCTGCTCCCGAGGGGATTGATGCGGGAGGGTTAGCATTACCAAAGAGAGCCCGTGGGGTCTGGAAGCTCTCATTTGTAATCTGACAAATACACAAAGTTTCTGATAAAACCAGCTCTTCAAATTAACTAAAACAGGTAGACATTTTTCTCCTCCTGTCAGCCATGTCCTTACTATGTCCTGTGTTTTTCTGCTGATGGAGGAGGCTAAACATTTGCTGGGCTTGATTTTTAGCCAAAAAAAAAGAAAGAAACAAAGAAAAGAAGGTTTGCACACATATTTTTAGAAGTGACTGTATTGCTTGTCTTTGTTCGTAGTGATGCTTTCTAAGGCCCACTTGACTTCACATTCCAGGATATCTGGCTCTAGGTGAGTGATCACACCATCATGATTATCTGGGTCATGAAGATTTTTTTGTACAGTTCTTCTGTGTATTCTTGCCACCTCTTCTTAATATCTTCTGCTTCTGTTAGGTCCATACCATTTCTGTCCTTTATCGAGCCCATCTTTGCATGAAATGTTCCCTTGATATCTCTAATTTTCTTGAAGAGATCTCTAGTCTTTCCCATTCTGTTGTTTTCCTCTATTTCTTTGTATTGATCGCTGAGGAAGGCTTTCTTATCTCTCCTTGCTATTCTTTGGAACTCTGCATTCAGATGCTTATATCTTTCCTTTTCTCCTTTGCTTTTCACTTCTCTTCTTTTCACAGCTATTTATAAGGCCTCCCCAGACAGCCATTTTGCTTTTTTGCATTTCTTTTCCATGGGGATGGTCTTGATCCCTGTCTCCTGTACAATGTCACGAACCTCCATCCATAGTTCATCAGGCACTCTATCTATCAGATCTAGTCCCTTAAATCTATTTCTCACTTCCACTGTATAATAGTAAGGGATTTGATTTAGGTCATACCTGAATGGTCTAGTGGTTTACCCCACTTTCTTCAATTTTAGTCTGAATTTGGCAATAAGGAGTTCAGGATCTGAGCCACAGTCAGCTCCTGGTCTTGTTTTTGTTGACTGTATAGAGCTTCTCCATCTTTGGCTGAAAAGAATATAATCAATCTGATTTCGGTGTTGACCATCTGGTGATGTTCATGGGTACAGTCTTCTCTTGTGTTGTCGCAAGAGGGTGTTTTTTTTTTTGCAAAAAATCAAGCCCAGCAAATGTCTAGCCTCCTCCATCAGCAGAAAAACACAGGACATAGTAAGGACATGGCTGAGAGGAGGAGAAAAATCTCTACCTGTTTTAGTTAATTTGAAGAGCTGGTTTTATCAGAAACTTTGTGTATTTGTCAGGTTACAAATGAAAGCTTAAAGCTCAACATTCAGAAAATTAAGATCATGACATCTGGTCCCATCACTTCATGGGAAATAGATGGGGAAACAGTGGAAACAGTGTCAGACTTTATTTTTTGGGCTCCAAAATCACTGCAGATGGTGATTGCAGCCATGAAATTAAAAGACGCTTACTCCTTGGAAGGAAAGTTATGACCAACCTAGATAGCATATTCAAAAGCAGAGACATTACTTTGCCAACAAAGGTCCGTCTAGTCAAGGCTATGGTTTTTCCAGTGGTCATGTATGGATGTGAGAGTTGGACTGTGAGGAAAGCTGAGCGCTGAAGAATTGGTGCTTTTGAACTGTGGTGTTGGAGAAGACTCTTGAGAGTCCCTTGGATTGCAAGGAGATCCAACCAGTCCATCCTAAAGGAGATCAGTCCTGGCTGTTCATTGGAAGGACTGATGCTAAGGCTGAAACTCCAGTACTTTGGCCACCTCATGCGAAGAGTTGACTCATTGGAAAAGACCCTGATGCTGGGAGGTTTTGGGGACAGGAGGAGAAGGGGATGACAGAGGATGAGATGGCTGGATGACATCACCGACTTGACGCACATGAGTTTGGGTGAACTCAGGGAGTTGGTGATGGACAGGGAGGCCTGGCGTGCTGCAGTTCATGGAGCCGCAAAGAGTCGGACACGACTGAGCAACTGAACTGACTGAACTGTATTGCTAGTCTAGAAAACAACTAAGAAATTCACCCCAATTTTGTGTGAGGGATGGGGATGGTGGGGTGGGAGGCGTTGGGTAAATGATTTCCAGGACAGCCTGGGTTTCCAGGAGCAAACATTGCCTGCTGATGGCATGGAAACATTTACTACATTTGAAAACATTTATTTAGCACTTACTGTGTGTTAAGCACTGGTACAGGGGCTTTGGATTTAGAATTGATTTTTCTAAAGGGAGTCTACAACTTACTACAAAAACTGATGATTAAATGATTCATTCATTCATCAAATAGTTCCTGAGTGCCATCCATGTGCTATTTACCTAGTATTGTATTAGTCGCTTAGTCGTGTCCAACTTTTTGCAACCCCATGGACTGTAGCCCACCAGGCTCCTCTCTCCATGGGATTCTCTAGGCAAAAATACTGGAGTGGGTTGCCATTTCTCCTCCAGGGGACCTTCCCAACTGTACATAAAGGAGACTTCATTAATGTGCATTAGAGGATACCCCAGGTTAACTGTCATAGAAAACTGTCTCTTGAGCCTTTAAATTCTATACCAATTCTACACCTCTGGTTGGCCAACTGTTTGTTTCTTTATTTAGGTTTTAAGGTGAATGACCTGGGGCTATTTGTTTCCATTAACCTGACTGCAAATCTAAAGGCACAGTTGAAATGTCTATTTTTCTTGCCATCCTCAGAAGAGACTGCTGCAGATCTACTCGATGATTCTCATTCTTTTCAGCTTACAATATAAATAGCTTTTTTTTTTTTTTTTGTTTGAGGTACAAGTAAAACTGAGCTGCTGAAGGTCCTACTTTCTCTGGGTAAAAGAGAGGAGGCACATGTCCTGTGGATGGAGGAGGTGTCCATTTGGCCTGAAGTAGCTGGGGAAGCTTTTTCAACACAGCTATCCATAAAAGTGTGGAAGACGCTGAGGAGGTCTGCTGACTGCTTTTAAAAGAAAACATATTTATTTAACCGTGCGGGTGTCTTAGTTGCAACACATAAGATTGTCAGTTTCGGCATGTGGGACCTGGTTCTCTGACCAGGGATCAAACGTGGGCTGCCTGCATTGGAGCTCGGGGTCTTAGTTCCTGGACCAGCAGGGGAAGGCCCTAATGACTGCTTTTTTTAATTGTGACTTTGCAAAGTTTATGTGTGGTGATCATCACCACTGTACTTCCTAATAACACAGAAGTAACCTGACCCAGGAAACACAGCCTCTCAATTTCATTTTATTCTGTTAATTTTTTGGCAGTACTGTGCAGCATGTGGGATCTTAGTTCCCAACCAGGGATGGAACCCACGCTCCCTGCAGTGAAAGTGCAGTTTTAACCACTGGAAGTCCCAAAGGACATCCCAAAGTGATGTTTTGTGTTACCCATCTTCTCAGTCTACTCACTTCTGCTATGCATATTTGTCCAGCCTCCAAGTGTCAACCCCTTCCTGCTCCCTGATGACCCCAAATGCATGACCCCTGAGCACCAAGCCCTCTGTCTACCTCTGGCTGGATGTGTCCACTTCCCAACCTTGGTGACCAGGGTCTGCCAGATCCCTTGCCCAGCCTGGAGCTCTCTAGCAATCCTTGTTCCCTTCCTCTCGTGCTAAATCCTTCTCTGAACTGTGCCCTCATCTCCATAGCTATGCACAGGACCAGAGCAAAAGCTTGTCCTTACCTGCTTGGCCTCTGGATCTTCCCAGGACTTGAGGAGCCAGGGGAGGCCCTGGGTGACTTCCCGGCATCTCTGGGTTGTCCCCCCAGCTGCCTCCAACATGATACCTGGCCCCTGGACCCTGGTGTGGGCAGAGCCGGGGAGGGCTTCCTTTCCTTAGCCACTCCCTGGAGGTCTTCTTAAGCTCTCAGACCACCTTTACTAGGAAGCTGAGTTGCGTTCCCCTGGCTCCTGGATTTCTAATTCTTTGGCTGTGAGGATCCATTAGCAACGTTCTTTGAGGACTCCACTGAAAGTGCAGTTTGATAGCAGCTGAGTTTGGGATGGGAAGTTAAGAGGAAGGGAGAAAGGCGGTTGGTCCCTCCTGGCCTCAGAGGTCCTTGGCTCCTGGAAGGGCTTCAGGCCACTCTGCCGTCTCTGCAGGGCCCCCCCTTCCAGCCCTGGGGCTCCCCTTTTTGACCACAATGCTATTGTTTCCTGGGCAGCCAGCAGCCTGGGAGACAGAAGGCGGGAGGCTTGGCCTGGTGTACTGGTGCTGTGAGAGGCACCGTGCTTGCCCCGGCTTCTCCTGCTGAATGAGCTGTGTTCGCTTAATGCTTGGAGGCAGCATCTCTGCCCCATGGTCATACTCAGGGCCTCTGAGCGTAGCGCTCCTTTACATCTATCCTCCGCTGGACCTCACTTGGGGCCCCACCTCCTGTCTCACCATCACCACGCAGTGCAGCCATTTGAGAGCCATCATTGAATCACTAGGTGTCCCCCTTCAGTCCAGGCATGCATTTTAAACTATCTTTTCTATCAAGACTCAGGTGACACGCCTTCCCCCTTCTCTGCCCTCATGGAACACGCTGAAGTCAGCCATGAACTGTTATTCCACACAGTGGGGCTCTTGACTGCTGAGAAGCAGCACTTACTACTTACTAACATTTGAAACCTATTCTAAATATTTCAGACTTTCTGTATGGCCATGGAATTAATTTTAGATTTAGAGCCTTTATCGAACTTCTAGAAGAGCCCTCGTAGGCGAAAAAATCTAGCCCCTCAATTTGAGACTCAGAGATGTTGAAGCATTTTCCTGAGGTCACACAGTGAGTTTGGAGCAGGGCCAAAAGGAAAACCCAGGTCTTCTGAGTCCCAAATAGAGGCCCCTTCATCATACTCTGATCTTTAAAATGATAACAGAGTTAAGTAAGGAAACCAATCTCTAAAATGACCAAATATCCAAGAGAACAGTGAAGTATGGTCATTCACCTAATAGTGAGCAATAGTTACCATTATTCAGTTCCTTTGTTCCGTTAAATCTGTAGAAATGAAGCAGTTAAACTCTAAAAGTAGGGATTTCCCTGGTGGTCCAGTGGTTAAGAGTTTGCTTTCTAATGGAGGGGATGTGGGTTCGACCCCTGGTCAGGGAACTAAGGTTCAACATGCTAAACCTGTATGTCTCAACAAAAATCTTTCGTGCCTCAACTAAGACCCAATGCAGCCAAAAATAACAGACAAATGTATACAAAACAACATCAACAAAAAAACCCACCAAACCTTCAAAGCAGAAACCAAGATCTCAGGGAAAAGAAGGAGAGAAAATAAAATCTCAAAGAAAAGAGAAACTGCAATAGAAATGGTGAGTCACAGGAGCTTGACTACAGAAAGCCATCAGAGTGTGAAATGGAGCAGGGCCATATGATCCTTGCCCCCATGTTCTTGACCTGCCTTTTGTCTATAGAAAAACTTTAGCCAAAGAGTAAGTTTAATCAGAGAAGTGAGAAAATGCAGAAACCAAGAAAAATAGTCAGAGAACCAAACCGTAATAGTTTAGTTAGGAAGCAACGTCAAGGACATTTAGTTCCTCCTTGAGGGTTACAGATTATATTCTGAGCCCTTTCCTGTGAGCTGTCTTGTAGATACGGAAGCTCCCACCAGGTGGAAGAAGTTAACTCGTGATGACTAGACTGTAGCCATGACATAAGCTGCCACAGTTCTGAGAACTGGCCTCAAAGAAATGAGAACAAACCAACCCTGGAACTAAAGACTAACTGTACTTAAAACAATCAAGATGACGCTGACCAAACCACCGCATGACTAATTTCAAGATGATGATCAGAGCTGACTGCTGTTTTTGCAGGTAGCCCTTTTCCTCCATGTATAAAAGTTCTTGCCCACTGATTGTCCTGGTCGGGAGCTGGACTTTGGACAGGTGTCCACCCCCCCCCACCCTCTGTCTGCCACCATCCAAAATAAAGCACACTTTCCTTTCCATCAACCTTGCCTTTTTATTGGTCTTTGAGTGGTGAGCAGCAGGACCCCAGTTTACAAGTGGACATGCAGGGAGGCTGCATTTGAAAACGTGGGAACTCTAAACTCTGCAAGACAGTTTTACATCCCAGCTTTAGTATTTACAAGTGTGATTTGAACCAGTGAACCAGTGAAGTTGCTTCGTCATGTCCGACTCTTTGTGACCCCATGGACTGTAGCCTACCAGGCTCCTCCATCTGTAGAATCTTCCAGGCAAGAGTACAGGAGTGAGTTGCCATTTCCTTCTCCAAGGGCTCTTCCCGACCCAAGGATTGAACCCAGGTCTCCCACATTACAGGCAGACGCTTTACCATTTGAGCTACCAGGGAAGCCCAAGTGTGATTTGGGGGTAGCTAACTTCTCAGAGCTTCAGTTTCGCCCTCTGTGAAATGAAGCTAACATCTGTACTGAAATGCTGATGTAGTGATACAGTAAGAAAATACATATAAGCGCACCCAGTGGTGACTTGCATGCAGTAAGCACTCAGTAAGGGGTGAGATTTGTGACCATAACACTTAAATTAGAGGGGAGACCCTGATGCCTCTGAGACAAGCCCTGAGCAGTTTTAAAAGAGGACTGGAAGATCTCTGTCTCTGGCAACTAGTGTCCAGTAACCCAATTTTCCCACCCAGGATTCCAAGGGGCAGGCCTCAAGGCTGCAGGGGGACCCAGATGGACCAGGTGACTTGGGTTTGTCCTTCCTGGTGTGTGTTGAAAACGCTTCTTTTCTGTTCTCCTGCCTTCTAACATGGAGGTTCATAACTGGGAGGTTGATTTTGCCCCCCTGGAAACATTTAGCAACGTCTGAAGACATTTTTAGTTTCACTACTGGGGTTAGGGTAAGGACAGGATCTAGTGGGTAGAGACTAGGATGGAGGAGGCTGCTCAACATCCTACAATGCCCCGAACAGACCTCTCACAATGAAGAAGCATCCAGCCCCAAACGTCAATAACGCAGAAGTTGAGAAACCCTGTTCTGCTACATCAAAGTGTATTTATTTAAGATGAATGTTCAGGTCTGTTCAAGTTTGTGTTGGGTGCAAAGCCAAACTTCCCAAAGGATGGGAGACAGGGCTCTGAGTCTGGGGGCTTCTTAGTTTGTATCATATGATGACTTTGTTTTAACCTCTGTTGTAACTGCTGGGGTGGAGAAGGAACTGGTAACCCACTCCAGTATTCTTGCCTGGAGAATCCCATGGACAGAGGGGCCTGGCAGGCCATGGTCCACGGGGTCGCAGAGAGTCGGACAGGACTGAAGTGACTGAGCATATAACTGGTGGGGAACCGGGCTAGGCTGTGGATTTCACTCTTTGGTAGACATCTCTCGTTTCCTCTCCACCTCCCTCTGCTAGTAGCAATCTCATTGTCTGTGAGACACTCCCCTTCCTGCACTTACTGTCCCTGTGGTTTGGGTGGAGCTGACTTCAGGTGTGGGAATGTCGCCCTATACATGGTTGGTTCAGCAATGGACACTGGCCAGTTAGAAGCAGGGGAGATGAAATTCCAGAATGTCTGTGAATTGATGGGAGAGGGACTGTCTTTTTTTTTCTGGATGCACTGAGAGCAGAGGATATAGGCTTTAAGATGCAGAAAGGCGTCTTGCTATCAGGATCACGTATGTGAAGATGTACTCAGCAGAGTACTCACCAAGAGACTCAAGAGATGTTAGGCATTCTTGTTATTATCAAAAGTGAGGATAAAGTGAATGGTCTATTTTGTGCCTTTGAAAATGAATTTTCCAGAAACACTGACAGGGAATCAGGGTCTTTCCTTCTATTGCTTATTCCTCGACTAGAGTTATCATCCTTTGTTCATGACGCCGCAATTAGTCACCACTGGAGAGAATTATAAAGTTGCAAATTGAAGATTAGAATTTCAGGTGAGATGTAAATGGGAGAGAGTGACCATTTTAAAGGTTTTTTGTTTGTTTGTTGTGCGTTTGTTAATGATACTTTCCCTTGATTTGGTCAGTTAGCTGTTCCAGGCATATTTTCTTTTGCATTCTTAGCTCCTAACCCAACGTCTGACACCAAGTTGATGTTTAGCGTGTCTTTGGTGTGAATTATTTTGTCTGAGCCCTACATGTCCATCAGGTACCAGGGCAAGTGTGATGGTTTGGCATATGAGAAAGTAGATGACAAATACCAGATGTGGCCCCCGGAGTGGGCACAAAAGGCTGAGCAGAGATGGAGTTTGATCTGATCTATTTGTCTCTCTCTCTATATATAATATATAGATTTATTCATTTGGCAGCGCTGGGTCTTAGTTGCAGCATGCAGGATCTTTGATCTTTGCTGTGGCACGTAGGATGTTTAGTTGTGTCCTGCGAACTCTTAGTTGTGGCATATGGGATCTTGTTCTCCGACTAGGGGTGGAACCTGCACCCCCTGCATTTGGAGCGTGGAGTCTTAGCCAGTGGACCACCAGGAAGTCCCGGAGCTGATCTTGAAGGGGACAATGTGTGTGTGGATACGGCAGTTTATCCCACTGTCCAGTGAAATGGATCTCCTAGTGAAGATCCCTGTCCTTGGCTACATGCTGGAGAGAAGTTTCCTTTCTTCAGAGCCCTCTGGGGGAAAGTGGGATTTAATGGTAGGTCTTTGAAACCTTTTTGAGATGGGAGGAAAGAGCATTTCAGCGCTCTCAGCCGTTTTCAATCATGCATGAGGTAAGGTCTTGAATATACCTTTGATGGAAACCATTCCTTTTTTCGGCTTCCTAGGTGGTAAAGAATCTGCCTACCAATGCAGGAGACACAGGAGATGTGAGTTTGATCCCTGGTTGGGAAGATCCCCTGGAGAAGGAAATGGCAACCCACCGCAGTATTCTTGTCTGGAGAATCCCAGGGGCAGAGGAGCCTGGTGGGCTACAGTCCACGGGGTCACAAAGAGTCGGACACGACTGAGCAGGCACAGATTCCTTTTTTAGGGAGATCCACCTGAATGGGCCGTTTAATTGAGAAGTCAGAGATGCCAGCAGTTAGTTGCTGCTCTTTGTAACAATACAAAGGCTGTGGGAATTCCCTAGTGGTCCAGTGGTTAGGGCTTAGTGCTTTCACTGCCGGGGCCGGGTTCAATCCCTGGTCAGGGAACTAGGATCCCATAAGCTGCTCGGTGAGGCCAACACACACACATGCACACACAACAACAACAACAGATACAAAGGCTATCTTCGTATAGGTGGGGAGAGGTGTATCTCTGCAACTCATATTTCCTTTGGGACAGACCTACCCAGTGCAGAGCCTGCAGACCCTGGTGCTGTGGAGTTGAGTGTGTTAGGTCTGGCTCAGCTGCTTGGAGACCACGAAGAGCTGAGAGCCCAAGCCCACAGGGAGAGGACGCTGGCATCGCCTTGGCCCCACTCTGGAGAGGGGGCAATGCAAACATGGACTGCGCTTGGCCAGTGTGCACTGGTCCTCCTCTAGGTCTCAGAATAATCTAGACTTTAAAACATAATAGGATGGAAGCCATTACACTCCAAAATAAGTGAGTAAATAAGACATGGAGGGAATTTCCTGTAGTCCAGTGACTAAGATTCCAAGCTTCCCATGCAGGCGGCCTGGATTCGATCCCTGGTCAGGGGACTGGATCCAACGTGCTGCAGACTAAAACCTGGCACAGCCAAGTAAATAAATACATAAAAATAAACATAAATAAATAAAACATAATAATACAGTGGAAAATAGAGCTGTTGACCACTATAGTTGCCTTGGGAGGGAGGTGTTCCTTGGAGATAATTCATCCAGATATGCCTTAGAATTTGTGCAATTTTCTCGAGGTGTATTGTATAGCAACAAACATTTATAGAATTAAGAAAAGAGCCGTCCATTCTTTTGGTAATTTTTGCTAATTTAGGGAGCAGAGACACACTTCAAACACTCCATGAATATTAGACGGATATAGCCTTGGCGTGGAGAGGGGGATTTTCCCTGAACCGAGTGGACTTTGCCACTGTCATCACCTGGAAAGAGGCAGTGTGGAAACCGGAAATAGGAAATTCGCTAGGCAGGCCTTCTGTGGGGTGGGAGAAACTCACCCCTTTCTCCAGACCTTATGATCCTGGGGACTGAGATATTTTGGTAATTCAATAATGGCTTTTAGCTAGATAGGAAAGAATCTTGTAGGGGAATGCTTATCAACCCTTAAAAAAATCTGTGCCCTATTTGATAAAACATAAAAGTGTCATTGATGAGAAAGGAGAGCTTTGAAGGATACCCAGAGACAGGAAGACTGAGGTGTGTCTGGGAATTCAGTATAGAGTGGCTTCAATTGCATGGCAACTTGGTTCTGCTGCTGCTGCTAAGTCGCTTCAGTCATGTCCGTCTCAGTGCGACCCCACAGACAGCAGCCCACCAGGCTCCCCCGTCCCTGGGATTCTCCAGGCAAGAACACTGGAGTGGGTTGCCATTTCCTTCTCCCATGCATGAAAGTGAAAATTGAAAGTGAAGTCGCTCAGTCGTGTCTGACTCTTAGCGACCCAATGAACTGTAGCCTACCAGGCTCCTCCATCCATGGGATTTTCCAGGCAAGAGTACTGGAGTGGGATGCCATTGCCTTCTCTGTGGTACAGACTCCTGGAATTACCTATAAAGGGCACTGGAGTAGTCTACCATTCACACTGTCAGTTTCCTTGTGTTGTGGGCCTCTTCCCCTAAACCGCATGTTCTCTGAAGGGCAGGCATCAAGTCTATAGCTTTTAGCACATCACTTGGGCTCAGCAGTATCTGTTGAACAAATGCTTGAACCTCTGTGCTCACCTGTTTTGTGATGTGTTTCCCCGTCTAAGCAGTCTTTCCCTAGAGATTCACCTTTTTATCCCCAAGGCCTGGCACAAATCTGGGGCTCTATAGACATTTGGGGGCCTAATGAAGTGTTGAAGTTTGATCAGTGATAGACAGATCCATCGCTGGTGCTAGAAAACAGGCGGTAAGAAGAACCTCAAGCCCTCAGAAAGCAGAGTGAAGAGGGAGCATTTAGAGCAGAGTGCATCTGCGTATGGAAACGGAAGCACGCAGGACCATTTTCCTAAGCCTAGTCATTCACAAGCATCTTCCTTGAGACCAAAACACTGAGTCTGAAAGAGAAAGGTTAGCAGGGCAAGAATAACAGATTCTTTCAGGATGGATTCATTTCTCTTCTGCCTGAACTGACTCACTCTTGAGGGGGCTGCGGAGAACTTGTGCCCTGGAGTGAAGACGGGAAAATGAGATGCTAATTTTACTACTTGATTTTATTTCTCTTTTAGGCCATTTGGCTGCTGCCAAGATTTCTCTTTGCTCCCAGGGATGTTAAAATAGCAGCAGTTGTTGATATATTTAAGGCTTTAGAGCCCTTTCAGAGTGTCATACTACCCTAGTTTCCCCCAGAGAAACATAATATTCCTGGGGGCACACAGAGTTTGGTGGCCTTATAACCACAGTAGCTTCTATTTAGGGGGAATTTATTGTATGCTGATGGCTGAGACAGTAAAGAATCTGCCTGCAATGCAGGAGTCCCTGGTAGGTCCCCTAGCGAAGGGACTGGATATCCACTCCAGTATTTTTGCGTGGAGAATTCCACGGACAGAAGAGCCTGGTGGGTTACAGTCCATGGGGTTGGAAAGAGTTGGACACGACTGAGCGACTAATACTTTCTTTCTTTTTTTTTTTTTTTATCACGTGCCAGGCAACAGGCTAAACATGACATTGAATAATCTCACTGGCTATCACAATTTCCCCTTAGACAGATGAAGAAACTGAGGCTGGAGAGTTTAGGAATCTTATAGGTCACAAAGCCAGTAGGTGGCAGACCTGGGACTTGAACTGGGCTGCAAACTTGTGAGGCTTCCTCGGAGGCTTCCTCGTTGACTGGCTCCAGGGGAGGAGAGGGGTTGTCATTTTGCTGGATTCCAAAATGGTGAAGGATGAATCAGAGCATAGGAAGTTTCCGGGGGACCCTGGAGCCCTGTGAAGTCCCGATCACTTCGCAGGGGTGCTATGTGCTTGCCGTCCCTTGCATCTCTTTAGGACCGTCTGGGTTCTTTGGCATGGCACCGGCTGCTGAGACACAGCACTCTAGAGGTCCCAATGTGGAGTTGCAGCAACTGCTACAACCGCATCCTTCTAACTCTTCCTGTGGCTGGAGTTTCAGGTTTTCTTGGCTTTACCTGTCTCTTGTCCCAGTGCCATGGCATACGGGCTCCCGTTGACGTCAGACGGGTCCAGCAGTGCGTGCCTATGCACACACTGGCCACCTCTCACCTCTCCCCACTCTTCCCGACAGGACACCTGGTTTGATGTCTCCATGAGACCTGCCTGGTGCCCACACACGTGCGAGCTGAAAGTGCGGGGGAGTCCCTGTCCTGCGGGACGACCTTCAACCAGCAGGACGTGAGAACCGATGAATAAACTCTCCCCCTCCCCACACTAACATGGGCAGACTTTAGATGCTATTGCGATGATTTCTCTGTGAGGACAAGGACCAATTCTATAGCTTGTTGGATAATACCGATGGCTTAATGAGTATTAAAGAAATGTATTGATACTTGATGAATGTCAGCATTTGTACTGAGTGGAGGGAGGCAGTTCCGTGACTAGTACCCTTGAATTGATCCTCCCCCTGTCTTCCTTGATCCCACTTCCTGTAATCCTTAGGGGATTATATTCCCTAACAAAGTTTTTTATTTTTAGAAATTTTTATTTACTTTTAATTAATTGATCTTTAATTTGAGTATAATTGCTTTCAACATTGTGTTGGCTTATGCTGTACAACAAAGTAAATTATCTAGCTATATGTCTTCGGCCTTTCTCTCATCCCACCCCTCTAGGCCATTGCAGAGCCCTGAGCTGAACTCTCAGCAGCTTCCCACTAGCTATCCATTTTACACATGATCTTGAATATATACCAGAGCTACTCTTTGTCCCACTCGCCTACATCCACAGGTCCGTGAACCAAAGTTTTGAAGCATCTGAGCCCTCTGCCACAGACTCTTGCTTTCTGGGGAATCCTGGCTAAGACAGGTGGCGAGGTCAGAATATTTTCATATTTATTCATGGTCTCTTGGGGACAGCCAGCATACCCGGTATGCACACAGGTTTGTGGTTTTGAGTTAAGGACCAGACTCACTGAGATGGAGTGGAAAGCTGTGGGTCTATGGCCTGAGGCTGGGAGGTAAGCCATAGAGCCTGACCTATATCTTCCTTCAAATAGCTTTCCATTTCCTTCTCCCCACATCAAACTCACCTGTAAGTGGCCTCCCTGCATGACTAAGAAGTTTCACCAAAGGTCAGGTGCCACCCACTCTTCTTAGGCTGCTTTGTGCCGCTTTAGGGAGAAAGGTATGTGATGTTTGTCTTCATGCTTATCTGATTGAAACCTGACTCCCGCCCCCCGCCACCCTCACCCCGAGCGAACCAGGAGCAGCTTTCATTGCATTGGGAGCACAGACACACAGCATACGAGGAAGACGCGAGAGAGCTGCAGCGGCGTCTGAGACCCTGTGGACAGACAGATGAGAACTCCCAGCCAAAGGGCAGGTGTAGGGCCAAAGTTTCTCACCACGTAAGGCCGTACTAGGTGGTCATCAGGCTGAAGAGAGGGGGTCTGATATGCTAGCAGCCAGTGGGTTCTGGGGACTCTGGGTCCTTGGCCATCCAGCCGGGGAGGAACTGTATTTATCCAGCAGTACGTGTCCTGTTGCTGCTGGCTGCCCCAGAGAAACTACTGGAAGACCCTGTCTAAAAATGGGGCCTATGGACTTCCCTGGTAGTCCCATGGCTAAGACTCTGAGCACCCAATGCAGGGGACCCGTGTTCGATCCCTGGTCAGGGAGCTAGATCCCACATGCGGCGATTAAGAGTTCACATGCCATAACTCAAGATCCCACACGCTGCAATGAATATCAAAGATCTTGAGTGCCATGACTAAGGCCTGGAGAAGCCAAATAAATAAGTAAAATAAATACTAAGAAAAAAATTTTAAATGGGGCCATTTGATGGCAGTCCTGAGTCTTACGGAGACGTGGGAAATTCAGTACCAACAACCCCTAAAATCAGTACAGCTAAAAACCATTCACATGCTTACCACGTGGCAACTGTGAAAGAGATGGAAGTGAATGTAACCGATATGCGTTGCTGCACAAGCCTGGGGCCAGGGTCAAAGACCCCAGCGTCTTATTCATTTGTGTATAATGGTTCATAGCGTAAGTTATATGTGTACAATGTTGTATTTCTGCTTCTGCATACACCACAGCACGCTCACCATCAAAGCTTCAGTTTCCATCTGTCGTCATACAGCCGACTCCTTTACCCATTGTCCCCAGTCTCCCTTCCTCTGTGTGTTTGTTTTTGGTTGGTGTGACTTGTTCATTTATTTTGTTTTTGCTTGTTTTTTTTAGATTCTACATATGAGTGAAATCATAAAGTATCTGCCTTTCTCTGCCTGACTTATTTCACTTAGCATAATAATCCTCCACGTCCATCTACATGTTGCAAGTGGCAAGAATTAATTTTTTTAGGGCTGAGTAATTTTCCAGTTTGAGGTAGTTTATTTTCGTGGCTGATGTGAGATAGTGATCTAGTTTTAATTTTTTTTTTTTTTTTGCATGTGTCTGTACACTTTTTTTTAACACCGTGTATTGAGGACTATTCTTTTTCCATTGTAGTTTCTTTATTCCTTTGTTTGTATATGAGTGGGTTTATTTCTGGGCTTTCAATTCTGTTACATTGATAATATGCCTTTTTTCTTTTCTTTTCCTGCCAATGCCATGTTATTTTGATTACTATAGATTTGTAATATAATTCGAATCAGGGAATATGACACCACCAGCTTTGTTCTTTTTCTCAAGGTTGTTTGGCTATCTGGAGTCTTTCATGGTTCCATATTTATTTTAGGATATTTTTTTTTGTCCTATTTCTGTGAAAAATGTCATTGGTATTCTGATAGGAATTGTATTAAATCTGTAGATTGCTTTAGGTAATATGAACATTTTAACAGTATTAATTCTTCCAATCCATGAGCAGAGAATATCTTTCCATTTCTTTATATCTTCAGTTTATTTCAACAATGTTTTACAGTTTTCAGTGTACAGATCTTTCACCTCCTTGGTTAAATTTATTCCTAGGTACTTTATTCTTTTTATTGCATTTGTAAATTGTATTATTTTCTTAATTTTGCTCTCTGCTAGTTCATTATTAGAAATGCAACAGATTTTTATATATTGATTTTGTACCCTGAAACTTTACTGTATTTGTTTACTATTCCTAATAGTTTTTTTTGGTGGAGTCTTTAAGATTTTCTACATATAAAATCATGTCATCAGCAAATAGCAACAGTTTTCATGTCATCAGAATAGTAACAGTTTTACTTCTTCCTTTTCCAATTTGGTGCCTTATTTATATTTCTTGCTTAATGGCTCTGGCCAGGACTTCCCAGGCCTTTATTTAAAAAGGCTGAAAGGATCCAGACCTGCTTCTGCAGGCTGAGCAGGCAGAAAGTGAGCCTGATCAGACCATGCCCGAAGTTGGTCACTGCTGCCACACCGGTGCCACTGTCGGAGACAATTCTTGCATAGCTCCACCCTCTGCTCAGATGGTTCCCCAGCTGGTCCTTACCCCGTCCTTGATGGTTATTTGGAAGACGACAGCCCCGCTGAGCTGCAGGGGCTGCTTACCTTCTTCGGTGTATTCACCTGTGGTCCCCAAGCAAGGCAGCTGTGCAGAGTGGCTGGGTCCTGGGGGGATTAGCATGCCAACACCAGCCTGGCTGCTGCCTTTCTTTGTGCTGAGGGGGCCTACGTCCTTCCCCAGCCTTCCTTGGCTTTCCTGCTGAGAACCATCTTGAAGCATGCTACCATACTCGCCATTCTGCTTGCTGTTTTGAAACTTGAATTTTGGCCTGGCGTGTCCCTAGAGAACTGCTGGCTATATCCTCTGGTATGTGTTGTTCAGAGCCCTGTGTCTGACCACAGATGGTCCCACTGTCCCCTTCCTTCTGGGCTGCAGATGATTTCTGCCTCTATATACGTTATGGTAACTTCTATAACTAAGAAGACCCCAGATATGAGTCTCAGAGGGGATGATGATTCCCCTTAAGGGGACCTGAAGCTCTTCGCAGGCATGGGATGGATGCCATAATGTGTAAATATCCCTCTCAGCAGGTAGCTATGTAATCTCTGCCTCAAAATGTAGCATTTTGCATCAGAAAGAAGCATATTGGGACTTCCTCGGTGGTCCAGTGGCTAGGGGCCTGGGTTCCATCTTGGTAGGGAAGTAGGTACCGCAGGCTGCAGCTAAGTGTTCACATGCCACAACTGAAGATCCTTGCATGCCGCAGCCAAAAAATGAAAACGAGAGAGATCCTGTGCGCCAAAACTAAGACCCGGTGCAGCCAAATAGATAAATAAGTATTTTTTAAAAAGAACCATATTCAGCAGAAGTGTAGACAGAAAACATCTACTGAAATGACATCAAGCTGGAAAACAAAGTCCCTGTTTCTTATTATCTGTGTTGAACATTCAAAACCATTGTGACGAAAGGCAGTGAAGTGTCTGTTCATCTGTTCACAATATTTCTCTGGTGTTTGAGTTTGCAAAGAGCCCTTTGCTAGCTTAGTTATAAGAAGTAGGGTCGCTTGCTGTCCTGGGATTCCTGAAAACGTGCAGAGAAGAACCATTCTTATCAAGCGGCTGGGGAATCTCAGGTCTCATTTCTTCTCTGTGTGAATGTAGCCTGCCACAGTCCACTGTCCCTGGGCATTATCCCCAGCAAGAATAATGGGGTAGGTTGCCACTTCCTCCTCCAGGGGATCTTCCTGACCCACGGATCAAATCCTCATCTCCTGCAGTGTCTGCATCAGCAGGCGCATTCTTTACACTGAGCCACCAGAGAAGCCGTCTTCTTATCTAGTTCATCTTTTTTTTTTTTTTAATCTTTAATCTTTAATCTGGCTGTGTCAGATGTTACTTACAGTACGGGAACACTTAGCTGTGGCATGTGGGATCTAATTCCCTGACCAGGGATTGAACCTGGGCTCCCTGCATTGGGAGCATGGAGTCTCAGCCACTGGGTCATCAGGGAAGTCTAATGTGGTGGTGGTGGTGGTGCTTAGTCGTGTCCGACTCTTTGCAGTCCCTGGACTATAGCCCACCAGGCTCCTCTGCCCATGGGATTCTCCAGGCAAGAAAACTGGAGTGGGTTTCCATTTCCTCCTCCAGGAGATCTTCCCCACCCAGGGATCAAACCCACATCTCTTGAGTCTCCTGCATTGGCAGATGGATTCTTTACCATTGCATCTCCTGGGAAGCTCTGGTAATGTGACGGGGTGAATTTAAAGTTGATAACATTCTTGTGGACTGAAACTTTTTAGGAGTTATTTTCAAAGCTTCACTGAACATCCACAAAGCTGAAGATATCTGAGGATGCCAGTTTTGGTCTTCATCAGAGATTTTAGAGATTCCTGGCTAGTACCTATTTCTTCTTAAGACCACAATGAGCCAACTAGGGAGAAATTCTCTTGTTTTACGTTCAAGACTATGTGCTGAGTTCCCAGTAGAAAAGGCGTTGACCCTTCTGGAAGCCTCCTCTGCTCCTCCGTGTCCAAGAAATCCCCCTAAGGAAGTGTGAGAAAGGCGAGGACCAGCCTTGAATTGATTATGTGTTATATGGATATTTCAGGGCTGGCTTCTCTAGCAAAATACCTCCACCCAGCTGGGCTCCACATGTAGAAAAGAAGGGCCCTTTTATAAAATACCCAACACAAGATGTTGACCTCTTGAAATCCTTCGGCCAGACTATTTCAAAGAGTGGGTCTTGTCAAAGGTCACTTAAAAATAGAAAATGGTAAATAAAAGTTAATCAAAAAGGGCTGAAAGGACATCCTCTGGCCAACTCTGGGTGACAGATCACCCAGGATCGTGCGAGGCGAAATGTCCTGCCTGTACGTCTGACTCATCGCCCCAGAGGGATGACTGCTCATCTGAATCCTGGGTCTGGGGGTTGGGGGTACCTTGCATTCAGCCACTTTGCTCAAGCTCTGATATTCTGAGCACTAGCCCAGCCAGGCTCTTGTCAGCTGCTCCCCCACAACCATGAACCAGATGCCATTTGGTTTTGGGGATTTTTGCTGAAGTCAGGTTGCCCATAGTCTGCCCCTCAACGCTTTCTGTGGCTGTTTTGCCAGCTCAACCTCAAATGCAGGCATCCGGGTATGAGTAACAGGGTGCTTGGCAAATTAATTTAAATTCAGTGTGGCCATCATTTGTCAAACATCTATTATGTGTCAGAGACTCTTCCCCCACCCCTCGCGCATGCTCAGTCGTGTCTGACTCTGTGACCCCATGGACTGTGGCCCGCCAGGCTCCTCTGTCCATAGAATTTTCCAGGCAAGAATACTGGAGTGGGAAGCTATTTCCTTCTCCAGAGGACCTTCCCAACCCAGGGATCAAACCTGTATTTTCTACGTCTCCTGCATTTGCAGGTGGATTCTTGACCACTGAGCCACCTGGGAAGCCAAAGGCTAGAGTCTAAAAATACAGCTATTCTGTAGATTGGGAAGCCAAGATACAGTTTAGCCTCAGAGCAGAGTTGGAAACCAACAAAGCAAAACAAACCACAGCAACAAAGGCCACAGTCCAGCCACCAAAAATGTAATTTCAAGCAAATATGTGTGTGTGATTCATGCACATCCCTAAGTGGGATTCTGGCCCTTATCTGAAAACACCTGTGTTGTCTTCTCCACTTTCTTTTCACCCCACAAGTATCCCACGTCTCTATCAAACTCCCCGAAAGACTCTTCTCGGCTCCGCCCTCAGGCTGCTTCTGTTTGACCTTGTTCCTGCTCTCAGCTCCTGGTTACAGAAACCCAAGGGCCAGCTGGGCAGAGGCAAAGCACACGCATGGGGTCCCAGGGCTGTCTTCAGTGGAGATGGGACAGGCTTGAGCTGAGACAGGATGTTCCGACTTTTGGTCCTGCCCTACCAAAAATGAGGGCTTCCAAGGTGGTGCAGTGGTAAAGAACACATCCACCAATGCAGGAGACTCAGGAGAAGTGGGCGTGATCCCTGGGTCAGGAAGATCTCCTGGAGAAGGAAATGGCAACCTGCTCCAGAACTCTTGCCTGGGAAATTCCATGGACAGAGGAACCTGGTAGGCTACAGTCCATGGGTTCGTAATGAGTCTGACTGAGTGACTGAGCACGCACGCAGCACTCATACCAGCAAAATGAAAACCATCTAGCTCTTGCCTCAGTGGAGATCACTGTTGGGACTTCCTGGGTGGTCCAGTGGCTGGGACTTCACCTTCTAGTGCAGGGGGTGTGGGTTCAATCCCTGGTCAGGGAGCTGGGATCCCACATGCCTTGAGGCCAAAAAAAAAACACCCTCCAACAAAAGCATAAAACAGAAGCAATATGGTAATGAATTTGATAAAGACTTCGAAGAAAATGGGCTTCCCTTGTGGCTCAGCTGGTAAAGACTCTGCCTGCAATGCAGGAGACCTGGGTTCAATCCCTGGGTTGGGAAGATCCCCTGGAGAAGGGAAAGGCTACCCATTCCAGTATTCTGGCCTAGAGAATTCCATGGACTGTGTACCAGTCCATTCTGAAGGAGATCAGCCCTGGGATTTCTTTGGAAGGAATGATGCTAAAGCTGAAACTCCAGTACTTTGGCCACCTCATGCAAAGAGTTGACTCATTGGAAAAGATTCTGACGCTGGGAGGGATTGGGGGCAGGAGGAGAAGAGGACGACAGAGGATGAGATGTCTGGATAGCATCACTAACTCAATGGACGTGAGTCTGAGTGAACTCCGGGAGTTGGTGATGGACAGGGAGGCCTGGCGTGCTGTGATTCATGGGGTCACAAAGAGTCGGACACGACTGAGCGACTGAACTGAACTGAATTGAGCTGATAGTCCGTGGGGTCACAGACAGTAGGATGTGACTGAGTGACTTTCACTTGAAGAAAATAAAGGTCCACATTAAAAAAAAAATCTTAAATAAAATTAAAAAGATCACTGTAATTGAAGACTTGGGCCCTAAACAAGCAGTTTAGAGTGAAAAGTGAGTTGCTTTGGGATCCTGGAGAGATCAAAGGTAGCCCAGGAAGGAATAAGGCTTAAAAGATAAACCCAACTTCTATGAATTTGGGGCAAGTTGCTTAAATTCTCCATGCCTCAGTTTCCCCCTCAGTAACCTGGGGATGATACATGAGATGGCTGTTGTAAGCCTTCCGTGAATAAAAGCAAAGTGCTTGGTTAGGGCTTGCCGCAGAGCTCAGCAGAGCTCGACAGACATCTAATTAGTACATGGCTATGTCGAATAAGCACATTCCTGGAGTGTCGTCACAAAGCAGCTTTGTGTTTTCTCCCACATCCCCGGGGCATCTGGACGAAAAGTCTCAGGACTTTTCTGGTCGCTCTGAGGAAATGCAAAGCTGTAGATTCATTTCACACGCTGACATCAGAATGTGCGTGCTGCTCAGATACATTCTAGCCTTTCATCTTTGTGCCGGGGGGTTGGCCGGGCAAGGCTGAGGTCAGCTTTCTCTCTTTCGAGCTCACTTCCTCCCACACTCACCAGGTTGTCCCTGACCTCACTGGGACGGAGGCTGCAGAAAGGGAGGAGAAAGGGGGGTGGGATAGCACGGACGCAGCTGCCACTCACTGCCGGGAACTGACTCTGGGGTGGCAGCTGCCTAGAGCTGACTTGTTCTTTCCTAGCGCATCTGTAGGGTCTTCGGAGAGCCCCCTCCCCACATCCACTCATCACCAGGGAGGTTTTGTTTTAATATATATTTATTTACTTGGCTGTACTGGGTCTTGGTTGCAGCATGTGGGATCTAGTTCCCTGATCAGGGATTGAACCTGGGCCCCCTGCATTGGGAGCGTGGAGTCTTAGCCACTGGACCACCAGGGAAGCTCCATCGCTAGGGAGCTTTGCCTGTAGCTGCCTTCCCTGAGGCAGAAGTAGCTCTAGTCTGCCCTTCCCAGGCCCTCTGGATTCCAGCAAGTCCACCTCTGGCAACTCCAACCCCGTACAGCCACCTCTTGCCCAACGCAGAGCTGGTCCTTGGGATGCTCTCGGACAACTTTGCCGCAACCAGCTCTGGGAGGGCAGGCATTTCCCCTGCTGTCAGGCCCTCTTCAGCTTCCTCCACCCTGGAGAGCTGGTGTATAGCATGGGAGGGGAGCCCCCTGACGCCCACTGAGAGCAGGCACCAGCCTCCTCCATCCCCAGCCCCAGCCTGTGAAGGGTGTGCCTCCTCCTCCGAGGGAACTCATGGAAGTTCTGCCCTCTTGAACTGAGGGAAAGATGGATCCAACCGCTGTGTGTCTCCTAGGGCGGGACTCCCAAACAAGTGGATGCTTACAAGTCCTCTTCACAAGCCCTCTCTTTCCACAATGCTCCCTGGCCCTCGCTGTGTGTGTGTGTGTGTACGTGGTGGGGAGTCTGGGTCCCCTGGTGGTCCTCGGCCCCTCACCTTTGCCCAAGGTTCTCGCAAAACTCAGTTTTGTGTCTTTATCTGTTGCCTCCGAATTTCAGCTGGGACTTGAACTTCCTCTGCAGCAGTAAGAAACCATCACGATCCTTGGGGTGGCAGGTTACGAGCCGGCGGTCCTCTGGACGGTGGTACATGTTGGGGAGGGTGGAGACGAAGCGGCAAAGGTGGGCAGGGGCTTGTGACTGTGATGCTTGTCTGCTCAGGTCTTGCCTTGGGTGCAGGAGGAGAGGCCCCCATCTCCTTATGAGAATAACAAACCTATGTTTACTGCTAAGCCATACACGTGTCTCTAATACGCAGCTTCTCATTTAAGAGAAGAAGTGGTGTCTCACACCATCTCAGTGAGAGCCTGGTTATGGTCTTTCCATTTTCACTGATAGGACCCAGGTGCAGGAAGCTAAGTGCCCAAGGTCACACACTAGGAGGTAACAGATCCGAGCTTATAATTGGCCTTCTGTTTCATTACACCACGAGACCTGGAGTCAGGGGAGGGGGAGGGCCACCATTCTGCAAGCTGGCGCTGGGCAGGGTGTTGTCCCTTGGGAGGAGGCAGCTGTGGGAGCCACCTGTGCCCAGAGCGGCTGCCTGTGCTCGCAGCTGCGGTGGACGTTCTGTCCTCCACACCCACCTGCCAAACAGAACTGGCTGAGCTGGGCAAACACGGGCTGTGACTTCACTCTCCTTGCATCACACCTGACATCTGAAAGATCCAGCTAGTCTTGCCCAGCCTCTGAGCCTCCCCACCCTGTGATCACATTTCCCACATGGCCCAGTGCCTGGTTAAGGACCTCTTCATCCCCCAAAGGGCTCTGGATGAGTGCCCTCTATCTTCCAAAGAGGGAAGAACAGGCTTTCAGCAAGGAGGTAACCCACTTCATCCAACACCCTCAGGATCCCCCAGCCTCGGCAGCTGCACTAACCCTTTGGCTACCACTGTCTCTGGAAGTTCACTCAGGAATTATCGTCCCCACTCGTCTCTTCTGCATAGTTTTTTTTTTTTTTAATATTTATTTATTTATTTGGCTGTGCCAGGTCTTAGTTGCATCACCCAGATCTCCGATCTTGTTAAGGCATTCAGACTCTTAATTGGAGCATGTGGGATCTAGTTCCCTGACCAGGGATTGAACCTGGGCCTCCTGCATTGGGAACGTGGAGTCTTAGCCACTTGACCACCAGGAAAGTCCTTGCATAGTTTTATCGTAATTCCTTAGGTGATAGGAATGGGGAAGATTAGAGATCTCTTCAAGAACATTAGAGATACCAAGGGAACATTTCATGCAAAGATGGGCACAATAAAGGACAGAAATTGTATAGACCTAACAGAAGTGGATCTTCCCTGGTGGCTCAGACGGTAAAGCTGCCTACAATGCTTACCATGTGGGAGACCCGTGTTCAATCCCTGGGTCAGGAAGATCTCCTGGAGAAGGAAATGGCAACTTACTCCAGTATTCTTGCCTGGAAAATCCCATGGATGGTGGAACCTGGTAGGCTACAGTCCATGGGGTCACAAAGAGTTGGACACGACTGAACGACTTCACTTTCTTTCTTAACAGAAATAGAAGATATTAAGAAGAGGTGGCGAGAATACACAGAAGAACTATACAAAAAAGATCTTCATGACCCAGATAACCATGATGGTGTGATCACTCATTTAGAGCCAGACATCCTGGAAAGTGAAATCAAGTGGGCTTTAGGAAGCATCACTAAAAACAAAGCTAGTTGAGGTGATGAAATTCCAGTTGAGCTATTTCAAATCCTAAAAGATGATGCTGTGAAAGTGCTGCACTCAATATGCCAGCAAATCTGGAAAACTCAGCAGTGGCCACAGGACTGGAAAAGCTGTTTTCATTCAAATCCCAAAGAAAGGCAATGTCAAAGAATGCTCAAACTACCGCACAATTGTACTCATCTCACATGCTAGCAAAGTAATGCTCAAAATTCTCCAAGCCAGGCTTTAGCAGAACCAAGAACTTCCAGATGTTCAAGCTGGATTTAGAAAAGGCAGAGGAACAAGAGATCAAATTGCCAACATCTGCTGGATCATCAAAAAAGCAAGAGAGTTCCAGAAAAACGTCTACTTCTGCTTTATTGACTACACCAAAGCTTTGGCTGTGTGGATCACAGGATCACAACAAACTGTGGAAAATTCTTAAGGAGATGGGAATACCAGACCACCTGACCTGCCTCCTGAGAAATCTGTATGCAGATCAAGAAGCAACAGTTATAACTGGACATGGAACAACAGACTGGTTCCAAATAGGAAAAGGAGTACATCAAGGCTATATATTGTACTCTGCTTATTTAACTTATATGCAGAGTACATCATGAGAAATGGCAGACTGGATGAAGCACAAGCTGGAATCAAGATTTCCAGGAGAAATATCAACCTTAGATATGCAGATGACACCACCCTTATGGCAGAAAGCGAAGAACTAAAGAGCCTCTTAATGAAAGTGAAAGAGGAGAGTGAAAAAGCTGGCTTAAAACTCAACATTCAGAAAATTAAGATCATGGCATCTTGTCCCATCACTTCATGGCAAATAGATGGGGAAACCATGGAAACAATGAGAGACTATATTTTTTTGGGCTCCAAAATCACTGCAGATGGTGACTGCAGGCTTGAAACTAAAAGATACTTGCTCCTTGGAATAAAAGCTATGACCAACCTAGACAGCATATTAAAAAGCAGAGACATTACTTTATCAACAAAGGTCCATCTAGTCAAGGCTATGGTTTTTCCAGTAGTCATGTATGGATGTGAGAGTTCGACAGAAAAAAAAAGCCGACTGCTAAAGAGTTGATGCTTTTGAACTGTGGTGTTGGAGAAGACTCTTGAGAGTCCCTTGGACTGCAAGGAGATCCAACCAGTCCATCGTAAAGGAAGTCAGTCCTGAATATTCATTGGAAGGACTGATGCTGAAGCTGAAACTCCAATACTTTGGCCACCTGATGTGAAGAACTGACTCATTGGAAAAGACCCTGATGGTGGGAAAGATTGAAGGCAAGAGAAGGGGACGACAGAAGATGAGATGGTTGGATGGCATCTCCGACTCTATGGACATGAGTTTGAGTAAGCTCAGGAGCTGGTGATGGATAGGGAGGCCTGGCATGCTGCAGTCCATGGGTTCTCAAAGAGTCAGACACGATTGAGCGACTGAACTGACTGAACTGACTTAGGTGATAGAATCATATGCCAAAGGAATGGGTGAGAGAGGGAATTTATATTGTCATCTCTAGGAGGGTTATATGACTTTTTGTTTTAATTAATCTTTGTTTTTAGCACAATAAAAGCAATATGTATTGTTGAAAAATCAGAAAATATAAAAAGTAGATGCTGCTGCTGCTGCTGCTGCTGCTAAGTCTCTTCAGTCGTGTCCGACTCTGTGCAACCCCATAGACGGCAACCTACCAGGCTCCTCCATCCATGGGACTCTCCAGGCAAGAACACTGGAGTGGGTTGCCATTTCCTTCTCCAAAAAAGTAGATGAAGACAAGTTAAAAGATCACTCATGAGCCTTCCTTGTACCCCAAGATTTTTGTATATTTCCTAACAGCATACCCAAATATATAAAGCCTATCTGCAGACAGGCGTGTCACAATACCGTTTTAAAATTTAATTTTATTTATTTGGCTGCACCACATGTTAGTCGCGGCATTTAAGATCTGTAGTTGTGGCATGTGGGATCTAGTTCCCTGATCAGGGATTGAACCTGGGCCGCATGCATTGGGAGTGCAGAGTCTTAGCCCCTGGATTACCAGGGAAGTCCCTATGTCAGAAGATTAGAATTATATAGTATGTGTGTGTCTGTGTGTATGTGTTAGTCACTTAGTCGTGTCTGATTCTTTGTGACCTCATGGATTATAACCTGCAGGCTCCTCTCTCCGTGGAATTCTCTAGGCAGGAATATTGGAGTGGGCTGCCCTTTCCTTCTCCAGGGGATCTTCCCAACCCAGGTTCAAAGATCCTGGGTCTCCTGTATTGCAGGCATATTCCTTACCATCTGACCTACCAGGGAAGCCATTATATAGTATAGACTGTATTGTAAGCTTCTATTTTCCCTACTTATCAGTATATCACAGGCATATCCCCATAGCATTGAGCTCAGTGAACTTTTAAACAATTCTCTATGGCAGATTTCACATAGCACTAGAAAGATACCAGATGAACCAAAATAGTGAGGGGATAAATTGTGAACATCCTCCTGGGACCTCCCCTTGGTGAGACACAAGTCACATCTTATCTTAGCAACCCAGCCTGAAAAAGATGACCCTATTGTGCTGTTAAGGCTCAGAAATCTCCTTTCTTTTCTTCCTTAAAAATAAAGTTGAACTGAGTGTCCCCAAGTTCTCCCACACCCTATGACCCACAATGAATGGGTCCTCCAAAGGAAACTTATACCCTTGTATTCTTCCCCTTCCATCTGCAAGTTCTGGCCCTTAGCCCTTCAAGGCTCCTCATCTTTTGTACCTTTCAGTGGAGGCTGTAGGACCAAACTCCATCCCAGATTGCCCACAATTAAAATATGCACAACTCTAATGAATTCCCTTTCACATAAGAAGATCACTTGGCCCATTGAATGATGGGACTTTGAATCAGATTTCCAATAATAGATGAAACCCTGTCACCTCACAATGTCTCAAAGGAAAGCTCGCTTGCTTTTAAATTCAAGTACACAGTACATTCAGCCAAATGAATTCAGAAACTCAATGATTTGGCAATGGATTGTGTTGGGGGGTTTTAAGACAACTTGTAAATGTCAACAACAGGACTAACAGTTTTCAACCCTCTCTCAGGAACTTTTCTCACAGCTGTGACTAAAAGTGCCCCCTGCCCCACGGGCCCCATGTCTGTGGTCTAGTGTGAAAACCATGTGATGGACTATTTGTAGAAAAGTTTCTCTTTCCAGTTTAGGAATTTGTTAGAAAGGGCTTTAACCACTTTCAGATTGGGGCGCTAGCTTAATCCTCTTTTTCCTACCTCCAAGGTAGGAATATTTCTACAGGAACTCTTCCTGTAGAATGTATTTAATAATATATTAAATAATATTTCACACACATTTCTATAGGAGAAACATTGGAGTATTCATTGAAGTAGTGTCAGCTGTGCTTCCATAGCCTGTACATCTTGTCATCCTGGGGCATGGCGCCCAATGAAGCCGTGGGTTTTGGGTCTTCAGGTGGAGGGTAGATGGCCATTCGAACCACAGGACAGTTGGTCAGGTTTGACTGCTCAAATACAGTTTTGATTTTGTCCCCAGGGAATGAGGAGGGGAGGCAAAGTGGAAGGCAGACTCTTCCAATTAATTTAGCATATCAAGAACTACGGGGGCTTCCTTGGCGGGCGAATGGTTAAGACCCTGCCCTTTCACTGCAGAGGATATGGGTTCAATCCCTGGTCAGGGGACTGAGATCCCGCCTGCTGCTCTGCCTCTGATGGCTTAGGCCCGAGGCTGTCTGTCACCAGCACTGAGGGGGAAGGGACATGAGAAGAACAGCTTGAGCCTTCTGTTGAGGTCGTCAGAGGCACAAGTGAGGCAGAGGGCAACCGGCCACAGGAGGTCAGCAGGACTCTTGCTTCTTCCCTTGCTTCAGGCTGAACCTGGGGGTGGGGATGGAAGAAGCCATTAGAGACACCAGAGAGTTAGGGAGCCTACGGATTCACGGGAGTCCGGAAGTGGAGGCTGAGGACTCTAGGTGAGGCCCAGCTCAGCACCTGGACCAGAGCTTGGGTGTGGAGTTGGTGGCGGGGGCCAGTGGAGATAGTACTCTTGACTCCTGGACACCTCAACAGAGTAGGCTGGACCCAGATCTTCCCTGGTGTCTTTTTTTCTGTGTTGTTTTAAATATTTATTTATTTTTGGTTTCACTGGGTCTTAGTTGTGGCAAGCAAACTTAGTTGCCCCGAGGAATGTGGAATCTTAGTGCCCTGACCAGGAATGGAACCTGAGGCCCCTGCATTGGAAGGCAGAATCTTAACCACTGGACCACCAGGGAAGTACCTGTTCTGGTGTCACGAAAAGAGGCTTTGGAAGTTGTGTTGGGCAGAATTATAACCTCCCGAAAGTGTCTATATCCTAGTCCTTGGAATTTGTGAATTTGTTATATTACATGGCAAGGAGAATTAAGGTTGCAAATCAGCTGATCTTAAGATACAGGAACTCTCCTGGATTATCCAGGTGGGTCCAATATAATCTCAAGGGCCCTTAAAAGTGGAAGGAGGAGGTAGGAGAGAGAGACAAGAGAGACTGCAGCATGAGAAAGACTCAATCCACCATTGCTGGCTTTGAAGATGGAGGATGGGGCCATCAGCCAAGGAGTGTAGGCAGCCTCTAGAAGCTGGGAAAGACAGGAAACAGATTCTCCCCTGGAGCCTCCAGAAGGAAGGCAGCTCTGCTGACGTCTCACTGTGAGCCTAGAGAGACCCACCTTGGACCTCTGACTTCTAGAACTGTACAATAATAAATCTGTGTCATGCCACTGTGTCTGTAGCAATTTGTTACAGTACTGATGAAAGTGAAAGTGAAAGTCACTCATTCATGTCCCACTCTTTGCGACCGCATGGACTGTAGAGTCCATGGAATTCTCCAGGCCAGAATACGGGAGTGGTAGCCTTTCCCTTCTCCAGGGGATCTTCCCAATCCAGGGATTGAACCCAAGGATTGAACCCAGGTCTCCAGCATTGCAGGTGGATTCTTAACCAGCTGAGCCACAAGGAAAGGGAAACCAGCAGTGGTGATAGGGCACTTAATCCCCCATTACTACTGGTTTTATCAGTCACCGATGTTTGTTGCCTAGATACAGGGTTCCTTTAGGAGCTGCAAAAGGCAACTGGTAATTGCATGTTTATTTGCATATTCTAGGATTGTGGCATCTGGTCCCATCCCTTCATGGCAAATAAAAGGGGAACAAGTGGAAGCAGTGACAGATTTTATTTTCTTGGGCTCCAGAATCACTGTGGAGGGGGACTGAAGCCATGAAATTAAAAGATGCTTACTCCTTGGAAGGAAAGCTATGGCAAACCTAGACAGCCATATTAAAAAGCAAAGACATCACTTTGCTGACAAAGGTCCATTGTCAAAGTTATGGTTTTCCCAGTAGCTGTGTATGCATGTCAGAGTTGGACCATAAAGAAGGCTGAGCACCGAAGAACTGATGCTTTTGAACTGGGTGTTGGAGAAGACGCTTGAGAGTCTTGGACTGCAAGGAGATCAAACCAGTCAATCCTAAAGGAAATCAGTCCTGAATATTCATTGGAAGGACTGATGCTGAAGCTGAAGCTCCAATACTTTGGCCACCTGATGCCAAAGGGGTGAGATTTCTTTTGACCAGGGTTTGTATACAAAACCTGCTGTTATTTGGATTGTATGTTTCTTCAGGGTGGCAGAGGGATGATTTTCTGATAAGAAACACAGACACACACAGACACAGACATCACATTTTAAATTTTGCTGAATCATTTGAGAATCAGTTGAAGGCATCATTACCCTTCAGCTCTCCATACTTTGATATGTGTCCCTTAAGAGCAAGGATATTCTCCCACATCTATAAAACATACTCCAGAAATTTAACAACAATGTATACTCATCTAATATTCACTCTTCATTCAGATTTCCCCATTTATCTCTAAAATGTTCTGCATAGTTTATTTTTAATGCATGATCCCTTCAAGTATCACATTTTGAATTTATCTGTTAAGACTTTTTAATCTTGACAAAGACTATTGTAATGGAATATAAACTTTATGAGAGCAGGAGTTTTAATCTGTTTGTTCACTACCTAGCACAGAGTAGATGCTTAGTAACTATATTTAAAATGAACACTTGGAGAAGTAATTATCGCTTCTCCAAGTCATCTCTCAGTGCAGTCACTGGGGTATTTATCTCCCATACCGATGTGCTCAGTCATGGCCAACTCTTTATGATCCCATGAAATGTAGCCCACCAGGCTCCTCTGTCCATGGAATTTTCCAGGCAAGAACACTGGAGTGGGTTGCCATTTCCTTCTCCACCCCTCATTCTCCTTCTGATAAATAACCCTCCTCACCCCTCTCCCACCACAAGTTTGTATATATGAGCCATTCCAGCTAATCATAGTATCCCATTCCCATGAAAAAAATGAGTATAGTCGATACTTGAACAGTGCAGAAGTTAGAGGTTGCAACCCTCCAACCACTCAGTCCACAATCCACCAATAACTTTACAGTTTGGCCCTTTGTGTCTTTGGTTCCACATTTGAGGATTCAACTAACAAATATATCATGCAGTACTGCGGTGTGTATTTACTGAAAAAAAAAAAAAAAAGACCCATGTATAAGTGGACCGGCACAATTCAAACCCATGCTATTCAAGGTCAATTGTATTGCAGAGGAGGGCATATGACAACATCAGGACAGATGAAAATTCTTCTGAGAGGGTGACTTATTTATGTACCAGGAAAGAGGTATTCTCTTTCACTAGGATTTCTAAACCAGAAGCATGTGGTCTAAAACAAGCAATAGCCATTCCTCCCAAACTGTTAAAGGAAACAGAAAAGATTTAAAAAATTTAAAAAATTTGGAGAAAAGTCAGGCCAAGAAATGAAGATCATGAGCGTAAAAGTCATGAAAACTTTGTTCTGACACCTGGATCCAGCTCTACCTGAAGTCCATATCCATACATAAGTATCCCAGATACATAAGACAATATACAACCATTTTGCTGAAGTAGTTTATCTGTCATTTGCATCCTAAAGAGTTCTGACTAATCCAGTCACTTAACCTTGCCCTACAGAAAATCAGTCTTGCTCTCCTTCATCTGGTGATAAAGGTTACTTCTGAATCACATCTGTTGTTCCACAGGCATAATTCTCTTAATGTGAGGATTCATTTAGTCATGGAACTTTTTAAAATAAAATGTCTATTGTCTTAGGAATTCTGGGAACCACTACTAAATATAAAATCAATTGGAAATCATGCTGCTATAAAGAAAAATAATCAAGGGAGGAAGCTTGACAGGAAATTCCAACTGGGGTGGAACATTTTGGACTTAAAAGTGAGGTTCCATTTATAATTGCTGTCTTGCATATTCTTGTACTTTAAATTTTTTCAAAGCAAAAAATTTAATAGCCTCCAATAACAACAATGACAACAACAAAACTATAAAGAGCAAAGAAGGAAAGTCTGAATGAACCTCTGCCCCAATGTCTCCGAATCGTTATAAATCCAGGTCAGGTGGTGACCTATGCTGTGCCATTTCCTCTGGGCAGATCTTCTTTTCCCTCCTATTCAGATGTCAGGGACTCTTGGATAAATAGAGTAGTGGAGAGGCCCTGGACTAGAGCAGTGACAAATGGGATGTGTCCTAGGAAGATGTCAATTGGCACGCTGATATCTGTCACAAGGACTTAATTAGGATGAATGGCAGAGAATATGCTGAGTGCAAGGCCAACCCACTCACTTGCAGCATATGGAGGGCTCACAGGGTTAGATAAACAGAATATGAGAAAAAAATTCACATGAATTCTACTTTGTTGCATGAGCGAGAAAGCGAGACAGCTGGAGAGAGGGTGTCCTGTTATCTTTCTCTTGGGGTTCGAGGGGACAGTAAGAGCTTGTGGTCAGGATTATAAACTCTTAGTTCCTGAATCCAGGACTCCTCAGGAATCATGAGGACCACATCCTGAGAGCCCCAGAGCTGATGTTCCACAATAAAGGTCAAGGACTCTGCCTTTGCACTGGGCTCAGCTTCGCTGCCCTCACCTGGCCTGATTCTGAGTTTTTCCATGATGCAATGAGAAGGCTCCATGTTGGGACGGAAATATTTGCTGAGCATCAGGCTTATTCTTTTGCAGTAATACTTCTGTCACAGAAAGACTTTCCAGGTGGCCCAGTGATAAAGAATTCACCTGCCAATGTAGGAGATGCATTGGTTCAACCCCTGGGTTGGGAAGATTCCTCTGGTGGAGGAAATGGCAGCCCACTCCAGTATTCTTGGCTGGGAAATCTCATGGACAGAGGAGCCTGGTGGTTGTAGTCCATGCAGTTGCAAAGAGTTGGACACGACTGAGCATGCACGTAGGCACTTGTTTCTCAAGGTACTGATCTCTAGATAAGGCTGCACACATCGCGGGAATGGGTGTGATCGTGCCATCGCCAGTGGACGGCACCCCTGGGTGGGGTTGCCACCGGTTGCTCTTTGTCCTTCACGAATCATCACCCTCTTCCTTCTGAGTCTCTTTTCTGTTTTTTCAGCCTGTTTAAAGGTGTTTACAGAGTGCCTGTATTTCTTTAAAAGTCAGGTGTTCAATTCAGCAAATAATGAATGCACAAGGGAGGTGGAAATATGAGTGAATCTGTCAGAATTCCCTGCTTAACAAGGAAAGACATTCCTGAATTCACTTGACAGTGTTGTCCTAACATAAATTAGTGGTTAAATTAGTCGAATTAAATGCTAAAAAGAATTTTAAAGAGTTCAACCTAAGAGATGTTTTTATATACAGTACATATGTACTTGTATACCTAAGTATAAGATATTATGGAAAATGAAACGTGTGTGTTTACAGAATGCTGAATTCACCTAAGTGAGGAAGAAATGCCTTTGACTATTGGGAGAAAGCCCGTGTGTTGGCATAATAGAAAATTCTAGGAAGGATAAAATGTTCACGCAAACTACTACAGTACGGGGTTCCCTTGTGGCTCAGCTGGTAAAGAATCCACCTGCAGTGCAGGAGACCTGGGTTCGATCCCTGGGTTGGGAAGATCCCCTGGAGACGAGAAAGGCTACCCACTCCAGTACTCTGGCCTGGAGAATTCCAAGGACTGTATAGTCCATGGGGTCACAGAGAGTCGGACACGACTGAGCGACTTCACTTTCACTACTGTACAGCACAGGGAACGATATTCAGTGTCATGTAATAAACCGTAATGGAAAAGGAGGTGAGGAAGGAGGTGTATATATGTGGCGCAGTGGGTAAGAACCTGCTTTCCAGTGCAGGGGACATGGGTTCAGTCCCTGGTTGGGGAACTAAGAGTCCCGCATACTTCGGGGCAACTAGGCCAGCATGAAACTTCAGAAAGCCTGCTTGTTGCAATGAAGACCCAGTGCAGTAAAAAAAAAAAAAAGAATGTATATATATATATATGTGTGTGTGTGTGTGTGTAGCTGAATTACTGGGTTACTTCGCTATATCTTAATTAACACAATATTGCAAATCAACTATACTCAGTAAAATAAATTAAATACATATGTGTGTGTATTATATATACACTCGAATAGTTGATGATCTAATGGACAGAAGAGATCACTTAGGTGTTTACTCTTTCTTTGATTGATCCATAAGGTATTTGTGCACAGACTGGTCTGTGTCAGGGTCAATGCCAGGCACTGGGGTTGGAGCACTGAGGGAGAAAGGTGCAATAGTGCCCACTGGGGTTCTGTGATCCAGCTGAGGCTACACACAGAGGAAACCTTCCTGAAGATAAATGGGCTGAATGCCTCTGGAGAGACCCACACTGGCTGCCCCGTCCACACAGTCCTGATCATAGCCACTGAACACAAGTGGCCCCTGAACACTAGAACTATGCCTAGTACAAAAGAGGAGCTGAAAATTCAATGTTATTTCCATTTATTTATTTTTAATGAACATTAAAAAATATCTTTTATTAAGCATCCTTAAAATAATTTAAAAAATTTTATCGGAATATGGTTGATTTACAATGTATTTCCTTTAAATTAATTAATTAGAAAGCAATACTGGGTTCAGTACTGGCAGACTTTTTAGTATATTTGAAACAACTTGGGTACATGAATGTACTTTTTCAGTTTTAAACTCTATGATATTTAAGTATGGGTCAATGTTTCCTTGGAATAGGAAATGGGAACCTACTCCAGTATTTTTGCTTGGAGGATTCTGTGGACAGAGGAGGCTGATAGGCCACCCATGGGGTTGCAAAGAGCTGGACATGACTGAGCACAGCACAGTGATAGCAATGTTTCCTATGAAAATGTAGGCCTCTAAGTGAGAAGAGCCGTACATATAAAATGCACCCTGGATTTGGAAGATCTGGTACCAAAAAAAAAAAAAAAAAAGCAATGTAAAATAACTCATTGATAAGTTTTAAATGTTTGTAATGTGTTAAAGTAATAATATTTTTAATATCTTGGGTTAAATAAATTAAATTATTAAAATTGATTTTTCTGTTCTTTTTCTTTCCTTTTCTAATGTGACTACTGGATCAATCCAGATTATACATATGACTTGCTTCTCTCGAATAGCACTGGTTTGTGGGATTTTGAAGGTGAGACAAAGCTAATCATGAAAGAGGTTTTTTTTTTTGTTTCTTTGTTAAATTTATTTCTTTATTTGGCTGTGCCAGGTCTCAGTTGTGGCATGCAGAATCTTTGATCTTCATGGCAACATGTGGGATCTAGTTCCCCAACCAGGGGTCAAACCTGGGCCCCTTGCCTTGGGAACATTAGCCACTGGAACTCTAGGGAAGTCCGGAAAGAGGTTGATTTTTGACATTAATTTTGCAGAACTGGTGGGATGGGTCAGGAGGCGAGGGTAGAGGGTGTTCCTGGAAGAGAAGAAGCCGGACAAAGATATGATGTGGGATTATGCCTGGGGTGGCGGATGTGTAGGAGAGCCCTGGGCGTTGTCTTTAGAGGGCAGCAGTGGGAAAGGCTGGTTAGGGTGATGGAGCCATGACGTGGGAGCCTTGACCAGCCAGGCGGAGCTGGCTTTGTTTGATCCAGTTGGCCAAGGGGGAGCTGGGAGGCTTCTGACCAGGGGCAGCTTTAATGGAATTTATCTGGCTGCAGAGTGTAAACTGGGGTGGAGTGGGGAAAACTGGAAACAGAGACACATGTTTTGAAGACTTCAGCAGTAATTTTGGAGATGCCTGGTGGGGAAAAAACGACTGCTTCCTTTCAGCCAAGAATCTAAATCAAGCAAACAAAGAAACAAAGAAATGATTTAAAAATTCACATTGTTCTTCTACAGATAAGTGCAGACACATTCCATTTCCTATGTTACCCTTTTGTGAGTTAATTTCTTACCTGTTATTTTCTTCTTTCTTTTTAAAAAAAATTAAAAAAAAAAAAAAAAAAGATTCTGTTCTTCCACTGCAGGGGTCGCTGGTTCGATCCCTGGTCTGGGAACTAAAATCCTTCATGCCATGCAGCACAGTCCCACTCCCTACTCTGGCCAAAAAAAAAAAAAAAAAAAACAACCATAAAATAAACAAAAAATACCTCCTGTGCAGCTACAATGTAATTTGGTCATTGTTCTGGAGTCCAGGGTGGAGTTCCATAAATCACTTTGCAAGATCTTTCATTTTGCTTATCACGGGGCACCCACAAACCTTTCCAAGGAGGGTGAACCCCTCGGAGTCAAGAGTTGCAGGAAATACAGATTTTTAAGAAAGGGATATGAATGACTCGAGATGATCTCTAAAGTTCAGGATTCATGGAGTCGTTGAACACAAAGGGCTTCCAGGTATCATTCAATTCAGCCTTTCACTTCACTGAAGAACAGGGTCAGAGGTTCAACGACAAGTCCAAAGCAGCAGAAGATTCTCCACATTCATAGGCCTTCCACCGTGCCACGTGGAATACTGTCCATTAGGAAACTCAAACATGTAATAAGTCAAGGAAGACAATGCTAAAGTACGAAGCAAGGTGAAAGGTAAGAGTTAGGTGTATCCATATATGGCAAATTATATAAGCACACACAGAGCTATGAATACAAGGCACGGGCCTCTGTTCTCCCCACTGCAGCCCTCTGCAGTGTCACCAGTTGATCCTGGGACAGCTGCCCAGTGTGGGGACACCCGGGAGGAACACTTAATCCCCACTAAGAAGGGGCGGTAGGGTAGAGGACCGGCCGTATCACCTCCCCTGGAGGGTTTCCAGTGTCAAAGCCTCTTCCTTTACACGCTTGCCAGGAAGACAGCAGTGAGAGGACATAAGAGGAATGGAGATGCTGAGAAAAAGTAAGGAGAGGGTGGGTGCTGAAAGGTCGAGTTGAGGGTTTGGCTCAGATGTAAATGTTTGGAATATCGTGAAGGCTCTTTAAATAGAGTCCTCACAGGTGAACGCTGTAATAGAGAAAAGCCGCCCTGTGCTCCAGGGAGCTAAATAAATAAGCACAGACGTCAAATGTCCAAGACTGGATGGGGGCTGGGCAGGACCAAGCACTCAGTAGCAAGTACAGGAACGACTTGGTTCTTAATTGCCAAGTCCTGTTCTCTTAGGTGGTATCTGTGGAGTTGCTCACACTTCAGGAAATTTTTTTTGTGTGTGTGTGTAGAGACTTTTCAGAGGAAAATAACAAAAATTCAACTTCAGCTCCGAGCTGGTCCAGCCCCTGAGCCATAATTTCAGCTTCTGTACAGCTTAGGCTTTCTTACGGGCCCCTTAGGCCATTCAGTGAATTTGCTTAAGAGTATGTGTTTTATGGGCTTCTCTGGTGGCTCAGCAGTAAAGAATCCAGCTGCCAATGCAGGAGATGCAGGTTCAATGCCCGGGTCAGGAAGATTCCCTTGGAAAAGGAAATGGCAACCCACTCCAGTATTTTTGCCTGGGACATCCCATGGACAAGAGGAGCCTGGAGGGCTACAAACCATGGGGTCAGCAGGAGTTGGACACGTCTTAGCAACTGAACAAACAAGAACAACAAAGTGTTTCTTTTACCTCCTCCTTGAAAAGGGAAACCCAGGGATTTTCCTTAAATAATTGAAGTATTGATCCTCTAAAAAGTAACCCATGACCCCTTGTAAAAAGTCTCATGCGCTGGCATCCTCTCCCGCCTTGCTGTATTCTTCTTTCTACGCATAGCACAAGTGTACATAAAGCAAGAGCACACACACAAGCAAAGGCCATGTTTGGCTTTAGATTAGACATTAAACCTCAGACAGTCATTAAACTTCTTGAGCTCTGTGGCTTCAGTCCAGGTTGGAAAGCAGGTCAAGCAAGTAAAGCTGAGGATAGAGTATGCAATCTTTTGTTCTCAGCAGGCTTTGAAGATTGTTTCAGGGTTAACGTTTGACTTCGGGTCTTAACTATTTTATGTCTTGGTTTCCTCACCTGCAAATCAAGCATACATATTGCAATGAAAGAAGGTCACACTTCCCAGTGGTGTGAATGGTTAAAAACTCATTCCTTTGGAGGGTAAAGCAGAATGGTGAAGAGTTTAGGCTCTAGAGCAACATGGTCCAAATAATGAGACCCCCAAGTGGGGCATAGGGAGTGTTAACTTTTCCATGTTGCTGCTGCTGCTGCTAAGTCACGTCAGTCGTGTCCGACTCTGTGTGACCCCATAGACATCAGCCCACCATGTTAACCCAAAGCAAAATCAAAAAGGTGAAAAGCATTTGAACATTTTATTTTATTCAACATATCCAAAATATCATTTCAGCATATCAGTATTTTAAAAATTATAGAGATATTTTATGTTGTTTTCTTCATGCTAAGTCATTAAAATATAGTGTGTATTTTAGTTACTGCCATCTCAGTTCAAACTAACCACGTTTCAAGTACTCAATACCTGTATGTGGCTGGAGGCTACTGCGTTGGGCGGGAAGCTTTAAAGTCAAATTGGGTTGAGTTAGAAGCTGCCTGATCTTGAGCAAATTACTTAAGCATCATGCCTCTCAGTATCTACATCTGTGAAATGGGACTGATACTAGGATCTACATTACTGGGTTTGTAACATAGATAAAGATGATGTACGTAAATACACTTAAAGTGCTCAGTGCAGTGGCTGGCATATGTTTAATCAATCTGGGCTAACTATCATTATTAATTTTGGCAAAAGTACTCAGAGTTAAAGTGTTAATTTTCCTCCAAAATATGGTAATTCCATATCAAATGAAATTGAGTTGAATTTAGAGTGTAGATCTTTTTTGAGGGGCAGGGCTGGGGGATGGCAATTGTTTAGCAGCCTAAATCAGGAAAGCATACTTGAAATACTTCAGTCTTTGATTTCATGAAACCAGTAATTTTTAAAATGTAAAATGGCCTTTCCCCTAGGCCCATGGCAAGGGAAAGCAAGAATAGCTCTAACTCGTTACATGTCGACTGTTACCCCAGGGGTGTTCCTGGTGGTCCAGTGGTTAAGACTCCTCACTTCCAATGTAGGGGGTCCAGGTTTTATCCCTGTTCAGGGAATTATTCATAGATCCTACCCACAGCAAGGAAAACCTTGTGCAGCCAAATAAATAAATATTAAAAAAAAATTGTTACCCCCTTGTCAGAAAGATTTAAGGGAGCTGAATTGTGTGTTCAGATGTTTGAAAAATGCATGCATTTAGACTTTGAGGGGTAGAATTTAGATTTTGGAGCTTTTGAAATAATAAAACCTTTGGTGTTAAACTGGAGTTCCTTGTCTTGTTTTCTAAAGCAGTTTGCCTTTGGGTGACAGCCACATTTGGGGGACTTCTGTACTGTCCCTGATCTCAGGCTTTTATTTTAGTGCTCCAGATGTATTCCAAAGGCGTAGAGCATTTACTTTGCAGCCACCGGGACCAGTTTGTGAATAAGCATAAAGAGAGCTATAAGATTTGATGAGCCAAGTTATCAGGGCTTATCCACAGGGGGCCAACACCAAGAAATATTAATGTCCCTTGCTGTCTGGTATTAAGAAAACCCACAGGAAACTGACGTTTTCCCCTCCTCCTTAGTCTTAATAATGGCACCAAACCTCTCCATGAGTTTTGCTCAAAGCATATTTTCATCTTTTGCAGGAGGTTTGAGAGGTTTGGGACCGATCAACGGAAAAGATGGGCTTCCTAGGTGGTGCCAATGCAGGAGGTGCAAGAGATGTGGGTTTGATTCCTGGGTTGAGAAGATTCCCTGGAGGAGGAAATGGCAACCCACTCCAATATTCTTGCTTGGGAAATCCCAGGGACAGAGGAGCCTGCCTGGCTGCAGTGCATGGGGTCACAAAGAGTGGGACATGACTGACTGACCATGCGCATGTGCGAATACACACACACACACACACACACACACACACGGGAAAAGATATGACTGTGAGAGGCAGCAATGCACAACAAGCATTGCTGGGCTCTGCTTGGACAGAGATGCATGAGTGGGGATCTCTTACAGTCTGAGACTGTCCAGAGGCTCGAGGAAGGTAAGATCCAGAGGGAAGGAGGGTAAGGGAGCCTTTGGGAGACAGGGGACCAGAGGAGTCTCAGCAGCCACGGTGTGTGTGGGGGGTGGTCTTTGGATTAGAGAGCTCCACAGGCTGGTGGCACCCGGGGGTCTTGTAATTATAAGGTTCTACCTTATCAATGGCCAACAAGTGATGGATGATGGGGTATGCAAAGCAGGTGGGCTCTAAGCAGCTAAAAATCTGGTTATTTGAGCTATTTTAAAAATAACTGAATGTCTAAAAATTTGAGTTCAGCACCAACAGACTTTTGAAGGGATGAATCTCAGTCTGCAGCAGGAAAAAAAAAAATAACAACCTGAAGGCCAATACACAGAAGCCACCTTTGACTATGTATTTTTCATTCATTCTGGGTGTAAAGAGTGTGGCACGGTGGGGCAGGCACAGGAGAAAACTTGGGATTCTGGTGTAGCTATACCACTCTCTAGCTGTACCTTGGACAAACACTCTGTCAGGCCTCATTGTCCTCACCCATGAAGTGAGGAGTGGGACAGATCACCCTAAGTTTCCAGCTCTAAATAGTCACGATTCTCAGATTCTTTTTTCAATGTTTTTATTTTCGTTTGGGGGTACATATAGCCAGTTAATGTCGTGATGGTTTCAGGTGCACAGCAGAGCAACTCAGCCACACACACACGTGCATCCACGCTCCCCCAAACTCCCCGCCCATCCAGGCTGCCACATAACATTGAGCAGGGTTCCCTGTGCTCTACAGTAGCTTCTTGTTGGATACCCATTTTAAATACAGCAGTGTACATGTCCATCCCAAACTCCCCAACTATCCCCCCTAATTCTTCCCCCTGGCAACCATAAGTTCCATTCTCTAAGTCTGTGAGTCTGTTTTTGTTTTGTAAATAAGTTCATTTGCATCATTTCTTTTTAGATTCTTGAAGCATCCTCAGGGTGGTAGACAAGATATATTTTATTATCTCCACTTGTTGGATGTGCTTAGACACCCAATTGTGTCCAGCTCTTTGTGACCCCATGGACTGTAGCCCATCAAGCTCCTCTGTCCATGGGATTTTCCAGGCAAGAATACTAGAGTGGGTTGCCATTTCTTTCTTCAGGAGATCTTCCTGACGCATGGATTGAACCTGTGTCTCCTGCACTGGCAGGTGGGTTCTTTACCTCTGAGCTACCAGGGAATCCCAGTGTCATTACTTATATTGTCTTATATTGTTTTACATGTTTACATTCATTTCACAATAAAAGAACTACAGCACCGCTATCATATACATATATAGTATATATAGTTATTA
This sequence comes from Bos javanicus, assembly GCF_032452875.1. Classification (NCBI taxonomy): domain Eukaryota; kingdom Metazoa; phylum Chordata; class Mammalia; order Artiodactyla; family Bovidae; genus Bos; species Bos javanicus. The sequence goes on along the minus strand of NC_083879.1, from coordinate 15,159,680 downwards.
TATAATAACTATTGTTGTTATATGATTGCTTTTTGTTATCACCATACATTTGTACACACTTTAAGTTCAGTGAGCATATTCCTACCAGTTATGTCTCTTATTCTTTCGGTGGCAGTGTGCAGTGGTGTGCTAGTTTTACTTAACAACCAGCTCTACAGAAGAGGAGATGGGATTTTCCTGGTGAAATACTCTCACCGGGGCCAGTTCTGAGCTCCCAACACAATGTCGTGGCAGAATGGGGAAGACCTGAGCCTGTCTGGCCCTTTCCTCCCATGCTACCTGCTCTGGCAATGCTGAGTGAGGTTGAACTGGCTTTCTAACTCTTGCTTTATCCACCCATCGATGCTAAACTTCTTTCCAAACACTGATCATACTTGTCGAAACATGCTCATTGCTTGTTCCCACTGGATCATTACTCTCTGGGAGTAGAAACTCTATTCTCTTGCTTCTCACTGTTCCCAGGGCTTACTCTCATTCACCAGCTGCTTTCTATACAACTGCATAGTGGATAAAGATGTGGTATGTATATATGATGGAATATCACTCAGCCATTAAAAGAAACACAACTGGATTATTTACAGTGATGTGGGTGAACCTAGAGTCTGTCATACAAAGTCAGAAAGACAAAAACAAATATTGCATATTAATGCATGTATATGAAATCTAGGAAAATGGTACCGATGAACTTATTTGCAGGGCAGGAAGAGAGAGACAGATGTAGAGAGCAGACTTGTGGACATGGTAATTGGGGGAGGAGAGAGTGGGACAAATTGAGAGAGTAGCATTGATAAGTACACACTGCCATGGGTAAAATAGCTAGTGAGAAGCTACTGCAGAGCGTAGGGAGTTCAGCTCTGTGCTCTGTGATGACCTGGAGGGGTGGGATGGGGGCAGGGTGGGAGGGAGGCTCCCGAGGAAGGTGATACATATATATATATATATATATATATATATATATACATATTTCATGGTGTTGTACAGCAGAAACCAACACAACATTGTAAAGAAATTATACTCCAATTAAATAGTAAAACAATTTGCATAGTGAATGAGATGTTATTGTGGAAGGCCCCTGCCCAGTAACGCTGTGCCTAGGTATCAGAATTTCCAGAATTTCCCCTTCATCATGAAGCTTAGGGCTTCCCTGATAGCTCAGTTGGTAAAGAATCTGCCTGCAATGCAGAAGACCTGGTTCGATTCCTGGGTCGGGAAGATCCCCTGGAGAAGGGATAGGCTACCAGTATTCGTGGGCTTCCCTTGTGGCTAAGCTGGTAAAGAATCTGCCTGTGATGTAGGAGACCTGAGTTTGATCCCTGGGTTGGGAAGATCCCCTGGAGAAGGGAATGGCTACCCACTCCAGTATTCTGGCCTGGAGAATTCCATGGACAGTCCATGGGGTTGCAGAGAGTTGGACATGACTGAGTGACTTTCACGTGAGGCTTATTTTATCATCCCACATTAATTTCTATGTGTGTGCTCTGAACTCTCCCTTCTTTTTTTAAGAAATAATTAATTTATTTTAATTGGAGGATAATTACTTTAGAATATTGTGCTGGTTTTTGCTATACGTCGACATGAATCAGCCACGGGTGCACATGTGCCCTCCCTCCAATTATGAGCCCCTTCCTACCTTCCTCCCCACTTCATCCCTCTGGGTTGTTCCAGAGCACTGGCTTTGAGTCCCCTGCTTCATGCATCAAATTTGCACTGGTCATCTATTTCACATATGGTAATATACATGTTTCAATGCTATTCTCTCAAATAATCCCACCCTCGCCTTCTCCCACAGAGTCCAAGTCTGTTCTTTACATCTGGGTCTCTTTTGCTGCCTTGCATATAGGTTTGTCATTACTGTCTTTCTAAACCCCATATATATGCATTAATATACGGTATTGGTGTTTCACTTTCTGACTTACTTTACTCCATACAATAGGCTCCAGTTTCATCAACCTCATTAGAACTGACTCAAATGTGTTCTTTTTTTATAACTGAGTAATATTCCATTGTGCATGTGTACCACAACTTCCTTATCCATTCGTCTGCCGATGGACATCTAGGTTGCTTCCATGTCCTGGCTATTATAAACAGTGCTGCAATGAACACTGGCGTACATGTGCTCTTTCAAATCTGGTTTCCTTGGTGTGTATGCCCCGCAGTGGGATTGCTGTGTCCAATGGAAGTTCTATTTCCAATTTTTCAAAGAATCTTCATACTGTTCTCCGTAGTAGCTGTACCAGTTTGCCTTCCCACTAACAGTGTAAGAGGGTTCCCTTTTCTCCACACCCTCTCCAGAATTTATTGTTTGTAGACTTTTTGATGGCAGCCATTCTGACCGGTGTGAGGTGATACCTCATTGTGGTTTTGATTTGCATGTATCTAATAAGACTGAGAGACTGAACTGAACTGAACTGGATAATGAGTGATGTTGATCATCTTTTCATGTGTTTATTAGCCATCTGTATGTCTTCTTTGGAGAAATATCTGTTTAGTTCTTTGGCCCACTTTTTGATTGGGTTGTTTGTTTTTCTGGTATTGAGCTGCATGAGCTGCTTGTATATTTTGTCAGTTATTTTGTTTGCTATTACATTCTCCTACTCTGAAAGCTGCCTTTTCACATTGCTTATAGTTTCCTTCATTGTGCAAACGCTTTTAAGTTTAATAAGGTCCCATTTGTTTATTTTTGTTTTTATTTTCATTACTCTGGGAAGTGGGTCATAGAGGATCTTGCTGTGATTTATGTCAGTGTTCTGCCTGTTTTCTTCTAAAAGTTTTATAGTTTCTGGTCTTATATTTAGATCTTTAATCCATTTTGAGTTTATTTTTGTGTATGGTGTTAGAAAGTATTCTAGTTTCATTCTTTTAAATGTGGTTGACCAGTTTTCCCAGCACCACTTGTCAAAGACATTGTCTTTTTTCCATTGTATATTTTTGCCTCCTTTGTCAAAGATAAGGTGTCCATAGGTGCATGGATTTATCTCTGGTCTTTCTACTTGTCCCATTGGTCCATATTTCTTTCTTTGTGCCAGTACCCTCCTTTCTTGATGACTGCAGTTTGTAGTATAGTCTGAGGTCAGGAAAGTTGATTCCTCCAGTTCCATTCTTCTTTCTCAAGATTGCTTTGGCTATTCAAGGTTTTTTGTGTTTCCATACAAATTGTGAAATTATTTGTTCTAGTTCTGTGAAAAATACCATTGGTAGCTTGATAGGAATTGCATTGAATCTATAGATTGCTTTGGGTGGTATGCTCATTTTCACTCTACTGATTCTTCCAATCTAGGAACATGGTATATTTCTCCATCTATTTGTGTCATTTTTGATTTCTTTCATCAGTGTTTTACAGTTTTCTATATATAGGTCTTTTGTTTCTTTAGGTAAATTTACTCCTAAGTATTTTATTCTTTTTGTTGCAAGGGCAAATGGGATTGTTTCCTTAATTTCTCCTTCTGTTTTTTCATTGTTAGTGTATAGGAATGCAAGGGATTTCCGCTCATTAATTTTATATCCTGCAACTTTACTATATTCATTGATTAACTCTCCCTTCTAACAAAGATCTCTGTCATGATAATGACTATAAAGATTCATTGTTACTTTTTTTTTAGTAACAAAAGGGTACTTTATTTTTTTTAATGTTTTGTTTTGTATTTCAGTATAGCCTATTAACAATGTTGTGATAGTTTCAGGTGAACAGCTAAGGGATGCAGCCATACATATACATGTATCCATTTTCCTCCAAACTCCTTTCCCATCCAGTAACTATTTTTAATAAAGCCTATCAGTTGAATACCTGAATCAATCATGGACACTGAAAAATACCACCTCTGTTTTCTTCACCATTGTTGGGACTGTACAGTGAGTTTGACATCCTCTTATGGTCATCCGCTAGAGACTGTTTCCTTCTGAAAGGAGAGAGGTTTACCTAAAAATAAATGAGTTTTAAAATTCTTTATCCTAAAACCTGTCTAAATTGTAAAATAAATCACTCAGGAGATACAGTGAATTTTTTGGCTCCGAGAGCTTCTATATTTGTCTCTCCTGGAATGCTGTGTCCTCGGACTCTTAAGCCTTGTTCATTTGTTTCTGGCTTCAGTGTTTCAGAGGACTTCGTGGCCCTGTTTTCCAGACCTGAGTTTAAGTGGAGAGTTAATGATTTGAGCAAGAACGTGGAAGCGAAGTTGAATTTGGGGGTGAAGCCTGCTGTCTCTGTTCCACTTCAGCAGACAAGAAAGTCTTTGTGATGCTTTGTTGATGATATTTTTACATAAGCGGATGTTCCCTATAGCAGAGGAGAGGGCGCAGGAGCCTGTAACCAGATCGTGTGAAGCTAAGATGAGGACAAAAGCTCCTTTATCTCCTTGCAATCACTTAGCCTAGGAAGACCTGAGGCTTGAGCTCTGAGGTCCTTGCTGCAGTCCTAGCAGGCATTTGAGCTAAACAGGAAGGGATGAGGGTTCACCCACTTGGCCTCAGTTGGGATTTCCCATTAGCCTGTGCTTCTCAGATGGAATTCATAAGCACCTTGAATACTTTATCCTGCCTGCTTCTCATTCCAGAAATTCTTTAGTTAGGTATTTTCAAAAGTTTCTTTCTTTTTAAAGTCACATGACCCAGGCTGCTAGACAATGCTCACTAGTTCATGGTTTCCATGGCAACAACTGAAGGAGCCATTCAAGTCCATCCACAATAACTAATGAAAATGATGTAACATCACTAAAAATAGGTGTCCCTTCTCTGCACCAGAGTTAGGTTCCCCATGCTCCTGATGACCCTTTCTAAAAGAGTGCTTTCCTCTGCATCACAATTGCAGATAATTTCATTGTCCCTTGTTTCCTGTATCTCATTAAATTATGGTCTTAGTAGGAGGGAACTGCTTATACCAACCACTTTGTGGATTGTGGAGATGGTGGGCCCAGACCCACCTCAAGGCAGAAGCTGCTACCTGAAGATTTCAGCCAATTGTTATATTTTGGAAATTTGAGGTCAGTGTTACTGATCCTTTTAATTTCATTTTAAAGGAAGAATCAGAAATTAGGAAAAAATTTTCTTCCTAATTTTAAAATTCTGGCCATGAATTCATATTAAATATACAGGTATGTATGCACGTCTGTACACCCAGACTGAGTGGAACAAACCATACATATGTGTGGTCAGGATGCAGCTTGACCATACATATGGCCAAACCATCAGGTCACTGGTTTGAGTCCTATGTGTAGGACATTCTTAGAATCACAAGTCAGTCTAGAATAAGCTAGGTACTGACCTTTGGTTCTTAAATTTTCTCACAGAAAACAGACAGATTTGCAGATGTGATGTCAGGGATATATTGAGAACCACTGGAGAATTCAGGAGATGAAATGTAGGAGGAGGATCTGTTGGATCAATATTGAGAGGAGTTTCCTGAGAATCAGAGGTGCTGAAAATAAGACAGAGATATACCAACCAAAAGCAAAACTAGAACCTTGGTAAGATCTTAGATTTACGGGGAAAAGAGCTAAGAAAAAATTATTTTCAGCACAATTGCAGAAATTTAAATAGAGACTGCATATTAGATGGTAATTAATCTTCTGGTCCCATCACTTCATGGCAAATAGATGGGGAAACAATGGAAACAGTGAGAGACTTTTTTTTTTGGCTCCAAAATCACTGCAGATGATGACTGCAGCCATGAAACTAAAAGACACTTGCTCCTTGGAAGGAAAGCTATGACCAACCTAGGCAGCATACTAAAAAGCAGAGACATTACTTTGCCAACAAAGGTCCATCTAGTCAAAGCTATGGCTTTTTCAGTAGTCATGTATGGATGTGAGAGTTGGACTATAAAGAAAACTGAGCACTGAAGAATTGATACTTTTGAACTGTGGTGTTGGAGAAGACTTTTGAGAGTCCCTTGAACAGCGAGGAGATCAAGCCAGACAATCCTAAAGGAAATCAGTCCTGAATATTCATTGGAAGGACTGATGCTGAAGCTGAAACTCCAATCCTTTGGCTACCTGATGTGAAGAATTGACTCATTGGAAAAGACCCTAATGTTGGGAAAGATTGAAGGCAGGAGGAGAAGAGGATGACAGGGAATGAAATGGTTGGATGGCATCACCGACTCGATGGACATGAGTTAGAGCAAGCTCCGGGAGTTGGTGTTGGACAGGGAGGCCTGGCATGGGGTCGCAAAGATCTGGACAAGACTGAGCGACTGAACTGAACTGAATGTTAACTTCTTAGATGTGTGTGTTAGTTGCTCAGTTTGGTCAGTCTTTTTGGGATCCCTGCCAGGATCATAGGTCCATGGAATTTCCCAGGCAAGAATACAGGAATGGGTTGCATTCCCTTCTCCAGAGGATCTTCCTGACCCAGTGGTTGAACCCTCATCTCCCGCATTGCAGGCAGATTCTTTACTGTCTAAGCAACCAAGGAAGCTCAATTTCTTAGATATGTGTGATAAACAAAGCTGTGGTTACATAGGAGAGCATCTTTATTCATTGTACTAGTTCAACTTTTCTGTAGATTTAATTTTTTTTTAAGGAAGAGAAAAATAAGCTTTCAAATGAGTTAAGTTATGAGCTTACTGACTTGAGAAACACTCAAGTTAATTCATTCAAGTGGCTTTGGTTTGGAGTGTTGATGCAGTGGCTGGCTATCTGGGCCCTGAAAGATGACTTTCAAGTCCCTTTTTAAGAATCTGCTAAGAGAAGGACCCAAAGATGCAAATATAGGATGCTTTTAATTTTTAGTTCCTCAAGTCATCCATTTTTGCCTCCTTACTTAAATGAGACAATTTATATAAGTCAACTAGTAGAGTTCTAGATACATGACAGGCAAATGTCAAATGTTATTTTTCTTTTCATTAAAAAGAAAAAGTGTACCTATGGTCATACGTTGGACCCAGTACTGTACCTCAAAGTATTAATATTTCACACACACACATAAAATACTAGGAGCACATTTCAGGGTGGAGAAAATATTTTCAATTCCTATCCAATTAACACTTATCCAGGTGAGTTTTCATAGTTAAATCCGGGAAATAATTTTACACTGACACTTGAAGAAATGATTTGAGATTTTCAGAGGTACCCTTGTCCTCTGCTGCTGCTAAGTCACTTCAGTCGTGTCCGACTCTGTGCGACCCCAGAGACGGCAGCCCGCCAGGCTCCCCTGTCCCTGGGATTCTCCAGGCAAGAATACTGGAGTGGGTTGCCATTTCCTTCTCCAATGCATGAAAGTGAGAAGTGAAAGTGAAGTTGCTCAGTCGTGCCCGACTCCTAGCGACCCCATGGACTGCAGCCTACCAGGCTCCTCCGTCCATGGGATTTTCCAGGCAAGAGTACTGGAGTGGGTTGCCATTGCCTTCTCTGACCCTTGTCCTCAGACCCTGCTTAAGTAAAAGTTAAAAATATCCATTTTCTTTTTTTCTGGCTGCCTCTGGGTCTGATTCAGGGTACCCTCTTCCTGGAGTTATCCTTCCCAGAGAATATTTGTTTTCGCTTCTTTTACCCTGTCAGATTTTATCTGTTGTTTTTTAGGTTCACGTTCTCTCCATTTTATGAAGTCTTAGATTTCCAACCCTGCTTTTTCCTGTTGTCTTTAGTGCCTTCAACTGATGGGCACACTTAAGTTTCATCAGTTCATTTCATTCCTTCTGTCTTATCAGCAACATTGACTTTAAAATGGGTTTAGTCTTCAAAATGATCTTTGAAATCTAGTCTTTTCTTCACACTGACCATCATCCTTGCCACATGGTAATTTTATTAGGATTTAGCCCATTTTTAAGGTGCTCTTGGCCACGACATCAAAATTGATGTTACAATAAAAATGTCATAAGCTTTTGTATAACATGCTTTGCTGATGCCTAAATAATTTCTACTGGCTATTTCAATGAGTCCAAGATAGTCAGACATGCAAAACCAGCAATTAAAATTTGCCTGGTGGTTTTAGTGATCGGCTCGAAACTGAATATGTTAGCTGTCTTAGAAAAACATCACTTTTAATCTGGCCTTTGATATCTCCACCCGCCACACCTCCCAGTGATAACAGAAGTTAATAGAGTTTGCGCACTTGTTGTGTATTAGAGAATGAGAACACTGTCTCATTGGTTGTTTGTTGTTGTTTAGTTGCTAAGTCAACATCCGATTCTTTTGCGACCCCATAGAGGGTGGCCCTCTTGGTTCCTCTGTCTATGGGATTTCCCAGGCCAGAACACTAGAGCTGGTTGCCTTTTCCTTCTCCAGGGGATCTTGCTGACCCAGGGATGAAACAGCATCTCTTGCATCTCCAGCATTGGGAGGAAGATTCTTTACCACTGAGCCACCAGGGAAGCCCTACTGTCTCATTTAGCTGTATACAAAATCTACAAGGCGAACACGATTATTGTCCTCTTTTTACAGAATACTTTTGCAGTGATTTTGCCCTCCGCCCAGTGTCCCACACTCATATGCAACACAGCTGGGATGAGGCCCTTTCTAAGAGCCTCTGCTCTCAGGCACTGTGCTCTGTGGTCAGGTGGCCTTGAAGTCATAAAGGAGCAAAGGAAGGAGAAATTGGATTGCTGACTAGCAGTCAGGCTGGCCAGTGTGACTCCTAAGGGTGCAGGATTTGTCTCCTTACTTGAATTTTTTATTCAGTTATCCTGTAACTCTATTTAGCTAGAATGGAATGCAGTTCATTCTTTTCTGCTAAGGTTGAGTAGCTTGGGGTCAATTGATTTTTTTTTAAAGCATGATATTAGCATTGTGTTCACAATTTTTAAAAATTATCTGTCTTCTAAGGGAATCGAGTTGAAATGATGTGACTTGGGGCTGGCTTCAGAATCATTCATTTGGTGGAGGAGAGCGGAGTGTGTGGTACTGTAAAGGAACTAGTATTAGGCCGTGATTGTTGTAATTGGGTGATGGGCAGATGGAGTTCGTGAAAGTACTCTATTTTTGTGTACATTTGAAACATCATAACAAAATGTTTAAAATATTTCTGGGGTACTTCAGTTGTCTCCTGTAAGGATGTCATTACTCTCCAAGTTCCCTGGTTAATTATGCAGTCAGATCGGATCAGATCAGATAAGTCGCTCAGTCATGTCCGACTCTTTGCGACCCCATGAATCGCAGCACGCCAGGCCTCCCTGTCCATCACCAACTCCCGGAGTTCACTCAGACTCACGTCCATCGAGTCAGTGATGCCATCCAGCCATCTCATCCTCTGTCGTCCCCTTTTCCTCCTGCCCCCAATCCCTCCCAGCATCAGAGTCTTTTCCAATGAGTCAACTCTTCGCATGAGGTGGCCAAAGTACTGGAGTTTCAGCTTTAGTATCATTCCTTCCAAAGAAATCCCAGGGCTGATCTCCTTCAGAATGGACTGGTTGGATCTCCTTGCAGTCCAAGGGACTCTCACGAGTCTTCTCCAACACCACAGTTCAAAAGCATCAATTCTTTGGCGCTCAGCCTTCTTCACAGTCCAACTCTCACATCCATACATGACCACAGGAAAAACCATAGCCTTGACTAGCCGGACCTTTGTTGGCAAAGTAATGTCTCTGCTCTTGAATATGCTATCTAGGTTGGTCATAACTTTCCTTCCAAGGAGTAAGCGTCTTTTAATTTCATGGCTGCAGTCACCATCTGCAGTGATTTTGGAGCCCAGAATAATGAAGTCTGACACTGTTTCCACTGTTTCCCCATCTATTTCCCATGAAGTGGTGGGACCGGATGCCATGATCTTCGTTTTCTGAATGTTGAGCTTTAAGCCAACTTTTTCACTCTCCACTTTCACCTTCATCAAGAGGCTTTTGAGTTCCTCTTCACTTTCTGCCATAAGGGTGGTGTCATCTGCATATCTGAGGTTATTGATATTTCTCCTGGCAATCTTGATTCCAGCTTGTGCTTCTTCCAGCCCAACATTTCTCATGATGTACTCTGCATATAAGTTAAATAAACAGGGTGACAATATACAGCCTTGAGGAACTCCTTTTCCTATTTGGAACCAGTCTGTTGTTCCATGCCCAGTTCTAACTGTTGCTTCCTGACCTGCATACAAATTTCTAAAGAGGCAGATCAGGTGGTCTGGTATACCCATCTCTTGAAGAATTTTCCACAGTTTATTGTGATCCACACAGTCAAAGGCTTTGGCATAGTCAATAAAGCAGAAATAGATGTTTTTCTGGAACTCTCTTGCTTTTTCTATGATCCAGCGGATGTTGGCAATTTGATCTCTGATTCCTCTGCCTTTTCTAAAACCAGCCTGAACATCAGGAAGTTCACGGTTCACATATTGCTGAAGCCTGGTTTGGAGAATTTTGAGCATTACTTTACTAGCGTGTGAGATGAGTGCAATTGTGCAGTAGTCCCTCTAAATCCTCGAGGATTGGTTTCGGGGACCCCGATGGGTACCAAAACCCTGGATGCTCAAGATATAAGGCATAGTATCTGCATTTAACCTACACACATCTGCCTGTATACGTTAAATCATCTCTGAATTAGATATACTTAATGCAATGTAAATGTTATGTAAATAGTTGCCAGTGCTGAGCAAATTCAAGTTTTGCTTTTTGGAACTTTCTGGAATTAAAAAAAAATATTTTCGATCTGAGATTGGTTGAATCAGCAGATAGACAGCCTGTGGATACAGAGGGCTGACTGTATTTTGTTTTCTTCCTTTTTAAAAAAATATATATTTTTATTTATTTTTTTAAATCTTTGGCTCTGCTGGGTCTGCATGGTTGTGAGTGGGCTTTCTTTAGTTGTGATGAATCGGGGCTACTCTCGTTGCAGAGCATGGGCTTCTTCATCGCGGCGGCTTCTCTTGTTGCCGAGCACAGGTTTTAGAGTGTGCGGGCTCTGTAGTTGTGGCTGAGTGGCTCTGCAGCATGTGGATCCTGGGTCAGGGATCGAACCCGTGTCCCCTGCATTGACAGGTGGATTCTTAACCACTGGACCACCAGGGAAGTCCTTGCTTTCTTTATCAGAAATTCACATAGAGATTGCCATCATTTAAGAGCAGCATTCATTCAGGCATTTTCCTTGTGGATTTTCTTTTCACTTTTCTGTAATAAGTCTTTAAAAAGCTTGGTTATTATAATGCATATTTTCCTAATCCTCCTCCCATCTACCTTTTTATAAAAACAGAATTTGACTGACTGCTAACACAAGCTTCTCCCTCTTGGTGTCTTCGATTCTCTAACACATTGTTTTCTTTACAAATAGATTTTGTGCAGTTAATTATGACATGACTTGGTACTTTTTTTTTTTTTACAGGATCCTTTTTCAGAAGGATTGTGGTATTCCAAACTTTAGCAGAATGTTGATTCCTTTTCATTATTATGAAACTTCAGTGAATATGACATGTCTTGCCTCTGAGACAGACTTATATTAAGTAAGTCTTATGTAAACAGAGCTCAGGTTTAAATGATGGTCTTACCTATTTGTGCATTCTTTCACTAATTTGTCAATAAAAATTTTTAAATGCCTACACATATTGATACTATACAGAACAGCTTGCTGTCTTGAATACTAGTATTTTAGAGGCATTTTTTTTTATAAAATATTACTTAAAAAAATTGTAATTATAATAAAACTAGATTTGAAGCCACAGCCAACACTGGTGGAATTCTATTCTTTACATCCTTTAAATTCTATTCTTTACATATATAAAGTTTACATATCTTTTTCAGTAACATGCACCCAAATGCATGATTAAGAGGACAGGATTTATTGATTCATTCATTCACTCAACCAATATTTATGGAGGGCCTAGGGTATGCCTGATATTCTTTCAAGATCTAGGGATACTTTGCTGAACAGATGAAATTCCCTGCCCTCTGGGAGTTTATACTCTAGTGGAGAAAGTGAATAATAAATAAACAAGTTCATACTTGATGTATCAGACAGCAATAAGTGAGCAGAAACTAAGTAGGGAAGGGTAAAGAAAGGCTTCAGTGTTGAAAAGCCTCCCTGATGGCTTTGAGAGAAGAGCTGAGAGAGTAAGGGACTTGCCTGGGGGCTACCTGGACGGGAGGGCTACAGTCCACGGTAACCCTCTGGCCTAGGAAAAAATCTCAGAAACATTGTTCACAGCCTGTTAATTACCACCCATTCCATTGCTATTTAGAATTGGAAAAGGCTGGCACGGTGGAAGGTAAAAAAGCTTTTGACATTAGGCAGACAAGTTGGAAACCTGTTCTACCATGTAATGCCTGGGTGACCTTAGCCAACTCAACTTCTTTGAGCCTCTCCTTTAGAAAAACGACAATTAAGCTGTGCATCCCCAGTGTTATAGGAAGCTTAAATCTAATAGTGGATAAACACTTGTACAGAGTGTCCACTTTACAGAGCGGAGAAGAGCTGCACGATGTTCGGTCTTTTCTCCGGATAGGAACTGCTTAAATGGCATTTATAGCCAAGCGCTCACCAGTAATGAGGCCGCAACCTCCGCGGAGCGGGGGCCATGGCTGGTGTGAGGAGGGAGCATCAGGAGGGATGGGTGGGGGGCAGAACCTGACTCCCACCTCACTCGCTCTTCCAAGTGTGAGTCTGGTAGCTGTAATCCACCACGCTGGATTCTTTCCCGTTCTGTGTCGCTTGGCTATTTAAATCTAGGGATTGTTTTCGGCATTTAAGCATTTAAAATTATACATGATTTCTGAGGCGATCCCAAAGGTTTCACCCACCCAAGCTGAGTCCTGAATACTAATGAGCATCTTTCTTCAGTTAGCTGTGATAATTGCAGAGTCCAGCCAGCGTTGTTAAAGGATTAGAGTCGGGACCCTAGAACCAGAATATTCCATTCCATTAACCTCATGAGGAGATCTCTTGACTAGCTACAGTAAAATCTCACGTTCGTGGAAGAACACTGAGTTTTGTTTTTTCTTACATGAACTTGAATTTTAACAATCCCAGTCTCTCTTTAAAAAAAAGACAAAAACATTTATATTAATTAGTTGATTTAATTTTGGTTTCTCTGGGTCGTCATTGCTGCACTTGCGCTTTCTCTAGTTGCCCGGCGCCGGGGCCACTCTGCAGCTGTGGTTTCCCGGGCTTCTCACCATGGTGGCCGCTTCTCTCGTTGCAGCTCCCGACTCTAGAGCTGAGGCTCCGCGGTCCTGGCTCACTGGCTTAGTTGCTCTGCAGCATGTGGGATCTTCCTGGATCAGGGATCGAAGCGGTGGCCCCTGCATTGGCAGGTGGATTCTTATGCTCTGTACTACCAGGGAAGCCCCCGAGTCTTTTTCTGGTTGACTTAATTCCTGGATAAGGGGTCCACACAGCTGGGATGGAGGTGGGGGGGCAGGGGTGTGCTTCCCCCAAACCCCAGTGGCATCCCTCCTGAGGGAAAATCATGTGTTCTGTCATTCTGTCCCTTTCGCAGCATCTTTCTAGAGATATAGGGGCACCTATATCTGCACCCCCAGAGTGAAAGAGTTTCCCCTCCCACCTCACCCTTCTGAATGGCTTCCCCAGTTGGCAGTATTCTGATGTAGCTTAAAAAGACATCCTGCACCCAGATCTATACCCAGTCCCCGAGTAAAGGATGGGTTGACCATGAATCTTTTCTCCCCAGGTATGTCTTGGTTGATTCTATACTTAGGACTTTGTTGGTAGGAGTTTCAGCAGGCTTGTTCCTGGGAACCTGAGGTCCGAAGATTTTAGACACGGGAGAGGAGGGGGCACTAGATTTCCCACCACATGTGTGTTAGAGGTTGGAACCTTTTTTCCTTAAGTATTATAGGAAAGGATAGAGCTTTCCTGGTGGTGCTAGTGGTAAAGAATCTGCCTGCCAATGCAGGAGGCATAATCGACCCAGGTTCGATCCTTGGGTGGGGACGATCCCTTGGAGGACGGCATGGCAACTGACTCCAATATTCTTGCCAGGATAATCCCATGGACAGAGGAACATGGTGGGGGTGAGGGTGAGGTGGGGTGGGAGGGTGGTGGTGGGTGGAGGGGGTGTCTATAGTCCATGGGGTCGAAAAGAATTGGACATGATTGAAGTGACTTAGCATGCACACATACCCAGTTAGAGTCAAGATACACATTAAATACATAAATTATTTAAAAAAAAAAAAAAACCTAACCTGAAGATGTTCCTGAACAGTTTTCTCTTGCAGTTTCTCCTGGAGGGGCAGTGTCCTGAAGCCACAGCATGAACAGGGCTGGGCACCCAGAGGAAACTATGACTTATTCCACCTGAGCCTGTGATCAAATTTCCTGTGAAGTCACATGATGATTTCATACAGGTTACTGTTGAGAAGAGATCTTCAGAGATTCAATGGGTCTCAGTACTGTAGAAAGGGAGACACATTAAAGATTAAAAATTCTACATTTATAAATATATTTATGAAGGGTATTATGCTAAGTGAAATAAGTCAGACAGAAAAACAAATACTATATGATATCACTTATATGCGGAATCTAAAAAATATGACAAACTAGTGAATATAATAGAGAGAAGCAGACTCACAGATACAGAGAAAAAACTAGTGGTTACCAGTGGGGAGAGGGAAGGGAGAAGAGGCATTACAGGAGTAGGGAAAAAAGGGTTATTATGGTATTATACGAAGTCACGTGTGTGAAATTTTTGAAAGTTGTAAAGCACTATAGAATTTAAAGAATTTTTCATTTAATTAAAAAATAAATATTTAAAAAAATATGTATTAAAAAATCATGGTTCCTTCTTTTTTGATTATAAAAGTATTGTATGTTCATTAGGCAGATCCAGGTTTTGTGAGCCACAGAACTTATACAATTTGGGGCTACTTCTTTAAGGGAAAGAATGATAAATCAGGAATATAAAATGAACTATGATTTGATTATTGATTTTGAAGGGCCCCATGCAAGTATGGGGCCTGAAGCTTATGCTTCAGTAGCTTTACATCCAAACTGACCCTGAGGGTTGATACAGAAAATTAAGCCAAATCACATTTAACCTCTCTTCTTTCACTTAACATAATATTTTAGAGGTTCATCCACGTTACAGGGTATTTTTCTCCTGCAATGCAGGAGACCTGGGTTTTATTCCTGGGTCGGGAAGATCCCCTGGAGAAGGGAATGGCAACCCACTCCAGTATTCTTGCTTGGAGAATCCCATGGACAGAGGAGCCTGGCGGGCCACAGTCTATGGGGTCGAAAGAGTTGGACATGACTGAGCGACTAAGCACACACAAACATCCTAGAGGGTATGTTGACTCTCTTTTGTTTCTGTTTTAAATAACAGTTTTATTAAGATAAAACTCACATACCATTCAGTTCACCTATTTAAAGTGTACAGAGTTGGTGGTTTTCAGTATATTCAGAGTCATGCAGCCATCACCATGATCCATTTCAGAACATTTTCATCCTCCCAAAAAGAAACTCTGTACTCATTAGCCATTGCTTGTCATTTCCTCCAACTCACCTAGCCCTAGGCAAAAATTAATCTACTTTCTGTCTCTATAGATTTGCCCATTCTGGAAATTTGCTATAAATGGAATCATGCAAAATATGGTCTTTTGTGACTGGCTTCTTTCACTTAGCATAATGTTTTAGAAGTTCATCCATGTCACAGGGTGTGTCAGTACTTCACTTTTATTGTTTAATAATATTCTGTTGTATGGATATACTGCACTTTAAAAATCTGTTCATTAGTTGATGTGTTAATTCTTTAACCCCCCTGAAGACACAAGTGACAGAATCCTTAAAGAAGGGGAAAATCTAGCCTCCTTAGTGTCATCCTTGGTTTTCTTTCTCCTGTTCCCTCACTTTTCGCCCTCTCTGACACTTCTGGTGTAACAGAAACTAAGAGGCATTGCTGCTGAATGGAGAGTCATCATTATCATTGTGACAAATGTTACTGAGAGTTCAGAGTTCATGGACTTAAGACAGGCCCTGTCTGCAGGTGGGATTTGGCAAGGACATGGACCAGACCCAGGCATTGCTGATGACCACAGTCCATTCCCAGGAGTGATGGATGATAAGTTTGGGAAAAATGGTGGTTGTTGGTGTCGTTGTTCAGTCGCTCAGTCTTGTCCGACTCTTTGTGACCTCATGGACTGCAGCATACCAGGCTTCCCTGTCTATCACAATCTGCCAGAGCTTGCTCAAACTCATGTCCATTGAGTTAGTGATGCCATCCCACCATCTCATCCTCTTTCATCCCCTTCTTCTCCTGCCTTCAATCTTTCCCAACATCAGGGTCTTTTCTAATCAATCAGCTCTTTGCATCAGGTGGCCAAAGTATTTGAGCTTCAGCTTCAGCATCAGGCCTTCCAATGAATATTCAGTACTGATTTCCTTTCCTGGTTTGATCTCCTTGCTGTCCAAGGGACTCCCAAGAGTCTTCTCCATCACCATAGTTCAAGAGCATCAATTCTTCGGTGCTCAGCTTTCTTTATGGTCCAGCTCTCACATCCATACATGACTATAGGAAAAACCATAGATTTGACTAGATGGATCTTTGTTGGGAAAATAATGTCTCTGTTTTTTAATATGCTGTCTAGGTGAGTCACAGCTTTTCATCCAAAGAGAAAGCATCTTTTAATTTCATGGCTGCAGGCACCATCTGCAGTGATTTTGGAGCCCAAGAAAATGAAGTTTTTCACTCTTTCCATTGTTTCTTCATGAAGTGATGGGACCAGATGCCATGATCTTAGTTTTTTGAATGCTGAGTTTTAAGTCAGCTTTTTAACTCTCCTCTTTCACCTTCATCAAGATGCTCTTTAGTTCCTCTTTGCTTTCTGCCATTAGGGTGGTATCATTAGCATATCTGAGGTTATTGATATTTCTCCTGGGAAACATGGAGAAGATCTCAAACCTGAGGCACCCTGAATGGGTAGGAGGTTTGGAGTTGGGTTGCCTCTTTGCCTCCACCTCTGAAGCTTGTATTTATATTCTTGACTTGGGGAATGGGCATGGAGCCAAGCCTAGCTGGAGCTCAGGGCTTTCTGGAGGATGCTGGCTTTATTATAAGGCTCTAGGGCCAGAGGATGCTGACCTTTGGACTATTTACTTCCATGGTCTGGAAGACACTGGGATGCTTCTGAGTCGCTGACTTCTTACTGTAACAGAGAACAGATTTTCCCCCTAACTCCCACCCTCTTGTGTCTAGGCTGGGCCTGAGATTTAAATTGACACAGGACAGATTAATAGGAGACAAGCATATAGATATTTGAAGTTAATTTTTTTTTCTCTGCATCACGAGCCATATAAGATCTTAGTCCCTTCACCAGGGGTTGAACCTGTGGCTCCTGAAGTGAAAGCATGGAGTCTTAAACACTAGACAACCAGAGAAATCCCCTGATGTTAATATTCCTATGTAGCAGGGAACCTTCAGAGAAAAGAAATGAAGACCCAAAGAAGGAGACGGGCCTGAGAGCTTGTAAGGCATTTCCACAAAGAATGATCGATTTTGGAACTTGACAAGACAGAGGAAGAAAGGATTTGGGTTGGGGCAATAAACTGTGGGAGAGTGACTAGGAACTAGAATGGGGGAACTTATGGAAGATACAGGTCATTTCAGTAGGTTTGTTTGTAGAGATGTATTTCAGCATTGACTCCAAGTCTCCAGTGGTAAGAATGCTCTTGCCCTGGTGCAGAGATGTCAAGGGAAATTTTATGTACTGATTTTAGGTGGAATGGGGGAGTTCAGAGAGCCTCATTCTTCCCCTGCAAGATTTGGTGAGGTATAATTTAGAAGACACACCCTCAGGGCTGCACTTACCAGAGCGGTGACACTTATGTTGGGGGGGCATCCTAGCATCCCTTCCAGGCTGGATGGTCCCCATTCATTCTGAAGCCAGCTCCCCACTCATCCACTTTCGGTGGAAATCTTCAAATGAGTAAATCAGAGAAAGACAAATATCATATGACATCGTTTATATGCAGAATCTCAAATAAAAAAGTGATACAAATGAACTTATCTACAAAACAGAAACAGATTCACAGACTTAGAGAATGAACTAGTGGGCACCAGGAGAGAAAGGCTGGGGAGAGGGATAGATCTGGGAGTTTGGGATAGACACGTATGGGTGTGTGCGTGCTCAGTTGCTTCATTCGTTCTGACTTTTTGCAATCCTATGGACTGTAGCCCATCAGGGTCCTCTGTCCATGGGATTCTCCAGGCAAGAATACTGGAGTGAATTGCCAGGCTCTCCTTCAGGGGATCTTCTTAATCCAGGGATCGAACTCGCGTCTCCTTCATCTCCTGCATTGCAAGCAGGCTCTTTACTCCTGAGCCACAGAGGAAACCCATGATGTTCACACTGCAGTATTTAAAATGGATAACCAACAAGGACCTACTGTCTAGCACATGGAACTCCACTCAAGGTTATGTGGTAGCCTAGATGGGAGGTGAGTTTGGGGGAGAATGCCTACATATATGTGTATGGCTGAATCCCTTCCCTGTTGACCTGAAACTATCACCTTGTTAATAAGCTGTACTCCAATACAAAATAAAAAGTTAAAAAAAATAGATAACAGTGACCTACTGTAAAAAAAGTCATCAAGTGATTATTGAAATAATTTAATAAGTCATATTATTATTCCTATTCATGATTAATTACTGATTAGTCATTTTTTAAGTTTTTTTTTTTATGTGGACCATTTTTAAAGTCTTTATTGAACTGGTTACAATACCGCTTCTGTTTTATGTTTTGTTTTTTTTTGGCCACAAGGCATGTGGGATCCTAGCTCCCCAATCTGGGATTGAACCTGTGCCCCCTGCATTGGAAGGCAAAGTCTTAACTGCTAGACCTCCAGGGAAGTCCTTGATCAATCATTTAAATCACACTCTGAAGACAGTGATTGATGAGACGCTGGTTTTCAAAAATAAAAAGTGTAAGGAGAAGGAATGGATAAAAGGACAACAAAAAAAGAAGATCAAAGGGATGTTAATGAAGGGAAGAGGGGGACAGGTGTTGAGAAAACCAGATGTGGCTTTGCTCAAAGAAGCACACTTGTGGAGCCTGCCATTCATTTCTGGGACTCAACTTCTCTCCCCGTTTTCCTTTGGGGCCTCCTTGCTTTCAGTTTGAATGGATAAGAGGTGGAAATTAGGCAACAGGGTTATTCATCACATTGGTGGACTTGATTCCAATGTCCAGGATTATGGATTTAACCTCGAGATAAGGCTTTTTTTTTTTTTTTTTAAATAAAAGGGAAAGAAAAACACTCTCACAGCAGGCAGTTGTTTTCTCTGGAGGCTCCTGTGGTTTGAATATTATAGGTGGGCAGGTAAATAGATTAGATTTGTACCTGGGGGCTCGCAATGCACAGTGTGTTAGGAGGGCCCAGTTATGGAGTTCAGAGCACTGTTCTTGGGCAGTAATTGGTGGGAGGAGGGGGAATTACTTGTCATCTGATGTGTTTGTGGTGTTGGTCTTGCTATTCTGTTCCTTCTTACTTTTTCACCTTTATTCCTGGTTTTCTTCAGGGCCTGGACAGAGGGTCCTCCTGAAAGCACAGCCCACATGGAAAGTGCCTGAGAGTAAATCTTTACGAAAGATTAAGCATATGAAGGCATCTGGTAGGCGTGTTGGTGATCCTTCAAGGATCACTCTATAGGGAAGGAGAGGCAGCAGTGTTCCATGACAGCAGGGAGATTTGCACATGTCACCGGCTCCTCACTCCACCTCCCAGGCCATCCCTGTCACCTCCCCCCACTTACCTAGAATTAGATGCCCCGGTGCCTGAAGCTCGAGGTTTCTGTCTAGCAGAGCACAGTACGCGTGGTCCTGTTCTGCAGCCCTAGGTTTACATCCCTCCACCTCCCACCCCTACAGACAGTAGCCTCCCTGAGGATTTATCTCTGTGTCTCTGGCTTCCCAGGTGGCTTGGCAGTAAAGAATCCACCTGCCAATGCAGGAGACACAGGAGACCCAGGTTCAATCCCTGGATCTGGAAGATCCCCTGGAGTATGAAATGGCAACCCATTCCAGTATTCTTGCCTGGAAAACTCTATGGACAGAGAAGCCTGGTGGGCTACAGTCCATGGGATCACAAAAGAGTCAGACACAACTGAGTGACTGAGCACACACACACTCTGGAACTCAGCACGGTGCCTGTCACTTGGTTCATGTCAGTTTCAGATTTGTCAGTCTGCACCAGGTTCACTAAGCGTCCCCATTTATAATAATACTTATTAAAAGCTGTGACGTCACTATGCAGACAAAGGTCTGTAGAGTCAAAGCTATGATTTTTCCAGTATCTGTATGGATGTGAAATTTGGACCATAAAGAAGACTGAGAACTGAAGAAATGATACTTTTGAACTGCGGTGTTGAAGAAGACTCTTGAGAGTCCATTGGACAGCAAGGAGATCCAACCAGTCCAGCCTAAAGGAAATGAACCCTGAATATTCATTGGAAGGACTGATGCTGAAGCTGAAGCTCCAATACTTTGGCCACTTGATGTGAAGAACTGACTCATTAGATAAGACCCTGATGGTGGGAAAGATTGAAGACAAAAGGAGAAGGGGAGACAGAGGGTGAGATGGTTAGATAGCATCACCATCTCAATGGAGATGAATCTGAGCAAACCCTGGGAGATTGTGAAGGATAGGGAAGCCTGATGTGCTGCAGTCCGCAGGGTTGAAAAGAGTCAGACACGACTTAGTGATTGAACAGCAACAACAACATAGTAATACTTGCCTTTTCAATGGAATTAACAGGTACAAAGAGATAAACAAGGATACTGTATAGCACAGGGAATTATAGTGATTATCTTGTAACTTATAATGGAGTATAATCTACAAAAATACAGAATCGCTATACTGTACACCTGAAACTAACACAATAAAAGTGTTTGTTGCTCAGTCATGTCATATTCTTTGCAACTCCATGGACTGCCAGACTCCTCTGTCCATGGAATTCTCCAGGCAAGAATACAGGAATCGGTTGCCATTCCCTTCTCCAGGGGATCTTCCCGAGTCAGGGATAGAACCTGGGTCTCCTGCATTGCAGGCAGATTCTTTAGCATCTGATCCAACGGGAATATTGTAAATAAACTCTAATTCAGTGAAAAAGAAGCCATGTTCCCCAGGGCCTTGAATTTTGAAGACAACTAGAATGTCTCATTAACCAGGGATAATGTAACAGCATGCAGCTATATCCATAGGGTGCATGCAAGTGCTGTGGTCATATCCCTTTGTCTCAGCCCAGAGGTCACCTACAGCTTTGGTGGGCAATTTTCATCCACTCCTGAAATGGGCGTCTTCTAAAACGGCTCCTGGGAGGGTGTCTCCTGGTTATACGCCTAGTGTAAACTCTTACTCCTGGAGCATGGGATGGACTGAGGAACTCACTTCTAATGACTACAATCCAACAACAGTGTTACTTTTGGGGTGTTACTTTTGGGATTAGATTTTAAAGACTGTGACCCTGGTCACACTCGCCCTCTCTTGCTCTCTTTGAGGAAAGCCAGCTGTCACGTTGTGAGCTGCTCAATGGAGGGGCCACATGACAAGGAGGGCTTTTCATCAACAGCCAGCAAGGGACTGAGACTCTTAGGCCACCAGCCTGTGCGGAACTGTATCCTGCCAACTGCCACCTGAGAGAGCCTGCAGTTGGCTCCTCCCCAGTTCGTCTTTTAAAATTTTTATTTATAGTTATATCTTTGGCCATGCTGTGGCACATGTGGATTTTAGTTCAGGAATCGAACTTGCACTCCCTGCCTTGGAAATGTGGAGTCTTAACAACTGGGCCACCAGGGACATCCCTCCCTCCAAATGTGAACCTTTAGCTGCCTGCAGCCCAGTAATAACCTTGGCTGCAGCATTTTAAGAGATGCTGAGCAGAACGCCCAACTCGGCTGCACCTGGATTCCCAGCCCACAACAACTGGGATATTCACGTGTATTGTTTTAAGCCAGTTAGTTTTGGGGTAGTTTGTGACACAGCCATTGGTAACCATTGCAACTCACCTGCCTGCTTCTCTATGACTGAGGGTGTGCACTTACCCCAGGAGTGTGGCATGTCCACAAGTGCCCTGGAGCTCATGTTCCCAGGAGATGTCAACCAATGAGGAATGGGGTTTGATAGATATTCCAGTAACCCTTGGGGGCACAGTCCTAAGGTGTGTTATACACAATCACTCAGAGGACCCCAGAGGATGGAGCCATAGACATAACCCATTTCTTGAAGATAACCCTTTCTTAGCTTTCTTCCCGTCCCTGCTTTGCTTCGCCTACGTACCATGCTTCCTGGGATCCTCTCCCAAACAAACCACTAGTATCCAACTCATTTTTCAGAGTCTATTTTTTTTTTTGAGGAACCTACACTCAGACAAAGCCTCTATATGGTATTTTCCAAAAGTTTCCCTAAGGAATAGGGGAACACAACCCCTACTCAGACACCCTCTAAAAGTCATATTCAACCCTATTATTTAAGGTGATGACAGCTCTCTAGATTAGGATGAAAAGTCGTAGGATTAGCCTGAGCACTTTTGCAATACTTTCTATGTCTTCTGTCATTTTGTAAATCTAAACATCTGCTCTGCAATCCTAAGTCCTGGGACTTGTGACAATGACAACCGCAAACAACACATGCTTTAGAGTCTGGGATCTAGAGATCCCAGCAATTAAGTAGTGAAGCTGTGTGGTTGGTCTCCAGAGATGCTGCGGATGTTGATGCCAAAAAGAAGGGCTGGTGGTCCGTTTCTCACTGCAAGGGCCCCTGCCGGCTCCTCCACTGGCTCTCTTGGTGCTGTTCATAGACCTGTTACTGAGTTGTCCTGCCTGCCGAAGTCATAGACTTTTTCTTCCTCCAGTAGTGTTTGGGCTCCATTTTTGAGGGCTAGTTGAATGTGACCTTACTGCTGGGACACTGTAACATAAGGGAAGGTTGAAAATACTTTCTGGAGTAACGATGGGAACTGTAGAAAGGAGAACTTGAAACCCATTGCCCCTTTTAATCAGCTGCTGGGTATAATGCCAGTTCAGTGGATTCTAAGCTGGGGCGACTTTGCCCCCTTTCTGGAACATTTGGCAGTATCTGGAGACTTTTAAAAAAGTTTTAAGATTTTATTTTGATGCGGATCATTTGAAAGTCTTTATTGAAGCTGTTAGAATTTTGCTTCCGTTTTATGTTTTGATGTGGGGGCCTTTTGAGGCATGTCGCATCTTAGCTCCATGATCAAGGATCGAACCTGCACTCCTGGTATTGGAAGGTGAAGTCTTACCTACTGGACTGCCAGGGAAGTCCCTCTGGAGACATTTTTAATGGTCACAGCTTGGGGGGAGGGTTTTACCTACTGGCACATAGTAGGTAGAGACCAAGGATGCTGCTAAATATCCTGCGATATGCCATACAGCCCCTCAACAAAGGATTATACAGCCCCAAGTGTCAACAGTGTCGAGGCTGAGAAACCCTGAATACCACAAGAATCTCTCCAAAAATAAAAGTGGAAGGATATGGGTTTATACATCATGCTGTTTACAGATGCAATCAATTTAGAAGTGAAAGAGCAACTTAAAAAAAAAAGTCAGAAAGCAGTGGTCAGTTGAGGAGACAGAAAATCCCAGTGGTTAACAGCACAGAGGTGAAGTCAAATGGAAGTGAGCTGGACGTCGGGGTCTGTGTTCACTTGGTCTCTGACTTGGAGCAATTGACCTCTCTCAGTATCAGCTTCCTTGTTTGTAACCCAGGTACAGTCATGGGGCCTGCCTGATTGAATGGTGATAAATAATCGAGGGGCACGTGTAAAGTATCTGGTACAAAGCATAGCATCCAGGGAGCGCCCAATAACTGGAAGAAAGATAGAGGCTTGGCAGCAAAGAACAGAAGCCTGGAATCTCAGTGCCAAGGGTCTATTGTTTCAGAGGAACCTACACTCAGGACTTTGCTGGTGGCTCAGTGGTAAAGAATCCACCTGCCAATGCAGGAGACTCAGGTTTGATCCCTGGGTTGGAAGATCCCCTGGAGAAAGAAATGGCAACTCACTCCAGTATTCTTGCCTGGGAAATCCGATGGACAGAGGAGCCTGGTAGGCTATAGTCCATGGGGTCTCAAAGAGTTGGACATGACTTAGCAACAGGCAGATAGGGATTCCCTGGTGACTCAGCACTAATGAATCTGCCTGTCAATGCAGGAGAGACAGGTTCGACACCTGATCCAGGAAGATCCCCTGGAGATGGAAACGGCAACCCACTCCAGTCTTCTTGCCTGGAAATCCCCATGGACAAAGGAGCCTGGTGGGCTATAGTCCATAGGTTTGCAAAGAGTCAGACATGACTGAGCGACTGAATGATGCTCATATAAAGCCCCTATATGGTATTTTCCAGAAGTTTTCCTAGGGAATAGAGGAATAAAACCCCTATTCAGACACCCTCCAAAAGTTGTATTCAACCCTATTATTTAAGGCTGTATTAAGGTTGTATTTCTCAACACAGCATTGAGAAAAGGGAGTGTCTGTTCTCAAAAATATTTAGTATTAGGATGGAATCCTCTCTGAAACCCTGCCTGGGAAATCACCCCAGAATCTGCCTTCCCACCCAGACCTCGGTCATCTGAATTCCGACTGGTTTTGGTTTTCATTTTTCAGGATCTGTTCCTTGAGTGTAAATAAACAATCCATGGCTGGGCCTGTGGAGGCCTTCCCATGAAGGAGGGCACTCTCCCCGGGAGCTGGAGCGCACACAAGGAGGCCAGGGCGCCCGCCCGCGCCCGCGCGCCTCAGAGCCGCGTCGGGTTACCTCAGGGAGACTGCCGCGCACGACGCAGCCCAAGACAAATAAACGCCGACCCTTCTCGCGCTGAAATTCAGGCCATGAGGCCTCAGGAGAAGAATGATTCCTCACAGGCTGGGAGGTCTCCTGAAAGAGTCTGGTAGCTGGCTTCTGAGAGACAGGGGGAGAGAGGGAGAGAGATGGACAGAGAGACGGAGAGAAGACCGGGGCAGGGGGAGAATGGGGAAGAGAGGGAGGGAAGGACCGACAGACAGACAGTGAGAGACAGGGAGGAAGGGAGAGAGAGACAGAGAGGAGAGAGAGGAGAGGAGACAGACAGACAGACAGGGAGGAAGGGAGAGAGAGAGACGGCGGGGGGGGCAGGGGCGGAGACAGACAGACAGACAGACAGAGACAGGGAGGAAGGGAGAGAGAGACAGAGAGGAGAGAGGGGGGAAGGAGGGAAGGAGACAGACAGACAGAGACAGGGAGGAAGGGAGAGAGAGACCGGAGAGAGAGGAGAGGGAAGGAAGGAGACAGACAGACAGACAGTCAGAGATAGGAAGGGAGAGAGAGACAGAGAGGAGACTGAGGAGAGGGAGGAAAGGAGACAGACAGACAGAGACAGAGGGAAGGAGGGAGAGATTTGTTAGTTCATCAGCCCCACAGTTTTAGAGTCTGCACAGAATATCCTATAAAGAAAGAAAAGAAAGAAAGTGAATTCGTTCAGTCGTGTCTGACTCTTTGCAACCCCATGGACTGTAGCCCAGCTGGCTCCTCCATCCATCCATGGGATTTTCCAGGCAAGAGTACTGGAGTGGGTTGCCATTTCCTTCTCCAGGGGATCTTCCTGGCCCAGGAATTGAACCTGGGTCTTCAGCATTGTAGGCAAACGCTTTTACCATCTGAGCCACCAGGGAAGTCCTCAAATATCCTGTATGAACTCATCAACTGTGCTACTTAATCAAAAGAATAGTGGAATTCTAATGATGGCCATGACTCTTCCTACCATTCTCTGTTAGCTAAGAACATCAGATTTTTTTTTTTTTTTTACTGTCACTGGTTATTTCTACTCAGGGCTAGAAACGCAAATCTTATGTTTTAAGATGACAAAACTGCTCTCCATTCTCTCCCGCTAGTGGATGTAAGTAAGCCGAGTCTCAATTTCCCCATCAGGCAATTAATATCTCTATCTCACAGCACATCGTTTAAAAAGCAGGATGCACGTATAGGATACTTCTGCCATTCTCCTCGCGCGTGAAGAGGTTGGCACAGACCATTTTCCCGTTCCCGTCGGGAAATTTAAGCCAATAAATTTGCTGCCTGACAAAGCCGTGTGCCCATCACCTTCTGTGGCAGGGGCAGAGATGACCCAACAGGCTGGCGTCTGATCAATTTTTTCCATTTATGTGAGTAGGGGAAATGACTCGTAGCTAAGAAACCTGACCCGTCCCAGATGTAAGACAGGCTGGCTTGCCTGGGCTACTTAAACCAGACCGGACTCTGCTGACGGGGAGCACAATGACCCAGGTAGAATCCGTACCTATCATGTGTCCTCGGGCAGGTCAAGCCCCTCCACAGAGCCTGGGGTCCATTCTCCTCTTCAAGCTTGGCCGCCCGGGTGCAATTTGAGGTCCCCTCAGTGACAGTTACCAACATTCATTGCGGAAAACAGACTCGGATCTGTCCCCTCCTTCTCCCACTGGCATCATTGGCCGAAAATTGATCTTCAGGATTCCTGAAGCTGTGGTCAGCGCCCTCAGCACTAAGGGTGGGGCTGCCAGGCACCAGGGGCTTCAGGGACACATCTGAAAACCCGTGGTGTTTTCCTAGTAGCTGTATTCAGACAAAAGGTGGCCACTCCATTCTGGAAAAGCTGGGAGGAGGGGCGTCTGAGAGACAGCACACTTCCTGCAACCTTCTTCAAGAGGACATCTTGGAGACTTTCCTGGCAGTCCAGTGGTTAAGACTCTGCAGTGCCAACAGAGGGGGTGCAGGTTCGATCCCTGGTGGGAGAACTAATATTCCCACATGCCATGGGCCAGAGCCAAGAGATTAAAACAAATGAACAAACGCAAAGACTAGAGCTTGAAGCAACGCTGCATCCTGAGACCAGAGCCTCTGAATCGAGGGATCGGCCTTCCTCCTAACACTCCTGTTTGCACATCTGCCTTTAAGGAGCAGCTTTTCCAGGCCAGGAATTCGATTTTACGGTTGTCAACAGTGGTCCTGGAGTGGAATGTGGAGCGGGAGGGAGGCTGGTGGGTGACAGCGAACATGCTTGACTTCCCCCTTTGAACGGTGCAGCCTGGCCATTTCCTATTCCATCTTCATGTGGCTACAGGATGGCGATGTTTGGGAATGTTCTTTTTTTTTTTTTTTGGCCCAAACTGTGCAGCATGTGAGATCTAAGTTCCCCAATCAGGGATCAAGCCCGCGCCCCCCTGCACTGGAAGTGCAGAGTCTTAACCACTGCACCACTAGGGAAGTCCCCTCGGGACGTACCGTTACCTCTCAGCGGTGTTTACATCCTGGATTGGAGCCTCACCAGGGCACGTGCAAGTGATGGGTGATATGCGTAGGACCAGGAGCCTCCACACCAGAAGCAAGAAGAAAAGAGGGAGGGTCATTTATTATGCGATTAAGCAAAAAAGCCAAATAAAAATATTGTGACCTGTATCCCCAAGTGTGTGTCAGTAAAAACAGAACATGGTTGACTCACCAGGAAGCCATGCCATGGGTACCCACTGTCATCCTCAACGATGGAGCTCATGCTGAACGCTGGCAGACGCAGGGGTTCTTTCTCCCAACCCCAGAAGCTCTCCTGAAACTTTGCTCACAAGACTAGTTTAGCACTTCCACTGCAATATCACCAGGTCCGAGACTGGAAGCCCACTGAGGGCAGGAGCCATGCTTTTTTATTTTTAATTAAAAAAATTTTTGGCTGCCCAGAGTCTTTGTCACAGTTTGCAGTACACAGGCTTTACAGTGTGTGGACTCAATAGTTGGGGCACACGCTTAGTTGCCCACAGCACGTGGGATCTTAGAACCTGAACCACTATACTGGAAGTCAGAGTCTCAACCACTGGACCACCAGAGAAGTCCCCCAAGCCACATTCTTGTTATCTGTTTCCTCAGTTTTGAGGACACAGTGTAAACAACCCAGGCACGTTGCAAGTTAAAATAATGACTCTTTGAAACAGCATCCCAGAAACAAGAATTCCGACAGGTCAAGTCATCTGAGAATGAGCCCCAGAGGTGAGATTTGGCCTGAGCTTTGAAGAAGAATCAAGGGAGAGAGGGCTGAGGAAGGAGTGGTACTCAAAGCCCCCTCCCCACTTACCCCACCCAGACCTGAGCATGAGGGGCCTGGCAGAAGTGGAAGCGAAGACGCATGGACGCATGAGAGGTGAGTTCAGGGCTGGTTGCCGCATGGGAGGAAAAGCAAAGGCTCATGGTAAAGGAAAGAGGAACTCACCCCAGTATTCTTGCCTGGAGAATCCCATGGACAGAGGAGCCTGGTGGGCTAAGGTCTGTGGGGTCACAAAGAGTCGGACACGAGTGAATGCCTGAGCACACGCAACTGGAAAAGTGGATCAGAGCCTTGGATTCGAAGAGTTTTGAAAAACTGTTAACGCCTTTTTACTTGATTCTTATCATTTTTTTTTCCCACCAGTGATTGTGTGAGCTTGGGGTTGAGATGGGTGAAGTGGCTGTGTGCTTGAATCCCCCAGGAGACTGCAGAGACGAGATGATCCTCAGGCCCCAAGTTCTGGAGGCAGGAACGGGTGTCCTGACCTGCTCTGGCTACAGGTGGCCCCAAGTGACCACCCCTGCTTCTCTGTTCCTGTGGCTCCAACAAAGGCTCCTTCCAGCTACACCGCCTGCCCTCCACCCCGCACCAGCCTCGTCCTGGCTTCAGGGGGCAGGGAGGAGACCGCACAGATTTGTGACTTCAGAACAGGAGGGGGCGCCGGTAGCGGGACAGAGGGATGGAGCTACCCTGACCAGCAGGAGTTGGCTAGATCAGACAGGGGCCCTGGTGAGGCTGCAGCTGAGTGTGGCTGAATCCAGAAGCCAGCAGCCCAGATCAGACCTCTCACATACACATTCACAAAATGCTTTTACTTGGTTTGCAGCATAGACATCCCTTGGTGTTGTGCAAGTTCAGCGAATTACTGGGGATCTAGATGCCTCTTTTATTCCAGTTAATCAGATTATCTTGACTGATTAAATAGGATTTGTTAATAACATTCATGTATGAGCCGTGGAGAGCTTTATTAATAAGTCATTATGTTGGGGACTTTAAATACCTGGCCTTCAAAAGCAATTCCAAGTTGTTTATGTCTCTCGGACTTCTGGACTCTCTAAGAAAATGGCTTATGCCTGGTGTATTACATTCCTGCAACACTCAAAGACCTCACTGAAAAAAAAAAACCAGGGCTACGTCCCAAGCCTTGACAAAGCAAACTACTGCTCTGAAAGGTATGTTCTTCAGTTTTTCTTTGTGTGTTTTTTTTTTCCTGATCTTTCTTTAGAAGACTTGTCATCTTGAGTGGTTCTTGGTGAAGAAATGTATAACAATACAAAACAGGCCCCTCTGGGTGATGATGGATACATGCGGTCTGTTCTTCTCATGTTAGAGACAGGATCCCATAAATTGCTTGCCTACTATGCTCCCTCATGGAGGGAGGAAGTGAGTTAAGGAGCTGAGTGAGCAAGTGTTGGAGTCCAGAGGCCTCAACTTTCTTAGTTTAATTATCTCTGTAATTAACTCCACGGTTGATGACAGCAAGTGAGCCGGGCTGTGACGATCCAATGGAGGCTTGGAGTCAGGAGGGGTTGAAGTCCTGGCTTTTCCAGGTGGTAAACCTGGCCCAGTTGGTGATTCGGTGCCTCGGTTCCCTCATCTATCCCCACCTGTGTGTTTTAGGATTAAATGAGTTATCACATGTAAAGTGTTTAGGACAGGGCCTGGCACATTTTGGGATCTCATTGCACGGCGGCTTCTGTAATGTCCAGCTGGTTGCTGTTACTGCTTTGATGGACAGAGCTGCAGGCAGGTACCTATACTGAGAGCTTCCCCGCCTCTTCAACAGATTCATTATGTGGAGAATGAAGGACACGGAAACCATTCTTAGCGGGGCACACAGGATATCAGGCAGGTGTCACTTACTCACGGGCTCTCAAAAGCCAAGCAGGCCACTTCCGCTCTGAGAGAAGTGGAGGCTCTGACAAGGCACATGGGAGCCCCAGGCATTGGAGAGGGCAGATCTGTCTAAAGGCATTCAAGGGTAATGTTAAAGACACTCTGTAGGGGACTTCCAGGGGTCCAGTGGTTAAGACTCTGCCCTCCCAGTAGAGGGGCCTGGGTTCTATCACTGATTGGGGAACTAGATCCCACCTACTGCAACTAAAGATTCCACGAGCCATGGCTAAGACCTGGCGCAGCCAAATAAATAAATATTTGTAAAAATCATGAAATATAAAAGCAGCAACAACAAAAAACACTCTGTGGGCTATATAGCCCTTCACACTATATCCTGCCCAGAGCTGATATAATTACAGTTGCCTCTCTGAATCCAGGAATACGGACTTGTGTATATGCAGGGCTGAATATATTAATTGTACGATACCATGTGATGCTACAAAGGACTTGAACATCAGTGGATTTTCATATCTGAGGAGATCCTGGGGCCAATCCCCCATGGACCCCAAGGGATGACTGTACTGAGTTTTGAAGTGAAAAGGCAGGTAGGATGGGTTAAAACCATCCTCAGAGAAGAACTGAGGAAACTATATTATGGCCAAAATAAAGGTGGAAACTCCTATCCTTTGGACCTGGGATGGTCTATCCAGTCCCCCGGGGGTTCAGTTCAGTCGTTCAGTCATGTCCAACTCTTTGTGACCCCATGAACCGCAGCACGCCAGGCCTCCCTGTCCATCACCAACTCCTGGAGTCTACCCAAACCCATGTCCATTGAGTCGCTGATGCCATCCAACCATCTCATCTCCTGTTGCCTCCTTCTCCTCCTGCCCTCAATCTTTCCCAGCATTAGGGTCTTTTCAAATGAGTCAGCTCTTCGCATCAGGTGGCCAAAGTATTGGAGTTTCAGCTTCAACATCAGTCCTTCCAATGAACACTCAGGGTTGATCTCCTTTAGGATGGACTGGTTGGATTTCCTTGCAGTCCAAGGGACTCTCAAGAGTCTTCTCCAACACCACAGTTCAAAAGCACCAATTCTTCGGCACTCAGCTTTCTTTATAGTCCAACTCTCACATCCATACATGACCACTGGAAAAACCATAGCCTTGACTAGACGGACCTTTGTTGGCAAAGTAATGTCTCTGCTTTTGAATATGCTATCTAGGTTGGTCATAACTTTCCTTCCAAGGAGCAAGCGTCTTTCAATTTCATGTCTGCAATCACCATCTGCAGTGAGTTTGGAGCCCAGAAAAATAAAGTCTCTCACTGTTTCCACTGTTTCCCCATCTATTTCCCATGAATTGATGGGACCAGATGCGATGATCTTCGTTTCCTGAATGTTGAGCTTTAAGCCAACTTTTTCACTCTCCTCTTTCACTTTCATCAAGAGACTCTTTAGTTCTTTTTCACTTTCTACCATAAGGGTGGTGTCATCTGCATATCTGAGGTTATTGATATTTCTCCTGGCAATCTTGATTCCAGCTTGCGCTTCTTCCAGTCCAGCATTTCTCATGATGTACTCTGCATAGGAGTTAAATAAGCAGGGTGACAATATACAGCCTTGACATACTCCTTTTCCTATTTGGAACCAGTCTGTTGTTCCACGTCCAGTTCTAATTGTTGCTTCCTGACCTGCATACAAATTTCTCAAGAGGCAGGTCAGGTGGTCTGGTATGCCCATCTCTTGAAGAATTTTCCACAGTTTATTGTGATCCACACAGTCAAAGGCTTTGGCATAGTCAATACAGCAGAAATAGATGTTTTTCTGGAATTCTCTTGCTTTTTCGGTGATCCAATGGATGTTGGCAATTTGATCTCTGATTCCTCTGCCTTTTCTAAAACCAACTTGAACATCTGAAAGTTCATGGTTCATGTATTGCTGAAGCCTGGTTTGGAGAATTTTGAGCATTACTTTACTAGCATGTGAGATGAGTGCAATGGTGCGGTAGTTTGAGCATTCTTTGGCATTGCTTTTCTTTGGGATTGGAATGAAAACTGACCTTTTCCAGTCCTGTGGCCACTGCTGAGTTTTCCAAATTTGCTGGCATATTGAGGGCAGCACTTTCACAGCATCATCTTCCAGGATTTCAAATAGTTCAACTGGAATTCCATCACCTCCACTAGCTTTGTTCGTAGTGATGCTTCCTAAGGCCCACTTGACTTCACATTCCAGGATGTCTGGCTCTAGGTGAGTGATCACACCATCATGATTATCTGGGTCGTGGGGTGCGGGGAACCTGGATGTAGAGCCTGGATAACACTGGGAGCCTCTCCCCGTCACCTGATTAGCACCCTTGTTTTATCTATTTCCTCTTCCTCCGTTTCTTCTTGCCTCACGTTTTATTTCTCTTTATCTTTACTTCCCAAGTTTGTGTCCTTCCTTCTCCCCACCCAAGGCCTAGCATGGTGCTCAAGGCTGCCTAGGGCCACTGTGAAGAGTCAGTCATTCTGAACTGGGGGAGGAGGCAATGTGAGTTCATGAATGTTCTAATGGGCCACACTAATAGCAGAATATTAGTATCTTAAAATATTAATTCTGGGAAGAGGCATTAGCAAAGCAAGGAGGGCTGAGTAGCAAAATATGAAACCTCAAAGAAGAGTTGAAGAAAAGTATAAAACCAGAATGCCAATGAACTTAATTTCTGTTTCTTCTCAGCAGACAGCAGAAACTACTCAGAGACAAAAACTCATTTTCTGTGCTATAAATAATACACAAAAAGAAATCATTTCTTGGTCTTAGCTAGTAATCCACTGTATTTGGTTAAGTCATCCCCAGCCCTTATAATCTGCTAAATTTCTCAAAGTAAACCATAAAATAGTCTTTGGATGAAGTTACATTAGCCACAAACATCAGCAAGAACCACACCCTGATCATCACATGGGAGAAATGGATCCCGACTAGCTGAAGAACAAGAAGTTAAAGGGAATAAACCAGCCTCCCAACAAAGGAAAGAAAGCAAATAGCCCAAAACAAGAAAAATAATGAATACGAGACACATGACTGTGAATGAGACTGAGGTGGTGAGGAATCGTGGGGAAAATATGGCTGGCTGGCCCATTTTAAGTATAATGTGAGAAATACAGTCTATGGGTGTCACATTGTGAATATGACCCTGGATGTAAGTTTAGTGTCAGGATGCTGTCCGAGTGCATGCTCAGTCGTGTCTGACTCTTTGAGACCCCATGGACTGCAGCCCGCCAGGCTCCTCTGTCCATGGGATTTTCCAGGGAGGAATGCTGGAGTGGGGTGCCATTTCCTTCTCCAGGGGATCTTCCCAACCCAGGGATCGAACCTGAGTCTCTTGCATCTCTTGCATTGCAGGTGAATTCTTTACCACTGAGCCATCTGGGAAGCCCAGTGTCAAGATGACTGGAACTCAGAATCTGATTCTCTTTGTACGTCTTTAGTCTTAGATGTGCTAATTCACCTTCCTGTGCATTAGTTCCCTCATTTGGAAAATGAGTATGATAGCATCATGAAGATCACATGAGTTAATGTAAGTGAGTTACCTAGACCAATACTCGGACAGAAGCAAATCTGAAAGTGGTAGCTGTTTTATTTGTTGGGGCCGATAAAATCACCTACCATAATAAAGTTTTCTCCAAATCTAATTAACTATGTGAGGCGTTCCGTCTTCCTCTGTGATTCGGTCGCATTCTGCTTCACTCTTTAGAAGAAAGAGCTAAGCGTGGAGCATCTTTCTTCACACTCTTACTCTCCTCTCAGTTTATTGCCCTTTGATTTTTGGTATAATAGTTGTTCTATTGCAATTTCTCTTCCTTAAAAGTACTCTCTGCTTCTAGAAATACATGTATCTCTGTTTCTCCCTTTGAGATTCCAATACAATGACTTTTTTTTTTAACTGAAGGAGAACTGCTTTACAATGTTGTGTTGGTTTCTGTCATACAACAACATGAATCAGCCGTAAATATACACGTATCCTCTCCCTCCTGAACCTCCCTCTTACCCACCACCCCACCCCACCCCTCTAGGTTGTCACAGAGCCCTGGGTTGAGCTCTCTGTGTTATACGGCAACTTCCCACTAGCTATGTTATATATCATAGTGTATATATGTCAATGCTACTCTCTCCATTAGCCCCCTCCACTCCTTCCCCAGCTGTGTCCACAAGTCTGCTCTCTATGTCTGCATCTCTATTCCTGCCCTGCAAACAGGTTCATCGGTACCATTGTTCTAGATTACATCTATACGTGTTAATATATGATATTTGTTTTTCTCTTTCTGACTTACTTCACTCTGTATAATGGGCTCTAGGTTCATCTACCTCACTAGAGCTGACTCAAATTCGTTCCTTTTTATGGCTGAGTAATAGTCCATTGTATATATATGCCACAGCTTCTTTATCCACCCATCTGAATGACATATGTATTTCTATATGACATAACTCCAACAGAAATGAAAAGATGACAGCAACAGATTTTGGAAGGTGGTAAGCACTTGGACGAATGTTGGCTAACTTGGCTGACCCGAAGTGTCAGAGTCCTAGGCCAACGGTGGGGAGAACAGAAAAGCAGCCCAGTTTTTTAGAGGACAGTCAAAGGTTCAGGAATCCATGATACAGGTATTTAGGGGACTGGATTTGAAGGTGAGGCTAGAAACATGAATATTGATGAAAAGTTCATTTGAGAGGTAATTTGATTCCTAAACATCTTCTCTTGCCTGTGTAGCCTAGGGACTATTCTTTACCCATTCCTGAAGAAGATGAGTGTTATTCTCTTAAGACGATAAGGCGGGGGGGAAATGTCAGGCACAGCTGAGAGTGGGGATCCTCTAGAAAAGGGGACTGGCTCCCAGCTCTTTTTCCTCACTAAGCTTCCAGAATATTGACAGCCAGGCAGGAGAGCAGATAATCCTTTTCTGGGAATTTGGGGTCGCTAAGAGTCTTTGGAAGGAATGATGTTAAAGCTGAAACTTCAGTACTTTGGCCACCTCATGTGAAGAGTTGACTCATTGGAAAAGACTCTGATGCTGGGAGGGATTGGGGGCAGGAGGAGAAGGGGACGACAGAGGATGAGATGGCTGGATAGCATCACTAACTCGATGGACGTGAGTCTGAGTGAACTCCGGGAGTTGGTGATGGACAGGGAGGCCTGGTGAGCTGCGATTCATGGGGTTGCAAAGAGTCGGACATGACTGAGCGACTGAACTGAACTGAAGAGTCGGACACGACTGAGTGACTTCACTTCACTTCACTTCACTTCACTTCAAGAGAAAAGACCTAAAGATACTAATATCAGAGTTTTCCTAAGGTGATGTCCCAGTCAGATCTTCTTACACTGAAGCTCAAATCAAATAAGCCCCATCCATGTGCTCAGAGCTTATAAACAGAGCTGAAAGCTTTGTTCTTAAATATGAGCAGACAACCAAGGATTACTAGACAATTGAGATAAGCATTTAAAAATAAAGATGGAGACCAAAATAAACAAATAGCAATAATAATAATAATAATAATAACTTGGAGAGATAGAGATCATGTGAGAAAACACTTAATATTCTCAGAGAAAACATCCATGAAACAAGAAGCGGATGCTGTAAAAGATCAAAGAAATAAAAGAGAGCTTTTGAAAATTAAAACCACGATTGCTGAAATGGAAAACTCACTAGAGGGGTTGGAAGATAAAGTTGCAAAATATCTCAGAAAGTAGGCCACCAAGGTGGGAGAGAGGGAAAAGAGAGAAAAGATATGGCTGGAAAAATAGAGGGAATGAAATCATCATTAAATGAAGAAAATTTCATAGAATGGCATGCCTAGGACAACGGGTGAAAATAATCCCACCTTAAGGTACATCATCACTGGGACTTCCCTGGTGGTCCAGTGGTTAAGAATCTACCTTCCAATGCAGAGGACGCAGGTTTGACCCCTGGTCAAGGATCTACTATAAGATTCCACATACCGAGGGGCGACTAGGCCCCTGTGCCACAACTGCTGAGCTGGTGAGCCCCAGGGAAGACCCAGTGCAGCGCCCCACACCAAAATTCATCATCCTTAGTTTTCAGACTACTTCAAGGGAAGAGACCATAGGCCTCCAGAGAGGAAAACCAAGCTACAAAGGACTGGAAATCTGAATGGCTGTTTTTCTCCATAAGAATTCTGAAATATAATAATGGATTGATGCCATCAAGATTCTGAGGTACAGTTGCATCTAGAAGAGGACTCTATATATCTAGTCAAATCCCAAC
Source organism: Bos javanicus (assembly GCF_032452875.1). Lineage (NCBI taxonomy): Eukaryota > Metazoa > Chordata > Mammalia > Artiodactyla > Bovidae > Bos > Bos javanicus. The sequence goes on along the minus strand of NC_083879.1, from coordinate 15,123,669 downwards.
CGAGAGGGTAGCATAAAAACATTTTCCGGCTCATGAAATGTTTAATTTCCAAGCGCTCTTTGTTGAAAATCTCCTGGCAGAGTTAAGATAAAGGGCGACCTGACTTTGGGAACAGGAGATCTCAGTGATCTCCCTCAGATTCTGGATGAGGGAGAGGAATCTTTGTGAGGCATAAGGGAAACCAGATGGATTGGAGCAGTCGAGGTTTCCAGGAGTGGCCTTTCAGATGACAATGACACAAGAGTTGATACATCTGAATGTCTTGATTCAGACAGCTGAATGTCTGTAGATAATTCTTGACTACATTGGTGGACAGGTTCAGATTGACTCAATAGCAATACCGACAAAACCAAGCAAAGGAAATAATGATGAACACTTGGTCAAACATAGTGCAGAAAATAATCAGAGAATAATATTATTATCCTTATGCAATCACTGATTACTGATCTAACCAAAGTTACACATGCACACATAGACTGATAGATAATATATTGAGAGGATATATGAGTGAATATTTTTTACATCTTTTTTAAATTGAAGTATAGTTGATGTGCAATGTTCTGTTAATTTCTGTTGTACATCAAAGTGATTCAGTTATGTATGTATATATAGCTTTGCTGTACATCCAACTGATTCAGTTATATATATATATGTATTATATATAACTTTGATGTACAGCAGAAATTAACAGAACATTGCACATCAACTATGCTTCAATTTTTAAAAGATGTAAAAAAATTCACTCTCTCTCTCTATATATATATATACATTCTTTTTAACAATATTCTTTTCTGTTATGATTTATCATAAAATATTGAATAGAATTCCTTGTGCTATACAGTAGGACCTTGTGGTTTATCCATTCTGTGTATAATAGGTTTGCATCTGCTAACCCCAACTCCAGTATTCATGCCTGAAAATCCCCTGGACAGAGAAGCCTGGCAGGCTTACAGTCCATGGGGTCGCAAGAGTGGGACACAACTGAGCGACTAAACCACGACCACCAACCCCAAACACCCGTTCCATCCCTCCGCCAGGCCCCTCCCCCTTGGCAACCGCAAGCCTGTTAGATGTACCAGTGTATTGATGGAGTATAAGTGAGCTGAATTCTCACCTTTCATAGTGGAAAGACAGTGTATAATGTTTTCATCTAGGAAAAAAGTAATCTCAATAATTGGGCTGAATAAAAAGCTAGAAAAATATTAGACACATAATTAGAGAAATAAACTATTAGGGATATGATGATGGCCGGAGAAGGCAATGGCACCCCACTCCAGTACTTTTGCCTAGAAAATCCCATGGACGGAGGAGCCTCCATGGACTAGGACCCCTCTAGTTCATGGGGTCGCTAGAGTCGGACACGACTGAGTGACTTCACTTTCACTTTTCACTTTCATGCATTGGAGAAGGAAATGGCAACCCACTCCAGTGTTCTTGCCTGGAGAATCCCAGGGACGGGGGAGCCTGGTAGGCTGCCGTCTATGGGGTCACACAGAGTCGGACACGGCTGAAGTGACTTAGCCTAGCCTAGCCTATGATGATGGCAAGAGAATCAGCTAAAAAAGTGAGAAAGTAGTTGCCTCTGCAAGGAAAAGAAGTGAGAGGGGATGGGTGTGACTGCTGTTTCTGCAGTAAGCCTTGTAAAAGGATTCCACTCTTTAAACGTGTGTGTGCTCAGCTCGGATAGAAAGAAACAAACAAAAGAAACAAACAAAAAGTCACAGATGTGACTCTCACATCCCCAACCGTTTTATCTTTGACAATTTAATCCGCATGTATTGCCGCAATTTTACATATTACTCACTGGAAATAATGCATTGTTTCTGGTCTGTGTAACTGCCTTTCCTAACTGCATCACCTTCCTCAAGGAATTTACTTTTGGATATGTTGGAAATTCAGTTTGAAATTTGTGTTTCAAATTATGTTTTGGTTGTTCCTCTTGAATCTCCCCATTAGCATCAGCAGATAGTCTATTTTTTTCTGGTTGGTTTTTCAGAAAAGAGCTCATCTCTAGTCTGTCCTCTACAAGTTTCTTTAGCAAATAACTTTAAGGTTTGATGTCTTTGGGTCTGCGGGAGGCATGTTTGTTCCTTTTCTCTTGTATCCACATTAGTGCTATTTTTTGGTGGTGAAATGACTGATAAATACATAAAATCAAAAGAGGAACTTGAAGATTGCCTAAGATTAGAAGTATGTGTTTATGTTAGTGATAGGAATTACACTTCTAGGATGGTTCTAAGAACAATCAGAGATGAAGTTAAAGATGTTCCTATAAAGATATCCATCAAAGCCTTATTTATGACAGAAAAACATTGTAATGTACTTAACATCTAACTCGAGGGGATTATAGTACATGCAAAGGACTGAGCTGAATGTAGCCATTAGGAAACATGCTAAGGAGACTATCTATTGTTATGGAAATATAATCTGTTGCTAAATGAAATAAATAGACCAGTAGACCAAAAGACCTTGTGTAGCAGTGCTTAGTTTTTGTAAAAAAATTTCTATCTATGGTAAATGTAAAAGAAAGGAAAGTCATATATTAAAATACTTACAGTGGTTCTTGCTGGCAAATGAGACCTTAAGTGACATTTCCTTTGTTGTGTTGCTCCCCAAGCTTTCTCCATGGAGCATGAATACATCTCGTAGTTAGGGGGAAAGTGCAGTTTAAAAACAAAGTCAAATGAAACATAGAGCCAGCTTTATTTTTCTTGCCACTGGGAAGAATTGGCTTTGCTGGCATTAAGATGATGGGAGGAAAGAGAGTAGAAATCCTTTTGATCGATGCTATCTTTTGCATGGCTTTGGATTTGGAAGGTTGACATATTCGGGGCAGGTTGTATTATTTGTTCTGGCAGTGTGAGTAGACTTGTTTCTTATCTTACCCTGGATTCTTCGGATTACTGCCATTTTAAAGTAGTTTATAACAGTATGGCTACTCAAACCATTCTAAGGTATCAGATTTAATAGATTTGCTACTTAACTTAAATCAAAGGCTCTCTAATTGGAGAGTTGAGTAACCTGCCAGTTCCTAGGCAATTAGAAGATTAGACTCCCTATATGTTTTTCCTCTACTTGCTTAGACAAGAGGCTTTTTGTTACCGTATAAATCTTTAATGCTAGGCTTGAAGCAGTGATTACAAGGATACTGAAATTTAGTAAAATGCTCACATTAAGCCATGGAGGGCAGGGTGCAGAAATTGGATCTATAATAGCAGTTGAAACGGTGCCATTAGAAGTGGATTTGAAATGACTGGTAACACCTGTAGAACTGCTTAGGCGATGCCCATGCCCTGAGTTGGCTGGAGAACAGTCCAGGGTGGCAGGCAGGCAGGCAGGCAGGAAACCGATGGTGCCCTCCACTGTTATCCCAGTCCCCAATTTTAGACAGATAACCCAGTGAGGTAGAGGATGGTAGCTGGATTTTAGAGCTAAGCCATCTGAGCCCATAAAAACAACCCCCCTTGAAACACAAGGCCATGTCTGTTCACCAAGCATCTGTGGAGACACCTATGGAATGATATTAAATCAGTTGAGAACCTCGTGGGACAGTGGTATATCTGAAAGTTTAAAACAATCCCAAGAGTGATTTTCCACCCACAATCTCATTGAAAGAGTTGCGTTTGTGAGGCTTTGGGAGAGGCACTACGCCACAGATGGGCTCTCCAAGTGTGCAACACGAGGAAGAAGGCATAAAGGTTGGACTGGAAAGTGAACCCACCAAGCCACAGGACAGACGCCAAGAAGTATTACATTGTGAAGGGACATCCCTGGTGATCCAGTGCCTCAGACTCCATGCTCCCAACGCAGGGGGCCTGGGCTCGATCCCTGGTCAGGGACCTAGATCCCACATGCCACAAGAAATTCTGCAAGCCGCAACTAAGACTGGGTAGCAGCCAAATAAATAAATAAAATGGTTTTTTAAAAAGCTACATCTTGTGGCTACCAAGAGGATAAGTGCTTTCACAGGGTGGTGAGTGAAAGAGCAACCACTCACAGTAGAATGAAAAGGAAGTGCTAAATTCTTGGGAAATTTCTGGATATCTGTAGTGTTTCTGATTGGATTCACCTGACTCTCTCAGTATCTTCCGATTCTTGGAAAGATTAAAGGCAAAAAGAGAAGAGGGCGGCAGAGGATGAGATGGTGGGATGGCACCATCCACTCAATGGACATGAGTTTGAGCAAACTCTGGGAGATGGTGAAGGACAGGGAAGCTTGGTGTGCTGCAGACCATGGGGTCGTAAAGAGTTGGACATGACTTAGCGACTGAACAACAACAACAATTAGTATTGTAATTGTAATTTAGCACTAAACAGCGCTAAACTGCTTTTTATTTTTCACACCATGTAAAACATCATCTACATTGTCTGTGAATGTTTTTTCTTTTGCTATCTAGATTCCAGATCTCTGATCTTGGTGCTCCAAATCCATGAATGGGCATCATAAGATTCAAGAATTCCCTGGAAATTCACTGTCAGATTGTGTATTCATGGATGTGACTCTCAGAGGGACCCTAACTCAAAAAGTACAAGAGCCACTGGCCACTCTGGGTTCTCTGCTTCGTGAGGGGAAGAATCTCATCTTTAGTTTGCTTTGTGCTAATATTTAGTGTCCATTTGTTGAAAACTGACCCAGCATCATGCTTGCTGCTTTTGTATGTACTCTTTCATTTAATCCCCACCCAACCTAAGGAGAGTTCACTAGTGCTTAGCCATGCCCGACTATTTGTGACCCCATGGACTGTGGCCCTCCAGGCTCTTCTGTCCCTGGGATTCTCTGGGCAAGAATACTAGAGTGGGTTGCCATGTTCTCCTCCAGGGGATCTTCCTGACCCAGGGATTGAACCCTAGTCTCATGTCTCCTGCATCGGCAGGCAGATTCTTTACCTACTAGTGCCACCTGGGAAGCCCTAATATCATCTTCATTTGATACCAAATGAAAATACCAAAGTCACAGTGGTGAAGCGACTCATCAAGGAACTCACCACTAACACATGTCAGAGCTGTGTGGTATGGTTGGGCCTCCCTCTCCCCTGGAAAGCAAGACCTGGTCTTCCTCAGAACTCAGTACAGAGAGTGATGTATGACCCAAGGCTCTCTACACCATCAGTGATCAACATGCATTAATTACCTGATGGGCAGCACGTGACATTGGATATTGAATATAAGTGATGGTAATATATCCATAAAAAGATTCAATCTCTGTAGGCTTTATGAAACGTCAAACCCTAAATGGTCTTCCCCACCCAGCCTTTGTTGTTGTTCAGTTGCTAAGACTTGTCTGACTTCGACCCCATGGACTGTAGCACACCAGGCTTCCCTGTCCTTCACTATCTCCCAGAGTTTTCTCAAACTCACATCCATTGCATCCGTGATGCTGTCTAACCATCTCATCCTCTGTCGTCCCCTTCTCCTCCTGCTCTCAATTCTTCCCAGCATCAGGGTCTTTTCCAAGGAGTTGGCCCTTGCTATCAGGTGGCCAAAAGCATTAGAGCTTTGGTTTCAGTATTAGTCCTTCTAATGCTCTCCCTCATATTGTAAGGATCCCTAAGAGGACTGTAATTAGAAAAGACGACTTGTGGGACTTCCTTGATGGTCCAGTAGTTAATAATCAGGTTTGATCTCTGGTCCAGGAATCAAAATCCTACATGACTCAGGGCAACTAAGCTCAAACCCTAGAGTCCACGTGCTGCAACTGGAGAAAGCCTGTGTGAAGCAACAAAGAGCTCATGTGCTGCAATGAAGACCCAGCACAGCCAAAAAAAAGGCAACTTGTCATATCATTCAGGCTTAGAAAGGAAGACATTCCAACACAAGCTGCAACCCGGATAAATCTTGAGGACATTAGGGTAAGTGAAATACACCAGTCACAAAAAGACAAATACTGTATGATTCGCTTATATGAGGTATCTAGAGTAATCAAACTGATAGAGATAGAAAAGTAAAATGTTGGTTTTCAAGGGGCTGGGGGAGGCAGAGATGGGAAGTTATTATTTAATAGGTATAGAGTTTCATCACTTTGCCAACAATGGTCTGTATAATCAACGTTATGGTTTTTCTAGTAGTCCTGTGAGATGTGAGAGTTGGACCATAAAGAAGGCTGAGCACCGAAGAAATGATGCTTTTGAATTGTGGTGCTGGAGAAGACTCTTCAGAGTCCTTTGGACAGTAAGGAGATCAACACAGTCAATCCTAAAGGAAATCAACCTTGAATATTCACTGGAAAGACTGATTCTGAAACTGAAGCTCTAATATTTTGGCCCACCTGATGCAAAGGGCCAACTCATTGGAAAAGACTCTAATGTTGGAAAAGATTGAGGGCAAGAGAAGGGGATGACAGAGATGAGATGGTTGGATGGCATCACCAACTTGATTGACAAGAGTTTGAGCAAGCTCCGGGAGTTGGCGATGGACAGGGAAGCCTGGTGTGCTGCAGTCCATGGGGTCACAGAGAGCTGTACATGACTTAGAGACTGAACAACAACAAATAGAGTTTCAGTTTTGCAAGATGAAAAGAGTTCTGGAGATTGGCTGCACGACAGTGTAAAAGTGTTAAACACAACTGAACGATGCATACACTTAGAATGGTCAAGATGGTAAACTTTATATGTATTTTACCACAATTAGAAATAAAAAGGGAAATATAAAAAATATATTTAAAAAGACAGCTCGTGAGCTCACTTGGAGTGAAGGTCTGTGGATTCATGGTTCTGATCGTGCTGATTATTCACCCCGTTCAAGAAGGAGAGTGGAAACAGTAATTCCCTGGGAGACATGGGCGTGATTGTGAGGCCCACGTGGATAACCCACCCACACGCCAGCTCCTGGGTCTGTGCTTACAGCCTCAGAAGTTATAATAGCTTCCAGTGTCCTTGTCTTCAGGTTTGCAGTTCATCTGAACAGAATGAGGAACTGTGCTGTGTTCAGTTGGTCAACTGTGTCCGACTCTTTGCAGTCCCACAGACTGTAGCCCACCAGGCTCCTCTGTCCATGGGATTCTCCAGGCAAGAATACAGGAGTGGGGTGCCACGCTGTCTTCCAGGGGATCTTCCTGACCCAGGGATCGAACCTGTATCTCTTGTATCTCCTGCATTGGCAGGTGAATTCTTTACCATTAGCGCCACCTGAATTCCTGTCTCAAACTCTTTTAAAAGTTCTACTCTTTTCCCTCTAACAACTTACAGAGCAAAAGCAGTGTCTTTCTCCTAGCACAGGCTCCAAGAGCAGGCACCAAGAGAAATCCTGCCAGGTCCCCTCACTTCCTACACCAAGGACACTTGCTCCTGGAACCCAGAAATCCTCTCCAGAAGTCATCTGACCCCCTGGCAGGCCAGGGCCCCTGGGCCACCTCAACCCAGCGAGGAGCAAGGTCATCAAAATGAATTGCTGATTCTCAGGATTTAAAGCCGACGGTGACCGGAGCCCCGTGGGCAGGGCCACTCTGAATGAATTCACAGCTGCGCCTGGCCAGCCCGGGAGCTTGGACGCATCACAGCAGTGAACTGGGGGTGCTCCAACCCAAACAGATTTGTAGCAGTGGCACAGGCGTCCAGGACTGCCAGGGCAGCATTTGGGTCTGACAAATGAGGCCTCTGTTGGGACAAAGGGGGCTCTTAGGGCTCAGTCTGTTTTGGCTGCTTTATACGCAACGAGAGCCAGGGGACTTCTTTTGTCCGGACAGGGAAAACAAAAGTGATTTATTTCATCCTGCGCCCGCGCCACGGTCTTTGTGGTCAACTAATGCAGGCATGCTTGGCGGCCAGCGACCCTTACAGACACCGCGTACTGAGGGCCTACTAAGAGCCGGGGACTATGCTGGGTACCAGCACGTGCTGCCTAACTTAATCCTCCCAACAATGCTGTGATGCAGGGATTATCCCCACTGGAGTCATGTGGGGACCGAGACATGGAGAGGTGAAGGCCACGCAGCTAGTTAACCGTGGAAGAGCCAGAATTTGGACTCAGGCTCGGCTTCCTCCCAAATGTGGCCCTGCTCCAGGCGGCTGATAAGCCAAAGGTAGTCCTCTCCTCCCCGCTGGCATCTCTGGGAATGCTGATCTATCTGGAAGACCTAGAACAGTCTTGATGCTCCACAAATACTTACAGCAAATGGAGCAAAACCTAAAGAAGAGATGAGGGGGACTTCGCTGTTGGCCCAGGGGTTAAGGCTCTGGGCTTCCACTGCAGGGGGCATGGGTTTGACTCTCCGTCAGGGAACTAAGATCCCACTTGCTCTACAGCACCACAGCCAAAAAATAATAATAATAAAAAATAAGTCAATAAATAAAAAGATACGAGGAGAGGGGGTTGAAAATCACAGAGATTTTTCTTGGAAAGTCACAGAAAATGTCCCTGCTTTAATACAAGGAGGCTGATATAAGCTTTTTGTCTTTATATAAACATGAAAATAAAGACAGTGTTAGTCACTCAGTCAGGTCCAACTCTTTGTGACCCCATGGACTATAGACCACCAGGCTCCTCTGTCCATAGGATTCTCCAGGCATTCCCTTCTCCAGGGGATCTTCCTGACCCAAAGATGGAACCTGGGTCTCCTGCATTGCCAGTGGATACTTTACCATCTGAGCCACCGAGGATAAAGAGAAATGAAGGTCAAACTTTTTGTTCATAGTTGAGCCAGCAGCCCCCTGTCTCTCATATATAAGGACTAGAAGCTCCAACTGAACATGATCCTCTTGGCTTTCACTGCTGATTAGCTCCAGTCCCTGGTAACAAACTTCATGTGTCCTAGTATTTAGTCCCCTTTCCCCGTCCAGATGTACCAATTCAGCATTTGTGGCTTTTCCTAAAGAAGGGCCCAGAGCAATTGACCACTCCTTTATCATTTCATTATGGGCCCGGAAAATGAGATGGCCTTTCAGCACAGCTTGTCAGCACATTAGAATGCCAAATGAGAACCTCTCTGGCACAGTGTACATGAATCCATAATTCCCCTCCGCAAGCCTGCTTTATTCTCTGTTGTGGCTTCTTCACGCCAGATGGGATGTACTGCTAATTTATCAGTTCGCTGACTTTCATCTACAGACGTCTCCCATCTCACCATCCACTTGTGTTGCATTTTTCCACTGACATTTTCGGCAGAATCCACTGACTTGGGGAACTAGGCATGTGAATCCTCCGTTTTCAATTCTAGTTCTTTTCGGGGGTGGGGATGGGTAACTGTGGCTAGATCATTGTCCTCAGTTCTCTTTCCCTGGGGACTCTTGGGAATAAGATCATAAAGCAAAAGCTGAAGAGGCAAAAAAAAAAAAAATTGAAGAAAGGAGTGGAAGGCAAGAGTTACTGGGGAGAGAGTGAAGGGAGAGGAAAGTTATTCTCCTTTTGAAGTAGAATCTATTCCCCATCCATCATCCTCGTTTTTGGTTTTTTTTCCTGGCAACACATTTTTACGGAGTATCTACTATTTTCCAAAATGTTAGATACTGGACATGCAGTAGCATTTCCATCAGGGTCCCAGCAGAAAAGCAAATGGTCCACCTGAAAGTTCATGAAGAAAATACTTGCAAAGTTGTAGGCAGAGCTAAAGGAATGGGTAGAAGATGAGGAAGATGCCAGTTTAGCAATAACAAGAAGCTATCACCACTGCCAGGGCTTCCCAGGTGGCTCAGCTGGGAAAGAACCCATCTGCCAATGCAGGAGACGTGGGTTTGATCCCTGGGTCGGGAAGATCCCCTAGAGAAGGAAATAGCAACCCACTCCAGTATTCTTGCCTGAGAAATTCCACAGACAGAGGAGCCTGGCAGGTTACAGTCTGTGGAGTTGCAAAGAGCTGGACATGACTGAGCGCACGCATGCACACACACACACACACACACACACGGCCACTGATAAGCCTAGAGAAGCAAGGGGAGGCAGAGGCTAAAGGGACCAGGCCAGAAGTATAACTGTAGGGACGGGGCTTCCAGAAAGCAACGTTGGCCTTTGATGGAGGAAAGCATTTACCCATGTGTCTTGGCTCAGTGTTGAGGAATCCAGGGTAATAAATACCCCAAATGTTGATGAGCCCAAATGGAAGCCAGAAGGTAAGAGGTCAAAGATGCAGTTCTTAGAGTTCTTTAGGATTGGGATGTACAGCAGGGTGGATAATGGATCAGGTTGGGGGTGGGGTTGGGAGGTGAGCAGAAAACATTCAGCATGAAGTAGTGAGCCAGACTGAGGTGTTTGGGGTCCAGAGCTGAGTGTAGGAACCTGGGGCCAAGCCTACCAACACATCAAGTCAAGGGCTCTTCATTTTTATTGATTGATTGATCTTCTTAAAATTAATTTTTATTGGAATATAGTTGATTTACAGTGCCATGTTAATTTCTACTGTGCAGCAAAGTGAATCAGCTATAAGTGAGTGAAGTTGCTCAGTTGTTCCAACTCTTTGCGACCCCATGGGCTGTAGCCTACCAGGCTCCTCTGTCCACGGGATTTTCCAGGCAATAGTACTGAAGTGGATTGCCATTTCCTTCTCCAGCGGATCTTCCTGACCCAGGGATCGAACCCGGGTCTCCCGCATTGTAGACAGACGCTTTACCGTCTGACCACCAGGGAAGTCATTTTACATATACCGTCTGAGTCACCAGGGAATCAGCTGTACATATACATATAGCCCCTCTTTTTTGGATTTCCGTCCCATTCAGTGGGACTGAATGGGCTTCCCAGGTGGCGCTAATGGTAAAGAACCTGCCTGCCAATGCAAGAGACATAAGAGATGCAAGTTCGATCCCTGGGTCCGGAAGATCCCGTGGAGGAGGGCATGGCGGATCCCATGGACAGAGGAGCCCTGTGGGCCATAGTCCATAGTGTCGCAAAGAGACAGACACAACTGAAGTGACTTAGCAGGCATGCATGCTCGCTCAGAGCACTGAATAGAGTTCCCTGAGCTATACAGTAGCTCAGTATACAGTTAAAACAGTTAACAGTATACAGTTAAAACTTTGGTTTTAACAACAAAGTCTACACAAGTCAGGAACTCTTCTCTGAGGGCCTCATTTGCAAGAAGGCCCACAAATGAGCTTCTCTGGATCCAAGAATGCCAGGTCACCTGACTCTCTGGGCCTGGGCCCTCCCTAGGCTAAACCTCTGGCCTCTGACTTTGGCTCAGACTGGCGGATTTTGCACCAGTGGCCTTCCCTGAATTGAGGTTCCCTATAAGCACCATGCTTCCAGCAGGGTAAGCAAAACAATAGAAGGAAATTCTTTTCATGAATTAGAAAGCAACTACTTTCAAGCTCATATGGGGGATTTACTACAGACCATAGACAGCTAATTTCAAAATATACTTATTTATTCATTAAAGCAGATCCTCCAAGGGCTCTCTCCCAAGCAATATTTTGTTGGCACACTTTGTATTTCATTTACACTTGAAAATCATAAAATCTTAACTTTAAGGACAGCCTCTAAATCCTTGTTTTTTTCCATTTCTTCCTGACATTCCCTAGGTTCAGTCTAATTAGCTCCGATTTCCATGACTATTTCTACAAAATAGGGAAGTATATGGGGCCGAGGTACAGAGGGTAGGGACTGAGCTTTGTTAAGTGAAGACTCTGCCTCTCAATTTTTCTCGCAACTCTGTGGGTCTCTTTTGGGAAACATAGAACAACTGAGAAATGTCAGAGGAGAGGACGGTTTTGAGGTTTGAACTATCTGCTTTTTCAAGGAAAGTGGGGAGGAATGAAATCATGGAAAGAGCTTTGGCTTTGGAGTTAGACGTGGGTTTGAATTTCACCTCCGTCACTTACCCTGGGCAAGTATTTAATGTTTCTACGTGCTCATTTCTTTCTTTCTTCCTCTCCCCTAATACTTTTATTTGGCTGCATCAGGCCTTAGCTGTGGACCCGGGATCTTTGCTGTGTCACACAAGACCTTTCGTTGCTGCACATAAGCTCTCCAGTTGTGGCGAGGCTCCAGGGGGCTTGGACTAATAGGTTCAGCAGTTGTGGCGCACAGCGTGCGGGATCTTGGTTCTCAGATCAGGGCTTGAACCCGAGTCCCCTGTATTGCAAGTGTACATGTGTGCTGAGTCAGTAAGTTGTGTCTGACTCTTTGAGACTCTGTGGACTGTAGTCCGCCAGGCTCCTCTGTCCGTGGAATTCTCCCCGCATGAATACTGGAGTGGGGTGCCATTTCCTTCTCCAGGGGATCTTCCCAATCCAGGGATTGAACCTGTGTCTTCTGCATTGGCAGGCAGATTCTTTACCACTGAACCATCTGGGAAGCCTTGCATTGCAAGGCGGGTTCTTCACCACTGGATCACCAGGGAAGTCCCACTATGTGCTTGTTTCTAAAATGAGGATAGTAACATACACCTCCTCGGGGCTGTCTGAGGGTTAATTGGGGCAAGGAATGCAGAGCATCTAATACAGAGTCTGGTACTGTCACAATCTGTCAGTTCTTTTTCTTTCCCAAAAGTAGAGGGTGCAGGGTCCTGGGAGATCTCTAGCAATACGGAAACCACCTAGTTGGGAAAGATGTCTCAAGGGGTTGCTTTAGTTTCCTGGGGCTTCTGGAACAAAGGACCACTAACTGGGTGGCTCAAATAGCACAACAGTACGGTCAGAAAGCTTCAACTACTGCACAGTTGCACTCATCTCACATGCTAACAAAGTAATGCTCAAAAGTCTCCAAGCCAGCCTTCAACAGTACATGAACTGTGAACTTCCAGATGTTCAGGCTGGATTTAGAAAAGGCAGAGGAACCAGAGATCAAATTGCCAACATCTGTTGGATCATCAAAAAAGCAAGAGAGTTCCAAAAAAACATTGACTTCTGCTTTATTGACTATGCCAAAGTCTTTGAGTCTGTGGATCACAACAAACTGTGGAAAATTCTTAAAGAGATGGGAATACCAGACCACCTGACCTGCCTCCTGAGAAATCTGTATGCAGGTCAAGAAGTAACAATTAGAATTATACTTTTTCTTCAACTCTTCTTTGAGCTTTCATATTTTGCTACTCAGGCCTCCTTGCTTTGCTAATGCCTCTTCCCAGAATTAATATTTTAAGATACTAATATTCTGCTATTAGAGTGGCCCATTAGAACATTCATGAACCCACATTGCCTCCTCCCCCAGTTCAGAATGACTGACTCTTCACAGTGGCCCTAGGCAGCCTTGAGCACCATGCTAGGCCTTGGGTGGGGAGAAGGAAGGACACAAACTTGGGAAGAAAAGATAAAGAGAAATAAAACGTGAGGCAAGAAGAAACGGAGGAAGAGGAAACAGATAAAACAAGGGTGCTAATCAGGTGACGGGGAGAGGCTCCCAGTGTTATCCAGGCTCTACATCCAGGTTCCCCCCACCCCACGACCCAGAGAACCACGATGGTGTGCTCACTCACCTAGAGCCAGACATCCTGGAATGTGAAGTCAAGTGGGCCTTAGGAAGCATCACTATGAACAAAAAGATAGTGGAAGTGATGGAATTCCAGTTGAGCTATTTCAAATCCTCAAAGACGATGCTGTGAAAGTGCTGCCCTCAATATGCCAGCAAATTTGGAAAACTCAGCAGTGGCCACAGGACTAGAAAAGGTCAGTTTTCATTCCAATTCCAAAGAAAGGCAATGCCAAAGAATGCTCAAACTACTGCACAATTGCACTCATCTCACACGCTAGTAAAATAATGCTCAAAATTCTCCAAGCCCGGCTTCAGCAATACATGAACCGTGAACTTCCAGATGTTCAAGCTGGTTTTAGAAAAGGCAGAGGAACCAGAGATTAAATTGCCAACATCCGCTGGATCATCGAAAAAGCAAGAGAGTTCCAGGAAAACATCTATTTCTGCTGTATTGACTATGCCAAAGCCTTTGACTGTGTGGATCACAATAAACTGGAAAATTCTGAAAGAGATGGGAATACCAGATCACCTGACCTGCCTCTTGAGAAATCTGTATGCAGGTCAGGAAGCAATAATTAGAACTGGACATGGAATAACAGACTGATTCCAAATAGGAAAAGGAGTACGTCAAGGCTGTATATTGTCACCCTGCTTCTTTAACTTATATACAGAGTACATCATGAGAAATGTTGGGCTGGAAGAAGCACAAGCTGGAATCAAGATTGCCAGGAGAAATATCAATAACCTCAGATATGCAGATGACATTACCCTTATGGCAAAAAGTGAAGAAAAACTAAAGAGCCTCTTGATGAAAGTGAAAGAAGAGAGTGAAAAAGTTGGCTTAAAGCTCAACATTCAGAAAACGAAGATCATGACATCTTATCCCATCACTTCATGGCAAATAGATGGGGAAACAGTGGAAACAGTGGCAAACTTTATTTTTGAGGGCTCCAAAATCACTGCAGATGGTGATTGCAGCCATGAAATTAAAAGACGCTTGTTCCTTGGAAGTAAAGTTATGACCAACCTAGACAGCATATTAAAAAGCAGAGACATTGCTTTGCCAACAGAAGTCCATGGAATTAAAGCTATGGTTTTTCCAGTAGTCATGTATGGATGTGAGAGTTGGACTATAAAGAAAGCTGAGTGCCGTAGAATTGGTGCTTTTGAACTGTGGTGTTGGAGAAGACTCTTGAGAGTCCCTTGGACTGCAAGGAGATCCAACCAGTCCATCCTAAAGGAGATCAGTCCTGAATATTCATTGGAAGGACTGATGCTGAAGCTGAAACTCCAATACTTTGGCCACCTGATGTAAAGAACTGGCTCATTGGAAAAGACCCTGATGCTGGAAAGATTGAAGGAAGGATTAGGAGACGACAAAGGATGAGATGGTTGGATGGTATCACTGGCTCAATGGACATGGGTTTGAATAAACTCTGGGAGTTGGTGATGGATAGGGAAGCCTGGTATGCTGCAGTCCATGGGGTTGCAAAGAGCTGGACACCAGCGATTGACTGAACTGAACTGAACTGATGGTCACACAGTTCTGGAGGCTAAAGGTCAAAATCAAGGTGTCAACAGGGTTGGTTCCTCCTGAAGCTGTGAGGGAGATTCTGTTCCTGGCCCTCTCCTAGCTTTTGATGGCCTCAGGCAATTGTGGAAGCTGGTGGATAGATCTATGTGAGACTGGCTGTTGCCTATCATGAAATTGGGTCTGAAGGTCCCCATAGATCAGAGGCTGGAATCTGGAGGAAAAGCTGAATAGAACCTAGGAAAGGGCAAGGGTGAATGGGAACCCATGAGTGAAAAACGAAATCTTTAGGAACAAGGTGGACTCCATGAAGTGGTCACTTACCACTTCATGCTCAGTGACACTGGCGGCCTGCAGAACAGAAGCCCTTTGCCTCCGAGCTGCACAGACACCTGGCCCTGAACTTGGAGAGGCTGAAAGATGGGAACTGGCAGCAGCCGGGGCTGCAGGCCAGGCCAGTAGCCAGGAGAGCCGATTGTGAGCTGCCACAGTGGGGCCTCCTTTGACCTCCAGAGACTAAGAAATGCCTGCCTCTGCTTCTCCTTCCAAATATCATGCAAACTTCTCTTGTGGGAAACCCTAACCTCGACCCTTTGGGGAAAGGAATTGGGAAATGTAGTTCCAGATTAGCTGAGTTGACTCAGGAAAAAATCTATCACAGGGTTGGACTTCAGGATTATAACTTTATCTATAGGCACTGGAAGCAGACAATTTTAATGGAGGCATCTATTAGACAAAACTGATATTTCAAGGAAGATTAATCTTACATTGTATATTAGGGGCTAGAGGAAGATAAAAATGGAGACAGTGTAGTTAAAAGTTTATTGTAATAGTCTGGGTATGAGATTGTAGAGGCCTGAATGAGAACCGCAGGGGGAAAAGATGGACATTAAGTGCTAGACTCTAGAAACATTAAAAGAAAGAATTAATAGAGCTTGCTAAGGAGCTGAATTAGAGAGCAAAGGCCAGGAGATAGATTCCAGAATGCTTCTGAGCTATTGAGCCTGGGTGATGAGGAAGATTGTGGTCTTTGAAAGGAAATTATTTGTTTAAAGGCTGTTCTATTACAACAAACTAGACATTCTACTCTATTTAAATGCAGTACTGTATTCAGGGGCTTCCCTCCTAACTCAGTCGGTAAAGAATCTGCCTGCAGTGCAGGAGACCTGGGTTCGATCCCTGAGTCAGGAAGATCCCCTGGCTAAGGAAATGGCAGCCCACTCCAGTATTCTTGCCTGGAGAATCCCATGGACAGAGGAGCCTGGTGGGCTACATACAGTCCATGGGGTTGCAAGAGTGGGATACGACTTGGTGACTACACCACCACCACCACCACTGTATTCAGAGTTTGGAACCATTAAACAGTTTAGAACTGTAGGACAGCAAAGGAGTGAATAACTCTCTTGAAAGACTGATAAGGAGGAGAAGGAAGTTCCATCGCACTGTTAGTGAATTTGGTGGCCACGTACTCCTGGAAGTACAGGTGCCCATTCTAGATATCACCAGGGAACTTTTATCTGAGGTAATGACACTGTACAGAAATTTGAAAACAATATTACTTATGATAGTGCTTGAGAAGTAAAAATTTCTTAAACCAAACAATACTGTTTGCGATCCATGTTTCTAGACAGTTATTAAAATCTACCTCTTATGCATCATGTGACAGAGAATTCTAAATTGTTTTCTGTAAGGCCTCCAATCTGTTTCTGGATTCTCTATGAAAAGAGTCAACTCCTCTGGGAGCTCATATATTTACTTGAACTTTAGATATACAAGATTCACTGTATCTACATGTTCCCTTCTGCGGGAGAATGTGGAAGTGAGGAATTTGAGCTACTATATCAATTTTTAAAAATTAGGACAGACTTTGGAGTTAGAGAATGCTGGGGTCAAAATTTAATTTGCACCATCTTATTGGTTGTATTATCTTGGGTAAGGTATTAATTAATTTCTCTGAGCCCCAATTGCTTTATCTGCAGTAAAAGTAGCTTCCTTATAGATGGTAGGGAGGATTCACTGAAGTCATGTTGTCAATGTCCAGTAGAGTGCTTGGTACATATTGGTACACGATGTCGGTTGGTTCTATTTTCTCTCCAAGTACAAAGAGTTTTAAGAACAATACCCAGTGGAAACGCAGACACAGTGAACAGACCTGTGAACACAGCGGGGGAAGGAGAAGACGGGGCGAACTGGGAGAGTACCGCTGAAACATATACATTACCACGTGTAAAATATTAATAGCTAACTGGTGAGAATTTGTTGTATGACACAGGGAGCTCAAATATGGTGCTCTGTGAGAACGTAGAGGGGTGGGATGGGGTGGGAGGTGAGAGGGAGGTTCCAGAGGGAGGGGACACATGTATACGTATGGGTGATTCATGCTGATATACTGCAGAAACCAAAACACAATACTGTAAGGCAATTATCCTCCAAGTAAATATAAATAGATTAAAAAAAAAAGAAAACACCCAAGACTTAAGCAAGAATATTCTAACAAATATGGACCCCTCCATTTTATGGACCCCTCCATTTTACTACAGTACAAAGAAAACTAGCTCAGAGGCATCTAGTTTAGAAAAAAGAAATAAAGGACTTAAGCAAAGATAAGAGAAAACTGTTGGTCTCTGGGTAGAGTTTGGTACAATGTAAAAATCTGTATTAAAAGACGCTTACTCCTTGGAAGGAAAGTTATGACCAACCTAGATAGCATATTCAAAAGTAATTAGCCTCCAATTAAAATAAATAAATTTATATTAAAAAAAAAGCAGAGACATTACTTTGCCAACAAAGGTCCATCTAGTCAAGGCTATGGTTTTTCCAGTGGTCATGTATGGATGTGAGAGTTGGACTGTGAAGAAAGCTGAGTGCAGAAGAATTGATGCTTTTGAACTGTGGTGTTGGAGAAGACTCTTGAGAGTCCCTTGGACTTCAAGGAGATCCAACCAGTCCATCCTAAAGGAGATCAGTCCTGGGTGTTCATTGGAAGGACTGATGCTGAAGCTGAAACTCCAGTACTTTGGCCACCTCATGCGAAGAGTTGACTCATTGGAAAAGACTCTGATGCTGGGAGGAATTGTGGGCAGGAGGAGAAGGGGACGACAGAGGATGAGATGGCTGGATGGCATTGCCGACTCGATGGACGTGAGTTTGAGTAACTCTGGAAGTTGGTGATGGACAGGGAGGCCTGGCGTGCTGCGATTCACGGGGTCGCAAAGAGTTGGACACCACTGAGCAACTGAACTGAACTGAAAAATCTGTATCTGGAAAAAAATGTTATCTCAAGTAAATGACTAATCATACAACCAAAGCTAATATTGACCAAGAAAGAGTAAAATTCAGATCATGATCCATATTTCCAAAAATTCCAGAAGTTTATAAAAATGATTAAAAAGCTAACTTTTCATTACCGAGAACTAAAAGTTGGGAACTACATTTTTTGATTGTTTAATTTCATCCACACTAGGTCTCACTGGCTGAGTAACTAGAGAAATTTCTTCCCTTAACTTTCCTTCCCAAATGGGGGAATGAGGGATTTATTTTATTTTGCTGGGCAGTCAATGCTATGTGCTTGGTGATTCTTGGATGTTAGACTGAGTACATTTGAAATACTGTTGTTGGCGGAATTAAATCAAACTTCAAAACCTCCAATGCTCTGCTCATCACTTCCCCCAAAAAAAGCTGTGTGGGATGTTTCAGGTGAAATATAACACATAACCTAATGCAGATTTCTTACAAATTATTTTCATAGGGTGAAATATTATTTCGTTGTGACTGTCACTCTGATTTTAACATTTTCCTTGGAAGACAGCCCTTAAACCTACCAAGCAAAATACAATTCAGTTGCTCTCTTTGGGTAGTTAAAAAATAGAAGAAGCAGAAATAAAGACAAAAAATGACCCAGGGAGAAAAACCACCGGCTACTTTCCCAGATCTCATTTGAACTCCCCGAGCTGCAAACAGCAAAGATTCCCAGAAATGCTGGGTCTTCATGGCATTTGTGGGGTGTCAGATGGTTCTCTTTTCTGGAATTGGTTCCTTCAAACACATAACCTCACACGCTTTTTGCCAAAAAGCAGAGAAAACGAAAACAAGGAAGCTGTGGCTTCTCTTTCTCTACACCAGCCTCTACCTCCCACCCCACCCCAGCAGAGAAAGGCCTTGCAAGCCTTTGAGAAGGCCATCTTGAAAATGTCCACATGCACAGGGACGCGATATTGAGGCCCCCCTACAGCCCCAGACCCTAGGCACTTAGGACCAAGGTCCACGTGGCGGAGCATCTCTCCAAGAAACATGTCCTATTTATCAGGCCAACATCACGCTTCCCCAGCTGTGGAGCCCACCATGAAGAAGACAGAAGACAAAACCATGTGTTGATCGAGGATGATCAGGCCGGCAAGCAGGGTACTTGCTGATGTCCAGGCGATGAAACAAAAGACATTAGACACAAAAGACATCAGACCAGCCCCGATTACATCACACTGGGTGTCAGCAACAAAGATGCTATTGACACAGGTGACTGGTCCTAAATATGATGCATTTTCCCCACTGGGAAAGTGGGAGAGATTAACGCCAACATAGACTCCCACATTAAGGTAGAGCTTCACAGGCTGGAAATTTCCCATTGCTGATCGAAGTGAGTGGCCAGAAATTTCAGGAGAAAACTGGCTCTGGGCTCTCTTACATAGATCCACTGCTATTTAGTTAACTGTACACAGACTCTAGCTTTCAAAGCCAATGTCGTTTGTCCAGAGCTGATTGAATGATAAGCTAGCCGAAAAGGCAGTGGAAAAAGCAGTCAATGTGATCTGGGGGCCAAAGTGGGGAAGGCAAGAGTTCCTGAAACTTTCTGGTCGAGTATGGTTAGTGACAAAGTGACCCAGAGTCACAGATCTGCCTTTCCATGTGTCTGCTCCTCCAGACATCCATCACTTCTTAGCAGTGTGCTTTTCTCTTTTAGGGCTAATATTTCAAAGCTACCTGATTAAGTTTCAGGGCCCTAGAGGTGTGCTTTAGATGCGTGATCTCATTTAGTTGTCACAGTCACCTTGTGAAGTAGGTATTATAATTAATCTTATTTTAAAGATGAGGAAACTGAGGCTAAGAGGAAATAAGGCTCTCACTTAAAGTGGCCAAGGTAAAAGGGATAGATCAGGTACCCCAACCCAGATCTGTTGTGTTTTTTTTTCCCCAAAGCCCATGCTTTCAACCTTAATACTGTACTACCTCCTACTCACTGCTCCTTAATTCTGAATTGAAATGTGATCCAAAGCCAGTGAAAATAGAACAAAACAGCTGCGAGCGTGCATGTGGAGTTTAGGGTTGTTAGTGGGCTGAGGGGGGTGAGGGAAGAGGCAGGCAGTCTATGCAAGATGATGCCAGAGTGATTTTCCATGTCGACCCAGGAGGAATGACTGTCACAGTTAGTGTAGCAGCGGCCATCGGAGAGCTGGGCCACTGCAGCGTAAGCTGTGAAAATCAGGGTCGGGACCTCAGATGCCAAGGGCCTGAGAAGTGGCCCTTTTCTTCTCACTGGGAGTACCATGTCTCCTTGGGCTGCTTTCTTCTCCAGTTTGAGCTTGGCAGTTCGGGCTTGTCCCGCAGCTCTGTTTGACAGCATCTAATTTCTCAGTGATCATCTACATGGCACACAAGGGGCCCAGGTTAGACCCATCTCTGCCACTTAACCAGCTGTGTGTTCTGGGGTTGGTGTCTGAATCTCTCTGAATTCGTCTCAATATCTGTAAATGGCAACAATAATACCTACCTGTGGGTCTGATTGTAAAGTCAAGTAATAAAATGAAGTGTTTAGAGTACAGTGCCTGGCACATAATTTGTTCTGAAACAGGTAGCCATTCTTACTGTGTAGATTAAAAACAAGATTTACGGTTTGTAATATTTTTTTCCTCTCCATCACAGAATTCCCTACTCAAGAATGGGTTGTGTGCCTTCTGACAAAAGAGGCACATCTATGTATCAGTTTTTCCAGGCCTGCAGTAATTCAGTGCCACAGACTGCGTGGCTTAAAAAAACAGAGGTTTACTTTCTCAAGAGGTTTACTTTACTCCTGCAGCCTGGAGGCCCAAATTTAAGGTGGCGGCTGAGTTGGTTTCTGCTGAGTCCTTTTTCCGTGGCTTACAATGGTCCTCTTCTGCTCTGTCTTCACATGGTCTTTCCTCTGTACTGAGTCCGAACCTAAATTTCCTCTTCTTATCTGCCTGCCAGTGCGGAGGATATAGGTTCCAGGTTCCATCCCTGGTCAGGGAACTAAGATCTCGCATGCCTTGGGGCAACTACTGAAGCTTGCCCTAGACCCCGCGCTACACAATTGGAGAAGCCACTGCAATGATGAGGCTGCGCGCCGCAACAGGAGAAAGACCTCACACGGCCACGAAGGCCAAGCGCAGCCAAAATGAAGAAATGCAACTTAAAAAAAATCTCCTCCTCTCTTACACTTCTCAGTGGATTAGGGCCCATCCTTATGACCTCATTTTAACTTAATGACCTTTTTGAAGACCCCCATCCTCAAATACAGTCACGTTCTGAGCTACTAGGGCCTAGGACTTCAACAAATTAATTGGGATGAGGGGCACAGTCGAGTCCATGAAAATTTACAAAGTGTTTTTTGCCAAAAATCAAACCTCAAGTCAAGGAAATACAGGACACAGAGAAACATGTTTAATAGGGAAGTTGTTAGCAAAGCCTAGGAAGGGAGAAACTCCACACAACAGTCTGGTTTCTTTTTAAAATTATCTTTTATTCAAGTATAGTTAACTCACAGTATTTTAGGTATACAGAAAATTGATTCAGTTATAATACATACCTGCACACATACACACACACATATGACACACACGTGTGTGTGTGTGTGCATGTTGTTGCTGTGCAGGCTTTCAGTCATGTCCAACTCTTTTGCGACCCCATAGACTGAAGCCTGCCAGGCTTCTCTGCCCATGGGATTTCCCAAGCAAGAATATGGGAGTGGGTTGCCATTTCCTTCTCCAGGAGATCTTCCCAACCCAGGGAATGAACCCAAGTTTCCTGCACTGGCAGGCGAATTCTTTACCACTGAGCCACCAGGGAAGCCCATGTATGTGTGTGTGTGTGTGTGTGTATGTATCTACACATATATATTAATACATACATATATTCATATATGGAGAAGGCAATGGCACCCCACTCCAGTACTCTTGCCTGGAATATCCCATGGATGGAGGAGCCTGGTAGGCTGCAGTCCCTGGGGTTGCAAAGAGTCAGATATGACTGAGTGACTTCACTTTGACTTTTCACTTTCATGCATTGGAGAAGGAAATGGCAACCCACTCCAGTGTTCTTGCCTGGAGAATCCCAGGGACGGGGGAGCCTGGTGGGCTGCCGTCTATGGGGTCACACAGAATCGGACACGACTGAAGCAACTTAGCAGCAGCAGCAGCAGGTAATTGTTGAAGCTGGATGGTAGGTTTGTCATAATAGTCTTGCTACCTTGTATATGCTTGAAACATCTTATTATTAAAGATTAAAATATATGGAAAACATTTTTCTGTGTCATTAAATATTTTTTTATGACATGAAGTTCTCAGTGAAGCATTCCACTGTATGGATGTATCATAATTTATTGACACAATTTCCATTGTCAGACTGTTAAATATATTCCCTTTTTCCTATTGATGATATGTTAATCATTATACACAACTCTGTTTTATTTTTTATTTTTTAAATTATTAAAATATGATAAAACATTTACAGGTGACTTAGAAAATACAAAACAAGGTTACATACAGTTCTACTATATAATTTTTAGTTGATAAATTGAGATTTTTAGTTGGAGTTTCAATACTAAACTCTCAAAAATATACAGAGAAGTAGAAGGATGTAGTAGACCTGAAAAGCTCTGTGAACCAATTTATCATAATTAAGTTTTACACAATTTTCACACAACAGTAGAATACAAATTCTATTCAAGTTCCCATAGATTGTAAGCTAGGAGACATTGGAAGATAGCCCCAGGGACATAAAACAAGGTGCAAAAATGTCATGGTCTAAACGTATTGAAATCATACAGAGTCTGTTCTCTTATCACTGTGGAACTGTGCTAGAAATCAATATCAAAAGACATTTGAAAATAACCCACATATTTTCAAGTGCAGTGTGTCATTTACCGAGAGAGATCTTCACCTTAGCCATCCAAAGTTTCAGTAAAACTCGACTGAAAAAAATACCGAGGGTGATTGCAGTACACAAGTCTGTTTCTTTATTATAGACTCCTCATATTGAAACTACCGGGCCCAAAGTCAGGCCTGTGTTTGAGGCACTGGTATCATGCTGCCAGAAGGTCCTCCATCAGTAGTGACCCTTTTGTTTCTTTTTTGGTGGCACAGTCCTGGGCCTCCTTTGTCATTCCCCTAGTTAGGTATGGAAGACGTACCCACCAGGCTCCAGAATTGGTCCTCGTGTAAGGCTGTCCCAAGGCATCTTCTGAAGGTCCCCTGAAAATGTCCCCCATTTGCTTGATTTTTTTCTCGTCCTAAAATGTGTTATAAATGTGACTGATGGTGCTCTGGCTTTGATCTAAAACCTTCATCATGAGAATGGCAAATCAAACAACTGTCAAATCTCTCTTTTTGATGTGACGAGAGGGTGCGGGAAAAATACAGAAAGGACCGTGCTTACTAAAGAGATAGGGGGACTAGACAAGAAACTGTTCATCAAAATCAGGAAGCACAAAACCTGGTGTCAGCCTAAAGAACAATAGAGATTACAAACCCCAGCTGAGGGGGGAAAAAAAAGCGAGAAGCGAAATATCGAAATAATCTATTCTCCAAATCAGACAATGACTCAGCCCCATGACCCTGTTGGTTCACTCTGTTGGCCGAAGTGCCTTAAAGAGACAGATCTGAAACCTCCTTCATACACCTATACCTCTTTTATATATATATTTTTTCTCCTTTATATTTATATGCTTTCCTTGGTGTTTCTTGATAGTGCAAAAACCCAGAAGAAAACCTAGTTCATAAGAGTATGGGTAGCTGGAACCAACCATGGACCTGGGTGTCTTTCAGACCTAAACATGAGTCAATCTATGCTCCATTAATTAGCTGTGTGACCTTGGCCAAGCCATTTGACAACTTCAGGCTTCAGTTTACTTCTTTGCAAATATGAATAATAAAGCCTACTTCTTGTTGAGTGGTAGTGAGAATTCAGTATGTATAAACTGCTCAGCACTGTGCTGGGTACATAGCAGAAATCCTAAAAATGCTGACACTATGGTGAACTATTTTAAATTAAGTTTGTCTCCTATGTTTCCATGAGCATTTTTCCAAACCGTCATTAAAGCCCTATGTGCATTGTTTTATAATTACTTGTTTTGGTGACATTGTCTCACTCATCTGTCCTCGGGGGCACATGCCTAGCAAAATTTTCTGCTGACTGAATAAATCTCAGATTCCAACATCCACGATAGTAAATATCTAGTTATTGCCAAGTGACCTAGATATTACAAGTGAGTTCAAAGAGTTCATTCATGTCCTGCTATTCAGCATCTAATTAATCAAGAAATGTTTGTTTGTTTTCTTTTAATTTGGGAAGCAATATCCAAAAATGGTGGGAAGCAGGGGGTCTGGGATCAGACAGACTGGAGTTTCAGTCTGGGTTTTGCCTTTTACCAGCTGTGTGATTTGGGGCAAAGTTTATAACTTTTGTAACTTTGTTTCCACATCTAACAAATAGGTCTAATAATAGTGCCTGCCTCATTTGGTTAATGTAAAGATTAAATGGGATAAATGCGTCAAAGCATTTAGCATATATTATCCTGGCATATCATCAGTGCTCAATGAATGTAACACAGTGCTATTTTGAAAATGTGCTTACTGAAATATTACTAAGGGGGAGGAACTGAGCTAGATGTTCTGAGAGTTGTATGTGACATGATTTTTGTCCTCAAGAGGATGGCAGGTTTCTTTGGAAGATGAAACAAACATGAGTAACTAAATAATAAATCTAGTTGGTCTGTGGTTAAGTGCTTAAGGAGTAGCAGAGACAGAAGTTCTCAAGTCTGGGGCGCTGATCAGTGAAAGCATCAAACCTTCGTCCCTTGCATTGCAGGGTGAATTCTTAACCACTGGACCACCAGGGGAGTCCCTGTTTTTAATTTTTTGATTGACAGTTGATTTACAATGTTATATTAGTTTCTGCTGTACAGCAAAGTGATTCAGTTATATCATTTTTTATATTTGTGTGCCCTTCAGTAGTGTCCAATTCTTTGTGACTCTGTGGACTGTAGCCTGCCAGGCTCCTCTGTCCATGGGATTCTCCAGGCAAGAATACTGGAGTGGGTTACCATGCCCTCCTCCAGGGGATTTTCCTGACCCAGAAATCGAACCTGCATCTTTTATATCTCCTGCATTGGCAGGCAGGTTCTCTACTATTAGTGCCACCTGGGAAGCCCTCATATTACATACATATATATTTTTTAAAATATTCTTTTCTATTATGGTTTATTACAGGATATTGAATTCTCTACGTATTAGGTTGCACCTGCTAATCTCAAACTCCCAATTCATCCCTTCCCCACCCTCCCTTCCCCTTGGCAACCACAAGTTTGTTCTCTCTGTCTATGAGTCTATTTTGATTTTGTAGATGGATTCACTTGTGTCATATTTTAGATTCCACATATTGCAGATATCAAATGGTATTTGTCTTTCTTTTTCTGATTTACTTCACTTAATATGATAATCTATAAGCCTATCTATGTTGTTGCAAATAGCGCTATCTTGTTCTTTTTAATTGGTGCATAGTATTCCACTGTGGGCTTCCCTGGTAACTCAGATGGTAAAGAATCTGCCTGCGATGCAGGAGACCCAGGTTCAGTCCCTGAGTCAAGCAGATCCCCTGGAGAAGGGAATGGCAATCTACTCCAGTATTCTTGCCTGGAGAATTCCATGGACAGACCATTGGGTCAAAAGAGTCAGACATGGCTGAATGACTAACACTTTCACTCTTCACATTCTATTGTACATATCCTGGGCAAATATCTGGAAAAACTATAATTCAAAAAGATACATGCACCCTTATGTTCAGACAGGTATTTTTTTATGGCAGCTTCCACATTCTTGACTATTCCACAATAATTGAATTTTGGTTAGAGAAGCTTTCAAGAAGATAGCAGGATTTGAGCTCCATGTTATTAAAAGAAGAACAGGGTTGGCAGAGAAAGACATCTTTTCTATGTCACATTGTTCTTATCTATTTACAGGTTTGTTTTTTTTTTTGCAAGAAATAATCATTGCAATGTCCTTTAAAATTGCAATCAATTGAAGAGCTAATATTCTGGTTTCTTTTTCTGGCTGACTTTGCCTCAGTGAAATTAAAATATGTAATATAATAATAATGTCCTGAAAAAGAAGAGAAGTGAGATGAATGTGGCCTTGCTTGAACCTTGCCATATGCATCCCAGGAGGATCCCAGGATAACTAACAAGCAGCGAGTATTTTCTGATCTTTCGCTTCATGAATATTCATGACACATTTTGCCAGAAGTCATGTAGGAAACTGCCACTGTCTTGGATGGCGCTTGGAACTAAATAGCTACCCATCTTCTGAGCTGGCTCAATAAAACGTACCACTGTAGTATCCAGGTGCTTTCATAATATTTCCAAGGATATTTTGCCAAGGCCTCCTGGGTGGTGCTAGTGGTAAAGAACCTGCCTGCCAAAGCAGAAGACATGAGATGAAGGTTCGATCCCTGGGTTGACAAGATCCCAGGAGTAGGAAATGGCAAGTCACTCCAGTATTCTAGCCTGGAGAATTCCATGCAAAGAGGAGCCTGCTGGGCTAGTCAATGGGGTCACACAGAGTTGGACATGACTGAAGCGACTTAGCACTCACTCACTCTTATACTGGGAGTGGCATAAGCAAATGTTTTGTTTGAGTTTTCCAGGAGCATATTTCTACAAGGAAATATGCAGCTTGGCTCATTCAGCTGGCACTCTGGTAAGCAGGGTAACCAGAAAATCAACCAGCCTAACTAACCAGCAGGCATTTATTGGATGCCTGTTAAGCATGCATCAGACATACAAAGGCATGGTGAATTTCACAGGTTTCTGAGATTATAGCCTAGCCTCCCAAGGTGATTTAGTCTAGCAAGGAAAGCTAATCAGATCTAACCATCCCTCTATTTATTTTTTCTATGCAGCTACACACAAATAATAAACAATTGAAGAACAAGAGAGGACAATACATGATTAATATCCTAAATCTTTAATCTTGATAACCACCCTAACCAATATTTTTAACAAGACAAACTTCTAAGACCCTTAAAACTACTTTGAAAATACTTTCTTCAGCAATTTACACACACACACACACACACAAAAACACACATACAAATATACTCCCAGGAGTATATTTGAACTCTTGTTCAAATCTTAAACATCTTAAACAACATCTTAAAAATGCAATGTGCTTATGTGAATCTGTACATATAATAAAATTGCACAGAAGTATCTACAAACACATAGAGGATGGTGAAATGCAAATTAAAACATGACTATTAGTGGAGACTGGGTGAAGGGTGGCCTTTCAGATATCCCTGAAAATTTGGCAGGGGGTGGGGCGTAATTTCTTATGAATCTACAATTTTCCCCAAAAAGTTAAAAAGAAAAAAAAATCATACAAGAAAAAACTGGAGTTAATTTCTATGTACTGGTAAGGAAAAATCTCCAAGATGTTTGATAGGTTAAAAAAAAACAAATTATAGAAAAATATGTAAAATGTTCACATAAAAACATTTATGTGAAAACGTACAAAACAACTATGTAGTCATATTTTTGCAAACACATTAGAAAAAGATCTCAAATGAAACCCATCAGACTGGCAGGGGCAGAGGGTGTCAGAAGTAGAGGGTGGGGATTGGCTAAATAGCATAACTTTCACCTTACATGATTAACTTACCTAAATCTTGTATGTGAGTCAAAAGTCTTTGGACATAAGACATTGATCTTTGTCCCTAGCACTTTGGAACTCTACAGCAGTTAAAGTTTTTGTTCCCTCCATATCGAGTTAAAAACTTTGATTTGTGATTTGGAACTTGTTGAAGAATATGAAATTGTTGATCTGAATATTCCTAGGCACTTGGAGGGTTTGGAGTTTATTCCCCCTATAAATTCTTATAGGAAAAAAACATCTACTGTTCCATTCTATTTGGCTCCACTTGAAAGAGACCATCTGGTTGCTTCTCTGTGCCAACCCTCCCGAGAATGGTCACTTCTAATTGCGTGTCTCTTGATATCTCTTTCTGATTTTCTTCTGGGTTTCCTTCTTCAGAGTGCACGTGTTTGGTTGTGGTTGTTGTTGTTGTCTTATATGGACCTTTGTTGGCAAAGTAATGTCTCTGCTTTTTAATATGCTATCCAGGGTTGTCATAGCTTACCTTCCAAGGAGCAAGGGATATGTTTGGCAAGAGACACAAGAGATGTGGGCTCAATCCCTGGGTCAGGAAGATCCCCTGAAGAAGGGCATGGTGTCCCCACTCCAGTATTCTTGCCTGGAGAATCCCATGGACACAGGAGCCTCGTGGGCTATAGTCCACGGGGTCACAAAGAGTCGGACATGACTGAAGCGATTTAACACATACTAATTTAGGATTATTAAATAATCCATGTAAGTGTCCAGATGTTTTGGGTGAGACTGCAAATGGGTTAGGACTTTTTATCATCTGAAAAATATAAAGTACATTTAAATGAACAGTTTCCAAATAGAACCTTACATGTGGTTCTCTTCTCACCTTTCTGACATGCAGTGCTTGCGTGTGTATTTTATGTGTGAAATTAACCACGGATACATGTACTAGGTATCTCATAGTCTGATGTCAAGTGAAATGAAAGTCGCTCAGTCGTGTCTGACTCTTTGCAACCCCACAGACTACACAGTCCATGGAATTCTCAGACCAGAATACTGGAGTGGGTAGCCTTTCCTTTCTCCAGGGGATCTTCCCAACTCAGGGATCGAACCCAGGTCTCCTGCATTGCAGGCAATTCTTTACCAGCTGAGGCCATAGTCCAATGTAGCCAGACTGAAAATAAACAAAACGAGAATCCTGGAGAAGGTTCTTTGATTTGGGAAATTCTGGCCTTTTCAGACTTATTTCTCATGGGTTTTTCATTGGCAGTGGTTAGAATTGTGATGCTCTTAATAGTTGCCTGAACTGGATTTCTTACTTTTTCTTTTTTCCATGTTCTACTTTCACAGTATTTATCAAGCCACAGTCTGCTTATATTGGGAGGAGAGTTCAATTTTTATATTCTGATGACAAAACCACTTCAGGCATTCCTGGGACTACTGACATTGGATGTGAGCTTCATCCCATTACATAAAAAGAATCTTTTCTTTTTCAAAAATGTATATGAATAAGGCACAAACTTAAAAGTAAAACAAGAGTTTCTTAAGTCTGTGCACAGACTCCCCAAATCAAGATGGAGTAATAGCTACTTCTGTAATTTCTGCCAATTAATCCACCCCCACACCACAAACCAAAGATTCCAAAGTAAGTTAAAGAGCAGTGTTGGTGACTCAGACAGCATGACTTCACCCACATGGCCCCGCTGCAGTGGTTTCTCAAGTGGCCACCACTATTTCCCTTTGTACTAACACTGACATTTACCTGGGGAGATTGATGGGGGAATAGATGACATTACTTTCCCAGCAGCCCCTCTGGTCAGAGTCCTTGGCCTCAGAAGCGAAGGAAGCAAACCATGCCTCAGGGGATTGGGACCCATGACCTCATGCTTTTCCTAGTTGAAGAGTTTCACTGGCTCCCCACAGGTATAGAGCAGTTCCTACAAAAAAGCAGGACAGTTATGGCTTTTCCTGATCATCTGCCCTGGTCTGCCTTTCCAGCCTCCCCTTCATTATTCTGTACCATAAGCTGAACAAACTGAATTATTCTAGTTACTCCCCAGATGTCACATCTTTTTTTTGGTAAGGGGGTCTTCCTTCTCTGGCTCATGTTTTTGTCTCTGCCTAGACTGTCTTTCTCTTTCCCAGCTCCAGAAAAGCCAAGTCTTATTCATCTCTTACGGCCTATGAACCCTCTCTTATTTTTCCAAAGATATGCCCCTCTTCAAAGTATTCACCCCTCTCTGCTTTATAATCAGATTGTTTACATTTGTTATAAGCCCCAGCTGGCTTAGTGGTAAAGAATCCATCCACCTGCTAATGCAGGAGACACAGGAGATGTGGGTTCGATTCCTGGGTCAGGAAGATCCCCTGAGACGGAAATGGCAACCCATTCCAGTATTCCTGTCTGGAAAATTCCATGGACAGAGGAGCCCAGAGGGTTGCAAAGAGTTGGACGCGGCTGAGCACACACGCACTCATACCTTAAAGGAGAGATCTAGTGCTTATTTGTCTTCGTGTGCAGGACTCTGTTCAGCATTATTTTTACAGGGATTCTGTGACTACTTCTTGACTTGAATCTCAAACTTAATGTGTCTGAGCTCAGCACCTCTCTTCTCTGCATTCACCCAATCTCCTCCTCCTGAATTTCCTGCCCTGGTGATGGATACCCCATCCATTTCACTGCTCGTGCCAGAGTATTTATTTATTTTCTAACTGGAGTATAATGCTTTATAATGTTGTGTTAGTTTCTGCTGTACAAAACAGTGAATCAGCTATATGTATACACATATCCCCTCCCTCTTGGCCCTCCCTCCCACTGCCGCCATCCCTTCCCTCTCGCCAGATGGTATAGGGTTGTTCTTTCTACTTTGTGCCTCAGACCTACAACCCCCATCTAATCAATGACTGGGTCCTGTTTACTCTGCCTTTGGAATAACTCTTAAATCAATACCCTTGTTCCTTCTGGTCAAAGTGCTGTGACTTTCGTTTTGGCCACCATCAGCCCTTGCCAGGATGACCACAGCATATTCTCACCCATCAATCATCTCTCTCCTTTCCCTCCCCTTCGCCTCCACCAAAATCCACTTTCCACATTGAAACCAGTGTGATCTCTTTAAAATACAGACCTGATTATGTCACTGTCTTGTTCCTGAGTCTCAGAATCTAGTTCAAACACTTAACCATGATAGAGAATGTCTTTTATAATCTGACCTTTTCTTTCTCTTACCGTTCATATATCTCACTTCAGTTGTGTCCGACTCTTTGCAACCCCATGGACTGTAGCCTTCCAGAAGCCTCTGTCCATGGACTTCTCCAGGCAAGAATACTTGAATGGGTAGCCATTCCCTTCTCCAGGGGATCTTCCTGACCCAGGGATTGAACCCACGTCTCCCACATTGCAGGCAGATTTTTTACAGTCTGAGTCACCAGGGAAGGCTCTTTAGGAGTTCCACACATGTTTGATTCAAATGTGTGTTTTAAATCTATTTTCCTTATTTAAAAATTAAAAGTATTCATAAAAAATGTATTCTATACCACAGTTCTATGTATTAAGAACCATCAATTTGGATGATCAAGTTAATTCTGAGGTAGGAATTTCTACCTTTTTGGTGAATATACTTGAAGCTCTTGTGAGTGTGTCATTATTTTGAAAAGTTGGTAGTTTGCACACTTTTTTTTTAAAATTAGGCACTGCTGATCTGCTTAAGTACAAATTGTTCATCATTACTACAAATCTCGATTAAATCAGAAACAAAGCTAAGGCTCATAGCTTTGGCACATGTATCAAAGCATCCTATTTTACTAGAGATATTTTAGACTTACTTTATGATTGGGGTGTTTGTCGCTGACTTTTATATCATGAGGGGACGTGCAAGCCCTTGATAAATATTGCTGTGGTTACGTTTTTTTTAACTGTGATTGTCAGCCATTAGATACCTTCTCAGAAGAAGTTATGGGACATTTTAAATTAAATTAAATTTATTTATTAAAAAATTGTTTGGGGCCACATCAAGCTAGTATGTGTGATCTTAGTTCTCCAGCCGGGGGATCAAATCCATGCCCCTTGCATTGAAAGCACAGAGTCTTAACCACTGGAACACAAGGGAATGCCTGTTGTGATTGCATTTTGTAACTAAAATCTCTTTAACCACTTGCCTAAGTTTTTGGATTCATTCATTTGAAGCATATACCCTGAAAGGAGAGCTGTTAAAAACCCATACTTTCCATTTGAATCTACCTCTCTGGGTGAATTTGAATTTTCCAGTTACTTTAAAATACATACAAAATTTTAAGGCCAAAGGCAATTGAAATAAATAATTTGGGTGCAGAAATCAAAATAAAGCTAAGCATAACACTTAATTTCAAGTATTTATCTTCATCATAATACTTAACAACAATTATCTTCTTGTTTTTATTGATTGATAAGTGTTAAAAATATAAATGTTCAAAATAAATGTATATTAGTAACATATCATATTTATCTGTTTTAGAGAATTGAGCTCCGAGACAAATTTCTTTTAAAAAGACTTGTTACAGTGCTTAAGAAAAGAAACAAGTGAGAACCTTTGAGGTCTTAGCTCAGCCTCTGTCTCTCCCTTAGTCCTAGGAAGGCATTCATAATGTGTCCACTTGATGTGGAAGAGAAAACGACCACTCAGTGCCCATGACCACATTTTCTGTCCCAGCCCAGGATCAACTTTTTTAAAAAAGCTTAATTATTTATTTGGCTGCATCAGGTCTTAGTGGTGGCATGAGGAGTCTTAGATCTTTATTGCAGCACTGGGGATCTTTAGTTGCAGCATTTGAACTCCTAGCTGCTTGTGGGATGTAGTTCCCCGATCAGGGATCAAACCTGTGGGATTGGGAGCTTGGGAGTCGTAGTCACTGGATCACCAAGGAAGTCTTTAGGATCTGTAGCCACTGGATCACCAGGGAAGACCCTAAGATCAGCTCTGATTCCAATGGAGAACTGTCCCTTTCCTGTTGGTATGTATGTTCTTGGGGGAACATACTAAGTTACCTTGACTTCCTGGTAGGATGTTCCTCTGCCTCCTCTCACCTCCTGCTTCTCACAGGGTTCTCCCTTTGAGAAACCTCTGGGCCTTAAGAGCATGGACATGCATGTTATTTCCTTTTGCTGTGCTTTCTCTGACGTCACATCTCATGATACACACACATTTGTACTGGATCCAAACACTCCAAGTAACAAAATTTACTCTGCAGAACTCATGAATTGCAACAGTGTCAGAAAATACATTGCCATGTGTGTTTTTTTTCAATAAAGAAATCACCATACCTCCATGTGGGATTATATAATTTCTAGAATTTTAGACTTTTCCTCAGTCAGTAAGAAAGCGAGTTAGAGTTTATTTTTGCTGAATCTCGCCTTCCCAAGGAGTGCTAAGTTAGTGGCACAGTTGGTGCTTGTGATTGGTGAGCTAGATGCTAGCTGGACTGCTCATGGACTGCTAAGTTCCAGCTGAACCCATAAAGACGTGGGTGATGGCAACGCTAATTCCACTGGGTTAAATTCCAGCAAAAGGACAGGTGCTCACAGCTGCCCAGAATGGCATTGAGAAATATGAGTTTGTCCTTGTCCTTTTGACCACTGGTTGGATTCCTGAGAGCTTTAATTATCCCTCTGTGAACAGAGCTGGTCGTTGCCGTGGTGTTTATCAGCTCCAGAGCTGAGGAAATTGGGCTTTATCTCTCTCAGATTAGATCGCTACAAGCCTCATTGGGTAAGGTTAGTGGAAGGAGCTGAGTAAAGCCCTTACTCCTTTTACACAAAATGCTTCTGCAAAGCCCCTACCCCTTTGTGGACAAAGCCCCAGGACTTCCCCAACTCCCACCTCCCCTCCCCCCAAACCAGCTGGGACAACTCAAGAAGGGCGGGGGGGGTATGTGGGGTGTGTGTGTAATTATTTACTTCTTTCCAGGACCTTTTAATTGGTAAACCTTTCCTTTAACTAAAATGCTGATCTCTTTCAAGATAAGGCACTTTGGGCCTCAGGTTTCTCCAACTCTCTTTTCCGTTTCCTTCAGGTCTTATTAACTCTGTTGCCCGGCTGAGGGTGGCAGCTGCAGGATGGGGTACCTGGCTCACTAAACGAATTGGTACCTAAACTGGTACCTACCCCTGCCTGCTAAGAGATTCTACTCCACCCCCTACTCTATTCTCTTCTTAAAAAAAAAATAGGAAAAAGAGAAAGATAAACAGGCTACCCTCCTCAAAGAATCCGCTTGCCGAGGCAGTGGATACAAGAGACTGGGCTTCGATCCCTGGGTCAGGAAGATCCCCTGGGGCAGGAAATGGCAACCCACTCGGAATTCTTGCCTGGAGAATCCCAGGACAGAGGAGCCTGGCAGGCTACAGTTCACAGAGTCGCAAAGAGTCTGACGTAACTGAGGGACCAAGCACATCCATACATTAAAGGGAAAGCTTTCCTCAGGCTTGCAGTTTGCCTGGGTATTCCCTTGGGGTGGAGAGTTGCGGTCCCCAGGGGTGCTGCTTTGGGGACCTGCATTCCACAAAGTCTGCTGACGCTGTGGCTGCCCAGCTTTGACTGAGCGCCTCTCTGCGCCTTCTGAAAGGCTCTGACTCCGCTCACCACTCACTGTCCCTCCACCCTTCAGCTCCGTCCTTTGACCTCAGTAACAAAATGACTTTTGATCACCAATGCTGGGCCCCGCTCCGGTAGTAACGAATCTGCCTGCCAGTGCAGGAGCTGCAACAGGTGAGAGTTCGATCCTTGGGTTGGAAAGAGTCCCTGGTGGAGGAAATGACAACCCACTCAGTATTCTTGTCTGGGAAACCCTATGGACAGATGAGCCTGGTGGGCTACCGTCCATGGGGTTGTAGAGTCAGACACTACTGAGCACACACACATGTGCACACACTTCAGGCTCCACCTAACTCTCCAGCCAAGACCCCAGCCCCAAACTGCTCCTGCTTCATTGAAATTCAGGGGTCGATTCAACTGTGAGGTTACCTCCCTGGACACATTTATCTTGAGGGCGAGCAGGCTACATTGGAGTGCCTGGTTATCTTTTGCCTTTTTTTCCCCCCAAATCCATGCAAAGGTTGTGAAAGAAAAATTTAATCCTTGCTACTTTTATAGTAGCCAGTGGCAGTGTGGGCCACATGTCTGACTCCTATACATTAGGGACATTGGGGGCTTCAAAGGGAGGTGGCCTGTAGCTAGACATAGAGGAAAAAAAAAGATCACAGGATCTCTGAAACTCAAGTCAGCTGCATTCATGAGCAAATCAGCACTCTCCCGGTTCTTGACCTCCTTTGGGCATTGTGAGGGCTGGTGAGCTCATGCTTGTAAAGAGTGCAAGCCTTTAATTGAAGTATAATTAATAATCATCTGATAAGTGAATAACAATAATAATGATGATGTAATCCCCTTCCCCCACAGCCCCACCCCCGATTCCTTGGGTAGCAGCAGCATGAGATGACGTCCCCGTGGACTCAATTAGATGAACGGCCGTAGGTAGAGATGGATCAGCACAGCTATGGGCTTGCTGGCATGGCCCTGGGGTTGGCCTGCCACCGGGAACCTGTGGACACAGAACAATGCAGCAATGTTCTCTAAGTGCTGGGCTGTTCAGGTGATGAGAAAGCTCAAGCTGTTTCTTGACTCAGGCACGAGGACAACTCGCCTGCTTCTTGCCAACCTTGTGGCCTCCCAGACAGAGGAGCTGAGCCTGGAAGCCTTGACATTGACACTTACTTATTTTCCCTGCTCCTCTGCCTCCTTGTTTTTCCAGAGGGCCCTCCTCCCAGTAAGATGAGTGAGTGTATCTCCCAAGGGTGATAGCAACGGATCAAGCCACAGCCTTTACACCACTGACCATCAGAGGGATGTGTGGACCCGTCAACGTGGTCAAGCATTGAGGACCTAATGAACTGAATGAAGAAGCAATAGATTTCTGAAAACAGACAGAATCTTGACAGAATTCTTGGGCTTCTCACTGTTTAATCTAGAAACAGGGTTCTCCAAGCAGATACCAAGCTAAAAAGAAGTGCCCAGAATGGGAGAAGGGGGAAAAAAAAATTATGAAGGAGGCAGTTTATCATCCATTTTCGCCCTAAAGGCTTCTCAGGCCAAGAGGCTGAGATAGGCAGAATGGAATCCCCAGCTGGAAAAGATAATAACAGCTTTCATTCGCAAACAGTCTAGTTTACAAAGCACTTTCATATAGCATGACCTCATTCGAGCCTCCCTGTAAGGTTGGCTGAGTTTCTTATCCCCAGTTTACAGATGTGGAAACTGAGGTCCAAAGATGTTAAGTGACTCACTCACATAGAAAGAAAGTAGCAGAGTCAGTGTCAAAGCCTTGTTTCTAGTAAGATGCTAAGACTTGTTCCATGAGTCCCCAATCTTCTCTGCTGCTGCTGCTAAGTCGCTTCAGTCGTGTCCGACTCTGTGCGACCCCATAGACAGCAGCCCATCAGGCTCTGCTGTCCCTGGGATTCTCCAGGCAAGTACACTGGAGTGGGTTGCCATTTCCTTCTCCATTATGTGAAAGTGAAAAGTGAAAAGTGAAAGTGAAGTCGCTCGTTCACGTCAGACTCATGGCGACCCCACGGACTGCAGCCTACCAGTCTTCTCTCCATCCATGGGATTTTCTAGGCAAGAGTACTGGAGTGGTTTGCCATTGCCTTCTCCGCCAATCTTCTCTACTGGGATGCTCAATATTCAATATAGTCAACAAATAGGTTGAACAATCCCTGTGTGTTGAGCACTGTGCTAGGTGCTGGGGAAGCAGCAGCGAACATCATCCAGGGTTTGTTTCATAGCAGTCTCGTCACTATATTAGTTTTGTGCTGCTGGCGTCTCTAGGCTGTGGGATCCTTCCCCAGAGAGCTCTAGTAAAGTTCTTTTGGCTGCAACAGTAAAAGTCATGTGCTGGCTAGCTAACACACAAAAATGGGATTTAATAGAAAGATTATGGATATTTCATGGAATCTAAGCAAACATTAGTCCATCCCAAGCTTTGGGAAGACCAAGAACCTATTGCCTCTCTAAGGCCCTTATCTCCTAATTTTTCTCTTTACATTCTCAATACTTCAGATAGAAATTTCTGTTAAAAAAATTCAGTGAAAGAATCATTGTTAAATATATTCAGAAATATTTATGAGTGAGGGATGGACTTCCCTGGCAGTCCAGTGGTTAAGATTCTGTGCTTCCATTGAAGTGAGCATGGGTTCGATCCCTGGTCAGGGAACTAAGATCCACATGCTATGTGGCCAAAAAAAAAAAAAAAAGCAACAACAAAAAAGCTCCAGGAAAAAAGAAGAATGGGACCAGGTAAAATAAGAAAATAAGAAGGACGTACCCTGATATTGCTCGAAGAAGCTGAGCGATAGGTACATGGGGGGGTCATTCTATTATTCTACTTTTCTCTGTTTTTGAAAATGTCTATTTAAAAAGTTAAAAAATACAAAGAGAATATTCTGTGTCATTATGCTCCTTCCTTGGACCTTTTGAAACGAATGTATTTTTTTCTGTATAGATTATTTTTAGTGATTCTCTATTTGCCTGGTCTCCTCCATTGTCTGGTGTTTCTTGAAGGGCAGAATTGTTTCATCAGTTTTACAAGTGCGGCGTCCGCTTTGAGGGCTTCCTATGGCTTAGGCAGTGTCTCCTGCTTCTGGGTGAGCTAATAGCCCTGGCTGGCGTGTGTGCTCAATCTCTCAGTCGTGTCCGATTCTTGGTGACCCCATGATACCACTGAGCCACCTGTGAAGCCCAACAATCCTGGCAGTTTGTGTATCTCCTTCACGTGAGACCAGCCCTTTGCACACGTTCTGTAAAATGTCCTGGGGACCCCCATTTCTACCGTCGCCGGGCTGTCGCCCTGTGATGGGACACCACCAGTCTGAGGAATGAGCAGAGTGAGGGTTTCAGGATTCCCCTGGGCCGTTTCACTTGCAATGACATTTCTTCCCCGGCAGCCAATACCCAGTCAATGACGCTGGGGTCAGGCCGGGTTCTGAAAAACACTTAGGAGCAACCTTTCTTTTGACCCAAAGGGTAAGAAGAAAATAGAGAAACAACTCGTTTGGCTGCTGCTCAGGTGGGGAGAGCCAGGTCAGGCGGCTTGCGGCAGGTGCCCAGTTCTCTCCACTTCCAGCAGATCCATTAACGCTTGGCAGGTTGCACTCCCCTTCAGCGTGTGTAACATGCAATTGTTGACACAGCTAACACTCCCTCAAGCTCTCGGGTCTTGATGTGTTCCCTTGCCCCTGTCGTCAGAACTCAGGGTCTGAAAGTCTTCATCTTCTGAATGTGCACCTTCGTTTATGGCAGGGACACAGCTCAGACCTCCTTCCTCAACCTTCCCACCCAAAACGGGGTGCCCTCATTTTTCCTCTCTGGATGATGTTAAGCACTTAATGTAATTGCCTTGAAGGGAAAAAATAGCTAAAGATGTACAGTCAGTCACACCATGGCCTCATATTTCAAAACCAGCCAGGCGTCTTTGTGAATGCTCCCTCCCAGGGTGTGAAATCAATCATGTTGTGGCTGGTCCCCTATGACCCGGGGGAGACCGCCATCTCGGCTTACTCTGGAAACACGGCCAATGACTTGATCCCTTCCCTGCCTGATCCCCCCACCCACCCCAGCCCTTCACCCCACAACTTCCCTGCTGGCTCCTCTCCAGCGAGCTTCCTCTTTGGATCTGGCAGCTTGCTCTGTGATTCTCAATTGCTTTGTATAAAGAAGCCATGAGCAAACGGTTAAGCGTCCACTCTCCTCCC
Organism: Bos javanicus; assembly: GCF_032452875.1. Taxonomy (NCBI): domain Eukaryota; kingdom Metazoa; phylum Chordata; class Mammalia; order Artiodactyla; family Bovidae; genus Bos; species Bos javanicus. The sequence goes on along the minus strand of NC_083879.1, from coordinate 15,085,139 downwards.
TGGTGTCAACCTGTCCCTTGGCCTTGGCTCCTGCTTCAGATAAAGGCAGTGACGTTCCCTCCGGCTCAGTTCTTGGTGTGAGTCACTTTCTGAACCCTGGCCATTTTCTTTACCCTCCCCTTCAACTTTTCACCCTTGAGATGCTTCCCTCCTCCTTAGGATGGCCCAGGCTCCATGCAGACCCACGCTTTCCTTCCCCCAGCTACACTCTCCTTCACTTCTGGGAAACCCCATCGCAGATGTGGAAAAGGGGGAAACTTTTGACAATCTGTTCTTGCAACTCTATTCTATGAGAGAGTGGGCCCAGAAGTAAGGCAAAAATAGCTCTGAGGAACTCTGCTCAATGTTATGTGGCAGCCTGGATGGGAAGGGAGTTTGGGGGAGAATGGATATATGTGTATGTATGGCTGAGTCCCTTTGCTGTTCACCTGAAATTATCACAGTACTGTTTGTGAACTGGTTATATCCCAATACAAAAGAAAAAGTTTAAGTAAATAAAATTTAAAAATCAGCTTGGAAAAATGGAACCTGTATCTAATTAAGATGCTAACGACATTCTATCTTGAAGTAAGGGTTGGCAACTAAAGGCTGTAGTTTATTTCTAATTGCTGTTTATCTACTGATGGAGAATGATCAAGGCTTATATTTAGAAAATGTAGGGTCGGAGAAGGAAGGCAAAGGGAGTGGATAATCTATAAACCAGACAGACAGTCCCTAGCTGTACTAAGTTTTGCAAATTTTCTGGCCCGGCTAAATACTTTCACTGCTGCTCCGGGTGAGTCAGACCATGTTCTGAAAATCGTGCCTTGCCTCTGTCCTCTTTGGCGTTGGTTCTCCTCTTCTTATCTTCTGGGATGTGTGTGTTGTGATACCCTGGGAGTTAACGATATGGTTATTACTGTTCCCTAGCAACCCTGCTTTGTAGGGAAAAATCAGAACACACAAGTTTGTCCCTTCATCTGACCAATTCAGGCCAGCTTTCATTTGCCCCAGTTCTTTGCTATGTGTGCACAGATCTCTGTGTGTCTTATGGGTAATCACTTAAAATCTGGATGGGATGATCTTTTTCCATACGTCATGAATTAAGAATTTTGATGGTTTGTCTTGTCAGGATGCTTATGGGTGTTTCAGAAAAATGACAACAAATAACGATTATGTTAGGACTTCCCTGGCAGTCCAGCGGTTAAGACTCTACAACTCCAATGAAGGGGATGAGAGTTCAATCCCTAGTCAGGGAACTAAGATCCCACATGCCACGTGGCATGGCCAAAAAATAGAAATAAGGTTATGCCACAAAGTTCCAAATACCAGGCTAAACAGATAAGACGGCTGTTACTCCTTGGGGGACCTTTCGTTTTCCTAGAATAGTAATCTTGCTTCTTGGTTCTTTCATCTGTGCAGGTATTATCCATTTCTTCATAGACTGTCTTATAGATGAGCTTTGTTCTTTGTCTACAGTTAAAATGATGGGAAGTTGAAACTACGTTGAAAGAAAGTGCAAGAAGAGGTACATAATCCAGATGCCCAAAATGCAGGCACCCTACCAATTATTTGCCTAATTATGGGCACAGTGGAGTACAGACCTTTCTCTCTTTTTATTTTTTAATATTTATGTATTTATTTGGCTGTTCTGGACTTAGTTGCAACACACAAGATCTTCAGTCTTTGTTGCGGCATGCGGGACCTTTAGTCAAGGCAGGCTAGCTCTTAATGGGTGCATGTGGGATCTAGTTCCCTGATCAGGGTTGGAACCCAGGCCCCCTGTATTGGGAGCATGAAGGCTTAGCCACTGGATCACCAGGGAAGTCTTGAGCAGGGATATTTAACCATCTCCCAGGTCAGATATAGACGGGGTGGGGATAGAAATAAATAAAGCAGACACCATCCCTGCCCTCGAGGAGAGTACGGTCTAGTGGGGAGACAGATCAATAAGAATAAACAGCACAAGACTAATGATAGGAGACAGAAATGCTACGAAGAAAAATTGTGAAGTGCTGTGCTGGTATAGAACACATCCCCAGGCTGAAGCACATGGGAACATGGTGTTTAAGCATTGATGTCAAGGGTGTAGGGGAGATGGCAGGAAAGGAGTCGGAGGAAGAGTAAGGACAGCCTATAGGTGGCCGAAGCAAATAGTGACCATCGGTGCTGCAGTCTATGGCATTTATAATCTCCCTGGCAGGACTTTGACCTTTTTTTTTAGTTCCCTTGGGAGTTTGTCATACGCTAATTTGGTTAAATATGGGTCTAATTAATAGTGATAATGCTGACAGCACTAACAAGTATTAAATGCTTATTTATGCAACAGATACTATTAGTGTGAAAGGTCACTTCACTGAGGCTGTCCTGGGCACTCTGGAGAGCAGCCCCCAGTCCTGTCTCCTCTCCTCTGTGCTCTCTCCTCTTACAATACTCACCATCATCTGACACTGTACACACCCTTGCTGACTAGTTCATTGTCTGTCTTTCTGGTTGGAATGTAATCTTCGTGTGGGCGGGTACTTCTGCCTATTTAGTTCATTTCTGTTTTCCGCAGAACTTAACCCAGTGCCTGACACATGCTTGGTGCTCAAGAAAAGCATGCAGAGGTCCCCAGGTATCTGCGGGGGTCTGGTTTCAGGACTCCCGTGAACACCAAACGCCATGGATGCTCAAGTCCTTTATATGAAAGTCCATGCACATCCTCCTACATACTTTATTTCTAGATTATTGATAATACCTAACACAGTGCAAGTGCTATGTAAATAGTTTAATAACTAGTTCTCAGAATATTTAAATCTTGCTTTTTAGAACTTCCTGGTATTTTTTTAAAGTTGTTTTTTTTTTTTAATGTGGACCATTTCCAAGGTCTTTATTGAGTCGGTTACAATACTGCTTCTGCTTTATGTTTTGTTTTCTTGGCTGCGATCTGTGTGGGAGTTTAGCTCCCTGACCAGGTATTGAACCTGGACTACCTGCATTGGAAGGCAAAGTCTTAACCACTGGACCACCAGGGAAGTCCCCAGTGATTCTTTTTTTTTTTAAAACATTTTTGATCTGTAGCTGGTTGAATCCTCAGGTGTGGAACCCATGGATTTGAAGAGCCAATGGTATGTGTTAAAGAAATGAATGGATAGTATTCATTTAGTCCTTACAGTGTCTCTATGAAATAGGTGCTGTTTTCTCCTACTTTGGAGATGAGCACCACGGACACAGAGAGGTTAAATAACATACCTAAGGTCACACAGCCAGTGGAGCGGTAGGATCAGGATCCAAACCCAGGAGATCTGAAACCAGAGGTTTGTACAACAGAAATAGCCACAAAATAAAAACAGCTGTGGAGACAGTACATCAGTTTGACTTACGGCTTTTCTTTAGTTAAATGGCATTCTGTTTAAAGACTTTGGAAAGGTAATCCAATTCAGTATGTAAGCTCTAGACGCTAGTGGACTACTGGTTTTTATAAAACATGGATCATTGAGCAAGTGGTGTAAAGGACTATCTCGGTTATAAGAAGCCTGTGCCAACCTAGGGAATTTGCAATCCAGATAAGATAAGAAAGTCCTGAGTCATAAAACACTTTCAGATCCTATAATTTAATCTGTACCCAGAGTTCCTGGAATATACCTTACCAGTGACTTCTTAGTAACTCAGTCTGGTTGCCAGTCTGGTTCCACATGAAATATGGAAGCATGATTTACTCTTGACTTGTTCACTTGAATTAAAAACTCAAAGCTTGTTTTTGCTGTGTGTTTAAAAAATCAAGAGCTTGGAGTAAAGAAAATAAAACCTCTCTACCCCATTGGTCCCAGTGTTGACAACAAATTCAGTCTTGAGGACTTGCCTCTCCCCATATCTCCTTGTTTATCTGGGTAGATATTATTTCAGGTTCTGGGATATAAAACTTGCTCCTGGAGCCATTTTGACATTTTCATCCTTCTGATCAATAATTTTTCAGGAATGTATGTCATACAACGCAATGGTTTTTTAGTTTGTTTGTTTTGCTTTGCTTTTTTGTTTTGCTATGAAGCTTGCAGGATCTTACTTCCCCGACCAGGGACTGAACCCATGCCCCCTACATTGGGAGCCCAGAGGCTTAACCACTGGACCACTGGGGAAGTCCAGTTTTCTTTTTCCTTCATAAAAATGATCTTATGTTTGTGTATTCAATGGACATGAATTTGAGCAAAGTCTGAGAGACAGTGGAGAACAGAGGAGCCTGGCATGCTGCAGTCCATGGGGTCACAAAGAGTAGGACACGACTTAGTGACTGAACGGCAGCAAAATGTGTATGAGGTTGTCAAAGAAAGGAATTTGCTTTTGATCTTAGAAATTTCAGCTTTTCATTTCTGCCCACACATCTCGGGAGCAGTCAGCAGCCCTGAATCTCTCTTTGGCATTTATTTTGTTATTTCTTTGCCCACTTACCATGTAAGAATTGGTGAACAGTTCAGTCCTTTTCACACATCTGTCTTCATGCTGTCTCTCCAGGTCTATCTTTTTGTGTCTCTATTCCTTTCTGTCTCAAATACAACCTATAATCTCTTGCACACATACACAAATTAAGCTTTACAAGAAGTTATGTATTTACAAAGAGTATGTTTAATTGCCAAAACTCATTGAACTAAAAATTTGTACTTTTTACAGTACATGTAAAATTTCCACCATCAATAAGAAAAAGAAGTTTCATGTTTACAAATTTGTCACTAGCTTTATGCCCTTATTGCTGGTTCTTGGCATCTGATGGTTCGTGGTATGCATCCCTTAGTGCTGGAGAAGTCCTTGTGTGGATTCCCACATCTCAGTACCATGGAGATGCTTAGGATCTTCTTATATCCTCCCAGAGTCTAGTAGTAATAGGTAAGGCTGTGCTGTGTGCTCAGTCACTCAGTTGTGTCTGACTCTTTGTGACCCCACGGACTGCAGCACACCAGGCTCCTCTTTCCGGTGCATTTTTCCAGCAAGAATGCTGGAGTGAGTTGCTGTTTCCTCCTCCAGGGGATCTTCCTGATCCAGGGATAGAACCCAAGACTCCTGCATCTCCGGCATTGGCAAGCAGATTCTTTACCACTGAGTCACCTGGGAAGCCCTAATAGCTAAGGACTACATAGCACATGTGGGGAAGGTGGGTAACTCTAGGATGAAAGGGAGTTTAATGTGTTACAAGGTGATGAAAGAACCATGACCCAGGCACTGAGCAGAGGGAAGCAACAACTTGAAAAGAGAATAAAACATGGTGGATGGTTTGAAATTCCTATTGACCTCCTGCTACACCCCGTTAAATGAAGGGTCTTGCATTCTAATTCCATTTATATATTCTCTTTTCAAGCATCTCCAATATTATTGCTATTATGACATGTACAGAGATCTAGGTAGATTGGGGTTATGCATCTGAGCTGCACTTCTAGCTTCATTGTTCGTGTATTGGGAAGAACACTGGCTTTGGGTTCAGGCAACATTGCCACGATCTAGAGGGGACCATAGTGACTTGTCACCTCGCCTGTTTCGGCCTCAGGCTCCAAACATAGATCATCTCTTTGTTAACTGTAAAACAATATTAACAGAAGAAAACCAAAGACTGGTATATGCAGCTGTATGTCTTCGTGTGGTGGGGTGTTTTGTAAGGGAGGTGATTGGAAGCTTTCTTTTGAAGTTGGAGCCAGTGAGCAAATCTTCTAAGATGAGCTCCAGTTGCCAATATTTTCGCCTTCTGCCCCTTAGGCCATCTACATCCGTTCTGCTTGTTCAAGCAGGGAAAGGTTACTCTGGATCCTGGAGTCTCAGTCAAGGGAGAGCATGAAACTAGTCTTCTCTTGTCCCCACCTTTGATTCAAAGGAGTACACTCCTGAAATCACTGGTCAGAGGAATTGTCTCTTGTCAGTGAAAAGAGGCTTTCCTTAATTGTTTTAAAAAAGATATTCATTCATTCAAAAAAACTCATTAAGAACACCACTATTCATTGAGCCGTCACCATATCCCAAACACTGTAGTAAGCGCTGGTGCCAGCAAGAATGGACACTGTGCTCCTCAAGTCCACTCAAGTCCAGACCTTTGTGTTTAAACTTGTGACTATTCCCATACAATTATTTAAAGTTGATATGTTGTATTTTCATTTTTATTCAAGAACTTCTTCTTCTTTTTTTTTTTTTTTTGCAGCCTGGCATTCGGGGTCTTAATTCCCCCACCAGGGATCAAACCCATGCCTCCTGTGGTGGATGCATGAAGTTCTAACCACTGGACCGTCAGGGGAGTCCCTCAAGTCCAGTCTTGAAGTCCTCTTTAATAATTTTGTTCTGCCAACACTGCTTTATTTTGTGGTTAGCTAACCACAGCTGTGGAGAAGGAAATGGCAACCCACTCCAGTGTTCTTGCCTGGAGAATCCCAGGGACGGGGGAGCCTGGTGGGCTGCCGTCTATGGGGTCGCACAGAGTCAGACACAACTGAAGCGACTTAGCAGCAGCAGCAGCCACAGCTGTGATCTCCAGTCCCCCTCAGCTGCATTCCCATCTCTCCTCCTCCAAGTGTCTGCCTCATCTGTTGATCCCCTCTCCTTTCCTTAAAAGTTTTCACCTACTTTTAGAGTTTCATCCTCACGTCGGTACAGGTGGCTGTCAACGGTTCAGAAGCGTTTTCTTCCTGGGGTACTTGCATTACAGCAGGGTTCAATATCCTCCCAACAGCACTTTTCCTGCTAAACCTGGATTTGGTCCTAGAATCCATGTGTCATTATCAGTCAAAGCTGGCAGTTATGTTGAAAACTATTCATTGTGGTTTAAGCCAAGGCTGCAATTTCAAGAATTGGATAGTGAACAATAGTTTGTTTTTTTTTTTGAAGGGGGGGGTGGTGTGGAATTTTCACGTTGTTTTTTTTTTTATTGTTGTTGTTTGTTTGTTTCCGGGGCCCTGAAAAGTTAAGAGATACAGATAAGAGCCTACACCTACTATATATACTCACAGCTTATGGAAAACAGAGCCCAAGGGTGGCAGTTGTCACACAGAAACGTTCTTTACCAAAAAAGAAAACCAGAAATGATATTCCCTGTGCCTGAAAACCTTGTCTTTGTACAAAGTGAAGAGTGTGGCATTTACTAAGACACTCTTATCCGTGGGTTCCGCGTCTGTGGATACCAGAGGGCTTATTGTATGTGTCATTGTATATAAGGGACTCAAATATCTTCAGATTTTGGAATCCTGGTACCAGCTCCCCCTGATACGAAGGGCAAATCTGTATATCATTATAGAGTTGCAGACACTCAAAATACCCATAGTAAAGGCAGACCTCAGAGCAGAAGCATTGTGGGTAGAGGGGGCCTGGAGGTGCTTAAAGGTACCTAAGTGAACAGTTTGCCTCAAGAAGAACGTAATTTTAATGTTGTAGAACCACCTTATGAGGAGGTCTGTTCTAGCAAGTTCTAACATCTGAAGCCCCTTGTTTGACAGGGCCTAAAGCCCAAAGAAGAAAAATGAACTCATTCATTAGTGAGGCTTCAATTTGCTGTTGTATGGTCAAGGAGACTCAATACTTTAAATAATATTCTCTAGCTTTAATACTATCTGAATAAAAACGTAGTCATTTAATAATAAAAGTAGTCATTAAGTTTGGGTACCTGCTGGGTTACAGTAGATCGTAAAAATTTCAGCGTAGTTGTAGAATTTTTAATGCAATATTAAATACTCATGACTACAATAAAATGAGAGCTTAGTTTAAGCAACTGCATTATTGGAGTTGACAAGAGAAGTATAAACACCTCCCTGACTAATAGGACTGCTCGTGGCTCCTAGGTCCTAAGAGAAAGATAGAACCGTCTATGGTATGATTTTTGTTCTTGGCATAGATGCCAACTTGGTACAGGCTAGGCTTTCTCAAGAAGCTCTCTTCCTGATGAATTAACTACAAATCCCTGAAACTCATCTCAAGTTGTGGAAAGTATTTGAAACACTTGTCTACAGACACATGAGCATGGTGACATAGCCACCTTAATAAACCACAGAAACCAGCATGTTTTAAATATGCACAGTTATATTTTTGCCTGACATCCCATTACCAATATAAGCATATCATCTACTATTTTTGTTATTTGCATTAACAATTAATTAGATGACTTTAAAATTCCCATTTCCCTCAAAGCTACTTTTTATAAATGCTTGATTTTTCTCTGTCAATAATTTCACGAGGGAGTTTTTAGCAAATAAGTATTTTTCTACATATAAATGCACACAGAGATAAAAGTATTAACAGTTAATGGTTTGTAAGATACATCTATTATTTTAATTTTTTAAAATAAGATTTTAAAATAAGATTTAAAACACACTTCTTGGCTGACACACTTCTGCTCTGAGGTGACTGGTTTTCTTGCCAATTTTCAGAGAGTGGTACTAACCCCTGACCTGCTTTCTGCGCCCCGTCTCCCCCACTGCCCCCGCCGTGGCCTTGGTTGTGCTAACTGCGAGCGTCTTGCCTACTAATGGACTCATTCATTCGGTGGCATGGTTGGTGAACAATGTGGGGTGGTGTTCAGCTCCAAAGCGTTTCTGATTCCATCCCTCTGAGCCGGCTGCCCAGTCCACTCCAGGTGCATGGCCCACCTCCTCTCTATACTCCACGGCCGGCATGCATGCTTTTCTGGTTGCACTTACAAAACCACTTACCTTCCTGGAAGGATTAACCTGGAATATGAGACTGTGCCATAGAGAGGGCCCTTCACCTTTGAAAAGAACTCTTTCATCTCTCAGCCCCTGAAAAAGCATATGCATACAAGCATCTTCTTCAGTTGCTTTCTAATATAAAGATTATCAATGTTATCAATCCACACCATAGGTGACTCTTTTTGGAAGGATTTAAAAAAAAAAAAAATATATTTCTCCCGGGCTTCATCACAAGCTTGGCCCAGACTCTCTATTTTAAACACACGATCACAATTTTTCTAGTGAAGCTTTCCTCCCCTGCAGCCTATACTTTCCCTCCCAGGGTTTTGCTTTGACTCTTCTGGTCTCTCTAGGCTCATAAAGCCCCAGAGGATACAGAAGCTTCAGCTAGAGCAGTCATCGTCACAGGCCAAGGGTGCCTTGGAGAGCAGCCCCCTTTCAATGCCCCCAAGCTCTGCTCAGAACACATCCCCCTGCTGACTCTGCCTGGAGGAGCAGGACACTCACATTGCTTTTAAAGAGAAACACCACACCTAGTCCGGTGGGGCTGTTGAAGGCAGGCCTCGCAGTCCCGGGCTGCAGGTGGTGGTGTCCTGCATGCGGCCCAGAGCCATGCTGACCTCTCTGCACAGCCCTGCATGCTGCATTTTGCTCCCTTGTTGGTGCAGATCCCAGCCAGGACGAAGTCACAGTTCTTGTCTTATCTTCTCTTGCAGAGTCTCTCCCCTTTATAGAATGTCAACCAAAGAGTGCCCTCCTCCCCACAGCCTCCTCCTTAGCTAGCCTCCCCCACCTTGTCACCATGCATGTTTGTGACCTTTGGTAGTCCTTACAGTGCCACGTGGAACCCTGTATTTTGCACACAGTGAAAAATGTTTAGCTTTATTTATGGTATTTGATGCTGTACATGGAAATAAATATGGTTCTTTATAAAGAAAAAAAAAAAAGATTTTAAACACAGGCTTATGGACAGGGAGGCCTGGCATGCTGCGATTCATGGGGTCGCAAAGAGTTGGACACGACTGAGCGACTGAACTGAACTGAACTGAACATCATGCATACATCCATCCATGTGTTTGTCTTGATTAGCGAGGTTATCCTTGAACGACTTCTTCAAGGATATTGTCTCGCTAGATGATCGTCCCTATCACCTCATGGAGAAAGAGCCCAAACCTCCTTCAACATTTGGAAAACATATTTTCCCCAGATACAATTGTAGTGGAGTAAATAAACAATGAATTTGTAGGCTGGTTTTATGCTTTAACCAGATTACCTGTTAATAAGAGAGCTTTTTGTTTAAGTTTTCAGAGCCTCAATTTTGGCATCCCTGTAAGGGAGATGTAATTCTTACTATGTAGTTCATTTAATTAAATAATATTTAATAATAAAATCTTTGCGAAAAGCACTTGGTAAAGACTTGAACATTTTATTTTAAGACCTGCTGTTGCGCTCTATCATACCATGATTTTATTAGTCCCTCTATTCTAACAATGGAGAAGGCAATGGCAACCCACTCCAGTATTCTTGCCTGGAGAATCCCAGGGACGGAGGAGCCCAGTGGGCTGCCTTCTGTGGGGTCGCACAGAGTTGGACATGACTGAAGCGACTTAATATGCATGCATGCATTGGAGAAGGCAATGGCAACCCACTCCAGTATTCTTGCCTGGAGAATCCCAGGGAAGGAGGAGCCCAGTGGGCTGCCTTCTGTGGGGTCGCAGAGTCGGACGTGACTGAAGTGACTTAGCAGCAGCAGCAGCATTCTAACAAAGCCCAAACATTAATGGTCACTGGTCACCTGCAGGCTCAGCTCTGCCCAAAACCAGGCCAGAGAGACTCTGCCTAATAGAATATTAGTTAATCACTCATTGTAGTGGACATCTTTTTGTTTTGTCTTTCCCCCAACCAGATCTTCTTCTGACAATAGTATGTCGAATTCCTATAGCGAACCACTTCTTCCTACTTTTTAAATTCTATTTATTTTTAATTGGAGGATAATTGCTTTACAACAGTGTTGGTTTCTGCCGTACATCAACATGAATCAGCCACAGACATATGTCCCCTCCCTCTTAAACCTCCCTCCGACCTCCCACCCCATCCTACTCCTCTAGGTTGTCTCAGAGCCCCCGTTTGAGCTCCCTGTGTCACACAGAAAATTCCCACTGGCTTTTTACTTTACATATGGTAATGTATATATTTCAAATTTGTCCCACCCTCTCCCTCCCCAACTGCGTCCACAAGGCTGTTGTCTATGCGTCTCCATTGCTGCCCTGAAAATAGGTTCATCAGGACCATCTTTCTAGATTCCACATACATGCGTTAATATCAATGTATGATATTTGTTTTTCTCTTTCTGACTTACTTCACTGTATAATAGGCTCTAGGTTCATCCACCTCATTAGAACTGACTCATATGCATTCCTTCTTATAGCTGAGTAATATTCCATTGTATATACGAACCACAATTTCTTTATCCATATGTCTGTTGATGGACATCTGGGTTGCTTCCATGTCCTAGCTGTTGTACATAGTGCTGTGATGAACACTGGGGTATATGTGTCTTTTTCAAATTATGGTTTCCTCAGGGTATATGCCAGTAGTGAGGCTGTAGAGTCACACGGTAGTTTTATTCCTAGTTTTTTAAGGAACCTCCATACTGTTCTCAATACTGGCTGTATCAATTTGCATTCCCACCAACAGTGTGAAGGGCTCCCTTTCTCCACATCCTCTCCAGTATTTATTGTTTGTAGATTTTTTGATGATGGCCATTCTGACCAGTGTGAGGTGATACCTCATGGTAGTTTTGATTTGCATTTCTCTAATAATGAGCAATGTTGAGCATCTTTTCCTGTGTTTATTAGCCACCTGTAAGTCTTTGGAGAAAAGTCTGTTTAGGTCTTCTTCCCACTTTTGGATTGGGTTGTTTGTTTTTTCTGGTTTTGAGCTGCCTGAGCTGCTTGTATATTTTGGAGATTAATCCTTTGTCAGTTGTTTCATTTGTTATTCTTTTCTCTCATTCTGAGGGTTGTCTTTTCATCTTGTTTATAGTTTCCTTTGCTGTGCAAAATCTTTTAAGCTTAATGAGGTCCTACTTGTTTCCTTTTGTTATTTCCATTTCTCTAGGAGATGGGTCATAGAGGACCTTGCTGTGATTTATGTCAAGGAGTATACTGCCTCTTTTCTAATTCTTAATCCATGTGGTTCGCCAGAGCTTGCCTAATGTAGTTAAGTGTAGCCAATCACAGTATCATTCCGAACATAATGGTTGGTTCAGGAAAGATTCGAAGATCAAACCAGGCAATAAAAACTGGATTCTGGAATTTACTAGGGCCTCTGTTTCCACTGAAAGAGGGGGTAAGTAAGTTAAGAAGTAAGCCTGGGAGTGTTAATGGTCATCCTATCCATCTGAACTGTTGAAGCTAACTCTAAGCTAACTATTGAAACTAACACAGAAGAAAGCAGCAGATGGAGAAGGTCGTATCCTAGATTACATCATTTGAGTCCCTGGAGCCAGTCATTCCTGGAGTTGTACTAATGTGCCTTTCGGTTGTCTACTTTAGACTTTAGTTTCTGTCCTTTGCAACGAGAGGAGTCCCGACTAATAGACTTAACTTCTTACCATGAGAGAGGTGCTCTCTAAGGCTAGGCTGTGACTTAAGCTTGCATTGATGGAAACAGATCTAACTGCCAGTGGCAGTGTGTGTGCTGGCCTTCATCCCATCTTCCTGTGCGATTAGCCTGACAAATAGACCTTGAGCCTGGATCAACCCCTAAATCAATCCAGCCAGCAGGTGAGTCTGCCCTTTTGTCAGGTTGATTTCAGTTTTTTTAAAAAGTGTGTCTAAGGAAAGATCTGCATCAAAAATTGTAGATACCAGCTTTTAATCCTAGGGCTAGGATAAGCTTCTAATAAATACTCAGAATCTTTTCTGATGTGTCAACTCCTTCTTGATCTATTCAAGATTTCTTATTGACTGCAGAAACTTAAATATTGCCCAGATTTGGCACTCCCACCAGCTTGTCTATCTTGGACTTTAGTATCTGCCAAGACAGGATTTGAGCTTGTTTTGAATAACTCCTGAGCATAACACTGAATTTGAATTCCTGACCATCATTCTCCTATACTCTGAATAGGATCTAGCCTTTCTTTCTTAGTTTCTGCTGGTTCCTACTTGGGCATTTCTTTTTTTTTTTTTTTTTTAATTTTTACTGGAATATAGTTGATTCACAATGTTGTGTTAGTTTCAGGTGTACCGCAATCTGAATCAGTTATACATATACATATAGTAACTCTTTCCTTTAGGCTCTTTTCCCATACAGGCCATCACAGAGTATTGAATAGAGTTCCCTGTGCTATCCAACAGGTTCTTATTAGTTATCTATTTTATAGATAGTAGGGTGAATATGTCAATCCCAATCTCTCAATTTATCCCTCCCACTTAGGCAATTCTTGTTTGCCTTTCTTCCATTCTTTGGGAGTGGTAAAAACAATTTCATATATAAACTTCTGAATATCCTGAGTCTATATCAGGACCTTAGAAAGGCATTTTGTAAAACTAAGTGAGGGTCTCAATTTTCCATGTACCCAGTGCCTCTCCCCCATCCACAGCTCTGTAATCACTCTGGAGTTCTCTGATCAGACTCTACTTTGGAAACCAGCCATAGGGAATCTCTGCTTCAGATTGGTCCCATCCCATTTATGGCAGGGCTGTTGGAGAACATGTGACTCCAACAAGACAAGGCCTGCCCAGAGTCATTCAGCACGTCCTCATTCTGGTCTTGCAGAAGCTTAAACAGCAGAGAATGCCCATTGACACAGGAATGACTTGATATGCCACTCCTGGAATTGCCTCTGAACTTGTCCTAGAAGTGGATATTAGGTGCTGATCAAGAGAACTTTGATGATTGTTGGTAAAGCCAGGGCGTCTGAATTCCTTAGTGGGACCCCTCCTCTCATTCTCAAGTTGGTACAGGAGTCTCCCCGACATCTGAGGGCTGAGTGACGGGTGCCCTGCTTGAAGGTGGGAAGCTGAAGACAGATATTACAGGTATCCCAGACTCTGTCTACTTATCCTGAGGACCCCTGGGCAAAACTCAGCCCAGACCACTGAGCCAGCCAAGACTTTCTTATCTCCTGATAGCCTGCCATCATCTCCTTTCCCAATCAGGACCAACTTGTAGAGCTCTTGCATGTCACAGGGCCAGTGGAGAGGACATAGGTTCAAGAGAGAAGTCAAGAATGTCCAACTCAACCTGCACTAGAAGATGTTTAGTCCCAAACCAGAAGTCCTACGAAGGCCCAAACACACAGGTAAACACAAACACAAAATTTTTTCCTGAAGAGCTGACAGAATGGCTGAGCCCCCAAGAGGAGCAAGTTCAAAAAAGACATTGGAAGCCACAGGGGTGATGCTGCTCTTCCCATCATTGTTCTGGTTTTGTCTACATTCGGGAAAAGGGAGCAGGGTGGTGAGTCCCAGCAACTGAGCTATAACCTGAAATGAGGTGACACTTTGCATGCACACAATATGCTGCCTATGCCCTAAGCTAGCTCACAAAAGTCTATCATTAATAACACATAAAATAGGAAACAAAGATGCATGCCTATAAGAAATTTATTCTGTGGAGAAGGAAATGGCAACCCACTCCAGTACTCTTGCCTGGAGAGTCCCATGGAGGGAGGAGCCTGGTGGGCTGCAGTCCATGGGGTCACGAAGAGTCAGACATGACTGAGTGACTTCACTTTCCTTGGACTTTCCTATTTGTATTTTCTGAGGGAAGTGGTTTTTTCCCCCTCTACCTCTGAAGTTCAAGGACCTTGGCTGTAAAGCATTCCTTCCTTCCTTAGATTTCTGTGTAGATAAAACAAGATAACATAAAAAAAAAAAAAAGAAATTTATTCTGAGTTAAAAAAAACAAAATACAACCTACCAATGAACTTGGGCACACACCTTCTGTGCAAAGCTGGAGATAACTTGTACTGTGCTTAGGTAAACAGAGGGTGGTTTTGAACATATGGTAAGTGCTTAATGACCACTTTATATTTGATAGGTTTCTTATTCTATTAAAGTTTACCCATGTTGTTTCCTTTGTTTTCTTTTTATGTAACTCATTTTCAATCAACTTCAGTGGTTGACACTCAGAATCTTACTAACAGAGACGTCTTTAAAGGGGTGTTATCCATACATCAGTGTGTCTTAAGTCTTCCTGTTCTTAGAATACACTTGCTGCCATATACAGAGTACAAGGCAAAAATGTTTGGGGTTTTTGAGTGTTAACTAAAGGCTTGGCTTCTACCATTCATGTAATAGAGTGCAGATTTTCCTTAAAAATGATTTCTCCATTTCAAAAAGGCTGGAGACAAGGGTAGCGGGTATAAAGAATTTCAACAGTTTAAATTTAAGGTCCTAAGACAAGTCCTCATGGAGAATATTTTCTGATCATGGGAAGATAAAATTTTTATTTGATTATTTTTTGCAGAGTCAACTGAAACCCAGAGTGTGGTCAGGGGGTTGAGAGGTGACAAGTTCTTCTTGTGTTTTTCCTGTGAAGTAGGTCAGGACACTGTCTCAAGACTCAAGGGCGTCATGTGACCAGCTGAGCTTGGCTCAGCTTTGATGAGTCCCACAGATAGTCACCAGTCCCTGTTATTGGGTTTCAGCTTCTTCTGTTTTTGAAAAGACAAAAACCAATTACTGATAGGTTTGCTGACCTCAGATGCATGGTACGTCTTTGAAAGTGAAAGTGTTAGTCACCGACTCTTTGCGACCCCATAGACTGCCTTTGCAACCTCATGGACTGCCAGGCTCCTCTGTCCATGGAATTCCCCAGACAAAAATCCTGGAGTGGATTACCATTCCCTTCTCCAGGGTATCTTCCTCACCCAGGGATCAAACCTGGATCTCCCGCACTGCAGGCAGATTCTTTACCATCTGAGCCACCAGGGAAGCCCAGTCTATCTTAGTGAAATGGTCTTTTCCCACCATTGCCAGTTAAAGGTGACACTGAACTTGTTGACATAAGATCAGTGAAAAAAAATCACAATAACCGTGAAACAGATATTTCCCCCAAGTTTTCTGTTTTGAATCACTAAAGTGGGATTTGATCCTGTTCAAAATGATCCCCTTTGGGACTTCCCTGGGGCACCAGGGGTTAAGACTCCATGCTTCCAAGGGGCATGGGTTCGAATTCCCCTTCAGTTCAGTTCAGTTGCTCAGTCGTGTCCGACTCCTTGCGACCCCATGAATCACAGCACGCCACGCCTCCCTGTCCATCACCAACTTCCAGAGTTCACTCAGACTCACGTCCATGGAGTCAGTGATGCCATCCAGCCATCTCATCCTCTATTGTCCCCTTTTCCTCCTGCCCCCAATCCCTCCCAGCCTCAGAGTCTTTTCCAATGAGTCAACTCTTCGCATGAGGTGGCCAAAGTACTGGAGTTTCAGCTTTAGCATCATTCCTTCCAAAGAAATCCCAGGGCTGATCTCCTTCAGAATGCACTGGTTGGATCTCCTTGCAGTCCAAGGGACTCTCAAGAGTCTTCTCCAACACCACAGTTCAAAAGCATCAATTCTTCGGTGCTCAGCTCTCTTCACAGTCCAACTCTCACATCCATACATGACCACTGGAAAAATCATAGCCCTGACTATGGACCTTTGTTGGCAAAGTAACCTCTCTGCTTTTCAATATGCTGTCTAGGTTGGTCGTAACTTTCCTTCCAAGGAGTAAGCGTCTTTTAATTTCATGGCTGCAGTCACCATCTGCAGTGATTTTGGAGCCCAAAAAGATAAAGTCTGACACTGTTTCCACTGTTTCCCCATCTATTTCCCATGAAGGGATGGGACCAGATGCCATGATCTTCGTTTTCTGAATGTTGAGCTTTAAGCCAACTTTTTCACTCTCCTCTTTCATTTTCATCAAGAGGCTGTTTAGTTCCTCTTCACTTTCTGTCATAAGTGTGTGTCATCTGCATATCTGAAGTTATTGATATTTCTCCTGGCAATCTTGATTCCAGCTTGTGCTTCTTCCAGCCCAGTGTTTCTCATGATGTACTCTGCATATAAGTTAAATAAGCAGGGTGACAATATTCAGCCTTGACGTACTCCTTTTCCTATTTGGAACCTGTCTGTTGTTCCATGTCCAGTTCTAACTGTTGCTTCCTGACCTGATTCCACATGGTCATGTGGCTGAGCCAAGAAAATAAAAATTAAAATAAGATAAAATGTGAAAAAGAGCTGTTTATTTTTAAAAAACAAAACAAAAGATCCCCTTTATCCTTTTTGCTAGCCCCACTCTCTCTTTCCAAGGCATCCTACATAAGACCACCCCAACCTTCACTGGGTATGCCTAGTAGAGGGTTATTATACTCTCATAGTTTGCTGTGACCCACCTTCCTGTCTCCTCCAAGGGGTCCTAAGGGGCCTGAGTAATACCTGGCTCACCTCCCCTGCTCAGGGGCCAGCAAGTGCTTTGAACTTATAGACCCTCAACACATACACTCTGAAATTTTGAAGCTGAATGGAACCAGTCCTTGCCATCATCAGTTGATAATTAAAACAAGACTCGGATTAGGATATGCTCCTTTCCAAGCTCACCCCCCACAACCCAACTCCCAGCTTCCTCTGGAAGTCCCTGGGGTCCCCACCCCGTCTCATCTTCCCCAGATTCCCCTCTCCTCCCGCCTCGGATCCTTTCCCAGGCAAGCAGCAGCAGCCACCCGGCCTTCGCTCCTTCCCTCCACCTCTTTTGCCTGCTCAGTCTCTACTGCCCTGGCCTCTGGGCCCTGCTTTTAAGAAGAGTCAAAACCATCGAAGTCAGGGTTTCTGATATTTCATGACATCTATAAATAAGAGTCATTATAATAACTGTTCTTTATGAAGGATTGGCTGAGCTGGACATGTTTAAAGCCTGTGATTTATTTACGTAGCCTCAAGCCAGAAGAGTCATTCTCTTTGCTTATTCATTTGTTTGAAAAATATCTAATGAAGAGGACGGGGAAGATGACTGCTCCAACAGAACTTATGTTCCTATGGCAAGAGAGAGACAGTAAGCAAGTGAGCGAGGGCATTTCAGGTGGTAACTTCATTCTGAAGGAATGGCAGCTGGGTCACGGTGCTGTGAGTACTGCTCTAAGTCTCAAGATCGGGGAAAACCTCCCTAAGAGGTGACATTAATGCTGAAACCTGAGTGAAGTGAAGGAGACTGATGGGGCTTCCCTAGCGGTCCAGAGCTTAGGAATCTGCCCTGCAGTGCAGGGGACACAGGTTCGATCCCTGCTCTGGGAAAGACCTCACATCCCACATACTCTGGAGCAACACAGCCTGTGTACCACAACTACTGAGCCTGTGTTCTAGAGCCTGGGAGCCGCAGCTACTGAGCCCCTGCGCCCTAGAGCCTATGCTCCACAACTAGAGAAAGCCCGTGTGCAGCTAAAAGCAATTAAATAAAATAATTTTTAAAAAGGAGACTGATGATGTAAAGAACATTCCTGCACGGGGGCTGACATGGGCAAAGGCCCTGTGGAGGGTATGAGTTTATCACACCACTGAGTCATCCTGTGGGCCTGTTTTCTTTGCTAGAATCTGAGCAAAACCCTTGTTCTCTTACACACCAACTGCAGGAAGGACTATCTTGTCCTTGCTCGTGATGGGGCTTTCCAACCTAGCATTCTCCTGGCTCAGCTGGGACACTCTATGATGCCCATGCACATGTTCTCTACCTTTCATGATATAGTCTAAACCCCACCTCTGTCTGACTCATCTTGGTGTCCAGTAGATTCACTTTATATTTGTTATCTCCTGGCTTATTTATTTTGCCATATGAAACACGGTTATCGCGTTTGCCCAGGCAGCTCCTGGCACTTCTGAGGCTCAAATGAGATCATTCATTCAATAGATTCCGGAGCATCAACCTTGTGCGAGGCACTGGGTTAGGACTTGAGCCCTGAAGATGGGCAAGAGTTGATCGCTGTTCTTGAAGCTTATCTGTTATGATAACTGGACTTGCATTTTAGAGAGCTCTTTCCAATAAAATGGTGGAAAATTGCCAAAGAGCAACCAGAGAGAATATGGGGAAACTGACATGTGTGTCTGTCTATATTAGACAGCTGCTGTTTCTGAAAGGCTAGTACCCCTTTTTTTTCCCCTGGAAAGAACACCTAAGTTCTCATTGATTAATCCTCTCCCACTCTTCTTCCAAGTGATTGGGTGGGATTGATTCCATCCCTAGGTTTAAGAGTGGCCATGAAAGAGGTGCTGCCCACTCATACCAAATGATCCTGAGATTTTGCCAGAAAAAAAATGAGATAAGAGTTCTCTTTCTTCTAGGGTAGTGGATAGCATAAGATGCCAGATGGCTTCCCTGATGGTTCAGAGGGTAAAGAATCTGCCTGCAATGCAGGAAACACAGAAGACACAGGAGATGCAGGTTCAATCCCTGGGTCAGGAAGACCCCCTGGAGAAGGAAGTGGCAACTCACTCTAGCATGCTTGCCTGGGAAATCCCATGGACAGAGGGGCCTGGCAGGCTACAGTCCATGGGGTCGCAAAGAGTTGGACACGACTGAACAACTAAGCATGCATGCAAGGACAGTGCAAGACTGGGCCTGCAGAAGAGACCTGGCCACCACAAGGAAGAAACCTATGTAAGAGTGGAACTCCAACATGGAGGAAATCAGCCCTAAGAAACAGAAGCAGCAGCACTGTAAGCTCTGGGATCTGATTGGACACCCTTGGCCCCCTTCGATGACCCACAAGACTCTCTTTTTGTTGAAGCCACTTTGAGTTGGGTTTTCTGTTACATGCAATCCAAATATTCCTAAATAATACAGTAGAGAAGGCGGAGGCACATCTAAATAAGTTGCCCAAGGTCCCACAGCTAGTAAGTAGCAGTGCTTATTTTATTTTTAAAAAAACACTTATTTGGCTGCATTGGGTCTTAGTTGCAGCACTCAGAAGGTTGGTTGGGTCAGGCAGGATTTTTTGTTGCAGTGCTCGGACTCTCTGTGGCATATGGGCTCTGCAGTGCCTGGGCTCAGTAGTTGTGGCACATGGGCTTAGGTGCCTCCTGGCGTGTGGTATCTTAGTTCCCCGACCAGGGATTGAACTCATGCCCCCTGCATTGGGGGTGAGGAGTGCTAACCACTGGACAGCCAGGAAAGTTCTATTTTTCTTGATTTACACATAGACATTCACACAATAAAGTCACGTTCTTTGCATGATGGCTTAACTGAAAGCAAGGAGAGGTAGATGGCATCTACTTCCACCATTCTTTCTCTGCCCACTCAGAACGCCCTCGGATGTCTTCCATTTTTCTTATGCAAAGCACTATCACACCCAAGGATTTACAAATGCTTTGGGGTTTCACTTTAGAGTTTATTCATTTCTTAGCATTCTGATTAAGGGCGATCTCTTCTCTAGTCTCTACTGGGGAGAGAGATGGTTTTACTTAGATATAAATAGACTATGGATATGAATAAAAACATGTTTTTACACAAACAAATATATGTATGTACATTGCTAGTTAAAAAATGACATTACGCTCTGTACTTTTTATGGCCTACTCTTCTTCCATTATAAATATATTTAAAGCATTTTCAGTGCCAATAAGTCTGTTAGAACATGCTTTTTAATGGTTACTTATTATTCCAGCTTATGGCTATAACACAATTTTCAGATGTAGTTTCGACATTTATGTTTTTTTTTTTTAATGTATCACCAGCATAAATAATTCAGTAGAGTCTATACACTGCCGTACCCCTGACACCTATGACAGTTTCTGGCACTTGGTAAGTGCTCAATAAAATATTTGTTGAGTGATTGAGTGGATGTGTCCAATCAGTTTCTGTTCTGAGCACTAGCATTTGTTTTCATAATCTGTATTATGTTTTTAATGTGTTTTTAATGACTGCAGTTATTAAAAATCAAGGTCACGGTTCCAACGTGCAGAGTTTCAGTTAATGTGATGCTGCGCAAGGCAAAGACTGCTTTGTTTCCTGAGTTCAAAAGCAATGCATGTTGACTGCAGAGGATTTGGGAAGCACAGCTGAAGAAAGGAAGAAAGGTAAAATTACCTGTAATTACAACACAAGTCAGAGCTGACATTTTGATATCCATCCCGTTAGTCCTTTTTTCTGTGCAAATACATGCTTTGAATTTTTTTTTAACAAAAAGGGGAATAATACTGAATATACTGTTTTGTTATCTGCTGTTTCTTATTAATAAATGTCTTGTGAACATTTCCTTATGTAATTAAATGTTTTTCTTTTACATGGTTTCTTTCTTTTTTTCTACGTATTTTTTTAATTGGAGGATAATTGCTTTACAGTGTTTTGTTGCTTTTTGCCATACAACAATGAGAATCAGTCGTGACTATACATATATATATATATCGGAGAAGGCAATGGCACCCCACTCCAGTACTCTTGCTTGGAAAATCCCATGGATGGAGGAGCCTGGTAGGCTGCAATCCATGGGGTCGCACAGAGTCGGACACGACTGAAGTGACTTAGCATAGTATATATATATGTATATATATATATCTCCTCCTTCTTGAGCTTCCCTCCCTTTCCACCCCTCTAAATTATCACCAAGTGCCAGGCTGGACTCCCCGTGTGATACGGTAGCGCCCTGTTCCATCTGTTTTACTCACGGTGGTGTATGTGTATCAATGCTACTTTCTCAGTCCGTCCCACCCTCTCCTTCCCCCGCTGTGTCCACAAGTTCGTTCTCCACATCTGAGTCTCCATTCCTTCCCTGCAGATAGGAATTTACATGGTTTTCGTTGTGTTCTTAGGATTACATTTTATGGATGGACTGCAGTATTTTTAACTAAATCCCCCATTTGTTGGTGAAGTATGACATTTCTAATTTTCCTCATTATAAATACAAGTATTAAAAAATCCTATTAATTTAGATAGTTTAGCAGTTTTCAAATCTTGTCCTATAAATATATACTAATTTATAAATTTTTAAAAACCAGGAATATACTCCATACTATAGTTTTGAAAAGTAAATTAGGGAAAACTTAGGTGGGACTTTTTATGTCTTACTTGATACATTTCTGTACTGCTTGAAAATTTTTCCAACAATTTTATAATTTTATAATGAAATTATTATATTAATTTTATAATGAAAAACACTAAAAAGTGTTTTTATTTATTTATTTATTTTTCGTCTCGTCTTGTGGCTTGCAGAATCTTAGTACCCCAACCAGAGACTGAAGCCATGCCCTTGGCAGTGAAAGTGAGGAGTCCTAACCCATGGATTGCCAAGGAATTCCTTAAAAAGTGTCTTAAAATTCTAAATAATTTTCATTCAATGACCAGACCTTGGTTTCGAATACCATTCTCCAACAAAAGGAACCAGGGAGCCTTGGGAAAATAGCCAATTCTAGGCCTGGGACAAGGAAAATTCTAGATGAGCCTGCAGTATCTTGTGATGCTAGAAAATAAGAAAAAGTTCAAAAAATAAAAGGATAGGGCAGAGGCTTCCCTGGTGCCTCAGCGATAAGAAACCTGCCTGCCAAGACAGGAGCCACAGGAGCTGTGGGTTCTACCCCTGGTTCCGGAAGATTCCTTGGAGGAGGAAGTGGCAACCCACTCCTGAAAAATCCCATGGATAGAGGAGCCTGGCAGGCTACAGTCCATGGGACTGCAAAGAGTCAGACAAGACTGAGCGACTGAGCGTGTATCATATGTGTGTCTATCTAGCTAGATATCTATTATTTATCTACCTTAGTGTGTATATGTATTTGTCTATATAAATAAAATATATAGAACAAAATATATGAACATTTTTTAAAAAATAATAGGGCGTGTCAAAGTGACACAAATGCGCATCTTAAAGAACTTGCAGTGACCAAAGCTGGAATAATGAGTGGCAACATAGATAAGTAGTGGATATAACCCAAACTATAAAGTAAATATCCATGAATCTATTTTACTATAAATAAGTGGCTGAAGAAATAAACAAATGAGGAAGAGGGAGAAGAGGCAAGGCCCCCTTCCAGATGAATTCCAAATAATTCACACAGCTACTCCCCCCTCCAGGAGGTGGAGCTTAAACCCACCCCAACCCCTAACACACACTACACGTTCAGTGTGGAGAAAGACCTGTCCTTAGCGACTTGATTCCAAAATATATAGCACAGAAAGAGAAGAAAAGTAACTTTATGGTGGAGAAGTCTAGCAAGTACTACCTCCAGAAGGCATCCAGGGTTGACTGGCATAAACAATGATAAGTTGCGACTTTCCTGATGGCCCAGTGGCTAAGACTGTGCTCCCAGTGCAGAGGGCCGGGTTCGTTCCCTGGACAGGGAGCTGGATCCCACATGCTACAACTAAGACCCCGTGCAGCCAAATAAATAAATATGTAAAGGCAAACAAACAATAAGAACTCATGTTGATAGCATGTACCCTCGACAGATGTGATGAAAATAGTACTTCCCGTCTGTGGGCTTCCTCCCCAGACACACTCATTAGATTATAGATTCCTATAATCCAGTCTAATCACGAGAAAGCATCAGACAAACCCCACCTGAGGGACTTTTTATGAATCACCTGACCAGGCCTTCCCAAAACTATTAAGGTTGTCAAAAACAAGGAAAATCTGAAAAACAATCATGGATCAGAAGAGACCAAAGAGACGTCACATCTAAACACAATATGGAATCCTGAATTAGATCTGGATCAGAAAAAGGACATTCATGGAGAAACTGGTGGAATCTGAATAAAGCCCGGAGTTTAGTATTGAGCCAACATTGATTTCTTACGTTTGATAAATGTGGCTAAGTTTAGCAAGAATGATATTAGGGGCAAGCAGGTCAGGGGTCTACAGGAACCCTCTGTTTTTGTAACTTTTCTGTAAATATAAAGCTGTCATAAAATAAAAGTTTATTTTAAAAAATGAAAAATGTTTCCATCAGTAAAAATGCCTATCAGCAAATATCTTTACATATTAAAAAATACTTTTAAGCCTTTAGATGATATTTAATCATGGTGTTATAAACACTACAAATTAGAATCATTTCTTTAGGCCTACATAGTTCAGAGCCTACATTTTTAATACTATATTTTTATCCTTTATCCTTTTCCAATAGGGTTGCCTCAGGCATGCCTGTGAGATCAAGGCTTTGTTTTTAATCCTGCCCTACAACCAGTTGAGACTTCTGTGCAGCATCTTTGCTGCCTTGACTCCCAAGGGCTAGAGTTAAGCCTAGTGGATTTTTACTGGACAAGCAATGATACTATGGATGTTTTGCATTTCAATCTACCTTCTCTCAGAGTCAATCAAGGTCTTGGTAAGGAAAAGAGCTAGTTTTGTTAAGGATCTTTGACTCTATTCTAAGAGCAACAAGAAGATTTTGAAGGTTTTAAGTGAGAGGGTTGCATTATCAGCAGAGTATGAGATGAAAGGTGAAGGAGGGAAGAGCTTGTTTAGAAGAAAGTATTAGAGTCACCCAGGCAAGAGATACAGTCGATTAGACTACGGTGCTGGCATCATGGGTAGGGACTTGTCATATTAATACCATGACAGCTAATAATTCTTGTACTTTCTTGCATGCTCAGTCATGTCCAACTCTTTGCAATCCCATGGACTGTAGCCTGCCAGGTTCCTCTGTCTGTGGGAATTTTTAGGCAAGAATACTGGAGTGGGTAGCCATTTTTTTCCTGCAGGGGATCCTCCCGATCCAAGGATCAACCTGTGTCACCTTCTTTGGCAGATGGATTATTTACCACTATGCCATCCGGGAAACTCCATGATAATAATAAAAAATCATTTGTACCAATCCTGTAGAGTTTACTTTGCAAATGCTTTGACATTCTTTGTCTATTAATATTTACAACTCAGGGTAGAATTTTTATTTTGCAAATGAGGAAAATTGGAGCTGTAAGAAATTAAGTGAATTGCTCAAGGCTAAGTAGCCTAACTTTAACCCAAGCATTTTGAGTCCAAATGTGATGTGCTTTACCGTGAAGTGAAGTGAAAGTCGCTCAGCTGTGTCTGACTCTTTGCAACCCCATGGGCTACCCTGTCCATGGGATTCTTCAGGACACAATAATGGAGTAGGTAGCCTTTCCCTTCTCCTGGAGATCTTCCCAACCCAGGGATCAAACTCAGGTCTCCCGCATTGCGGGTAGATTCTTTACCAGATGAGCCACCAGGGAAGCCCAAGAATCCTGGAGTGGGTAGCCTATCCCTCCTGCAGCAGATCTTCCGATCCCAGGAATCGAACCAGGGTCTCCTGCATTTCAGGCAGATTCTTTACAAGCTGAGCTATGCCTGACTGCAAATCGCATGTGGTGGTGGGGGAGTGATATATGTTAAGAATTTCTTTTTTTACCCTTTCGGGTTAATGGTTTTCAAAATTACTTAAACAAACTTTAAAAATACAGATTTCTGGGCCCTGCTCTCAGAGATTCTGACTCAGTAGTTCTGAGCAGGGCCCGGAACTCTGTGGCACCCTTGAGTCAAGGGAAAAGCTTTGTGGACTGCACTTTGAAAACCAGCACAGCTGTGGGTCTCTGCTCGTTTTCTCAATTCCCACACACAGCGACATTGAACCTGGGCAATTGTTCTCCAAGCACACGTTTTGATGATTTGAAAGTGGGTATCAGGCTTCCCTGGTGGCTCAGTGGTAAAGAATCCACCAGCCAATGCAGGAGACACGGGTTCCGTCCTTGACACGGAAAGACCCCACGTGCTATGCAGGAGCCAAACCCGTGTGCCTGTGCTTTAGAGCGTGGGAGCCGCAGCTACTGAGTCCACGTGCCACATCTGCTAAAGTCTGAGGGCCCTAGAGCCCGTGTTCCATAACAAAAGAAACCACAGCCGTGAGAAACCCACACACCACAAACAGAGTCGCCCCTGCTCGCCGCAACTAGAGAAAAGCCCGAGCAGCAATGAAGACCCAACACACCCATAAATAAATAAATAAAATTATTTTTTAAAAGCAGATGTCGATTTTGAAAAACTATTGTTTGAGCAAGTCATCTTTTCTCATCTGGACAGCATTTGCAAACTTTGCTTTGAAACGATCTTTGCTGTTTCATAATTACCTCGTTCCTTTCACTTCTGCCTCCTATCAAGTCTCTCCCGTGGTCACTGTCCGCGTGGCCTCAGCCCTTCCCTCTGTGGTTTCTGGGCAGCAGGCCTGTAACCCACAGGGCTGGCCATGGCGCCAGGGCCTCCCTAGCCTCAGCCCAGCATCACCTACCCAGCAGTCACTTTTTCACAGCAGAAACCTCAGCCCGTAAGAGTCAGTGCTTGAGTCTTTTTGGTCACCACAGGGGAAAGGGAATGGAAAAGGCCGGTTTGGGTGTTCTCCGATCTTAAAGCCCTCCGGCCAAACAGCAGGTTATGACTTCAGTGTATCTGTTATTCTTCTTTTAATAAAAATAACTCGCCTGTCCATAATCACTCCCTGTCTTATTTTGCCTGAAAAATGGATTTCCTTTCTATTTTGTTTAGCTTTCCAGCACATCTAAAATCAAATGAAGTACTTTATGTAATGACTTTTTTTTCACTGCTCTCCTGGAAGGGAGGCACACAGCGCACCATTGATGAATTTTATCTGCTTTTCCATCACTACGCAGAAATAAATTCCCATACATTTCCAATTGAGGTTACAAAAAAGGGGCCCGGCTCATGCCGTTTAGATGCTCTGAAAGAACAAGATTGCGGTGACAGTCACTGTTTTATTCTCTCACCATATGCCTCGGCCTCCGTTGGCTCGCTTCCCCTTTGTGGCCCATAGGAATGTTTTCCTGGAAGGCAGAGTTGGGGAGAAGTAAGAACCCAGAGAAAACTATTCTGCGTGGCGATGGCTTTTCAGAGTCTCTCCCAGAGCCATGGCCTCAGCAGGGGTGTAAAGGGGCATAGTTCCGCCTTACCCCGAGGAGCCCTGGGTGCCATATGTGCGTGTGCAAACTCAGGGGGCGTTTCCCTCTTTCCACCGCAGCCCCTCAGCTTCGGGTGGGTGGTAGTTGTGAATGTACTGAATGCCCTCTGTGGACTGAGCGAGGCTTCCCTGGTGGCTTAGTGGTGAAGAATCCTCCTGCCAATGCAGGAGATTCGGGTTCGATCCCTGGGTCGGGAAAATCCCCTGGAGGAGGGTATGGCAGCCCACTCCAGTATTCTTGCCTGGAGAAGAATGGGGTCACACAGAGTCAGTTCATGGGGTCACACAGAGTCAGACATGACTGAGTGACTCAACAACAGCAAAATGGACCAGGCACTGTAGACCTGCTTTGATCAGATACAGACATCTCTTTCAAGCAGATGGGGCTCAAGCTGTGTTGGTTGTTTGGTTCTCTGGGATGCTTCAGCCCCAGGGAGCACACAGCTCCTCACCTGGGCTTGGCAGGATTCCCCAATGGGATCCCAAAGATCACATCTCCTGGTCACATCCATGGCTGGGGGTGCCTGTAGCCTCTACTTCAGAACATAATTGGCCCTTATAGTCCCACAGTTCCCCTGCCCCCAGCCTTGGATTTAGCTTAAAACCCACCACAAAGTGTTTTCCTCTTATAGAAAGTCCCTCAGGGTCCAGAATATCTCATCTCTTCCTCTGGCTCTTCTTTACCCTAAAGGGTGCAACAGGAGGGCACCTTTTCCCTGTATTTCCCTCCAAAGACTGGTCCCAGGGACACAGCCTCAGTCTCTCCATGGCAGCCTGGCCAGGAGAAGTCAGCAAACCGTGTCCACTCCAATGCAATGTGTAATTTTGGATACTTTTCAATCCCTCCTACCTGCTCATCAGGTTGAATAACAGCCCCCCACAAACACCCTGCTTGTCTGGAGGCCTGGACACACCCTCTCTGTGGGCTACTCTCTAGGAAAGATGAGACCTCCGTCGGCTGTCATAACCTTTTTAAAAAATATATTTATTTCTTTATTTGACGGCACCAGGTCCTAGTTGCAGCTCCCAGGGTCTTCGATCTTTGTTGCCGCACGTGGTATCTTTAGTTGCGGCACACAAACTCTTAGTTGCAGCATGAAGGGTCTAGTTCCCTGACCAGGGATCGAACCTGGGCCCCCTGCATTGGGAGCGTGGATCTGCTGGACCCCCAGGGAAGTCCCTGCTGTCATAACCTGTTTAAGAAATGACTCAGTGGGGAGAGGGGAGGAGCCAGGGGTTGAGCTGGGCTGACCTCTTAGGGGGACGGGCTGAAATCGACATCTGATTCCCCAAGGGGTTTGGTGAAGAGGAGGCTGTAACCTTCCAGGGTATTTGAACAAAGATGTGGAGGCGTGGGATGGGTAGGGTTTCCCGGCTGGGGAACATTCGTGACAGGTAAGTGGCTTGATGGGGGAAGAATGTCAGGGCCACGAGGATAGAAGCAGGACCCCTGGGAGCAGTGGAGGAAAGGGTGTGATGACATCTCCAGCCCTTCGGAGAGAGAGAGACTACTCTGGAAAGGAGTGGGCAGACTGTCAGGCCCTATGCCAGGCAGCTGTGGTTTGGGGCAGGGTTCCAGGGCTGGCAGGCAGTGGCGGTGCCAAGTGGGAGCCGAGCAGGCGCCCAGTCATATGCCAGGCTTGGCCCATGGGGTGCGTTCAGACACAGATGCTCTGGCTGCAGGGTACCTGGGTGCCAACGAGCTTTCCTGAGGCACCTGGATCCTGGCCGTAGGGCAGCAAGGCTGACCACTGCCCCTTCCCCCACTAGTGGCCAAAGGTCCTGGATTATGTAACAGTAGGCTTGTGTAGGGGCTTCCCTGGTGGCTCAGTGGTAAAGAATCCGTCTGCAATTCAAGAGCCGCTGGAGACACAGCTTCTGTCTCTGGGTCGGGAAGATCCCCTGGAGAAGGGTATGGCAGCCCACTCCAGTATTCTTGCCTGGAGAATCTTGGAGCCTGGCAGGCTACAGTTCATAAGACTGAAGCGGCTTAGCAAGAACTCAGGCTTGTGTAGGATCGGCTCAACTGCCTAACAGGACAGAGGAAGTGTGCAGGTGTCCTGGGGCTACAGCACAGCATTGCCCCCATCCTTCCCACCAGTCTCTTTCTCATGACAGGCAGCCATTTCTACAAATTGAAACAGATGAAGCCTTGCAAAGGCTCCTGACAGATTTTTTTTTTAATCAACTAAATACACAGACACACAAAAAGCTGAAGGGTGATGGACAGACAGATATATACATCCATACACACACAGAGACACTTGCACGTGCAGATAGGTCTCAAACACATAGTAGATGAATTCCTAAAAAGCCGCGTTTAAATTCAGTTTTTGCAAATAACCCCTTGCTTGAAATTTATCATGACAACATCTCCTAATGAGTGTATATGTTCTCTTTAATTAAATAATGGAACTGACGCAGCCGAACTTCCTTTTATTTTCCTTTTCTCTTTCATTGCCAGGAAGCCAGAGCTAAACTTCACTTTTAATTTCATTACTTCCTTAGCTTAAATCTCCTAGTATAATTGCTTTCTTCTTTCAACCCATTTTATCGCTTGACTTCTTTATTTAGGTCCTTGATGCAATAATCTCATGGCTATTTGTCAGATGTAATTTTTGATGGTTTCAAAAGTGAATAATGAGTAAGTAATGTGCCTGTGTGCATACTCAGTCGTGTCTGACTCTTTGTGACCCTTATGGACTGTAGCCCGCCAGACTCCTCTGTCCATGGGATTCTCCAGGCAAGAACACTGGAGTGGGTTGCCATTTTCTCCTCCAGGGATCTTCCCGACCCAGGGATCGAACCTGCCTCTTCTGTGTCTCCTGCATTGGCAGGCGGATTCTTTACCACTGAGCCACTTGGGAAGCCCAAGTAATAGAGACATGAGATGAATTTTTTAGAATCTGAAAAATACATATCAGGGAAATTTGTCCATTGATAGCTTTCTAAGTTCTGGAAAAGCAGAGTTCTGTTGTAACAGACAATATCCTATTAGAGAGCCCACCCTGATAAGAGTTTGGAGTGTAGGATCCTTTTCGCCCTGGAGTGTGAAATGCATGTCCATCTGGGTTGGAAGGATACATCAGAAGTACCTGTGGCGGGAGGGCGGGACTGGGCTCCGGATATGGGCGCGCTCTGCCAGCATTGCTGTCCTGACACCTCTTCTCTGGGCCACATTTGCAAACAAACCTAGGAATGTTGGCCACATCCTCCCTCGGCAGTTCGGACAAAGCTTTTTGCAGCCCTGCACCTGACCCGTTTGGTCACTGCGGCGCCTGGACTCCAAGATAGCAGAGAAGAGAAAGGCCCGCAGTGTCACTGAGTCCATTCCTCGGGGTGGGGCAGGAGTGGGGAGCAACCTGATCGCCGCCGCCTCCTCTGGGGAGAAGCGTGTGGTGACGTCTCCTCTTTCTACCAGGAGCAAGCCATCGGCACCGGCCGTTCCGGGAGTAACCCATTCAGTTTCTCACTCTGGCATCTGTCCTTTACGTCTCTGCACCCTTACTGTAATCTTGGAGATAATTTGCGGAGGCGTGAATGGATGTTCAGAAACCTTTGGTAGGGCCAGTGGGTGGTGGGCGCCCAGCTGGTTTTCCACCGGTTGGGGAGATAGGTGGAAACTGTACCTGGCTGGGGGGTGGAGGAGTGAATATCTGGGAGATTCTGCTGACCCTCTATGCTTTGGGGTGAGTGCGGTAGACAGGACACTGTGAAATGAGTCACCCCCTTGAGCAGCTCCCCAGGCAGGGGGCCCTTGATGTGGGATGATGGGCTGAAGATCCCCCATCCTCGGGGCAGAGAATGAATGGGCGGAGGTGTCTCCCTCTGAAGCAGCTCCTCCAGCTGGGTGTTTGTTCTCAGGCCTCATCTCGTAGATCATAGAATCAACTTGGCTTTGTTTTAAGGTAATAGAGGAGTGACACGGAGAAGGGGATTCACCTTATATTGTGTAAAGTTGAGAGCCAGAGCTAGGATCTGTGAACACAGGTTAGAAGGAAACAGAATTGGATTCAAAAGGAGGAAGGGTTTTCTAACCTGGAGAGGTGTTCAAAAGTGGGTTGGGTCCATGCACAGATGGATGAATTTAAAAAGTGTGTACATATAACCGAATATTATTCAGTCTTAAAAAGGAAGGGAATTCTGACACATGCTTTAATGTGGATTAACCTTGTGACATCATGCAAATGAAATAAGTCACAGATTATTTCCACTCAAATGAGGTGTTTGAAGTAATCAGATTCATAGAGACAGAAAGTAAGATGGTGGCTTTTCGGGTTTAGGGTGTTTGGGGCGTGGGCTGATACTGTTTAATGGGTACAGTAAAGCTTCAGTTTGGGCAGTCTTATGGGGGGGCATCAGATAAGGCAATGGCACCCCATTCCAGTACTCTTGCCTGGAAAATCCCATGGATGGAGGAGCCTGGTGGGCTGCAGTCCATGGGGTCGCTAGGTGTCGGACATGACTGAGCGACTTCACTTTCACTTTCCACTTTTATGCATTGGAGAAAGAAATGGCAACCCACTCCAGTGCTCTTGCCTGGAGAATCCCAGGGACGGGGGAGCCTGGTGGGCTGTCGTCTGTGGGGTCGCACAGAGTCGGACACGACTGAAGCGACTTAGCTGCAGCAGCAGCGTGGGGGGGCATAAATTGGGAGACGGGCATTAACACACACACTACTATATATAAAATACACGACTAATAAGGACCTACCGTACAGCACGGGAACTCTATTCAGTACTCTGTAATGGTCCATATGTGAAAAGAATCTAATAATGACAGGATATATGTATGTGTATAACTGGTTTACTTTGCTTTATAGCAGAAACTAACACAGCATTGTAAATCAACTACACTCCAAGAATAATTAAAAAATAAAACAAAACATCAGTTTGGGAAGATGAAAAAGCTGGATAAATGGTGAAGATGGCTGCACAACAGCGTCGACATGCTCAGTACACTGGATGGTACACTTGGAAAATGTTTAAAGGGAAATTTGTCTTTTTTAATTGGCTGTGCTGGGTCTTTGTTGCTGCACGGGTTTTTCTCTAGTTGCTGCAGGTGGGGGCTACTCTCTAGATGCAGGGCGCAAGCCTCCCACTGCAGTGTCTTCTCTTGCTGTGGAGTGTGGGCTCGAGGGCTCATAGGCTTCAGTAGCTGCAGTTCCCAGGCTCTGGAGCACAGGCTTGGTAATCATGGCACATGGACTTAGTTGTTCCGCAGCGTGTGGGATCTTCCCAGACCAGGGATCGAACCCATGTTTCTTGCATTGGCAGGCAGATTCTCTACCACTGAGCCACCAGGGAAGCCCTAAAAGGGAAAATTTTTATGTTACATATATTTTATCACAGTAAAAAACTTAAGCGATTGGCAATTAAAGGGCCCCGTGACACTGAAAGAAAAGTGGTTATTAGCCAGCTTATCTCGTTGTCATGAATGTGCTTCTTTGGTACTTTTCACTGGTTTGGTTTTGGTGAAACAGTGAAGATACCACAACCTAATATGGAGAGGAAGAGGCCCTTTGTTCAGAGTTTTAAAGACAATTAGAAAGTAGAGTCAGAAGGCCAAGTTCCTACAGTAAAGGTGTCTCAGTTGCTTTCCTTAAGCGCACGTGTGTGAGTGGCAGCAGTGGGGTGGTCATTAGCCTTTGAAAGGTAGCATGGTAGAGTGATGGAAGGTAGCAGGCACTATGATGATGAAGAAAGATTCTTCCTGGGCATTCTAAGTGCTAGTTTTGTGGTTTTTCCACCTCTTTGAGCCTCACTTTCTATCTGTAAAATGGGAATAATAGCTTTTTTTTTTTTTGCAGAAATAAAGTACTCTGTGAAAGAATTTGCCATGTAGTGATTTCCCACAAAAAGGGTCACTATTATTGGTCTCTCTATAATATTCATTTTTAAATATTTTACATTGATTTGTCTGTCAGTGATGCGGTTCTTGCCAAATTCATCAACCAGGAAATGAAGCTGATACTGCAAAATATATTTTCCTTGCTCTGTATTGACCTGTCACTGTCACTTTGCATTGTTTTGGACACCCTGGAGTGTTTCACAAAAGGAAAGGTGATTTCTTCTTGCTTTGGTTTCATTGAGACTCCCCCTAGGGATCCATCAGCTGCAGAGCTACAACATGGTCTCTTGACCCAGGAGACCCTTGGCACCACTGCAGGGCTCACTACCGTGTGCTCCGGCTCTCACCTAATTGCCTTAATTAGAGACTCTTCTGGCAGGAGTCCAAGTGCTACCTCATCAGCATTCAGCATCTCTGCCAAAGTACAAGTGGGAAAGAGAGTCCAAAGCCAGCCAGGGGAAGTGAAGGCAGCAGCAGTTTTCCCTAATTAACCCAGCAGCAGCTTGAGGCTGTGGGGTGCTCCCATGTCGTAACCAATCTCTGTATATACCCGCTGGTAGTTACCCAGGGCTTGAACTGGTAAACTGGTAGGTCACAGTGAAACTTCCACAAGGACTGGAGGAATGGAAACACTGTGAAGCGTGAAGCCACCACCTCTGCCTTTTCTACAGCACCTTGCAGCCATGGCGGTACTTGCCACCAAGGCACAGGAAAGGAGATTTTGGTTTGTGTTCAGGACAGCATGAAGTATCTCTGCCCATTTCCCTGCCTCCACTGACATACATTTGGCAGCTCATGGAAATGATAGAAGCCCATAGGTTGGGTTGTCCAGCTGTGGCCCACCAGTGTTCCTGGCTTGAATTTTGCCAGGTCCTTACCATCTGAGGCTCAGGTCCACTTGCCATCTCTCAGATGAGTGTAGCAGCAAGCTGTGGGGGAGCAACATCTTTAAAGTGATGAAAGAAAAACTGTCAATCTTGGATATAATACCTAGTGAACATGTTTCAGATATAAAAGCGAGAAAAAGTCTTCTCAAAGGTGAAAAAATTCATCACTAGAAGTTCTTTGCTGCATGAAATATTAATGGAAGTTTTTCAGGTAGGATACCAGACAAGAGTCTAGAATGTGGTTGAGTCCAGAAACGGTAAATAGGTAATTTCTTTAAATAGTGATTGGCTATTTAAAGCAAAAATAGTCAGAGTGTATATAGAATTCATAACATATGTTGAGGCAAATATATGAAAAAAGCACAAAGGCAAGAAGGAAGAAATAGAAACATACTGTTATAAGATTTTTATACTATACTTAAAGTGGAATGATATTATTTGAAGTTAGACTGTGATAGTTAAAAAGCATAACTATAGAGGACCAAATTACATTATACAGATTGAGTCCTGTTAAACTCCAAAGTGCTATTTCAATGACTTTGTCATTCTCAAATTGGTGTCTTTCATTCGGATTTAATTAGTTATAATACCATGTGTAATTTCAAAATTTAACCTGCCTCTGTAGTTCAACATCTGCCCCACTTTTATTAACATTGCCAAGCAACAGCAGAGGAAGTATTTTCAGCATTGTGCTGGCCTCACCAAGCTAAATTTGGTATTGCAGAATTTATTGGTGAGGATAAACTATGTGAGAATTGCTATGCTTGAAGTAATACTGGCTTTGGGCCATTTCTATTTAAACGATGGACTTGGAGAAAAAAGTGTGTTTTCAAACAGATTCTGCCATTTACAAACTGCACTACCTTCTGTTGGGGAAAATATGTAAAGTCTCTGTGACTTGGAGGTCCCGTGTACTGCACATAGCTAAGAAAAGAACATACACTTCTCTGGTGCCCTTCTTTTATTCATTGTGAAATGAATAAGACTTTTGGACACCACGACGGAAAACTTAATTACTTAATAAGTAACCATTCTTGTCAGATGAGTAGAAGGCAATACTGACCTCATTGATTTTTTCTACCAATTTTTCTCCCTCTTCAGGGCTACAAGTGGATCATATTTGGAACTATGAGCTTTAAACAAAGACTATTACTTAGTGGCTGGATGGTTTGATAATGGCATGACATGGTAAATGCTAGTAAAGAGCTTAGAGAAGTAAGGTATATAATTAACAAGTGCATCTAGATAGAGGCTCAGGCAGCCTGGCTTACTGATAAGAACAAATAAGGGATTCAGGAGAGCCAAAGAATGTCCTAGTTCTGCCTCTTGTTTGACCTAAAGCACGTAACCTCCCTGGACCTTAGTTTCTACTTTAGAACAGAGTAATGTTTCCATATGTAGAGTAAACATCACTGGTGGTATACCAGATTTAAAAAAAAAATATATGTAAGTGTATTTTAGGAAATCTATTTCAGAAAATATAATTATACCCAATCATAATTTCATGAATATTATTCAATAGGATGAATTAAAATACAGAAATCAAGTCAATGTAAAGAAAGCTACTAAGGAAGCAATAGTCCAAACAATTTCCACTGGGAAAAAATGGAAAAGACTTTTCAGTTTAAAATGATGTATTTATTCTACTCTATACAAAATAAATAACTAATAAGGACCTACTGTATAGCATAGGAACTCTACTCAGTACTCTGTAGTGACCTATTTGGGAAAATCACCTTTAAAAAAAGTAGATACATGTATAACCGACTCATTTTGCAAATCAACTACACTCCAGTAAAAATGTTTTTTAATGCTTAGAAAAAGGTAAAACAAAATAAAATGACATGCTTAAAAGGATTTAGTTTAAAAAATTTTTACTTCTGGTGTAAAGTGATTCCGTTATATATATTCT
Organism: Bos javanicus; assembly: GCF_032452875.1. Lineage (NCBI taxonomy): Eukaryota > Metazoa > Chordata > Mammalia > Artiodactyla > Bovidae > Bos > Bos javanicus. The sequence continues at coordinate 15,049,969 of NC_083879.1, read as the reverse complement.
TTTTTTACATTCTGTTTCATTACTGGTTATTAAGAGATGTTAAGTATAGTTCCTTGTGCTATACAGTAGGTCCTTGTTGGTCATCTATTTTATATAAGGCAGTGTGTATATGTTAATCCCAAGCTCCTAATTTATCCCTCCCTCCCTTTCCCCACTGGCTAACCATAATTTTGTTTTCTATGGTTGTGAGTCTGTTTCATTTTGTAAATAAGTTCAATTGTATTATATTTTGGATTCCACATATGGGTGATAGCATACGATATATGTGTTTCTCTGATTTACTTAATGTAGTATGATAACCTCTAGACCCATTTATGTTGCTGCAAATGGCATTATTTCATTCCTTCTTCTGGCTGAGTAATAATCCATTGTGTGTGTGTGTGTGTGTTCACACACTGCGTCTTCTTTATCCATTCATCTGTCTGTGGACACAGGTTGCTTTCATGTCTTGCATACTGTAAAGAGTGCTCTATGAACACTGGGGTGCATGTGTTTTTGAACTATGGTTTTCTCCAGATACATGCCCAAGAGTGGGACTGCTGGATCATACACATGCAGGCAAAGTTGTGTCTGACTCTGTGACCCCACGGACTGTAGCCTGCCAGGCTCCTCTGTCCATGGAATTCTCCAGGCAAGAATACTGGAGTGGTTGCCATTCCCTTCTCCAGGGGATTTTCCCAATCCAGGAATCAAACCCAGGTCGCTGGATTTCGTAACTGTTTTCAGTTTTTTAAGGAACTTCTATACTGTTTTCCATAATGGCTGTACCAATTTACATTCCTACCAACAGTGTAAAAAGATTTAGAAGGATTTGTTTTAAAGCATACACAGTAGCACAAAATTTGCACCTAATGATACAAATAAAATGAGAGAGATATTATGGCAACAAAATCTTAGAAACTAGACATCCAAGATGGACATGGGGTAATTGATGAGCTGATCTGGGAAAGCTGACTCCCAAGCCAGCAGTGGGTGAAGTTGACAGGCAACCTGATTTGCATCTCAGAACCTCTGAAAGGCCTAGGGATTTGTACGATCAATTACCTCTGGAAGCAGAGGCGGGGAGGTAAGATGAAAAGCGTTTAAAAGTCTGCTTAGATCTCTCTTGGTAAATGTCACATTGCACTTGAAAATATGTGGGTTATTTTCAAGTATCTTTTGATATTGATTTCTAACATAATTCCACAGTGATAGGAGAACAGACTGGGTGATTTCAATACCTTTAGGCCATGAAATTTTTGCATCTTCTTTTTATGTTCCAGTGTCTCCTAGTTTATAGTCTATGGGAACTTGAATAGAATTTGTACCCTACTGTCCTTTGAAAATTATATCAATCTTAGTTATCTTGGATTGGTTCTTAGTGCTTTCTAGGTCTACCATATCCATCTACTTCTCTGTACATTCATTCTATTAATTTTTGAGAGCTTGATATTGAAACGCTAACCAAAAAGCTTAATTTATCTACTTAAAAAATAATTGTGATATATAGTGTAACTATGTGTAATCTTGTTCTGTATTTTCCAAGTCTCCAGTAAATATGTTATCATACTTTCATAATTTAATTTTTTAAATTAATTAATTTTAAACAAAAGAAAAAAAAATCTGTTTAGGAAGAAGTAGAATTCCAAAGGGCCAGAAAACTGCCCCCCCTCATCCAGCTGTTCAGAAGACTCCAGAAGAGAAGTCTTCAAGAAGATCAAACTGGTGTGATGCCAAGAATATGAATGCAGAGAGATTTATGCAACTAAGGGAAAGTCTGGAGGTGTATTAGGGAAAACTGTATAAGAAATCTTATCCAACTCTGGTACTGTTATCAACACTGCAAAAGGTTTCCCAAGGAAAACAAAAATTTGTCCAGAAAAGGAAAAGGAAACACACTTTACTACATGGCTCAGAGGTCAATAGTGTTTTCCTCCTTAAAGTAATGTCAGCTGAATATTGATTTTATCCAAATGCTTCTATTGAAAGAAGAGGGAAGGTTGGAAAGTGGGGGTGGCAGTTGGGTAAGGGATATTGAAATTAAGCTTGATCTGAATCTGCCACAGAAGTCAATCAATAAATAATGCTAACATTAAAAAAAATCAAGGAGTAACATCAGGACTTGTCATAAAAAATAAAGAAATGGAGGCAAACAGGACACTAACTTAGAAGTGCTAAAAGTGATAACTTCTAGATATATAGAATTAGTCAGACATGACAAATACAGAAATCTTTCACTGTTTGCAATATCATTTTGATACAATTTTCAAAATTCCATTTAAAAAGGCATGAAGATTTACGCACATGACTGAGCTTTGAAAAATGTTAGCCTGGAAGGCTGAAGTTCCAACAGTCTGTGAGCCGATCTGAAGAAACAGTGAGTAAACACTCTATCGCCGTGTGTGTTGTCATAACACTCAGACAGTTTCTCACATGCATTTGTCATTTAAATGATGGTGAATTGTTTTGGAGATGGTGGTACAGAGGATTATAATCTGGAGACATCACAGAGTTTCACAGACCAGGGCTGAAAGATCCCTGGGACACTGGAAAAACCTCGAGTGGTCGTTTGTCATGGTGTATTTATATGTTTTTGCCCGTGTGTTTGTGTGCCCAGTTGCTCAGTCGTGTCTTTTGCAACCCCACGGACTGCAGCCCGTCAGGCTCCTGTGTCCATGGGATTTTCCAGGCAAGAATACCTGAGTGGGTTGCCATTTTCTACTCCAGGGGACATTCCCGACCCAGGAATCCAACTTGAGTCTCCTGCATCTCCTGCATTGCAGGCAGATTCTTTACCACTGAGCCACCTGGGAAGCCCACATTTTTGCCTAGTAAATACTATTTCACACCCCATTTCTTCCCCACGCCTTGAAGTTAGAGATGACTTCTGGAATGGTGAGGACCAGGATATACACACCATAGATGCAAGTCTTTAACAGTTTCATTTCATGACATTTGTTACATTGAAAATATAAGAGGAGTGGGTGGGCATCTATTATCAAATGAGATAAAGCATGTGAAATATCAGTTACTGAAAGAACTTTTGCTACCCTCTTTCTCTCTCACCTCCTGGGAAAGGAGTTTAGCTGGCAACCACTTAAATTATGACACATCTCTCCTTGGGTTCCTGGAATCTGGGACCAGAGCGATGGTTAGGATGTGAGGAACTTCTTTCATAAAGCAGAGTCTAATGGCTGGGAGAATCTAGAACCATATCCAAAGACAGGAGAATTTAATGAGAAATGGCTAGACTTTACATCTGATGGTTTGGAACATTCCAGAGCCAAGAAAAGTCCTTCTTGTCACACATGACCTCATAATAATTAGGGCGAGCTGTGCCTGGGCAATTCAGGTCAAACCAGATGCCAAACTCTAACTCAAGTACTTACATAAAGATCCTCAACGTCAAAAGCCGCCAAACATTCAGTAGATAATCAAAAGAAGGGGAGTTATGTTATCTCTTTGCATTCCATCAAAATATTTTCCTCCTAAGCACTGGTAACCTCTATGTTTTTTCCTTGTGCTTCCCATCAGGGGATGATGCTACTGATTGTGCACGCATGAAACAATCCTTAAAAAAAGTGCTTCTTTAACAACTTTTCATTTCTACTAGAATTTGTTCTTGGATTACTGCCTGTTCTCATAAGCCAGACCAATTCACCCATAAGTCACACATTTGTTGGCCAATAAAGATGAATGGGGATGACAGGATTAGATGGTTAGATAGCATCACCAACTCAATGAACAGGAGTTGGAATAAACTCTGGGAGATAGGGAAGGACGGGGAAGGCTGGTAAGCTATGGTCCACGGGGTCAAAAAGCGTCAGACACAACTTAGCAACGGAACAACAACGTCAACAAAAGATGAACTGTCTCAGCATCTCTGAATTGGAGAGGAATTAAGTGGCTGGGAGGATGGGTTGTCAGAAAGGAGACTTTTATTAGGCTCTGTTGCAAGTTGTGGATTTAAATGAAAATGTGTACAAGAATTTCTCATTCCAAATATTAAGCCTTATTAAAAAAGTTTTTTAGTAAAATATGTGTATTTTTTTGCTGACTGACTCACCTTAGCTGTAGAAGTTCTAGTGGACATGAACTCTACTTTAGAAACTAAAAATGTCCTTTCCTCCAGGTCATTTAAATTATATTCTTGCCATTGAATTGTGGATTTCTTGGAGTAATAAATTGTAGGTCTTTTCATCATATATTTGTTTTACTTCTCCTATTGTAAGACAATTTTTTTTTTTTAAGCAACAGCTGAGAGAGACACCCAATAAAGCCATGCAGCATTTTGCCTCAGTGTTGGGGGCTTGCTTGGTCCCAGGGCTCCCCACTTAACTCATGCTAGCCTGCTCCTTCTCCAACCCCTGTTTTCACCAGTCACTTTGTTGCAGCTGAAAAGGAGGTTGAACAAAAGCCATGGCTCTACCGCTTTTTGCCATGAGGACTAATTTGGGGCTAAATGTAGAATTCACTGCATTCCTAAAGTTGACTCACTTTCATTCCAAGCCCTTAGGTTAGAGTTAGAAGTCAGCTCAGGCTCTCCAAGGGGCTGCTCCTGTAAGCTGGCCTTAACTTATCTTACCTGGACCAGTCTGGGGTTTTTCTCTACCTTGGGGACCTGACTCCAGCTTGTTCTAGGGCAGATTGATTTTTAAAAGGTTTAGATATTCTGAGATGAGAAAGAGAATTCAGAGAAGGAGACTCTGAATGGGTCATAGGCTCATCTGAGTTCCTTGACCAGAAGAAACGTCAACAAAGTAGCCTCCTCCATCTTCCAGTGTCAAAGGTACAGCAGGAAGCAGGCCATCTTCAGAAGTGCAGGACTCACATTTAATGTGAGCCCCAGTTTCTGTTAACATCATCCTCCCCCTTAGATGTCCTCAATTCCTGCAGCAAAATTAGTTTAGAGATGCGATAATATTTTTCTTAAAGGCATTTTAGCCCTTTCTCTGAATAATTCAACAACGTTTAATGGAACTCATACCATTGACCCCTAGGTTTTCTCTGCTTGGAGGGAACACGGACTCATTTTATAGATCAGTGGGCCCTAAAATGAAGTCTTTGTACCTGGGTAGACATGCAAGACAGTGCTTTTGAGCCAAATAAGAAAATATTCCAGCTTAGATTTATTTTTATCTAAAACAAACAAAAATTAAGCTTTAACTAGTACTTAATAAATGAGTTGACACAGGTCTCCTCTCTCAGCCCTCCTGTCAGAAGGCCAGGTGTTCTGGACGACAGAGGAGAAAACCTGAGGGAATCCCATAATTTGGAGATATTAATAGCATCCCTGTAACATATTTGTTTTTATTGTGGGACACACTGCAGTTTATGTGTGGCAGTTTGCATGGATTTATAGATTTCTAAGCTAGTTTTGATAAAACTAACCCTGATAAAAATAGGTTAAAGGCTTAAAATTATTTCTCTAATGGAATCAGAGAGTAAAGCTAATAAGAGATGCAAACAGAAGTAAACAGCAGGAATACGGCAGAGCAGGCACCTCGATTCCTCATTTGTCACATGAGGTGAAAACAAGAACAATCTAATACATCACATGGTCCCAAGTAAAAACACTAGTGAGGGCAGAGTTGCAGTTATTTTCTCTCTCTTATCTTTTTGAAATTTCTATTTTAGTAAATGTTTTAAAAACATACATAAATGTTCGTGGAGCTTTATAGGTATATAATTTTATAAATAGATAAATACTTTATAAGCGAGCATGCCATAACTTTTTTTTTTTTTTTTAAACCAATGAGATGTGCAATAAAAACAGTTTGGAGACCACAGATCAAGAGAGGCAAACCAGAGCAAAATAATGTTGGATTACTTCTCCAAATTCACACAGCAAATGAGTAAAGGCCAGAGATAAGTTCTGTCCCAGCCATAGCCAGCTCCCACCTCTCAGGGTCTCTGTGATTCTCTAAATTGCCACTTTCTTAAAATACTATTTCTAATATTACTAATTTCTAATATTATTTCTAATACTAATTTCTAAAAAAGAAATTTATAATATTTCTAGTATTAGACCCCTGAGGCAGTAAAATAAAACTGTGGAGAGAGTTGAAAGCCCTGGAGTCTGAGCCCAGGGCTGTAGGCCAGGCCCTGGAATTTCAGTCTTCTCATTTGCCAGCTGGGAGTAAATGACCTCTCAGAATTGTGAGGATTAAATGAATGAATGAATACCAAGTCTCTGGCACAGGGGAGCCTGCCTTCCCTCCTCATTTTATTTTAATTATAATTCATGACATTTCACTGTAGAGTGTGAGGTTGATCCAAACACTTTTTAAAAAAAAATATTTATTCGACTGCACCATATCTTAGCTGTGGCATGTAGGGTCTTCAATCTTCATTGCGGCATGTGGGGTCTTAAAGTTGCAGCATTTGGGATCTCGTTCCCTGACCAGAGATCAAACTCAGGCCCCTTGCACTGGGAGCTTGGAGTCTTACCCACTAGACCACCAGGGAAGTCCCTAAATACTTTTTAAGTCAGGAAACCTATGGAAATAAATCATTCCCTTCATCCTAAACATACTTACATATTGACCATCTGCTCTACCTGAGGAACCTGAATGGAAATCCTCCCAGCACCCAACATTAAGTCCCTTGAAAATGCTTCACTCTGCTGAAGGGCATGTCCAATTTCCATTATGTCTCTTGACAACACTAATGGGCCATGTCACTGGGAGACAGATGCTGGAACAATATCCCTGAGGGACTCATATCAGAATCTTAGGAGTGGTGGTTTGACAAAGTAGACCAATATGAAACTATAGTTTTACAGTTGCAAATTTAAAATGCTTGCATAGTACATACCACAGAGTAAAATTCACCAAACCATTTGGCCGATGGGGGGATACCTAAAAAGAATCTGTGATTACAATGGGGGAAAGGTAGAGAGAGGACAGCCCCCATGGGTGGGGATGAAGAGAGACAGAAGTAGGGGTGAGAGTTTCAGGTCCATAAGGTGATGAGGAAATGGACAGACAAAAGACTTGAACAGACATTTCACCAAAAAGCCATTCAGGTGGCAAATAGCCTGTGTGTGTGTGCTCCATTCCTTCAGTTGTGTCCAACTCTTTGCGACTCCATGGACTGTAGCGTGCCAGGCTCCTCTGCCCATGGGATTCTCCAGGCAAGAATGCTGGAGTGGATTGCCATGCCCTCCTCCAGGGCATCTTTCCAACCCAGGGATCGAACCCGTGTCTCCTGCATTGCAGGCAGATTCTTTACTGCTGAGCCATCGGGGAAGCCGGCTAATAAACATGATTGTTGAAACATGCTCAATATCATTAGTCATTAGAGATGGGAAAATTAAAACCACAATGAGAATTACTACATGTTTTTAGAGTGGTTTTAAAAAGAACAAGAAAAAAACTGACACCGTTATGTGCTGATAAGGATGAACTCTTACACTTCATTGGTAGAAATTCACAATGGTGCAGTCACTTTGGAAGACAGTTTGCCAGTTCCTTATGAAGTTAAATATATACTTACCATACAACCCAGCAAGCCCACTCCTGGACATTTACTCATGACTGAAACCTGAATGCTTCCACAAAACCTATATGTGGATATTTACACAGCAGTTTTACTCATAATTTCCCTAAACGAAACATCTGATTGATGTTCTTCAACTGGTGAATAGATAAATGAACTGTGATATATCAATATGTGGAATACTACTCAGTAGTTAAAAGGAACAAACTTGTGGTCCATATAAGAACATGGATGAATCTTTTTATTATTTTTGTTGGACTATAATTGCTTTACCACTTTGTTAGTTTCTGCTGTACAACGAAGTGAATCAGCCATATGTATACATATATCCCCTCCCTCTTGAGCCTCTCTCCCAGCCTCCCAATCCATCTAGGTCACCACATGGGCATCCCAGGTGGCCCTAGGCACTCCATTGATTTCAGGAGTGGAGCAGTGATGGTACAAAACGAGCCTGAAACATCTCGTAGGGCTATAAAATAAGGAAGTGCTCAAACACCAGGGCTGGGGGCTTGTTGAAACCTGAAAGTGCTTCCAATAGCCAAAGCTGAAACAATTTGAACAACAAAATAAATGACAATAACATGGGATTACAATGCAAAGAACAAAGTAAATATCCATGAGTTGATAGTGTTGTAAATGAATAAAGGAAAAAGAAAAGGCAACTCTTCCTTCCAGAATTTAAATTTATAAATTCAAATTTTTTCCTGCTTATGAATCTGTAAGTTTTCTTTTTAAAACTTACTCAGACACATGTATACACGCCAGTAAGATATTCAGTTCAGTTCAGTCGCTCAGTCGTGTCCAACTCTTTGTGACCCCATGAACCACAGCATGCCAGGCCTCCCTGTCCATCACCAACTCCTGGAGTCTACCCAAACCCATGTCCATCGAGTCGGTGATGCCATCCAACCATCTCATCTTCTGTCGTCCCCTTCTCCTCCTGCCCTCCATCTTTCCCAGCATCAGAGTCTTTTCAAATGAGTCAGCTCTTCGCATCAGGTGGCCAAAGTATTGGAGTTTCAGCTTCAACATCAGTCCTTCCAAATTAGTATCTATTAAATTTTACATGTTGATCACCAACAGAGAAATGACCATTAAGAGAGCATTTTTACAAAGCTGAGATTTTTATAATTCTAGAAGCAAGTATAATTTCCTTATCAAGTATCCAGCTGTTTCAAATGTCAAGGGCTTGAAGCAATGATCTCCTGGAAACTTTATAACTAAAGATAAACCACCAATGAAGAGAGGTAGCTTCTAATAACAAATACTTAATTTTTGTTGTTAAACTAATGTTTGTTTTTATTTGCTTACAGATTTTAAGTTTATTAGTTCAAGGCCAGTTTTGGTTGTTAAAAATTATTTATCAGAGAGAGACTCACAGACTTAGAAAACAAATTTATGGTGGCTGGGTGGAAAGGATAGTTATGGAGTTTGGGAAGGTCATGTACACACTGCTGTATTTAAAATGGGTAACCAACAAGGACCTACTGTGGATCACAGGGAACTCTGCTCAATGTTACGAGGCAGCCTGAAGGGAAGTGGGGTTTGGGGGAGAATGGATACGTGCATATGTGTGGCTGAGTCCCTTCCTGTTCACCTGAAACTGTCACAGCGTTGGTAATGGGCTATACCCCAACACAGAATTAAAAATTCAAAAAAAGTTATTTATCATTTTGAAGTCTTAAAAATATCATTTTGTCAGTTTTCGATTTTCACTTTCCTGGTTAAGGCTACTTCAGATAGGATCATTTGAACACCACAGAAATAACTGCAACAGGCACAAACCACTTACGGATGCTAAAATTAGTGAGTGAAAGTTTGAGGAGAAACAGATAGTAGAGAACCCTGGCAGACAAATGATAAGGGGTAACATCACTGGGAATTAAGATATACCAATAATATCTAGTCCCGGACACAGTACAGTGAGAAGGGCACATCCCATGGTGTGTTCTTCCCCCAAATTTATAACCTTAAGCTACTCAGGAAGCATCAGAAAAACCCCAATTAAAGGACATTTTACAACATACTTAACTAGTATAGTTCAAAACCGTTAAGATCACAAAAGATAAGGAAACATCAAGAAATTGTGACAGATTGGAAGAGACTAAGGAGCATCACAACTAAATGTGATGTGGCATCCTGGACTAGAAAAAGGATGTAAATGGAAAAATTGGGGAAATTTGATTCAAGTCTGTGCGTTAGTCACTCAGTCCCATCCAACTCTGTGGTCCCATGAACACCTCTGTCCGTGGGATTCTCCAGGCAAGGTTACTGGAGTGGGTTGCCATTCCCTTCTTTAGGGGATATTCCTGATCCAGGGATTAAACCCAGGTCTCCTGCATGGCAGGCAGATGCTTTACCACATGAGCCACTTGGGAATAAAGTCTACAGCTAAGTTAACAGTATTATAATTATATCAATGTTTAGACGACATTGTTAGTCACATCTTGATTATGTAAAGTGTTAATATTAGAGGAAGCTGATTGAAGTTTATATGGGAACTTGCTGGATGGACTTTTGGGAATATTTTTTGTCAGTCTGAAATTATACAGAAAGAATAAGCCTTTTTAAAAGATGAGAATCTTGGAAGTATTCCTCTGCTTGATTCCTCAGTCCAATCACAACACCTAAATTACATTTCACATGCTATTCACTAGCCCTGAAAATGAGTACATCTTCTAGAAATGGCTCCTCCAAAGGTCCATGGAGGTAGCTAAGTGAATCTGGGGGTAACCCCTGTGCACCATATATTCTTTGGTGTCAATTACGTCTAAGGAATTCAATGTTCCATCTGATTTCTTATAGATCTATAAAGCATACCATAATTTTCCTATAAACTGAGAGCTTGATATAACCTCAAAAAGAGGATGTGGCACCAAAGGTGTGGATAGACTCATTTTGAGTGAAAATGAAAAGAGATGGACAACGTGGTTCTTTTTCCTGGTAAACACACTTCTCCTCCTCCTCCTGTATTTTTTATCAGGTTTGCACATGGTCCACTGGAAACATGCAACATTGCCAGAGGACACATGGGACAGGGGACCTGGAACTAGCAGACGAGCAGGGAAGAGGGTCAGAGACAGAGGAGTGGAAGACTGGGGAGAAGAACAGCCCTCTTCTCAGTTCACTTCTGCAGAGCACCCACCTCTCCAGACACTGCACAGGGAGCTCTATGCCCATTTCACCCTTATTCCTCACTATGGGGACTTACTTGGTGGTCCAGTGGCTAAGACTCCTTGCTCCCAATGCAGCAGGTTTGGGTTCAACCCCTGGTTGGGGAACTAAGATCCCACGTGCCACGTGGTATGGCCTAAAAATAAAATAAAAGTGTTCCTCATAACAGCCCAGGAGGTGCTATTGGTATTGTCCCAGTTTGGTAGATAAGCAACTGCTTTCTGGGTGGGGCTAGTGGTAAAGAACCTGCCTGCCAATTTCAGGAGACTTGAGACTTGGGTTCGATCCCTGGGTCTGGAAGATCCCCTGGAAGACAGCATGGCAACCCACCCCAGTATTCTTGCCTGAGAAAAGCCGTGGACAGAGGAGCCTGGCAAGCTAGAATCCATAGGGTTGCAAAGAGAAGGACACGACTGAAGAGCCTTAGCACTCAGAAGAGCTAAGTGACTTGCCCAGGGCCACACAGCTATGAGCAACAGAGCCATGTCTTAAGACCAAACAGTGTCAAGCCACAATGAACAGCATCGCCACTTTTCCTCAAGTCCCGCAAGAGGTCATGGAGATTAAATAATCTAAGGCCAGAAGCTAGAAAGTAATTCTAGAAGCTGAGTGAGTGTCTGGCCATTAGGCTCAGTAGTAAGGCAAGGATGAGAAGTCAGATGAGACAGGAAGAGGCAAGGCTGGCAGAGGTCCTGGAGCTCAGAGGTCAAGAGAACGACTCCAGGGGCTTCCCTGGCGGTCCAGTGGCTAAGACGCCTCACTTCCAATACAGGGGTCCCGGCTTCTATCCTGATCAGGGAAGTAGATCCTGCATGTTGCAACTGAGAGTTCGCATGCCACAAGCAAGACCTAGTGCGGCCAAACAAATAAACACTTAAGTTTAAAAAAATAAGAGAGAGAGAGAATGACTCCAGTGGCAGGGTGCAAGAATGGGTCTTCTCTTCAGGCCGGGAACACGTGCTCCAGGGACTTTTTTTCCTGCTGGCAGCAGACTCTGCTGGTAGGTGCAAGTGTGAGCTATGCTCACACTGTAGTTGTGTAAGGAAGGAGGTAGGAAGGCATATGGTCAGGAGCATAGGGCTGCACTTATGTTGACATGATGGAGCTCAGGGTCTGAGATTTCCAGCTGTGTGACATGGGGCAACTTCCTTACCTCTCTGAGCCTCAGATTTCCCATCTGTAACACCAGGATCATAATTGTGAGCCAGACCGTCACTCCTCTACCCCAGACTCCCTTTAGATGTCTGATCACACCCAGAAAAAAAACCTCTAATACTCTAAGACCCCCATATGACTGGCCCCTGGGTCCTTCCCACCCTCTCATCCTACTTCTTGCTCATGTTGTTCCAGCCATGCCAGCCTCCTTGCTTTACCTCCTACCCTTGGTAGGCATTCTTGGAAGTCTCACCTTGGTAGACAGGTTTGAAGACTACTATTCAGGTGGTCTTGTGCAGGAGACTAACAGACATGGATTTGATCCCTGGGTTGGGAAGATCCCCTGGAGGAGGGCATGGCAACCCACCCCCATATTGTTGCCTGGAGAATCCCATGGACAGAGGAGCTGGTGGGCTACGGTCCATGCGGTCACAAAGAGTAGGACACTACTGAAGCAGCTTAGCACACACAGCATGCATGCAGGCCATAGGTGTTACCTCTGAGAGGAAGGCATGGTTCATTTCTTCATTCATCCAGGATCAGTTCAGAGGGTCCTTCCCAGCCCACTTTTACCCATCGTTCTACTGTCTCCCCTTCATCCCCTTCCTCTACTTTATACTCATCTCTTCATTTGGTACAGCAAACTACTTAACTAGTCCAGAACTGAAATGCAATCATTTACATCAGGACTGAGATATGGAAGTGAATTTATATAACTGAGCTCAAAGCAGAGCTCAGTGGGAGAAAGAATAATTAAGAAAGCTACCTGGCGAGTTCCCAGGTGGTCCAGAGGTTAAGAATCCACCTGCCGATGCAGAGGACACGGGATGGATCCCTGGTCTGAGAAGATCCCACGTGCCTTGGGTCCACTAAGCCTGTGAGCCACAACTGAGCCTGCACGCCTAGAGCCTCGGCTCGGCAACAAGAGATTCCACCTCAGTGAGAAGCCCATACACGGCAGCCTGACAAAGAGTAGCCCCCTGGTCGTCACACTAAGACCCCGCGTGCCTGCGAGCAGCGAACCTCATGGACTGCAACTTCTGAGCTCCTGTGCTCGGAAGCCCGATCACCACAACTTGTGAGAAGCCCTCAAAGACCCAACACAGCCAAATAAATAAATACGTGCAAATAAAAGATAAATAAAAAAGGACAATATTTTTTTAAAAAGAAAGTTACCTAATGCTAACTGGATGTTCTTTATAAAAGAAAAGAATTGGAAGCAACCTAAATGTTCACCAACTGGGTCCTGATTAAATAGACTGGAGTATATCCATACTTCGTGACACATGGCACCATCATGGGAAAATCTGCAAAATAAGTAGTTTAGAGAAAAGGGCAAGTTACAAAACAAAACATGTGATACAATTTATGCTGGAAAAAAAATTCTGTATATGTGCATATAAATGTAAGTTAAAAGTATTAATTGGGTATACAGAGACACACACATATATATACAACATTTTTTTTCTTGAAAGAATATATATATTTTTCATATACTTTATTTTCATTGATGTCAGATAACTACCCCAAACTGAAATCGTAGGTTTCGAAACCTGGAGAGAGGAGGGGTCAGTGGACACAACGAGAGCTGAAGCCACTGTCCTTAGAATCTCCCCCTCCCGCCCGGGAAGGTGAGCTCGTCACCAGTGACCCCACGGTAATGTAATCCCAGGGAGGAACCTGAGTGTTCACCTGCCGGTCACCTTTGTTCCTAAATTGGGGACGAATGGTCTTCTCTCCTGTTGGAAATATTTTCAGGAGAGACTCTGAGGGTCCACTTGGGAGGGCAGGCTGGAATTCACCCACCATTCCTCCCCTTGTCTAATCCAGGTCACTCTGCCTGGATTTCAGTGTGTTCAATTCACACTGAAGCCTCGAGAAGGGACATCTAATCAAGACTTTTCAAAAGAAGCATTCATAAACAATTGAGAAAGATATCTCCTTAAGTTACTGTTTGGTCTTCTGTGTTTTAGGTAAAGCTGTCTTGATTCATCTTTCCTCCTAACACACATCTATTGACTCTCAAGCTGTTTCTGCTCAAAGCAAAAGTTTGTCAGTCGTATTGTGTGAAGTTGGTGCAGGAGTCTGAGCCCTGAAGGCTGACTGTGCCCAGAGTCTTCAGGACGACCATGAATAGAGCTGTTTTCTTCTCTGGCCTTCAGTTCTTTTCTGTTACACGAAAGAATTGTACTGGGTGATTTCCAGCATCTCTGTAAGAGCCGACATTTATATTCCAGCCTATGAACCTTTGAGTGAACATATACCCACTGCCAGACTGTGTGGGACACCATGAACCCATAAGTTTATAGGATAAATGAAGTTTAAACTCTTTTTCTTTTGACTGCTCCCCTGTAGTTAAGAATCTGCCTGCAATGTAGGAGACCTGGATTCAATCCCTGGGTTGGGAAGATCCCCAGGAGAAGGGAATGGCAACCCACTCCTGTATTCTTGCCTGGAGAATTCCATGGACAGAGGAGCCTGCTGGGCCACACTCCATGGGGTCACAAAGAGTCGGACATGACTGAGCACACACACGTGTGCACATATTAGTGCATAAATGACATCACTAGCTGAGAGACAGGCCAGTGTGATTAGAGAAAAGGCTAGCTGCCTGATGGATTTTGCGGGCCATCTCCAAGGCTCTCTTGAAGCCCACGGCTCTCTGATGGCCTTGAATTGCCTCCTCCTCATAGAAGTTCTCCCAGATTGACTGAGAGTTTCCTAAGGTGCAGGAAGTGAGAAAAAGAACACTTGCCATCCTCTGAGTTGGCTATACCCCTCCATAGAATGCTCTCTAAGAGAGGCAGTTTTAACCCACCCTGAAATAGAGCCCTTTATTTTTAAATTATGGTTGGGAGGTAAAGGAATGCTACTGAAAGATGCAAATGAAGGTTTTTCTGGGTCTATTTTAACAAGTAGAAGTTACTCATTTAAAGGCAGTACATTGCATTTTATAAAAGCTTAAACAATACTTGAAAGCTATTTTGTTAGATTTAAGCAGGTTAAACTAATTTTTCTGTATTTTGTTCACCCTTTAGTTGGTTTAATAAGTTCTCTCTTCAAAGACAACACAAAGATAAATTTCAGTCAATGTAAATTTTTTTTAATTGAAGTATAATAGGAAATAATAGTACGTCAAGGCTGTATATTGTCACCTTGCTTATTAACTTATATGCAGAGTACATCATGAGAAACACTGGGCTGGAAGAAACACAAGCTGGAATCAAGATTTCTGGGAGAAATATCAATATATGCAGATGACACCACCCTTATGGCAGAAAGTGAAGAAGAACTAAAGAGCCTCTTGATGAAAGTGAAAGAAGAGAGTGAAAAAGTTGGCAAAAAGCTCAACATTCAGAAAACTAAGATCATGGCATCCGGTCCCATCACTTCATGGGAAATAGATGGGGAAACAGTGGAAACAGTGGCTGACTTTATTTTTCTGGGCTCCAACATCACTGCAGATGGTGACTGCAGCCATGAAATTAAAAGACACTTACTCCTTGGAAGAAAAGTTATGACCAACCTAGATAGTATATTCAAAAGCAGAGACATTACTTTGCCAACAAAGGTCCGTCTAGTCAAGGCTATGGTTTTTCCTGTGGTCATGTATGGATGTGAGAGGTGGACTGTGAAGAAGGGTGAGTGCCAAAGAATTGATGCTTTTGAACTGTGGTGTTGGAGAAGACTCTTGAGAGTCCCTTGGACTGCAAGGAGATTCAGCCAGTCCATCCTAAAGGAGATCAGTCCTGGGTGTTCATTGGGAGGACTGATGTTGAAGCTGAAACTCCAATACTTTGGCCAACTGATGCAAAGAGCTGACTCATTTGAAAACACCCTGATGCTGGGAAAGATTGAGGGCAGGAGAAGAAGGGGACGACAGAGGATGAGATGGTTGGATGACATCACTGACTCGATGGACATGAGTTTGGGTGGACTCCGGGAGTTGGTGATGACAGTGAGGCCTGGTGTGCCGTGGCTCTTGGAGTTGCAAAGAGTCGGACATGAATGAGTGACTGAACTGAACTGAACTGATAGTTGGTTTACAATGCTATGTTAGTTTCTGGTGTACAATAAAATGATTCATATATATCAATGTATGTATTCTTTACATATATACAAATAGTATATCCCTTTTCAAATTCTTTTCCATTGTAGGTTATTACAAGATATGGAATATAGTTCCCTGTGCTATATAGTAGGTCCTTTGGTTATCTATTTTATATACAGTAGTGTGTATATTTTAATCTCTTAAGTGAAGTGAAATCACTCAGTCATGTCTGACTCTTTGCGACCCCATGGGCTATAGTGTACCAGGCTCCTCCGTCCATGGGATTTTCAGGAAAGGATACTGGAGTAGGTTGCCATTTCCTTTTCCAGGGCATCTTCCTGACCCAGGGATTGAGCCCAAGTCTCCCTTGTTGCAGGCAGACAGAAGCTTTACTGACTGGGCCACCAGGGAAACCCATAAACATTGAAGTTCATGGAGAAAGAGCAACAACCTTGAATACATATCAACATGATATGTATTCTATTACTGTGAGTGTGTTACTTTCTCAGTCATGTCCCACTTTTTGCATCCCCATGGACTGTAACCTCTCAGGCTCCTCTGTCTATGGGATTCTCCAGGCAAGAACACTGGAATGGACTGCCATTCCTTTCTTCAGAGGATCTTCCTGACCCAGGGATCAAACACTGGTCTCACGCATTGCAGACAGATTCTTTACCATTTGAGCTACAGGGAAGTCTCTTTAATCCCCTACTCCTAATTTATTCCTTCTTCTTTCCCCCTTAGGTAACCATAAAATTGTTTTCTATGTCTGTGAATCTATTTCTACTTTATAAATAAGTTCATTTGTATCACTTTTTTAGATTCCACACATAAGTAAAAACGTGATATTTGTCTTTGTCTGATACTTCACTTAGTATGATACTCTCCAGATCCATCCATTTTGCTGCAAATTCATCCTTATTGAGTAATATTCCATTGCATAGATGTACCGCATCTTCTTTATCCATTCATCTATCGATGGACACCTAGGTTGCTTCTGTGTCTTGGCTGTGGTAAATAGTTCTGCCAACTTTAATGATCACAAACCCTTACATTTAGTCATTCAAATAAACCTGTTAGAATCATTATTAGCTTTCACATTTGATTCTTCTAGAAGCTCCTACTGATTTGTGACATCAGTCTGTGTCAACTCATATCTTACTGGAAACTCTGATTTCATTTCTTTTCTTTTCCTGCTAATCCTTGTTCTTGCTAGATTTTCTAGTTTTAACTTCTAATATTTCATTGGCAAGCGGCACCAAGCTTCTATGCTCCTGGTATTTCTGAAACATGAAGTCCCCCCTCCTCACTACATTTGTGTGCTCCCAGAAAATCAAGACACATGAAGAAGGATCAAAGGTAGTTTGGTCTCTTTTGAATGTCTCTTTGGGTCATGGTCAAAGTGAGAAAGAACCGAGCAACAAGGTAGGGCAGCCTAGAGGGGGACAAGCTTGACCAGTGGTCACTAGAGCAGGCCTACGCTTTCTTTTTTTGCTGAGTTGTGGCATGTGGGATGTTAGTTCCCTGACCAGGGATCGAACGCATGCCCCCTTCAGTGCTGTAGAGTTCCAACCACTGGACCACCAGCAAAGTTCCAGGCCTGTGCTTTAAGGACATGGGTTCACCTTTCCAAGTCTCACTTTCCCATTGGCAAAAAAAAAAAAAAAAGGCTATTGAAACTGACTGGTCACCTTGTTTTCAGTTCTGACTTTCCACTGTGTTTCGAGAGGCAGCATTTGGAAGTAGTTGGTATGATTTATAAGCCATTTTAGGTCAATCAGAAAGAGATCATGTAAATCTTGAGAAGTACAATGACCAGGGTGCCCATGAGACTCTTGTAATCACGTCTTTTCCTGGAGAGATTAGGAAATTGTGGTTGAAAACCAAAAAGCCCTAAGTTGCAGTCCTGCTGTCATGGATTTGCCAAAGAAAAAAGCTGTCAGTATTTTCATTTTCAAAAAAGAGTATAAACAGCATGTTTTGAAGTGAAAGAAAACAAGCATAAAAAAATGTTTATTAACATTAAAAAAATTTTCAGTCCCATGATTGTTCCAGAACACAAAAGCCTTCTGTGTTTTTGTTACTAAGTGGCCTGTGATTTAAAGCTGCTGACAACACCAGCCGCTCACAATGCCCCGGTCCCCCTTTTCTTCCCTGTGCAGCCCTAGCAGACTCTCATTTATATGTATGGGTTCAGCCTGTCTGCAGCGTCTGGCCAAAGGGACAGATACTAATGGCATATGTTAATTACTATCCAACAACTTCCTTTCATTAGAGTGTTTATTAACATTCTCACTTCTGCCCATTGAACCAGCTGGCACGAGGCTACGCTGGCAGCCCCAAGTTCACGGGCTGGTTTCATTCAGGGCTTATAAAATAGAATAGATGTTTCCTTTTGGATAACAAAACCTTTCCTGTTCCTTTCTCAGTCGAGAGCTTTCTGAGATGACACCAAAATAGCAACTTGGGGGAAAAAATGTCTTGTTGTTTTGCTGCTGTAATTTGATAGTTATCCATCTGTTTAGACATCTTTGTTTTTAAAAAACATCATTAATGGGCACTAAATAACCCTCATTCCAATCGTGGACACTCAGAAGGTATGAAATAATTTATGTATGAGTGAGACAGTATGAACTATTTTAGGAGGAGTACTCAACTTCTCTAAATACATTTCTAGGCTACATTTCTCAATAGCATGACCAGATGCAGTTCACTAACATTTAGGCCGTTGGGGAGTACAGGCAAAGTACAATAGCTGAGGAAATGATCTGAAAAGCCAAAACTTTGGATAGAATGATGAACTATGAAGGGACATACATTTTTTTTTTTTTAATAAATTTTTTAAAAAACTTTTTTTTTATATTGAAGTATAGCTGATTAACAATGTCGTGATAGTTTCAGGGGAAGGGACTCTGCCATACATATACACGTATCCATTCTCCCCCAAACGCCCCTCCCATTCACATGCCATTGAGCAGAGTTCCACGTGCTATACAGTAGGTCCTTGTTGGTGATCCGTTTTAAATATAGCGGTGTGTGCATGCCCATGAAGGGACATATTTTTATATTGAGCAGTGACAACACCATTCACCATGAAGAACTCTAGATCTGGGATTTCCTTTGCAGTCCAATGGTTAAGACTTCGCCTTCCAGTGCAGGAGATACCTGTTTAACCCCTGATCGGGGAACCGAGATCCCACATGCTGCAGGGTGTAGCCAATAAATAATGAATAAATAAGCAAACACAACATTGTAAATCAATTTTACTTCATTTTTAAAAAATCTTTGAAAAAGAACTCTAGATCTTTCTGTTTCGTTGGTTGCTCATGTCCCTTTAAGGTGACCCGAGGTGGGAAGTGGACTAGGCCCCATGAGGATGATGAAGCAAGAACGACATGGTAAACAAGCATTTTCCAGTGTTCTCACCCAGTGACACCCCCCGCCCCCCAACCAACAATCACCTGTAGAAGATCAAATGTAGGAAGAAAGAGCAGAAAGCCAAATAGAAAGTTCTTAGTCGCTTTGTCGGGAAATTACCGTAGATTCCGCTTTCAAGGGGATCAGAAGTTTTGTTGACATCTGATCAGGCCATATATGTTAGACTAATGGGCTTTTTTGCTTTTGTATTAGAGCATAGCTTTTGAATATCACACAAAGAACAGGGGTTTTGCCAGGGAGTTTCACAGCTGCAAAAGATATGAGTGTCTGTAACTTATTTTTTTATCAGCTTTTTTTTTGATGTGGAGCATTTTAAAAATCTTTATTGAATTTGTTACAATATTGCTTCTGTTTTTATGTTCTGTTTTTTAATGGAGTCTTGCCTCCTTGACCAGGGATCAAACCCTTACCTCCTGCATTGGAAGGCAGAGTCTTAACCACTGGACTCTCAGGGAAGTCCCTATAATTTCTTTTTTGAAATTTATTTATTTATTTTTGGCTACACTGGGTCTTCACTGCTGCGTGAGCTTTCTTGAGTTGTGGCAAGCAGGGGCTGCTCTCGAGTTGCGACGATTGGGCTTCTCATTGTGGTGGGTTAGGCAGTTGCGACATGCAGGCTTAGGTGCCCATGGCTTGCGGGATCTTCTGAGAGCTGCTTCTGCTGCTGCTAAGTCGTTTCAGTTGTGTCCGACTCTGTGCAACCCCATAGACGGCAGCCCACCAGGCCAGGGACTGGGAATTCCCTGGCTTCCCAGTGGTTAGGACTCTGTGCTGTCACTGCAGAGGGCCCAGGTTCAATCTTTGGTTAGGGAACTAAGAGCCTGCAAGCTGCTCGGTGCACCTAATAAGTCAATAAATCAGTAATTAAACCAGAGCAGGGATTGAACCTGTGTCCCTGCAGTCACGGTGCATTCTCAACCCCCGGACCACCAGGGGAGGCCCCGATAACTTCTTTTTAAATTAAAGGGAGAGCAGGGCTCCTTCCTCTTCTGCCCCCTCACATCCCAGTCACCAGACCAATCAGCTCCTGAGGTTATGTGACCTGAGGCTAAGACCATGCTTACTTACTCTGCACGGGTCCAATGTCAAGGAGCTCTGGGAAGCAAACTCTTTGGCATTTGCTGGGGGGTTGGGGGGAGCAGATAATGGAGTACCAACCACCACGAGAAGGATGCTTTAGTGAGAGGCGTTCATTTTATCAGCAAATATTTGTTATCTACAAACAAGGCTGCTATTTAGCTGTTCAGCACCAGGATGGCTGCATGTACCAGTTTTCAAAATATCAAAATACTTCCATACTGATTGGTAAAATGTTACTACCCTAAACCTCCCCAGTGTCCCCCTCTGCCCCAGACATGCCAAGACCCCTATACCTCCTGAATTCCCTAAGACCAAGCACCCCCAGGATTCTGTAAGATCAAGGACCTGTGAGATTCACACCTGGCCCCACAGGGACCTTCAGGACTCTGCTCCAGCATTGAGACTCATATTACGTGGAAAGGACAGTGCCATGGACATGGATGTAAATATTTAGACTGTCACCCTTGCCTATAATATCCCAGGGCTTCCTTGGTGGCTCAGATGGTAAAGAATCTGCCTGCAGTGCAGGAGACCAAGGTTCAATCCCTGGGTTGGGAAGAACCCCTGGAGAAGAAATGGCTACCCATTCCAGTATTCATGCCTGGAGAATCCCATGGACAGAGGAGCCTGGTGGGCTACAGTCCCTGGGGTTACAAAGAGTGGGACACGACTGAGTGACTAACACTTTCACTTTTCATCATAATGTCCCAGCACTGAGCTGGGTATAGAGAATACACAGAAGAAGACAATATTGATCTCTGTCTTCCAGGATCACCTGGTGGAGATTATCATGAAAAAGGTTCTAGGGACTTCCCTAGTGGTCTAGTAGTTAAGAATCTGCCTTCCAACTCAGGGGACACAGGTTTGATCCCTGGTCAGACATGTAAGATCCCAGATGCCTTGGGGCAATTAAGTGTGTGTACTACAACTACCGAGATTTTGAGCTCTGGAGCCCCCGTGCCACAAATAGAGGGACGCTCATGCATTGCAGTGAAAGATCCCTTGTGCTGCAACTAAGACCTGTACATATATATATATATATATTTTTTTTTTTAAAGTTCTCTGCTAAGCAATAGGAATTTTGAGGTGGTGTCACTTTGGTGCATTGATTTGCAGACTTATTAACCAGCGAGAGCGGATCTCAGGGACAGATACACATAAGTCAAATCTTTGAGAGGCAGCCATATGAACCCAAGTCACAATTTATTACTTTGCAGTGAGAAACAAGCACATCTAAGCAGAGTGGACATTTGTATCACCTTGACTAACACGTTCTCTCCCAGCAGGAAGCTAAATAGGAAGGCAAGTGGTAATGAGAACGCAGCCTGAGTACACAGCCTGAGCAGGGATATTAGAGGGATGGTTGTCATGTCAAAGGTGTCAAATGTTCTTAAGCTCATGCTCTCACTCACTCTTTGGAGATGGACCTGCCAAACGGAAAGGACTGGATGTTCCCGTCAGCTCACCCGTGCCCTCTCCCCTTGGCGAGTCCTTCCCCCTGACTCCCAGTTTCTCTCTCCATGCAGACAGCCCCCTCTGGTTGACACCTTCTATCTTTAGATTTGTTAATACCTCCCAGAAAGCTCCAGCCAGACTCTGCTGCTTTCCTGGCCCTGGCTTGGAAGACATTCTACCTTTCGGGTGCCCTATACAGACCCTTGGTGTTTGGGTTGTGCCACGGGCGGAGTACTAAAATATTTAAATAAATAGGTCGCTGACGGATTAGCTGGGGCTGGACCCCGGCAGGGTTGGATTGTTATTGTTTAATTTATTGGTTCTCAGATTTGGCTTTGGAAGCATCTGGGAAATCTGAAAAATACCCGTGCCTGGTTCTCTCTCCCAAAAATTCTAATTTAGTGGATATGGGGTGCAATCCAGGCATTGCTAATTTTGCTTTTTTCCATTTTTAATTGGAGGGTAATTGCTTTACAATGTTGTGTTGGTTTCTTCCAGATATCAATATGAATTAGCCATAGGTATATGAGTGTCCGTCCCTCCTGAACCTCCTTCCCACCTCCAACCCCATCCCACCCCTCTAGGTTGTCACAGAGCACCAGCTGAGCTCTCTGTGCTATAGGGCAACTTCCCATTAGCTATTTTACACGTGGTAATGTACATATTTCAGTTCTACTGTCTGGATTCATCCCCCACCCCCAGCTCCTTCCCCCACTGGGCCCACAAGTCTGTTCTCTATGTCTGCTCTGTAAATAGGATCATCAGTACCATTTTTCTAGATTCCATATATATGCATTGAGTGATAGTTGCTCAGTCATACCTGATTCTTTGCAACCCCGTGGACTGTAGCCTGCCAGGCTCCTCTGTCCATGGGGTTCTCCAGGTAAGAATACTGGAGTGGGTTGCCATTTCCTTTCCCAGGGAATCTTCCCTACCCAGTGATCAAACATGGGTCTCCTGCATTCAGGTGATTCTTTACCAACTGAGCTACAAGGGAAGCCCGAACACTGGGGTACATGTGTCTTTTTCAATTATGGGCAATGGGTTTTGTTAAACCTCCCTAAGCTATGCAACTGAATCTGGGGCTCCTAAAGAGTTGAAATTCAAAGAAAAGAGCTTTGAAGTTGAGCCAAATTTGAGAATCACCGATTTCACTCAGAGTTGCAGGCTGCCTCGAACTTCTCTAGCTTTTAACGCCTGTCCGTGCTGTTTCCAGCCTGGGATGATGATTTACCTGGTCTGAAGTGGGGTGGGACATGGGCATTTTTACAAAGCTCCCCAGATGATTCCATTGTGCAGTCAAGAGTTGAGATTCAATGGTCTAAGCATTCACTTGACTGAGTTTTTGTTATCAATTAGTCCTTGGACAAGGCATTGTACAGAAGGGAACACAGAAGAAAAATTGAAGGAAAGGTCCATAGGGGTGAGGTTTCTCAGAGAAAGAGCCGGAGACTAAACACAAGAGCAAGACCTGTGGCATCAGTAGGGGAACCACGTGGGCGGGACGGATTCGGATGGACAATCTTTGAGCCATTTTCTACCATATCTTAGAGTAACTTCAACAGAAGCCAAAGAAGTCACTGAGCATGGATTGGTCTGTTGCATGCTTTTCAACAAGAAATCTGACTCCTTGTCTTCTCTGAGTGGTCTTTTGGCTTGCTCCTCCTACCCTCCACCTGAGTCCCCTGCTGTCTGAAGGCCACCACCTTGAAAAAGGCTGAGCTATTTTTGGTCCACATTCTCCTTAGCAGCAGCAGGGTTTAGCTGAGAAGCTGGAGACTGGAAAATCCCAGCCTGTTCTCTTCCTAAATAAGCTGAGGATTTTTCCATTTTCCTCAGGATTTTCTAACTTCCTGCTGTCATTTCTAACCTTGCTGACATGTGTTAAAATCCACTGGAGTTTTCTGGGGTGTTTGCAGTCTTGTCTGATTGCAGGGCATCTGGGAAAACCATCAATTCCACTTTGTAAGCAACTTGGGAAAAAAAAAAAAAATGCATTCCTGGGAGAGGAAAAGGCAGTGGGAAGGGCAGAGTTTCACTCCAGTGCCTCCGCCCGTCCTTCTCCAGGGACTGCTGGTCACAGGACTTGGAACTAAATGACTCTGAGTAGGGAGAAGGAGGACAGAGTGGGGCTGCTGTGTGCGGTTGGGCAGGTGACACACAGCGCAAGACTAGGTGAGCCACTGGCACTCTTTCTTTGGTGACAGTGACTACAGCCGCCTCCTCCCACTGCCCCACTCAGCACCTCTGGCGGAAGCACTGTTCTTTGAATCTCAGCTCTGCAGCAGCTCCAGATTTTGGTGGCACTTGCGCTTCTGAGACACGCAGCATCAGAGAAGTCCCTTGCTTTCTCTGGCCTTCACTTCGTTCATTTAGAAATTGATAGGTGCTTTCCAGGTCTCAGCATGATTTCAAACATCACTTTCTCTTGGTGTGTGAAAGCAAAAGTGTTAGTCACTCAGTTGTGTCTGACTCTCCCTGACCCCGTGGACTGTAGCCCACCAGGTTCCTCTGTCCATGAAATTCTCCAGACAAGAATACTGGACTGGGCAGTCATTCCCTTTGCCAGGGATCTTCCTGGGATCGAACCAGGGTCTCCTGCATTGCAGGCAGATACTTTCCCATCTGAGCCACCAAATAAGGCAGCATGTGGGGGCCCAGCTATTTGTATGCCTGAAACAATTTGTGTGTAATCTTGCTGGCAGAATAAAGAGAATGTTAATTTGAAGATGTTGATAGCCAGATCTGAGGCTGAATTCTTCCCTCTGGCCCTCTGTTTTGCCCATCTGATAATCCCTTGGAGCCATGTCCCAGTTTATTCAAACGAAGATCCAGTATCTCTCAGAAATGGAAAAATGAAAGTCAAAGTCGCTCAGTCATGTCCGACTCTTTGCGACCTCATGGACTATAGCCTACCAGGGTCTTCCATCCATGGAATTTTCTAGGCCAGAATACTGGAGTGGATAGCCTGTCCCTTCTCCAGCTGATCTTCCCGACCCAAGAATTGAACCAGGGTCTCTTGCACTGAAGGTGGATTCTTTACCAACTGATCTATCAGGGAAACCCCTCAGAAATGGAAGAAACCTCCATTGTAAGACATCTCCTTATATCACTCAAAGAGCAGCCATGCTCAGCTCTTTATGATCATCTAAATATCCACAATTAAATGTGGTCTTTTAACATAGAGAACAGACTTCTTGTTACCAAGGAGGGTGGTGGGTTGAGGGAGAGATGGGTTGGGAGTTTGGGATTAGCAGATGCAAACTATTATGTATGGGATGGATAAATAACAAGGCCTTACTCAATATAGCACAGGGAATTATACTCAATATCCTGTGATAAATCGTAATGGAAAAGAATATGAAGACGTGTATACATATGTATAACTGAGTCATTTGCTGTACAACAGAAATTAACACCACACTGTAAATCAACTACACTTGAATAAAATAAATTTTTAATAAAATATGATCATTTAAACTATTCCTCTCTCTCACCAGAACTCATAAGCTGTAAATCAGGATTGTCTTTGTCTTCAGAAATCAGCAGTCTCTGTACATATAGGTTTGTTCTCCTGGGATTGGGTGGAGGTGGGAGTTGGGGAGGGTGGGTTTCAGTGTACCAATGTCTCATAGATCTCATCTTGAACTGGTCACAGTTAGATGCTTCTTCAAATATCTAGATGCTGCAATTAATGGTAAGCCCAGATGAAAATGAATCAGATCTTTATTATATTGATGGATACCAAGGGCAGGGCCTATTTGTGTGGGCCCATGAGAGAGACTTCGATTTTTGTTATTTGATGACATTTATTTGCTCTTTATTGAATAATCTATCAAAAATGTCCAGGAGGCAGCCGTGCTGGGAGTGTCCTGGGAGGGTTCCATGCAAGTAAAGGGTCCTGAAGCTTAAGCCTCCTGGCCCTCCAACGCTGGCTTCTCTGGGAAATGAGTAGAAAATTGCTCACTCACCAAATCTCCCCTTTCCTTCCCAACCCTCCCTCCACTAGGCCAACTATTGCTCAGATAAAACCAGAACCTAGAGTGTGAGGGTGCAGGGCTACTGTGGAGAGGTTTTAAAAACTGGCCTTAGGGCCCCACCTGACTTCTCTGTGATGCTTACAGCATTTCCAGTTAATAAGTGGATATGTTTATGTTGGATCAAGTCACTAAGCAAATGTTAGGAATGAATGAAAGTTCCTGCGGTGTCACGCTCGCCACGTCACTCTCCTTGAATAAGCGGTTTTCAAACGCAGACCCCTCAGTTTTCACAGAGTTCCTTAGGGGCTGCCTAGAGTTGGGAGGCGGGGAAGGTGGTGAAATACTCAGGGAGGGCATGGAGGTTTTATGAGAAGGGCTCTGTCCCCTCCAAACCCAACCAGATTCCATCAGATTCAACTGCTTTGTGTACTGAAGCTCTATGAGAGATTTCCATTCAATGAAAATATTCTGCTTAAAAGAGAAGTTTGAAAATATTTTCCAATCAGCTTATTTTCATCAGGAACAATCTTATGCATCCCTGATTTGTATTCTTTGCCATTTAGAAATATCATCAGCTTCTTTGCCAATGATTGCTAGTCAAAACTCTTACATAAATGCAATTAAATGATTTTTTTTCTGTTCTGTGTTTCACTATTACATGTTCACATAATATGTATGTCAGTTCCTTTCAGGATTGCATTATTTCTGCCTTGCTTTCAGTTTTCCACTCAAAAGGCAATTGGTTGAATAGAAAACATTTTTTTTTTTCAGTTATTTAACACAAATTCTCTGGGAACACCAGCAATTTCTCGGTACAGCGGGGACACATCCACTGGCTGGCATTTAATAAGCTTTTTTTTTTTTTTAACTTTCCTTTTTAGCTCTCAGAGTTATTCTTGTATTCATTTGAGGTTTGCCCTAGTATTTTTCTCTGAATTTCTTTATCAAACTCTCCATTCTGCCAACTCTCCCATTTAGGTGTTTGCTTTTGGAAGATTATTTGCGAATGAGTAATGATAAGCATTTTTCAGATATTGTTTGTTACTTTTATGCTATATCTTATTCTCTATTTTTATAAAGGTCATAGTACGGGTATTACCTTTCTCTTTTTCTTCTTTCTTATCTTTAAGAACTAGTCAGGAATTACATGCCTCAGGCAATTAGTAAGTCAATTTAGACTTGAACGAGCAGATAGATACCCGAACAACTTGGTATTTCTGATCCCAAGTTTTCCTTCCTGTTTTTGTTTTTTGTTTCTCTTCTGTGGATTCCTTGGGAGCTAATTTGAGTTCCTTCTTTTATTCTACCCTTCCTACCTGGGAAATCCTACCTACAACCACTGCTCCAGTATCATAGCTTGAGGATGACAGCTGTTGATCTCTAAGGCTCTGTCTACTTTCCTGAGTTCAAGGGCTATTTTTAAAAATTGTTTATTTAAATAGACATGTACAGATATGAGAGTTGGACCATAAAGAAGGCTGAGCACTGAAGAATTGATGCTTTTGAACTGTGGTGTTGGAGAAGACTCCTGAGAGTCCCTTGGACTGCAAGGAGATCAAACCGGTCAATCTTAAAGGAAATCAACTCTGACTATTCATTGGAAGGACTGATGCTAAAGCTGAAGCTACAATACTTTGGCCACCTGATGCGAAGAGCTGACTCATTGGAAAAGACCCTGATGCTGGGAAAGATTGAAGGCAGGAGGAGAAGGGGACAACAGAGGATGAGATGGTTGGATGGCATCACTGATTCAATGGACATGGGTTTGAGCAAACTCCAGGAGATAGTGAAGGACAGGGAAGCCTGGCATGCTACAGTTCATGGGGTTGCAAAGAGTCAAACACAACTTAGTGACTGAACAAACAAAAAACAAAAAATTTAAATAAAGACCAGTCTGCATGGGGGTCTTAATTGCAGCATGCATTGCAGCATGTGGGATCTAGTTCTCTGACAAGGGATCAAATCCAGGCCCCCTGCAATGGGAGGGTAGTCTTAGCCACTGAACTTCCAGGGAAGTTCCATAAGCCCCATATTTCTAATGGCTCATGAGCTACCACCACAAAGTCCTCCAGAGCCTCAAACATATGTCTAATATTAAGCCTCTTCTTGTGATGAAGGATTAATGTGCCTCCACAAAATGTGGAAAATCATCATGCTTGCTCTGTAACATTACTTTCTTTTGAGTGAAGCATAATACCAAGTCCAGGAAATTTCCTTTCCAAGGTCAACCAAATTCAAAATGGTAAGAGCAAGTGTAAAAGAAAACAGCTATTATTAGAAGTAAGCTGTTATACTGGAATTGAGGTAATCAAACCAAGTCACTACTCATTGTGATGAAGGTTTGCCAACCTTCTGGTAGTCTAACAGTGAGTCCTCTGGTTAAGGATCCAGGCACATGCCCAAGCTGTGTCATGAACCATATTTATAAGACTATAAAATAAGGAACATAATTTTCTGTTAGAAATCTGATTTTGGGGGGGAAAAAAAAAGATTGAAAACCTGTAGAGATATGTTTGTTTTGATTGGAGTTTGGAAGAAACCTCTCTGTCTGAGAGATATACTTTTCTGTGTCTGAAAGTCTAGACTGTGGGACTTCCTTGATGGTCCAGTGGTTAAGACTCCGTACTCCCAATGTAGGGGGCCAGGGTTCGATCCCCGGTCAGTGAAATAGAGTCTGTATGCAGCAACTGAAGAAAAAAAAAAAAAAAAAGATCCCACATGCTGAACGAAGATTCCATGTGCCACAAGTAAGACCTGGTGCAATCAAATAAATAAAAATCAAAAAATATTTTAAAATAAAATAGAAGTCTAGACCATGTTCATCCCTTGATGACCATTTACTCATCCCACAGAGATTTGCTAAGTCCTCTCTTAAAAAACGGGGCTTCCCTGGTGGCTTAATGGTAAAGAAACCACCTGCAATGCAGGAAATGTGGGTACAAGCCCTGGGTCAGGAAGATCCCCTGGAGAAGGGAATAGCAATCCACTCCAGTATTCTTGTCTAGAGAATCCCATAGACAGAGGAGCCTGGTGGACTACAGTCCAAGGGGGTCCCAAAGAGGCAGACACTACTGAGAGACTAAAAGCCAACAACTCTTGTACCAGGCACAGTTCTAGGTGCTGAGAGACCTTGGAGAACAAGTTCCACGTTACCTGCAGGAAGCCAGTGAACAAGCAAAGAGACACGTAAGCAACATGCCTCAAAGGGTGGTAGGTAAGGTGAGAAAAGATGGAGCAGAACAAGGGGAAGGGGTGTGACCAGTGGATTGGGGGTGCTGTCTTCCCTAGGGGGTGAAGCTTGGATGAGGTGAGAGTGAGCTATGCAGAGATCTGGGGGGAGAGCATTCCAGGGGAAGAAATAGTAAGTGTAAAGTCCCAGAGGCAGGGACTTCCCTGGCGGTCCAGTGGTGAGGTCTCCATGCTTCTACTGCAGGGGCCATGGGTTCGATCCCTGGTCAGGGAACCAAGTAAGGTTCCCACGAGTTGCGTGGCCAAAATTAAAACAAAACAAAACAAAACCAAACCCTCAAAACACCACACACAGATACAGAACATTACTTTAAAAAATTAAATAAGTTAATAAAGTTCCAGAGGCATAAAGGAGCTTGACATGTTAAGCAAAGGTTCTTCACTGAGGAGGGCCCATGGATAGAATCAGGGATCCCTGACTCGAATGGGAGGAGAAAAATTATATCACTATTTTCACTAACTTCTAACTGAAATGTAGCATTTTCTCCACTAATGAATACAGACAAATGAATTGCAGTAGTATGAGCAGCATCTGTGACACTGTCATTGTAGAAAGTGTGGACATTTTCATATCATGTTACAGCTCTTACTGAGGTTTGCATTTTGTCATTTGCGTTCATCACAACTTTGAAACTATGATCATTTTCAGAGCTGCTGCTAGATCCTGTTATTTAACAGGTGGATAAAGAAACACAGATTTGATCTTTAATATTCGATATCACAAATTTGATCTTTAATATTCTGATAACCATATTTCAATGTAATATTATCTTTCATAATCTTCTGGAGTTTCTTTTATGCACTGAAAAGCTTTCTTCTGAGAGGCAAATCCATAGGCTTTACCAGACTGCTGAAGGGATCCATGGCATGGAAAAGGGGGAGAACTCAGGTGTTAACAGAAAGCAGGGAGGCCAGTGTGGCTAGAGCGAAGTCACGAGTTAGTAGTGGAGCTGGATCGGGGGGGTGAGGACCAGGTCACGAGGGCTGCATAGGCCACAGTGGAGAGCTGAGGTTCTAAGATAAAGGCAACAGGAAGTTATCAGAGGCATCGAAGCCAAGAGGCAACATATCTAAGTATTAGGTCACTCTGGATGCTGAGTGGGAAAGAGATTATTGAGGTGAAGAGTGGCCTCTTGGATGGAGATCCTAACAGGCTGGGCAGCTGGGAGATGATGGCTGAGGTGGAGGTGGTCAAAGAAGTCACTATGATGAATGTATTTTTTAAATTTTTAATTGTTTAATTTTTAGATTTTTTTAATGCAGACCATTTTTAAAGTCTATATTGAATTTGTTACAACATTGCTTCTGTATTATGTTTTGGTTTTTTGGCTTTGAGGTATATGGGACCTTAGTTTCCCTGACTAGGGCTCGAACTCACACCCCCCTTCATTGGAAGGCGAAGTCTTAACCACTGGAACACAAAGGAAGTCCAATGAGTGAAGTATTTTGAAGGTAGTACTGACAGAATTTGGTGGGATGTGGGTATGTGAGGGTAAAGACTCTTAGGTTTAGAGCAAATGGGTGGAAAACAGTGACACTCATCAGAATGGAGAAGGCCGGGGAGGAATAGGTGTGGGAGTGGCGAATGAGGGGACTGTGAAACCAAGAGGTGTTTTGAACATGTTGAATTTGAAATGCCTATTAGTCGTTCATGTGCGGCGACTGAGTGGAGAGTTGGATGTGAGTGTGGGACTTGGAAAGGGAATAAGTGGCTGGAGAACTACATCTGGGGGTCCTGAATACACAGTAGATCCATAAAGTCACAGGACAGGAGCAGATCACCCCAAAGAGAATATGGCTAGTGCTCTGGAGGGCAAGGCTTTGACGTCTGAAGAGAAGGAAGGAGCTGGTAAATTAACTGTAAAGCAGCAGCTTGTGAGGTAGGCAGATAGGATGATGTTTAAAGAAATATTGAGAAAGGAAGAAAAAATTTTATTGGAAAGATAAATGCACCCCGGTGTTCATAGCAGCACTGTTTACAATAGCCAAGACACAGAAGCCACCTGAATGCCCATTCACAGGTGAACTGATAAAGAAGATGTGGTATAAATATATACAACGGAATACTACTCAGCCATAAAAAAGAACGGAATAATGCCATTTGCAGCAACGTGGATGGACCTAGAGATCATCATACTAAGTGAAGTAAGTCAGACAGAGAAACACAAATATCCTATGATCTCACTTATATGTGGAATCTACAGTATTTTCAAATGAACTTATTTATAAAACAGAGACAGACTCAAAGACATAGCAAAAAAATTAAGGTTACAAAAAGGGGAAAGAGGAAAAGGCAGGGAGGGATAAATTAGGAGTTTGGGATTATCAGATACAAACTATTATATATAAAATATATAAACAAAAAGGTCCTACTGTATAGCATGAGGAACTATATACAATATTTTGTAATGAATTATAATGGAAAATAACATGAAAAAGAATATATATGTATGAATATATAAAACTGAATCACCTTGCTGCACATCAGGACCTAACACAACATTGTAAGTCAACTATCCTTCAATTAAAAAAAAGAATTTTAATGAAAAAATGTGCTTTATTGTGTACTTAAAAAAAAAACTAATTTTGTAACATGATAACAGAAGAGCAGAGTCTCCTACAACTACTAGAACTCCACTCAAAACTATGGTTTAGCCATGGATGAAGGTTTGGATTCAAGGACTTGAAGTACAGACCACGGCAGGCCTTCAAGCATTTCATGTTCTTGGGTAAGTTGTTTAGCCACTGTTTTTTCTCTCTCTCTTTTTCTGTCTATAATTGGAATCCACACTTCTGACTTATTTCACAGGAAGATTGTGTGAAAAATCTCACAGAAGAGCCAACAGACCACACTTGGCTTTACCATTTTAAGGTGTTTAGCGTCGTATGTTAACATATCAAAACACTCCCAGTTCTGGGTTCAGTATGGCTCTTATTCAGACCCTGCGAGCATCCGTCCAGGTCTTTATTATATGACTGAAATAGGCCCCGTTCTAGACAAAAATGTGGGAGAATCGTTGATTATGAGCTACTTTATGTCTTGTTTTCTTTTCAGTGTTTATTGGAGTCTACTTGCTTTACAATGTTGTGTTAGTCTCTGCTGTATAGCAGAGTGAGTCAGCTAAGGTATACCTAATCCCCCTCTCTTTTTTGGATATCCTTCCCATTTAGGTCACCACAGAGCACTGGGTAGAGTTCCCCATGGTATACAGTAGGTTGTCAATAGTTATCTATTTTACACATAGTAGTTTATGTATGTCTATAGCAGTCTCCCAATTCATCCCCTCCCTTCCCCACTTGGTATCCATAAGGTTGTTCTCTACATCTGTGTCTCTATTTCTGCTTTGCAAATAAGTTCATCTGTACTATTTTTCTAGAGTCCACATATCAGCATTAGTAGTAGTAGTATTTGATTCTTTGTGACCCCATAGACTGTAGCCTTCCAGGTTCCATGGGATTTCCCAGGAAAGAATACTGGAGTGGGTTGCCATTTCCTTCTCCAGGGGATCTTCCTGACTCAGGGATGGAACCCATGTGAAAAAATGTTAGTGGGTATTAACAGGGCTAACACATTTCCTCTTCCAGGTCACAGTTTTGAACTTTACCTGGGTTGCCCTGGGGAATTTTGTCTTCCTTTATTCCAAAAGGTTTGTTTCAATATCAATTGTATGTAAATGTTGAGGCAGGTCTGTGGGAGTGTATTATCTCAGGTGGTTCAGCCTTTAGTGGTCTTCAAGCCACCTTCATTTGCATCCATCACACTCCTGACTGTGAGGACCAGTAAGGGATCTGGGGATAGGAAAGTGAAAACGATCCGCTAAAGTAGCATCATTCTTGAGGCGCATGGGCTCCGTCTCATTCCAGAGGGGGACCAGTTGATGGAAAAATGAAAGACTGCAATTAACTGCCTGTGAGCCCCCTGCTCCACTGGCCTAAGAATAACCATCCTAGAGTCCTTTCCCAAGGATGAGGGTGCAGAGTCAAGGTAATTGGAAAGTCATTCCAGACATCACACCTGTATTCTAGCTCCCAGAGGACAGAGAGATCCTCCGGTCTTTGTGAAATCCAGAGGGATTTCTAAGCTCTTGAGAGGCTGCCAGCCTCAGCATCATGACATAAGAGGAAACACATCAAAAGCAAGGATTTGTAAGTCCCACCACCATCCTTCTCACTGCATCTCCTCAGCACAGGATGACTCCTGTGGCCTTTTAAAGGCTGGATTGTGGTGTCATTTCCAAACGTGCAAATAGTCTAGAGAGAAGCCCCATGGAGAAGAATGAGGAGGAAAACGTCACCCCACTCTCTCTCTTTCAAATGGGAGGTGGAATTGTAGACACTGAGCAGTGTCCTCAGGAAGAGAGAAGACATTTACCATCTCACTGGCTTTGAACTCTGGCGAGTTCAAGATCAGATAAAGTGTGCCTCAGAGGTAAGATAGATCACTTCAATATTCAGTTCTCTGAAATATCTACAACTTAATTAAACAACAGGGTTGATCTTGGAGCTCCTTTTAATTAAACTTTGCATCTCTTCTCTCTGCTCTGTGGAGGCATTCCAGGGTAGCATTTGGCTTGGAATGAGCAGTCATTCTGGCCACCCACCATGGTTCAGAAAAGCCCCATTGCAGAGTTAACAGAATTCTTAAATGTGAATATCATCGACTTCATTTTCACTCATATTCA
Source organism: Bos javanicus (assembly GCF_032452875.1). Classification (NCBI taxonomy): domain Eukaryota; kingdom Metazoa; phylum Chordata; class Mammalia; order Artiodactyla; family Bovidae; genus Bos; species Bos javanicus. Next base: position 15,016,226 of record NC_083879.1, on the reverse strand, counting down.
GAAACTTGCATTAGGGTTAATGAAACTCATGTGTTATTTCATTTATTCTTTTGTGGGCTGTCTGCATAAAATATCTGACTCTACATAGAAATCAGATGTTGATTAAGTTTCAGGTCAAATTTCAGTCCTTTCATCTATAAAATGGTGTCACAGTTCTCACTTTTAATACAAAATTATGTTACACTTTGGGTTAGGACATGACAAAAAGAAAAGTTTATGACCATGTGTGGCATGCTGTCTAAAGCATGGTAGCCAGAATTCATGACAGCTGGGACACCAATCGCCCTGAACAAAAGTGAGGGCTCTGCCACTGTAGAAATTGCTTGGGTCTAAAGTAGGTTTTACTTGTTTATTTATTTGGCCATGTTGTGTGGCTTTCGGGATCTTAGTTCCCCAACCAGGAACTGAGCTTCTGTAGTCAAAGCGCCAAGTCCTAAGCACTGGACTGCCAGGGAATTCCCGGAAGTATCGATTTTAAAGGTGAGAGTGGAGAGAACCCCATGTAGGGTAAAAAGAACATCAAATTATTATGTGGATGTTATTCTCATAAACTACTCATGCCTTTAACTGGGAGAGGGCTTTGTACACATGTAGATTACTGATTGAATCCCTGGTGGCTCAGCTGTAGAGAATCTGCCGGCAGTGCACGAGACATTGGGTTCAATCCCTTGGCTGGGAAGATCCCCTGGAGAAGGAAATGGCAATCCACTCCAATATTCTTGTCTGGAAAATCCCATGTATAACCATTTTCTGCTCCATAAAAACATACTTCACCAAAACCCCATTTCAGTCAAATCCCCTACACATATATATGTAATTCAAATGCCTCTGTCTAAACTCTTAGGGAAAAAGTGAATCAGGACAGCATAGATTTCAGGTTGGAAACAAAAATACCTCTTTAATTCAGATTATTAAACTACAAGATCAACCACAATGTGGTTAAAAATATTACTGTAACTTTTCCAACAGATTTTGTTATAGAATGTCCTTTCAGAGTGTGGCAAAGCAAACTCCTTAAAATTGATCACCAGAATTAAAAAAAAAAAAATTTGCAACTTGGGAAGTCTGGCAAAACTCTTTTGCTCTACTGTATGTTGGGAAACTTCATTTATTTTACAGCTAATGCTAAATACATCAGAAGTAATTGCATTACTGTATATATATACACATATACCTGCCTGGTGGCTGAGACAGTAAAGAATCTGCCTGCATTCAGGAGACACAGACTTGATTCCTGGTCCAGGAAGATCCCCTGGAGAAGGGAGTGGCTACCCACTCCAGTAGTCTAGTCTGAGAAATCCCATAAACAGAGAAGCCCGGTGGACTATAGTCCATGGGGTCGCAAGTGTATATAAGAAATAAGAAATTTTAAGTTGGGAAGGAACCACGAGGGTTTTCAAAGCTGAGTTTCTTCTTTCTGAATACAACCATATGATTCATATGTCTTTTTCCTTCTCCATACGAAAACAGAGTAATTCTTGTTGCTCTGTGTTACTGTCCTTGAGAGTTTGCTTCTAATCACTTAGTCAGCCAGTCAGTTCAGTCGCTCAGTTGCGTCCGACTCTTTGTGACCCCATGAATCGCAGCACACCAGGCCTTCCTGTCCATCACCAACTCCTGGAGTTCACTCAGACTCATGTCCATCGAGTCAGTGATGCCATCCAGCCATCTCATCCTCTGTCGTCCCCTCTTCCTCCTGCCCCCAATCCCTCCCAGCATCAGAGTCTTTTCCAATGAGTCAACTCTTCACATGAGGTGGCCAAAATATTGGAGTTTCAGCTTTAGCATCATTCCTTCCAAAGTACACCCAGGGCTGATCTCCTTCAGAATGGACTTGTTGGATCTCCTTGCAGTCCAAGGGACTCTCAAGAGTCTTCTCCAGAACCACAGATCAAAAGCATCAATTCTTCAGCGCTCAGCTTTCTTCACAGTCCAACTCTCACATTCATACATGACCACTGGAGAAACCATTAGTCATAAGCAATTCAAAAAAAAATTTATTTTTATTTCTATGGGAAAACAATGGCCTCTCTAGAGTGTGTTTTGCTTCAAAACCAACTGTCAAGATTATCTACATCATTAATGAACACAAGTGGCTTGAAATGTTATACAGGGAAATCTGTTCTTCTTAAGAGCAAGATCAGGAACATAGCAACAAAGAAGATAAACCCTTTCATAATAATAAATGAACAACCACGGGAGAAAAAGGCTAGATCTCTTTCTAGTGCAAAACAAGGAACTAAATTATTAAAGGAAAAGAGCTATTGTTAATCCTACAACCTGAAATGTAAAGTGGATCATTTTACTGAGCCTCACCTTCACGGTAATTTTCTAAACTTTTGGAAAATGGAGTTTCTAAGGAAGGCATTCTGAGTGCACAGATGTAACAGACTTTACTGAGTAGATGCAATCAATGTTAGGATTACTCATCAACATCTTTAGCTAGTGGAAGATTTGGGTAGCATAACTTTATGTAGGTCAAAAACCATTAAAAATGAACTCCAAAGTCAAATAACAAAACACAAGTGATAAATACTTTGAATATTAAAAATGCAATGTGAATGTAAGAAAGTATTGCTGCTACTGCTGCTAAATCACTTCAGTCGTGTCCGACTCTGTGCGACCCCACAGACGACAGCCCACCAGGCTCCCCCGTCCCTGGGATTCTCCAGGCAAGAACACTGGAGTCGGTTGCCATTTCCTTCCCCAATGCATGAAAGTGAAAAGTGAAAGTGAAGTTGCTCAGTCGTGTCTGACCCTCAGCAACCCCATGGACTGCAGCCCATCAGGCTCCTCCATCCATGGGATTTTCCAGGCAGGAGTACTGGAGGGGGGTGCCATTGCCTTCTCCAAAGAAAGTATTCAGATCAGATCAGTCGCTCAGTCGTGTCTGACTCTTTGTGACCCCATGAATCGCAGCACGCCACGCCTCCCTGTCCATCACCAACTCCCGGAGTTCACTCAGACTCACGTCCATCGAGTCAGTGATGCCATCCAGCCATCTCATCCTCTGTCGTCCCCTTCTCCTCCTGCCCCCAATCCCTCCCAGCCTCAGAGTCTTTTCCAATGAGTCAACTCTTCACATGAGGTGGCCAAAATATTGGAGTTTCAGCTTTAGCATCATTCCTTCCAAAGTACACCCAGGGCTGATCTCCTTCAGAATGGACTGGTTGGATCTCCTTGCAGTCCAAGGGACTCTCAAGAGTCTTCTCCAACACCACAGTTTAAAAGCATCAATTCTTCGGCGCTCAGCTTTCTTTACAGTCCAACTCTCACATCCATACATGACAACTGGAAAACCCATAGCCTTGACTAGATGGACTTCTGTTGGCAAAGTAATGTCTCTGCTTTTGAATATTCTATCTAGGTTGGTCATAACTTTCCTTCCAAGGAGTAAGCGTCTTTTAATTTCATGGCTGCAGTCACCATCTGCAGTGATTTTGGAGCCCAGAATAATGAAGTCTGACACTGTTTCCACTGTTTCCCCATCTATTTCCCATGAAGTGGTGGGACCGGATGCCATGATCTTCATTTTCTGAATGTTGAGCTTTAAGCCAACTTTTTCACTCTCCACTTTCACTTTCATCAAGAGGCTTTTGAGTTCCTCTTCACTTTCTGCCATAAGGGTGGTGTCATCTGCATATCTGAGGTTATTGATATTTCTCCCGGCAATCTTGATTCCAGCTTGTGCTTCCTCCAGCCCAGCGTTTCTCATGATGTACTCTGCATATAAGTTAAATAAACAGGGTGACAATATACAGCCTTGACAAACTTCTTTTCCTATTTGGAACCAGTCTGTTGTTGCATGTCCAGTTCTAACTGTTGCTTCCTGACCTGCATACAAATTTCTCAAGAGACAGATCAGGTGGTCTGGTATTCCCATCTCTTGAAGAATTTTCCACAGTTTATTGTGATCCACACAGTCAAAGGCTTTGGCATAGTCAATACAGCAGAAATAGATGTTTTTCTGGAACTCTCTTGCTTTTTCTATGATCCAGCAGATGTTGGCAATTTGGTCTCTTGTTCCTCTGCCTTTTCTAAAACCAGCTTGAATATCAGGAAGTTCATGGTTCACATATTGCTGAAGCCTGACTTGGAGAATTTTGAGCATTACTTTATTAGCATGTGAGATGAGTGCAATTGTGTGGTAGTTTGAGCATTCTTTGGAATTGCCTTTCTTTGGGATTGGAATGAAAACTGACCTTTTCCAGTCCTGTGGCCACTGCTGAGTTTTCCAAATTTGCTGGCATATTGAGTTCAGCACTTTCACAGCATCATCTTTCAGGATTTGGAATAGTTCAACTGGAATTCCATCACCTCCACTAGCTTTGTTCGTAGTGATGCTTTCTAAGGCCCACTTGACTTCACATTAGTATTATATCAAATATAGGGAGAATGAGAATGTACGGCCAGAGCTTGGGATTCATTTTTAGATGAAATTCCAAGGATATTTATTCTAAATGAAAATAACCAGCAAATTTGCCCCTTGCCATTGAGTTAGAAGAAAAAGAATGAGAGGAGAAAAGGAATTAAAATGTGTATGAGTTGGGACTCTATTTGCAGATAACAGTAATTCAACTCCAACTAACTCAAGCACAAGGGGAATTTATTGGCCCATGTCAAAGTGAAAGTCCAGGAGAGCTAGGCCCATGGACACAATCATGTATCATTTGGCCCCTCTCTCTCTCTTGAACTTCTTTTCCACTACCAATGCTCTTTCTTTAAGAGATAGAAAAATGGTGTGCTAGGGTTCTCCAGAGAAACAGAACTAATGAAATGTGTGTTCAGAATCTGAAGGATGGGCTGGTAGCCAATGTTGAAGTTCAAATTTCTCTTTCTTGAGGGAGCTCAGTCTTTTTTCTATTCAGCCTCTCAACTAATTGGACGAGTACCACCTACATTATGGGGGGTAATCTGCTTTACTCAAGTTCACCTATTTAAATGTTAATATCACCTGGAAATACTCTCACAGAAACTTCCAGAGTAATATTTGACCGTATATTTGCTCACTGTGGTCCCGCCAAATTAGCACCTAAAATTCACCATCACAGGTGGCTTTCAACAATTCTTAGCATTCCAAATTAGCAATTCAGGAAGATAAAGCATCTTCTCTCTCCTAGTATCCAGACCAATCTCAAGGAAAGACTCTGATTAGTCATGCTTTTATCCCAGGACCATCCTTGAGCCCAGAAATGCCCACTACTGTGATTGACAGTCCCAGCAGAACCTCATGGAATGGTAGAGGGGAATTGCAAGTATTTTGTAACTGTTCGGTCATATTACCCACTGAACACATGATCATCAGGACATACTGAGCCGTCCTGTATGTGGACTGGTGCTATGTAAATTTCCATCCTGTGCAGAGGTCACATTTTGGGGAAAGGTATATGCGGCTAAGGTTGTAGGATAAGAGGAGACAGGTGGTAAGGAATAGGCAAGGAAGAGTACACCTTTAAGTAAGGAGGAAGAAAGTGTGTTGCAATTATAGAATCTATAACCCATATACTGCTCATCACTGAAACTCATCCTAATAGGAAAGTTTGACAATAATGGATGCCCTTCTCAAATTAGACAAAATTATTTGTATTCTTCTTTAGTCATAAATCCCCAGGTTGATTCTTCCCTGCTCGTCCAGTGGCTAAGACTCCATGCTTCACTACAGGGGCAGGGCTTCCATCCCTAGTTGGGGAACTGAGATCCCATATGCTTCATGATACAGACAAAAAATAAAAATAAAACGTTAAAAAATAGAGTCCCAAGTTTCAACATGTGGATATAATTTGGGCTATAATATAAATTATATGTTCTTATCTCACTAGCTATCAGTTCAGTTCAGTTCAGTTGCTCAGTCGTGTCCAACACTTTGTGACCCCATGAATTGCAGCATGCCAGGCCTCTTGGTATATCTGAAAAGTTGTTTAAATTTAGCTATTGATATCTATTTAAAAGTGATATAGAGATTGATGGTTTTGGAAAACTCAGCAGTGGCCACAGGACTGGAAAAGGTCAGTTTTCATTCCATTCCCAAAGAAAGGCAAAGAAAGGCCAAAGAATGTTCAAACTACCGCACAATTGCACTTGTTTCACACACCAGCAAAGTAATGCTCAAGATTCTCCAAGCTAGGCTTCAATAGTACATGAACTGAGAATGTTCATACGTTCAAGCTGGATTTAGAAAAGGCAAAGGAACCAGGGATCAAATTGCCAACATTTGTTAGATCTAAGACAAAGCAAGAGAATTTCAGAAAAGCATCTACTTCTGCTTCATGGACTATGCTAAAGTCTTTGCTGTGGATCACAATCAACTGTGGAAAATTCTTAAAGAGATGGGAATACCGGACCACTTTGCCTGTCTCCTGAGAAATCTATATGCAGGTCAAGAAGCAACAGTTAGAATTGGACATGAAACAACAGACTGGTTCCAAATTGGGAAAGGAGTACATCAAGGCTGTATATTGTCACCCTGCTTATTTAACTTCTATGCAGAGTACATCATGGCATCCGGTCCCATCACTTCATGACAAATAGATGGGGAAACAATGGAAACAGTGACAGACTTTATTTTCTTGGGCTCCCAAATCACTGCAGATGGTGACTGCAGCCATGAAATTAAAAGATGCTTGCCCCTTGGAAGAAAAGCTATGACCAACCTAGACAGCATATTAAAAAGCAGAGATGTTACTTTACTTGTCTGTCTAGTCAAAGCTATGGTTTTTCCAGTAGTCATGTATAGATGTGAGAGTTAGACCATAAAAAAAAGCTGGAGGCCCAAGAATTGATGCTTTTGAACTGTGTTGTTGGAGAAGACTCTTGCGAGTCCCTTGGACAGAAAGGAGATCAAACCAGTCAATCCTAAAGGAAATCAGTTTTGAATATTCATTGGAAGGACTGATGCTGAAGCAGAAGCTCTAGTATTTTGGCCACCTGATGCAAAGGACTGACTCCTTAGAAAGACCCTGATGCTGGGCAAGATTGAAGGCAGGAGGAGAAGGGGACGACAGAGGATGAGATGGTTGGATAGCATCACCGACTTGATGGACATGAGTTTGAGCAAGCTCTGGGAGTTGGTGTTGGACAGGGAGGCTTGGTGTGCTGCAGTCCATGGGTTTGCAAAGAGTCAGACATGACTGAGCCACTGAACTGAACTGAATTGATAGTCATCCATGGAAAAAATCTTCCCTCTCAATTTCAGACATACATCTGCTGAACAATAGATATATTTCTATCTTGACAACTTATCTCATCTTTCTTTTGTGACCCACCTCTCTTATTCATTGATTCATTCATTAACTTATTGAATAAAAGGCTCTGTAAAAGATGCTAGGGATAAATGAGTAAAGACCACATGGTTTATACATATCCTATTAAGAAAGCCACATTGGAACAAGCTATTCTATGCATGTGTTAGGACCTCAGGGCACATATTTGTGTGCAGTGGCCTTCTATCCACAGGTTCCACATCTGCAGATTCAACTAACTACACATTGAAAATATTCTAAAAAAAAAGAAAAAGAAAATTTCAGAAAGTACCAAAAACAAACTGAAATTTGCCACTTTTTATAGCATTTACATTGTATCAAGTAATATTAGTAATACAGAGATGACTTAAACTATACAGGAGAATGTTGTAGGTTATATGCAAATCTACAGCATGGTACATAAAGGACTTGAGCAGCTACAGAATTTGTTATCCACAGGGGTCCTGGAAGCATCCCCCAGGACACTGAGAGAGGACTCAACCAACCTCAATCAGGCTCCCTCTGGCTCTTACACTCTCATTTTTTTTTTTGCTTTACTCTTCTCATCTATTTTACTTTTATCTTGCAACATTTTACCTACATTTGAAAACTTCCTAAATCCCTTTTGGAAGAAGACAGAACGTAAATGAAAGAACAGTTCTTATTTTAAAGGATGAGGTCAGCTATTATAGCCGATGCATTTTGTTCTCTTAATGAAATGCTCATCAAAGAACCTTGTAGGTAGATACACACACCAAATAGAACCTGCCTCACTCTTCATTCTAGATGTTAGATTCTAGATCCCAGAATGGGCAAATCAGATAAACAGCTCTCTTATAGGAATGCTTTTCAAATTTAAATAATGGATGCCTCTCTTTTGAAAAGAAATCATTTTCATAAACTTTTGTTACTGGTATTTTTATTATAATATTACCTAAATATGTAAAGTCATACAATGAGATAAAAGCTCTTTAGTTATATAGTTAGTATATAACAATAAAGCCAGAACAAATGTATTAATTAAATATAAGCAAAGTTACACACCTCAAATGTTAACAATTTTAATGTGATTGAAGAATGCCATTTGCAGAAATTAAATTTCAAGTGCAGTTTTATATCTAATTTATGTATCTTTTTGGTTTCCTTCCTGTGTCTTCTGTAGTGCTAATGTGGCTTCAATAACACTATTGTTAATAACTGTTCACCTAAGTATATTTTTCATGACAGTATTAACGTTTTCAAAACTTTAGTTTTTACTTCAATAAAATCTTATCTCATACAGAAGCAAAACTGTCAGTGAGAATCCCATGGATGTCAAATTTCACGTGCAACCGTGACTGATTCATGTCGATGTATGGTAAAAATCATATTGTAAAGTATGCTTTACACAATATTGTAAAGTAATTATTCTCCAGTTAAAATAATTAATTAAAAAAAAAAAGCAGTTCTGTAAAACAATCCACCTCTCTTGAAGATAAAATTACCATCACAGAGAAATTGGAATATGTGTCAAATGGGTAACAAAACCAGTTACTGCTTGACTAAGGAGCAGGAAAATGCTTCACTATATATTTAGTATTGTGCTGGCTACTAATGAATTTTTGCAAGTTGGTACATAGAATGAGGGGATCTGCTTACAAGAGGAGTATATACTGACTGCAGTGGAGCAGATTCTTTTGAATGTAAAACTTTGCCCATGGGATTAATGAATTGACTCTCTCAGCACTTTCCTCTTTTCAAACTCGTGCAGGATTTTTGTCCGCATAGCATCCTCATTGGAAGTAGACATGCTGCATGGAGATGTTCGGAGTTCCATGTGATTCTGATAATGGTGATTTTTTTTTTTAAGATTATCAATGAAATTAAAATGTAATATTAAAAAAAAAAAAGACTCCAGACCCTAAAGAAACACGCGCAGCCTACAGCTGGAGAAGTACTGCCTTGCAGAATGCTTCTACATCAGACTGACTCCTGGGCGGCAGAACAGCAGCACCCCTGGGTTGAGACAGAAGAGCTATTCCAAGCGCTAAGTCCAGGCTTTTTCCCTTCTTTCCCTCTTCACTGTTTGTCCCCGTGTGTGGATGGGCCACCCACGGCCCATCAGCCCCTGCCCCGGATGCAGAGGGTTCCTTGGCCACCTTTCCTGGAGGATCTGACAGAGGGCTGAGGAACCCTTGGGTGGCGGTGCTCATGATTTAACACGCATGCAGATCCTATAGCTTGTGCTCAAAGGCAGACTCTGACTCCATAGGTCTGGAATGGGGCCCGAAATTGCATTTCTTCTTTTTTTGGCTATGCTGAGTCTTTGTTGCAGGACACAGGCTTCTCTAGTTGTAGCTCCTGGGCTTAGTTGCCCCAGGGCATGAGGGATCCTAGTTCCCCAAGCAGGGATCAAACCCATGTCCCCTGCATTGTCAGGCAGATTCGTAACCACTAGATCAGCAAGGAAGTCCCCTGAAATTGCAGTTCTAACAAGCTCCCAGGATCCCTTTAATGCTCCTGACTTGTGGCCCACACTGATTGATATTCATGGTTAAGAAGTATTCTTATTTTTAATTAAATATTCTACAGTATTAGAAGAAACTCATGACAAGTTATCTCCCTTCTGTGAAGCCTATGAAAATCTCCTGTGTCAGTTATAAATGTTAGTTGGCTGTGAGTGACAGACAATTCAACCCATTGTGATTTGGATGGTAGCTTACTGTGGTTAGCAGATGGTAGATTACTTTTCTCACATGCCAAGAAGCCTGGATGTAGGTGGCTTAGCATCAGTTGAGCAACTCAGTGATGTCAGGGTCCTGTCTTGGCGATTCTCCTGGTCTTTTCCTCCTCATCACAAGATGACTGGCTCTGTTTTAGACATCAGATCTACATTTAAGGAAGGAAGAAGGAAGATCTAAAAGCATCAGCCTTATACATTGATTAAACCACGAAAGTCAAACATTTCTCAAAAGCCCACTGCAGACTTTTGCTGACACACCATTGGCCAAAACTATGTCACGAGACCTCTCTCTCCCCAACTCCCAGTGACGAGGCAGAATTCTGAAAAGCAAAATGATGTTTATCTCTTTCTTAGGGTACCTCTCTGTTGGCAGAAGTTGTGATGATTTAAAAAGTATGACAGATACATGTATTTCCCAAAAGGAACCACAGAGTCCAGAGATTTCTGATGAATAAGAAAAGTGGAACGTAAAAGAATTCCCTTACCAGACACGCCTTTTAAGAATGTGGGACCAACCCCTAAGGTCATTGGGTCATCATAAAATTCAAAGCATTCTTATGGTTTCATCCCCCTAAATCTTTCACCAAAACTACAGAATTTAGCAGAGAAGATTTTCTTTTTTTATTTAGAGCAGCGTTGGAGCTTCTAGAATGAGAACGTCCAGAAGTGAAATGGAGTGGAATGCAATAGTATAGAGCTCCCGTCTCTGGCTGCACGGTCCTTCCCTGGTCTCATCACAGCAAGTCCCTGCTCCCAGAGGGTTCACCTACTGCTGGAGACCTCAGTGCAGTGGCTTCCCCTCTTCCTGCCTGTCCATATTATTATGCAACCAAGAAAGAACATCGCAAAGATTCCAGGACCTGTTCAGTCTTTACTTTACCTCCTCTTTGTTTCGATGCGTTGATATGATATAGTAGTTTGTGACATTAAATTTTGCATATTTGATTAATTTCTTTGGAACTAGCCAGAGATTCTTGGCTTTAACTATCCTTAATTTCAATTTCTGTTTTTAAACACCAGGGTTCTTAGTGACTCTTTCTAAGGAAGGAGCAATGTGGGTGCTATGCATTTGTGTGTTAGGGGAGACTTCTGTTTTCCAGTTTTACTAGGAATTCTGCAATTCCTACCTTTTTTTGCAGAACTGAGATGTTGAATGGCTGCTCTTACGATGTGAGGCTGAACTATCGGTGGATTTCTTAGTTTACTTGTATCAATACTTCAGGTGGTGCCATACAGGATGCTGGTGCTCTAGATTATAATTTTTAGCCTGGTGCCCACCACCTCCAGACGTCAGCCTCAAACAGGATGAGAAATAGGTAACCATATTTCCAACCTTATTTTCACTGTCTTTAAGCACCTTTGTTACTGAAGAAGTACTAGACTATAATCATGCAAAATTATAATTTGAATAAAAGAAACACATTAATATGTTAATATCAATATATATTAATTAATAAAAATTTACATAATATTTATTATTAACTATATTGCATTGTTTTAATATATTTAATATATAACATATTTTTGAGATTTACTTGAATGAGTTATTCTTTTTTAAGATTTATTTATTATCTTTGGCTGCACTGTGTCTTTGTTGGGAAGAATACAGGAAATAGCTACCCACTCCAGTATTCTTGCCTAGGAAATCTCATGGACAGAGGAGCCTGGTGGGCTTACACAGTCCTTGAGGTCGAAAAGAGTCGGAGACAATTGAATGACTAAACGACGGCAAATATACAACATATCTTTGAGATTTACTTGAATAAGTTCTTTTGAAATATTTCTTTCTTTGAATCTCTGGCTGCTGGGTCTTCGTTGCTGTGTGAGTCTCTGCAGTTGTGGCGAGTGGGTCTGCTCTCCAGCTGTGGTGCGCAGGCTTCTCACTGTGGTGGCTTCTCTGGTTGCGGAGCAGCCTCTAGAGCGGGCGGGCTTCAGTAGTTGTGGTGCACAGGTTTAGCTGCCCTGAGGCACATGGGATCTTCCCGAACCAGGAATCAAACCCCTGTCCCCATTCCCCTGCTTTGGCAGGTGGATTCATAACCACTGGACCACCAGGCAAGTCCAATGAGTTATTCGTTTAGAGGTATTTCAAAGAAGACAAGGGAAAAGAATCCAGAGATAGGACCCTGGCTGTAAAGGACTCAGGTCTTGGAGCATCTGTATTCAAAGAGTTGCAGGCAGGGAGTCTGATCTGGGCCACTTAAAGCATACAGTGTGGCTGGAGCTGAGTCTGCCTTCTTCACCAGGTTTTTGCAAGACATGGCAACACCCACATAGGATGAGCAAAAAAAACTGCTGCGTGAGGGACCCTATCATGGAGTAGCTAGAAATACCACAAGTGTCTGGGGTAGGAGGGAGGGGAGGAAGACAAGGGAATAGCGTGGAAGGAGGAGGTGAGGAGCTCCCAGAAAAACTGAATCTGCCCCTCTGTTTTCCTTGGAGGGAACCCCAATATCTTCTATCACTAACTACTTTCAGAGGAGGATTTCCCTGCTGGTCCAGTGGCTAAGACTCTGCACACCCAATGCAGGGGGCCTGGGTTTGATCCCTGGTCAAGAAACTAGATCCCACATGCCCTAAGACCTGATGCAGCTAAATAAAGTAAATAAATAGATATAAATAAATACTAAAAAAATACTTTCAGAAAGTAAAGATGATCATTTCTGTGGAAAGAAAATAAAATTATGAATAAAAAATCAGATTTTTCTGTTTTGTCAACTCTATTTCGATTAAAAAAAAAGAAAAAATGCATAAGAAAATCAGATTTTCTTTCAATTACCTGATGTAATAATTTTTCAAAAAGAGCAGATTTGGGGCCCAACCTTTCTGCTTTACTTAGCATCAGAAAATGTCCCCGTTTAGTAAATGCTTATGATGGTGATAACGGTGAAGACATCAGTACTTCTTTCTAAGCAAAAAATAATTTCACTAGGAAAGCAATTGAAAAGAGTATGAACCAAATATTTAAAGATTGAAAGAAGCATTGAAAGGGTAGTGTCAGGATATTTGGAAATGACAAAAATGGGATGACTGCCTAAATACATACAGTGGCAAAAATATACCCTTGTTCTTTAGAGCAGCAAAGATATGTCAGCTTATGGAACAAGGAAATGATGGGTCTCTAAACACTACTTTGATGAGACACAGCTGGTTGGTGACTGTTCTGTGGATAGTATCAGAGTATTTTTATGTGTATGTGTGTGAGCATGTGCTGAAGCATTGGGAGCCGAATGTAACCACCTGCTAGGGCTTGGGGAATTTTCTCCCGAAATCCAACTGTGGCCCTCAGAACCCCTAGGAGTTGTGAAATCACACTCTTTGCACTGGAAAAGATTTTAAATTTCTCCAGTGAAGTCTTTCCTGACCTTTTTTGAGAAACAGGGCTCCTTTCAACCTTATAAGATAAAAATAAAAAAGCTTCAAGGACCTCCATGTACTAGCGGTGATACTTTTAATATCTGTTCTTTGAGAAAATGCAGAGTGGCAAAAGACTGTATAGATTTATTGACAACTCATAGTCCACTGGTACTCTATTGACACGACTCAGTGCCTAAATAGCAACAACCCACCCCTGATCACAAGATCATCTGCAAAATTTGAAAAAGAATAGTATATTTACTTGCCAGACATATTTTTCATTCCATCTAAAGCAAAACTTGTCTCTGTGGCTTCAGGCTCTTATAATAACTCCACTGCTCACCAGCCTATCCCTGGAGGCCTTTCATTCACAAACTGGGAAATCCAGCTCCAAGAAAATTACCCTGTTGATGCTCTACAACAGTCTTGCCGCAGCCAGTTATTGTCCAGCCTGTACTTGAAACCCTTCGGTGGTGGGGAACTCACTACTTGAAAAAGTATCTCATCCTGTCTTCGAATCAAGACTGTTAGATGATTAGACTTCATTATCTTGAACTCAAATTCTTACTACTTACATTACTTGTTTCTAACTATTGGGTTGGCCAAAATGTTTGTTCAGGTTTTTCCATAAGATCTTACCAAAACACAAGTGAACTGTTTTGGCCAACTCGATACTTCCTTAGGTCATGCAGACAAATCTAGTCCCTCTTCCATACACAGCCCTTCAAAAACTATAGAAAGTGCTGCTACATTCTCTGAGCTGTCTCTTTTCCAAGCTAAATGTATCTGGTTCCATGGACTATTTCTGAGTTAGCGTTTTTTTTTTTTTTTTTTTTAAATTTTAAATTTTTAAATTTTAACATTTGAAATTGATATAGTGATGATACTACCTCTAAATCAAGTCATTGTTCCTTTCCACCATTTTTCATTTCACCCTATTGTAACAGCCCATTTGTTCTCTGGGTTACTGGGGACCACTCCAGATAGGGAAAAATTTAAATGTTGAAGGTAGGAAATAGATATGATTTTATTTTTCTGTGAACAAGAATTAAAAGGAAGAAAAGGGGGTTTGTTTGTTTTGGGTTTTTTTCACCTTGTACGTGTGTGCTTGCTAAGTTGCTTCAGTCGTGTCTGACTCTTAGCGACCATGTGGACTGAAGTGCTTCAGGCTCCTCTGTCCATGGGATTCTCCAGGCAAGAAGACTGGAGTGGGTTGCCATTCCCTCCTCCAGGGGAATCAGGAACCAGCGATGGAACCAGAGATGGAACCTGCGTCTCTTATGCCTCCTGCAGGCAGGCAGGTTCTTACCCTGGTGCCAAAAATTTCATTTACTGATTGATGCATTGTGCAGAAGCGCATATGGTGGGAACATGGAGGCCGGAACCGGAAGGTCTGTATTCAAGTTCAGCTGCTGCCTTGAGGACCTTGGATGATCTTGGGTGACCTTGGGGAAAGCTCTTAACTTCCCTGCAATCTGTTTCATTGTCTGTAAAGTCAATGGACAGGGAGGCCTGGCATGCTGCGATTCATGGGGTCACAAAGAGTCGGACACGACTGAGCAACTGAACTGAACTGAAAGTCAATGGAGTAATTCGGATGCTTTTAACCCACCTAATGGTTTTGTATTATAACTTATTTCCCTATGAGCTCTCTTACCTAAGGCTTGGTTACCGCCCTGTGTCTCCCCTGAGCTGTTGGGAGGTGCAGGGAGATCCTGAAATTGTGCTACCTCTTCCCTGGCGACTCATTTCTTGACTCTGCTGGCTCCTCGATGCATGTTCTCCTGCTCTGTTTTCACATTCCCTGACACTTTGGTTTGCATTTTTTATCATTTTCCTTAAGTGTTCTACATCTCACTGCCTCCCTCCCAAAAATGAAAAACAAAACAAAACAGAGGTTGTTTTGTCAAAACTTCATCAATTTCCTTCCCCTTCATCGTCAAAATGAATGATGTGTTTACCTATCTGTCCCTCCTCCTTGTCTTGGAGGAGGTTACATCTTTAACTCCTTCCAGGCCAATCCATCTCCCCGTGGTCTTGATCCTTCATTTATAACTCACCTCTTCTCTCTCCCCTTCTCTCTGTTGCTGGCATTTCTCTAATCCATGTACACACCACACACATTTCCACCAGCCCTAAATAGAACACGCCACCTTTTCATGGCCACTGCCAATAGCCCCCACCTGTCACTGCTGCTGATCAGACCTGGATCCCCATGTCTCTGGGAAGCAGCTGATGCTGGGGCTGGATGCCCTGTGGCCTCACATACCTTTTTCAGACTTTCTCCCTTGACCTGGACCCTGCTTCTGTTTAATTCTGTTGGCAAAGGCCTACTGCCTGAGGACAGATCCCTGACATAAGGTGGAAAATGATGGAAGAAAGAACAAGGGCTTTGAGGCTCCACAAGTGTAGGTTCAAATCTATTCTGACATTCTACTGGCTCCAGACAGGCACGTGACCTTTCTGAGCCTCAGTTTCCTCATTGTTAAGCAGTACCTTGGAAAGGTGTCCAAAAGATGAAAAAAGATAATGATACGAAACCACATAAAAAGCACATTACTTTTGTTAGTGATAACTTCTCTGGCATGCAGGATCTTAGTTCCTGGACCAGGGATCAAACCTGTGCCCCCTGCAATGGAAGTGTGGAGTCTTAACCACTGGATCACCACAAGGGAAGTCCTTCTTGTTCCCTTCCTTCCTTGTGTGTTCCCAAGCTCTGAGAATGGAACCACCACCCCGTCAGGGACACCCAAAACAGAAAATTCATATACCACGACCCTGTGGCCCCCTGCTCCCCTCCCAACTCTCACTCCATCTGACTCTACATTTTATCCATTTTACATCATCCCTGTGTTTTCACTATGCTTAGTTCAAACTCTCACATTGCTTCATCCAATTTTTATAACCTCCAAACTGATCTCTCTTGTAGCCACCCTCCCTCCTGGGCCAGAGATAATCTTTTTCAAATAGAGAATTCACATTGCTGCCTTGCTTAAGTCTCTGATAAATGTCTTTTGCCAAAATCATCAGTGAAAAATCCCACCTCCTTCACAATTTGTCCTTTGATGCTCACCCCTTGCTGAATGTCCCTGGGACTTGGGTGAGGGCCTATATGGCTTCTTTTTAGTTTGCAGTTCAGTCCATCAACTGACCACTTTCACTCACACAGTCTCTCTTCCTCTAAACAGCCCAGCTTTGTTTGTATTGTCTAGCATATGTAGGTGATTCAATCCCAGGAAATTTTTTTTGGTGGATATTTTTAGTCATCAAATGGTATAAATACTGGAGTAGGAAATGGCAACCCATTTCAGGATTCTTGCCTGGGAAATCCCATGGACAGAGGAGCCTACTGGGCTACAGTCCATGGGGTTGAAAACGAATTGTACACAATTAAGCACACACACACACACACAAACACACACACACCCTAGTATACATGTAATGTATTCTTTTAGATGGATGGCTTCAAGTGGTCTGACTTGCAAATACACCCACTGTTTACTGTTTTCTGTAAAAATATAAATGCCAGATCAATGCTGTATTTCTAAGGCACATAACTCAACAGTTTCTCTTTGTTCCTGCCCTTGATACTCTTTGTTTTCAACAAAGAGAGAAATACGAATTATGAGCATCACTCAATGTACCTAACTTGAAATTAAAGACTATGCTGTTGGTCACATTTTAAAAAAAGATATAAATACTCTACACATTAGTCATAGAGTTTACAAAATTTTAGAGCAAACTTGTAACTATCCGATGGCATCTCAGAAATATTTGAAAGGATCAAGGAATAATGATATTAGCAGAGCGATTCTGAACACTTATTCTAGTTAACATTGAACTCTTTTTTCCCCCAGGTTAAGGGAAGAATATAGCACAAATAACGTAGAGTATCAAGTATAGAAATACACCTATTTTTGTTGTATATGTTATGTTTTTTCCCAAGTTGCAGATTAACTTTTCTAAGGAAGCTTTTGTTAAAGTTGGGTAAATAAAAAATTAATTCTTAATCTCAGATATCAAGCAGTTAATGCTAAATTGGGGAGTGACTCAAAAGTATGGAAATTTCAAGCATCAAGCTAACTGGGAGAACCACTTTAGTTGCAGATAAGTTTATAACTATAATTTGGATGGAGAATGTGTCTTTCTGTCCCCACTTGACTGTTGATTTACTTCTTTTATACAGTCACAGCTTATCTCTCAACAAAAAAATGATCATTAAGGTGACACCAGCAACTTGCTCCCTGATAGGTATACTATACAGCGAGGAGTGTAGAATGTGGGTGATTTGGGGGTTTTTTGATCCTTACATTTGGGTCAGATGTAAAAGCACATTCATAGACCAGAGTCTACAAAATATACTCATTGTTGAAATGAGAGGTCATTCTATTTTTACTCACTTTCACTTTAATTGCAAATTGTTAGTGCAGGAATTTCCACAAAAGGGTTATACAAGCATGCCCAAATTGCTTGAAATATTTTCCACTTCTCTGACTTCCCATGGGAAAAGCCACTAGGTTGCATTTGCGGCATCTCAGTGGGTTCAAGCAGCCTAATTGGGATTTAGAAGTTTTCAACTGTACGGGTTTACAAAGGGACATCCAGGATCGGAACTCCTGTCTCCATGCCCTCCCTGGAATCTGTAAATGTGTAAATTACCAGTGGAAAACACAACCTGAATGATGGTGGCTAACATCCAACTTTCATTTGCTTGTTCAAGATCTCATTTTTACATTTATTCCTTAAAATGATTTTTTTTCAAAAGATCTGAACAGTCTGCCAGGAATTTCATCAGGAAGAAAAGTACACTGTTATGTTCTTTGAGAAAAAAACAAAAAAACAAAAACGAATTCACGTCTCATATGGGAGAAATATACTCTTGGGCACAGGTAACTTTCTTGTCTCTTGGGCAGAAACACCTAATCATTCTATCCCATCTGTCAGAGCCACTTAATTGCAAACACAGGCCCTCTTGCAACACAGCAAACCAATGCAAAACAATTAATTAAAGCTCAGAGGAAAGTAGCTGTTTAAAGGTATATACTAACTCAAGAAGTAAAACTCTTGCTGCGATGTAGCTTTGACTCTCTCTTGTGCTTTCTTGTATCCCCCCCACTCCCATCCCTGTACCTATGAAATTTTATTTGTCCTGCTTGTCAATTTCTGCTAACACTCAGTGTGATTTAAACTAGTCAGGGAAAAGAGCCGGAGTAAGCGATCCATTGTTTGCCTCTCAAACTTCAGCCTGCGGATAAATCGCCAGGGGATCTCATCAGAATGCAAGTTCTGATTCGGTAGGTCTGAGGAGGTGACCAGGAAGCTGCATTTCCAAGAAGCTCCCAGATGTTCTGATGCTGCTAGTTCCAGACCGCAATTTGAGTAAGAAGGATCTAGACCAGCGGTCTCCACCTTTTTGGTACCAGGGACTGGTTTCATGGAAGACGATTTTTCCATGGACCAGGGTCAGGGGTGGGAGAGAGTGGGGATGGTTTCAGGATGATTCAATTGTATCACACTTATTGTGCACTTTATTTCTATTATCATTACATCAGCTCCTCCTCGGATCATCAGGCATTAGATCCTGGAGGTTAAGGATCCCATGTCTAGACTATTAGATCCTCACTCTTCCTGTTGTGAATTTAGACTTCATCTGTTCAGGTTTGCTATGCAAGTTCATCTCCATCTTATCTGCTTCATACAGTAAGCACAGCTCAGATTTACCTTGCCTGCTTCACCTCTATTCAAACCCACACTTATCCTTGCACTTGTGGCTATTTCCTCGGGAATCCTTAAGGACACACATCAGTGTCTGTTGTTGTTCAGTCGCTCAGTCGTGTCCAACTCTTTACGACCCCATGGACTGCAGCACGCCAGGCTTCCCTGTCCTTCACCATCTCCTGGAGCTTGCTCAAACTCATGTCCATTGGGTCGGTGATGCCATCCAACCATCTCATCCTCTGTCATCCCCTTCTCCTCCTTCCTTCAGTCTTTCCCAGCATCAGGGTGTAGGACTCTGATAGATCACACAAGGAATACATTCATGATGTGGTCCCTCCAGGCAGTTTATAAACAAAATGACACACGTCTATTTTTCCTTTGCTTTTATAATTGAACTGTCATGCAGCTGTGCACTGTTTGGAAAAATATGTTGGGCAGGTAGGAATCTGTCAAAAACTCCCTGTGGGTCTTAAGATCATGTGGCTCCATTTTCTTCACAGTGAAAAATGCCAAGGCTGAATCTGATGATCTCCAAAGCCTCTTCCTGCTCTCATTATTTATGATTCTAAGAGTTAGTCATTTAATCATCTGGAGGGATCTGTACTGGTTTAAACCAATGGATGCTCCTTTGGGGAGGTAGTCCTATTAATGTGGAACCCTGTTGAATTCACCAGGTTCTGCTGAGTTCATCCTTCTCTGTGCTCCCAAGAGCATATCACTTGACCCCTAAGAATAGGGCAATGGCACCACATCTTCATCAATTTACACCCACTTGTCTTTACGGCTGGACTCTGGATGTCTGGGTCTGGACCCTTTGGGTGGAAGGGAGGCAGCCAGGAAGATTGTGCCAAGTTGCTGAGACTGCAGGGCTTGGCTGGCCTGGGCAAGGCTTTCCCCAAGGTACATGAAATCAGCCTAACGCCAAACAGGAAGTAGGAAATGAACGTAAGAAGTGAAGCCAGAGATGAAAGCTGGAGTACTGTCAAGGAAGTGAGGTGGAACCATAGTCAAGAAAATGAGTTGTGACCAGAAATCGGTAGGCTTAGGAAACACAATTTGAAAGGATGTCAAGTGAATGGTTCTGGTTGAAGGCTGTCATCACTCATAGGAAGTGGAAAGTGTTAATCACTCAGTCGTGACCTACTCTGTGACCCCATGGATTGTAGCCCACCAGACTCCTCTGTCCATGGAATTGTCCAGGCAAGAATACTGGAGTGGGTAGACATTCCCTTCTCCAGGGGATCTTCCCAACCCAGGGATCAAACCCAGAGTCTCCTGCATTGCAGGCAGATTCTTTACTGTCTGAACCACTAGGGAAGCCTATCACTCATAGGGGTGGGACTAAGTTTTGAATTCCTAGATTAGAGGAGCTACTCAGGACTGGTCAGAGAGCTTTGTGAGCGCAGACACTCTACATTACTCACCTTTTTGCTGAGTATCTCTAACAAGTGTCTGATACAATGAAAGAGATGAATTAAAGTAAGAAAGAACAAATGAATGAATGAATAGAACAAGTCTAATTGTAATTTATCCATTCTCTTCATTTTCTTTGCCACTCTACAAGTTCATATTCTCATTATTTCTCAAGCAAACCAAAAGGACTCCCCAGTTCGCCAGTCTTTCCCAATTTCAATTCATATTTTAGACCGCAGCAGTTTTAGTCCTCTTGTTTGTAGGTTAGTTATTTGCTTATTCTGTTCTATTAAGGAAAGTAAGTCCCTCGAGATGGTTAGAAATGGTGTCCTACCAAGTTTTCCATGTCCAAAATAGCTAGCTGTCAAGAAATATTTGTTGAAGTGAATCATAGTCATATGTCAAGTCACTATGAGGATTCAATGTCCTGAACATTTAAGACAAATACTTACTTTATTTTTTAGCTGTGCTGGGTCTTCGTTGATAGGCATGGGCTTCCCTGATTGTGGCAAGAGGGGGCTGCTCTCCAGCTGCAGTGTGCAGGCTTCTCACCGCAGGGGCTTCTCTTGTGGAGCACAGACTTTGGGCACAGGCTTCGGCAGCTGTGGTGCTCAGGCTCAGTAGTTGTGACACACGGGCTTAGTTGCCCCACGGCATGCGGAATCCTCCCAGACCAGGGATCGAACCCATGGCTCCTGCACTGGCAGGCAGAATCCCAACCACTGGACCACCAGGGGAGTCCCTGAACACTTAAAGCAATCTCTTCCTTTCCATATTATTCTTTAATAATCAGACACTCGAGAGTTACACTTGACTAAAATGTCCTCATAAAGTGTATCTGATAGAAACTTTTGTGTTAATTATTACATCAGATTTATGACTTTAAGGTTAAATTCATACCTTTTAAGAGAACTTTTTATGAAGCAGTATTTTCATTTTTTTTTTAGTAGCAGACTCTATGAGAGCTATTGAACCTCTTCCCCACAAATGCACATATGCATGCACACACAATATGATTTCAAGAGATTTAGGAATTCCCTGAAGCCCCTAGGAGATCCCTAATATTGATGGAAGTCAAGCCTGGAATTTCTACTGGAGAAGAGTAGAGGTTTTCTGCAGCTAAGAGAGAGGCTTCCCTGGTAGCTCAGATGGCAAAGAATCTGCCTGCAATGTGGGAGACCTGGGTTCAACCCCTGGGTCAAGAAGATCCCCTGGAGAAGGGAATGGAAACCCACTCCAGTATTCTTGCCTGGAGAATCCCATGAACAGAGGTGGAGGAACCTGGTGGATTACAGTCCATGGGGTTGCAAAGAGTCAGACACAAGATTCCACCCTATTCCTTCCTCTCACTTCTGCCCGCAGCCCTGTTACCTAGCCTTTAGGAACACGGATGAGCAGTCCATCAATACCCATTTTGAGACTGAAAACAGAAAACACACGGGAGGCAGGGCACCATGTATTCTGTGCTCTTGTCAACAAGGTCTTTATCCTGCGATTATGGAAGATGAGCGTGGATTGGCTGGATGGCCACTCTTGAAGCCAGGAGAAATAGACAAATGCTTTTGAAATTGCCAGCTGATGAAAGAGAAGACACAGGGTTACTTCCATTCAACGCCGTTGGCCCCTGGGAGTTCCTAGCTGTCCTTGGAGTATCTGTTGATAGCAAGGGCTGCTTTTGAGCCTGAGGAACCCTTTCTTCCTTTGAAGATTCCTTTCCCCATTCTTTCAGCTTCAAACTCGTGTGTGGATCCGACACCTGGGGAAGTTTGCTAGGAGAAGGGTGATTAGGGTCCTCAAAAATTTAAAAAAAAAAAGAAAATAATCTGTCAAAGGTTGATTCTAGTTTAATTTCCTGGCAGCTTTATCCCAGAAATAAGGGCTTCCAAATTTCTGTTTCGAGAGATTTCAATATCCTCTGCAATTTTGAAATAAGAGATTTCTCTGATGTAGGTTGTCATGGCATGATGGAAGACGACAGAAAAATCTGTTGAGATCTCAGAACTCACACTTTCATGCTTTTTTCTTTTCACTCTTTTCATGGGTAATCTGCCATTTTAAAGTGATGGTTTCCCCAAGATCCAGCCAGTATTTGAAACAAGATCCTCAGTCCCTTTATAGAGTGGACATAACCTTTCCTGGGCTCCACCTGTTCAGCTCATGACTGATTTCTCAACCTGTTGAGAGACATCGAGTTGGATGAGCAGCATGTTATTGCATACAAAGCACAACCATTAATGATCAATTATATAATAAAATCATGGTTTAACAGACATCATCAGTTTTGACTTATGCCACCAGAATAGGTATAACTAGGGGGCAGGAAGAGAAAGCATTTCATCTGATAAACCTGGGAGGAAACCGAGCATTCTGATGCAGAATTCACACTATCATTTCAAAAGAAGAGGGAAACAATTTGCAATAAGAATCACAGGCATCAAGAGATGTACATAAGCTGAGGATTCTGCATTTGGGAGGCATATGGATTTAAAATTAATCCAAGCATCATCTAATAATAGCATGCAGAGAATATCTGTGCACACAAAGCAGAGATGTTCCAGTAGCCTCTTCATATATATTCTGCTCAGTAATTAGTGCTCTTAATTATAATGTCGTTAACAAATAATTATACCATTCTTAAGCAAAGAAATTTAATTCTGTACCAAAAAAATTTAAAGAAAAGGAGAGATGGTTTACTTTAAGATATGGCTTAGTTACCTGTGGATGGAAAAAACTTCAGAGGTCCCACTCCTGAAATTCAAAGTCTCCACCTACGGAACAGCAGTAAGCAAAACAAACAAACAGAAACAAAGCACCACTAAATTAATGCCACCACCCTAACTGTTCTCCTAAGCAATGACAGGCAAGACATTGTATGCATAGGACTAGACATGAACTATCTGGGTTTGGGGCGGAAAGTTGTTGTTATTTAACCATGTGGGTTAGACAGGCACTTGTCATGTCTGGACCCAAGTTCCCCACTTGGAAAAGGAGAGGTTTATGATTATAAGACTTAATGCTTATTGGACACAGTGTCAGCCACTGCGCCTGACATTTTAATGTATCGTCTTTACTTCTTCAAGCAACTTTCCAAAATAAATGTTACTGTATCCATATTACTGAGGAGACAGTTGAAGCTCAGAAAGGTAAATTAACTTTCCAGAAGTGACATTAGTAACAAGTGATGGATCTGAATCTGGAACCCTACTCCAAGAGGCTCCAAGATAGGGTTCTTGTCCCTAAGGTGCTTGTACTCATTTATTGAAGTCCGGCCATAGAAAGCATCACAGATGGACTGGCTTACATGACAGGAATCGATTTGTCTCACTGTTCTGGAAGCCAGAAGTCTGTGCTGGATCAATGTGCTGGCAAGGTTGGTTTCTTCTGAAACTATGAGAGAGACGGTTCCATGCCTCTCTCCTAGCTTCTGGTGGTTTCTGTTCATCTTTGACATTCCTTGGCTTATGGCAGGATAGCTATAATCTTTTTTAAAATGCTTTTCTCTTGTCTGTGCTGGGTCTTCGTTGCTGTACAAGCTTTTCTCTAGCTGTGGCGAGCAGGGGCTACTTCCTAGTGGCGGTGCGTGGGCTTCTTATTGTGATGGCTTCTCTTGTTGTGGGGCACAAGCTCTAGGGCATGCGGGCTCCAGCAGTAGTGGCTCCCAGGCTCTAGGGCACAGGTTCAGTAGCTGTGGCTCATGGGCTTTGTTGCTCCATGCCATGTGGGATCTTTCCAGACCAGGGATTGAACGCATGTCTCCTACACTGGCAGGAGGATTCTTTACCACTGAGCCACCAGGGAAGCCCAGGATAACTAGGGTCTTCATGTGGCATCCTTCCTGCATGTGTGTCTGGGTCTAAATTCTCCACCCCCCCCCCCACACACACATTTTTTAATAAAGATACTAGTTGTGTTGGATTTGGGGTCCACTCTAACTCTAGGATTGTTACTGAAAGTGGGGTCCCACTGTTCACCTCTCAGAAGCCAATAAAAATGTAAGGTTGGTGGAAAGGAAAATTTGCTTTATTTTGGGTGTCAGCAGCCAGGGAGGAGGGTGGACTCCTGTCCAAAGGCTGACTGCCCCCACTGGTAAGAGCCTTTATAGATGGAGGAAGAGGGTTACACGTAGAAACAGCACTGTCAGCTCTGACCATCATCTTGAAATTAGTCATTGGTGGTTTGATCAACGTCATCTTGGCTGTTTTAAGTACAGTTAGTCTTTAGTCCCAGGGTCAGTATGTTCCCATTTCTTTGAGGTCAGTTCTTAGAATTGTGGCAGCTTATGTCATAACTATGGTCTGGTCATCATGTAACTTCTTCCACCTGGTGGGGGTTTCAGTATCTACAGTACAGCTCAAAGGATGTGGCTTAGAATCTTACCTAGAGCTCTTGAAGAGGAACTAAAGGTCCTTGACTTTGCCTGATGACTGAACTATCATTTAGTCTTATGGGGCTGTTTTCCTTTGTTTCTGCAGTTTCTTACTTCTCTCATTAAACTTATTCTTTGGCTAAAGTTTTTCTACAGACAAAAGGCAGGCTGAGGACATGGGGAGCAAGGACCATAGGGGCTGGCTCTGTTTCAGTACGACTTCAATTTCATTAACTTCATCTGCAACAACCTTATTTCCAAGTTAGGTCATATTTAGGGGGACTGGGGACTAGGACTTCAGCATATGAACTTGGTTGGGGGATGCAGTTCAATCCATCACAGTTGGGTGTTTAAATTTAATGTATTTATTTTTAATTGGAGGATCATTGCTTTACAATAGTCTGTTGGTTTCTTGCCATACATCAATGTAAGTCAGGCCTAGGTACACACATGTCCCCTCCTTCCAGTTGGGTTTTTAAACTTGTTAAAGCTCTAAGAAAGAAGTATACAAAGAAGTAATTAATAATCGGTCATGAGTAATAGTTCCAGATGAGACTAGATTTCAGAGTGTGTGAGTGTTTTCTCTGGTGGATAATGAATGCTAGCCCTTTAGAAGCCTAAGGAAATCCCCTTTGGTATGGATGACGAGGGAATGTTTTATACCATGATGGGATTTTAACTGGCTGTGAAAAAATGATGTATCCCTGGGGTTAGTGGAGACAAGAAGGAGGAGAGGGTGTGTTTTTGTGTAGGGATCTTGTCCCTGTTGTCAAGGAGCTTACAATCTAGCTCCGGAAACAATCAAACTTGTGAGAAGTTAACTATCAAGGCAAAAGTTTAAAACATGACCTTCACCAACACATGTGTGAGTAGTCATGCAATACAGCAAGCTGCAATGGCCACGTGAGTGACAAAGTGAGCTCCGGCACTTTGGGGAATGTTCATGGGTGATGGTGATGTGAATTGTTGTTGTTGATTTTTTTTTTTAAAGAACCAGCTTTGGATAGAAGTAGAGCAGGGAGAGGGGTTCCCAGGGAGAGAAGGGGCTGTACACCAAGGTCATAAAGCCTGAGACCTAACTAAAAGCCATGAGATTGTGCCAGTTGGGTGGAAAAATCACATTCTTATACAGGAATGTTCCAGGGTAAGAGTGGAAAAGGCGGGAGAAGCCCCGGCAGAATTGAAGCTGCTTCTTTGAATTTGCAATTCAATGTGTAAATTCTCCGTATTGGTCTCTCTTTATTAATTTTTTAAAATATTTATTTATTTGGCTGCATCATCAGGTCTTAGTTGCAGCACACGGGATCTTTCGCTGCATGCGAAGGCTCGGTAGTCATGGCTCTCAGGCTTAGTCATTCCTTGGCATGTGGGATCCTAGTTCCCCAACCAGGGATTGAACCCAAGTCCCCTGCCTTGGAAAGCAGACTCTTAACCACTGGACCACCTGGAAGTCCCTAGCCTACCTTTATCTTTTCAGAATCCTGTACCAAAGCCCTTGCCTAGGAAGACATTTACCAAAGTATATGGTCAAAATCTGTGATTTGTCAGTCTTGCAGGTGTTCCTCAACTTAGGAAAAAAGTTATGAGTTTAATAAATTAGGAGGTAATGAATAATTAACAATAATACTTCAGTCAGGTCCTCAGGTACTGGTGGGAAACAGACGACACACTCAAAATTAAGGCAGGTTTAGTAAATGACTGAGCAGTGCTTGAGGAAGCCATGAAGGAGAGGTGAGTAGTCCAGGGCTGGTACCGGTAGGAAGTCATTAACTATCCCTAGGCTTGGGGACTTCCCTGGTGGTCCAGTGGTTAAGAATCTGCCTTCCAATACAGGGGACACAGGTTTGATCCCTGGCCCGGGAACTAAGATCCCACGTGCCTCAGGGCAACTAAGCCTGTGCACCATCACTGCTGAGACTGAGTTCTCTAAAGCCCACACCACAACTAGAGAGAAGCCTGTGCAACAAAGAGCCTGGACGCCGCAATGAAGATCTCAGGTGCGGCAACTGAGACCCGAAGTAGCCAAATAAGTATTTTAAAAATAAATAAATAAAAACTACCCGTAGGCTTGAAGAGAGGGAGAGAGGAAGGTTACTGTACTAGGAGAGGGACACTGGACAGGACCTGTATCCTTGAATTGAGGAATACAGCAGCCCCCGGTCACTGGGCAGAGAGCAGGGGATAAAGGCTCCCACCTCACTCTCCTGCCTCCTCAGCTTCCTGTTCAACCCCAGCTAAGGCCAAACGCAAGGGAGTTCACCAATAGAGAAAGTCAAGTCTTCCTCCCAGGGCACACAGCAGGGTGGGGATAATACATGAGGCAGGGAGGGACAATTGGGGGCAAATGGGAGCTTTCCTGCACAGTTACTTTGCAAGAGGACTTCTTTGAATACTTTATATGTTAATGTGTTAGTGACCCTACAAAGGAGGCTTTGGAAGGCAATATTCCTAAACTAGCTTTATCAAAAAATTCCATTTTTGAAGGCTTCCTAGGACCAGTGATCAAAGAAAACCAAATTGGGAGGCTTTGATCGGTGGGATGAAATCCAAACCTCTTCTATCAGTCAACCTTCTTTCAAATGAAAAGTGTCAGGAACCAATCTCAAGCTAAACGAAAGGAGAAAATTTGGCTTTCACAAAATTTGTGAGTCAGAAAGAGGCTTTTGATTCAGGCAAGGATGGACGCAGGAGCTCTCAGGATGGTGAGACCTCTGTCTGTCCCTTCAACATTTCACTCTGTCCATCACAGCTAAGCTTTATTCTGCATGCTGGCTCTCACCATGAGGTGGGCAGTACCCCTACTGACTGCCCCCTACTACATCCTCCCAGCTCAGCAATTCCAGTGAGGTAGGGACTTCTCTCCCCAAGTTCATATCCCAACCCCTTGATGATTCTAAGTGCTTCTGCCTGAGGTAGAGCGTCCATCCCTAAACAATATCGAATTATTCACTGAGGTCCTTTGATTGACACTGCTCAGCCCTTGGGAGTTGGGGAGGGTACTGACCCTATTTTTAACAGACTCACAAGGACATATTTCCTGAGAGCTTAGGGAAGAAATAAGATAGAAGGTCATAAAAAGCATGAAAATTTACTACCATCTAAAACTATAGCTACCATGATCACCATATTTCTCTACTGGGTATTCATGGCTTCCCCCGAATTTGGCCTAAAACAGTAAGTTCCAATATCCACTGTTCTGCCATATAACCTCCCTGATTCAGTCAGACTGATTTACTTACCGTTTTTTTTTTTTTTTTTTTTAAGAAGAAATGAAGTCGCTCAGTTGTGTCTGACTCTTTGTGACCCCACAGACTGTAACCTACCAGGCTCCTCCATCCATGGGATTTTCCAGGCAAGGATACTGGAATGGGTTGCCATTTCCTTCTCCAGGGGATCTCCCCAACCCAGGGATCGAACCTGGGTCTCCCGCACTGCAGGGAGACTCTTTACCATCTGAGCCACCGAGGAAGAACACACCATAAATTCCCATTGTTCCTCAGCCCTTTCGATTTGAATCCTGCTTCATGGGAATCAAGTCTCAAGGCTGCAATGAAATGTGTCCACAGTGTCCCAATCTCCTTATTCCAAGCTGTAGATTTGGTTTTCCATCCTCTTAACTCCTACTGCATTAGAATGTCTGCACCATCCATTTGATCTTTATGACCTGTTGCCCTTTCTTGTGTGTGTATGTGTATATCCCTGATCCCTGTAGACATAATTAAGTTATAAACAGCTTGAGTTCCATGACATCATTGCCATATCTTCATATACTTTGTATCTACCTTGCCTAGCACACTATAGATGTTAATCAAATGTATTTTGCTCACTATTTCAGAGGTTCAAGGTTAGCATCCCACCTCTTCTTGCTTGCTTGCATTTTCATCAATCCTTCACGTCCTCTATGCTAACATGTAGAGTGGTGTTGAAAAATGCTGTTACCTTAGTCAGGTCCCAGGTTCTTGTCAAGTGGGTCAACGATGTTGATATAGTGGAAAAGAATAGCCCAGTAATTCATTTATTCATTCATTTACCCCCTCATTCAACATTTAATTGAGAATCTTCTATGAACAACACACTGTGTTAGGTATTGTGGAGCACATGAAGATAAGTAAATAGATTGTGCCTTGAAGGTATTCAAAAAAATATGGGGAATATAAAATAAGAATAAAATTTCTAAAAGACAAGATAGACTATTGCATGTCAAAACATTTTACCAGTCCTTGTGGAAGGGAATTTGAGAACATCTAGCAATACCTTTACCCCCGACCCAGCAATGCCAATTCTAGGAATTCACCCTAAAAATGGGCCTCCATCTATATGAAACAACGTACGTACAACGGTTTTCAATGTGGCAATTCTGTAGAGGAAAAATTAGGGAACAACATAGCAATCCATCCTTAGAAGACTAGTAGAATAGATCATCTACCTAAAAAGACTGAAGAAGATCATGACAGGTTGAGTGAAGTGATTTCCAATATAATATTAAGAGAAAAAGGGAAGCAAGGAATAAAAGTATATATGTGGTCACTTTTGTCTATAAAAGGAAAAAGATTTTAAATATGTTTTTCCCACGATGAAACACAGAAGGAATGAACTAGAAATTAATTAAAATGGCTACTAATAATGCCTCTCTCCCTCTCTTTTTTTTGAAAGAGATTTCCTGATTTGCCCTGTTCACTTAAGGGGCTAAAAACAATGACTTCCTGGTAGAAATGAGCAAATCTAACACTCGGATATTTTTTTTCTAATTACCACTCTCCAATAAAAGGAACCAGGGTTTTTTGAGAAATGGCTCAAGTCTGTACAATAGAAGTTTAAGGTAAACATGGAACATCTAGTGGTTCCATAAAGCAAAGAAATACTCAAACTCGAATGGGGTTAAGGTCAAAATACCATAGGAATGAACTTCAGGGTTTCCTGAATACACTCATTAAGCACAGAACACACAAATAAAGCTTAAAAAAGCAAAGGGAATGTAACATTTTGAATAAGAGGGTGGGACCAATTGAGAGATATAGCATTGACGTATATACAGCACCGTGTTCTTTTAAATAGTACATTGTTATTTTGAAATAGACTCATTAACGGTTGATTTTTTCCCTCTACACATTAAGAAATAGTAACTTCTATTCTGTCCATGTGCGAGTCGTTACTTCCAATTTCAGCACTTTAT
Source organism: Bos javanicus (assembly GCF_032452875.1). Classification (NCBI taxonomy): domain Eukaryota; kingdom Metazoa; phylum Chordata; class Mammalia; order Artiodactyla; family Bovidae; genus Bos; species Bos javanicus. Next base: position 14,986,239 of record NC_083879.1, on the reverse strand, counting down.
CATGTTGAATATTTACTGAGTTCTACAATAAATCATGGAGCTTGTAAATACTGTCACAAGAAAACAAATTTATAAACTCATGTTATCACAGAGATTCCTGGAGTGTTCTGCTGTGTGGAGAACCCATCTCATCAGTCACTCAGGAATGTTATATATAAGATTTACAGTCCTTGAAAATGGAGCTTTAGAGGTTTTCATATGTGACTGAAGTGTCCATCCATTATACCTGTTACTCAGTGAGTTCACACATGGTGCTGTTGGCTGAGTGGCAAGGTGAGTGGGGACCCAAAGGCACTCTCCTGGTGTCTGCAGAAGTCAACATGTGTGCTTGTGAACAGAGTAGGAGAAGAGAATGCAGCCAAATTTGAGGTCTGACGCTTCAATCAGCATGGATCCTGTTCACCAGAGGAGTTTAGCAATACACTATCTTCAAGGTTTTAGATTGATCAGTGCCCCTAAGAGAACGTTAGCTGCACTGTGACCATGACCACAGTAACTGAGCCCACCCATTAGGTAAACTGCTCTAAGTTCTCTTGTAGCAGAGGTGGGTCATCCATCAGGGCTCTTCTAGATCCTTCCCATAGAAATATGGGCTTTCATCTCTGTGCTGTTTCCTCCCTGGGAAATGTAGGACAGCACTTGCAGGAGGAAATAGTAGCTTCTCCTTTTTCTGCTTCACTTTTAAAAACAGTCAGGGGCGAGGGCGGAGTATCAGTTCAGTTCAGTTCAGTTGCTCAGTCGTGTCCGACTCTTTGCCACCCCATGGACTGCAGCACGCCAGGCTTCCCTGTCCATCAACTCCCAGAGCTTACTCAAACTCGTGTTCATCAAGTCGGTGATGCCATCCAACCATCTCATCCTCTGTCGTCTCCTTCTCCTCCTGCCTTCAATCTTGCCCAGCATCAGGGTCTTTTCCATTGAGTCAGTTCTTCGAATCAGGTGGCCAAAGTATTGGAGTTTCAGCTTCAGCATCAGTCCTTCCAATGAATATTCATGACTGATCTCCTTTAGGATGGACTGGTTGGATCTCCTTGCAGTCCAAGGGACTCTCAAGAGTCTTCTCCAACACCACAGTTCAAAAGCATCAATTCTTCAGTGCTTAGCTTTCTTTATAAGTCCAAGTCTCACATCCATACATGACCACTGGAAAAAACCATAGCTTTGACTAGACGGACCTTTGTTGGCAAAGTAATGTCTCTGCTTTTTAATATGCTATCTAGGTTGGTCATAGCTTTACTTCCAAGGAGCAGGGGGTTGGGGGGAAGTATAGTTGTTTTAAAATGTTGTGTTAGTTTCTGCAATACAACGAAGTGATTCTGTTATATGTATACATATATCCCTTCCCTCTTGAGCCTCCTCCCAACCCACCTCCCCATCCTACCTCTCTAAAATTGTCACAGAGCGCTGAGCCAAGCTCCCTGTGCTATACAGCAGGTTCCCACCAGTGATCTATTTTACACATGGTAGTGTATATACGTCAATCTTAATCTCCCAATTCATCCCGCCCACACCTACCTTCTCTATGTCCAAATGTCTGTTCTGTATGTCTGTGTCTCTGTACTTGCCTGGCAAAAAGGTTCATCAGTACCGTTTTTCTAGCTTCCACATATATGCATTAATAGACAATATTTGTCTTTCTCTTTCTGACTTACTTCACTCTGTATGACAGACTCTAGGTCCATCCACATCTCGATGAATGGATGTGGTACATATATACAGAGGAATATAAAATGGAATGAAATTCAGTCATTTGCAGAGATCTGCTTCACTTCTTAACCCATCACTCTCTTTGATAAGATACACGCTCCTCTCTCTTTCAGATTGTTATTGAACGACAGTGCACAAATCTAATCTTTAAAGTCTAGCTTATTTAAAGTCCCTGGGGAATACTTAGGATTGGAAGAAAGCAAGTGGCAAATCCTGGAAAAACATGAATAATTACAACATCATTGACTTATTCTGTAAACTTGCATCTTATTTCACTTAACATGAGGCTGGAGTGGACAGCTGTCTTTTTCATTTATTTTTCAAAAGCAGAGACTAGTTCATTCTTTTCCAGGACAGCAAGTTGTTGTCAGGAGATGACAGTCGCCCTGACAAGTGAGCTGAGCTTTCCTCCTGTTGCCCTCTGTTGCCAGAATATCTCCTTTGGGTTTGGGGCAACCATCCCCAGCTTCCTTGTCTTTCCCCTCTTCCTACATGACACAGTGACTTAACAACCTCCAAGGGGGAATTTGGGAGGAGTTGAGAGTGTTTAAATGGGGCTTTGTACTCATAATTCATATCCATTAGCCTTACATAGATGATGGATAGCACTAAATATATCCAATTTTTGTGGCTTGATATTTGCTAACTGTAACTATAGCCAAGGCCCTTTGGCTCTCACTGAAGGGGAAACTTAAGCTATTAACTGAGATTAAGTGACTCATTTTGAGGTCAAACAGTAAATCTGGGATAGACCGGGAATTAGAACCACAGCTCCAAAGAGCTACAAAAACAAAGACTTAAAGAGGCGGGGAAAAGGATACAATTTAGGAAGATGACCCTTTCTCCTCTGGCTACAGTGACAGACAACCCTGGCTCTGGATTATTCACAGGGCTCTTTTCGAACCTCAATAATGAATTCGAGTGTTCACCCACACATCTTTGTGAGACAGTTCTGCGCCCTGCTCTAGAAGAAAACGGAAATGGATTCAAACGGCTCGCCGACCCCCTCCCACTCTGCTGTCTGTGGTGTGTGGATGTAGTTCAGTTTATTTCAGCAAGAATTTATTCAGCACACACTGAGTGCCAAGCCTGGTGTCCACCCTCTAAATGAATATCGGGGAATTGAAACAAGACCCACTTCCCACAGGAACTCGGAGTCCAGTGGTCTGTTCACTTACTGCCTTAAATGATTATTTGTACCCTTCTCTTCTGACTAGCAAAATTACAAGAAGAACACAAATTAGACTTTAACTGAAAAGTATCAAGCACACACAATGTTCTTGAAGACACAACTGGTTATTTTTCATTCAACCAGATGAAGCAGTGGATGCCAGCACAGTGACATCGGCGGCTGCCCTTCAGTTGTAGACTTGGAAAGCAGATCCTAAATCCTCCAGTGAAATGTTTTGGCAGGCATTTTCATCCAGATATTATTAACAACAAAATGAAAACAATCCACGCATCAATTCTGTGTCCCAGGGAGGTCCCTGATGGGAATGTTAGCAACTGCAGCTTCAAATGTTCCTGCCCCACGAAATCTCATTTCCCAATCAGTCATAATCTTTTAAGTAGCTTTTCTGTTTGAGGATAAATAAAGTATATGCATGTCCTTGTCCAGCCACTTCTTGCATTTTTCAGTAGTGTGACATTTTTGGGGGTTGAGACTGACCCATGACTCAACGCCATAAGGATAGTCTCAACAGTGAAAAGGCTGTTTGGCCAAAACATCACACAAGTACACAACCCATTGGAGATTAAAAAGAGCATGGTAAGGGCAGTCCATTCATTCAACAAATAATGAGTACTCCGCTAGACCTACATCTTAGACTAATGACTCCATCTCTTAGAGCCTCAGTTTTTCTCATCTGTGAAATGGGAATAATGATATCTACCTCAAAGGATGGTGGTGGGGATTCAGGACAGCAACCAAGTGAAAGTTCACAGCCCAGGGGAGGTACTCAGTAAATTTGGATTTCCTTCACTGCTAGGGGAGAAGAGGAAAATGTATGTTTTCTTCAAGTTGCCTACTTCACCTCTGCCCTCTTCATCTTTAATAGCTGCAATCTTGGAGTCTTCGTTAGAGACAAAACAGATAGAGGGCATTGCTTGGGACTGCCTTCACGTTCCTGTCTTGTGACCACTCCTTGATGTATCCTCATCCTTACTTCAGTGGTCTCAAGAGTATCACCATCCTTTCTGTTGATTAACTCACCCTTCTGTGAGTTAACTCAAAAATCATTCAGCCCATTCTTTGACAGTTCCTGAAAACATCTTGCTATCCAAAACTTTCTCTTCCTGTCCTCGGGCATTGTACTTTCTGCATATAAACAAACTTGATTTTCTTCTTGGCCTCTTGAGCCCCCTGTGTCCATAGGTCTCTCTCTCTTTGACATCAAAGCCAAGCCAAGGATGGAAGATGGCTCCCTCTATTCACTTTCTCAACCACCATTCACTTCTCAAGCCCTCTTCCTCTGACTTCTGTCTTCCCCACACCACAGAGACCGCTCTTGTTAAAGTCATCAGTCATTTCCAAGCCTATTGAATATTTTTTCATCTTTTTTTTAATGGTTTCTTAAAAAAATATATGTATCTTTGGCTGCACGCAGGCTTTCTTAGTTGTGACAAGAGGGGGGCTCCTCTCCAGTTGTAGTATGAGCCCTTCTCATTGCAGCGGCTTCTCTAGTTGTGGGACACAGGCTTAGCCGCCTCATGGCACATGGAATCTTCCCAGACCAGAGACCAAACCCGCATCCTCTGCACTGGCAGGTAGATTCCTAACTAATGGACCACCAGGGAAGTCCAGTATTTTTTTTTTCACTTTTATTCTTCATGGCTCTTTATGACTTTTGAAACTGTCTTCCTTCTTGAAACTGCTGCTCCCCCGACTTTGTGGTGTGAGATTCTGGTCCTCCTCTTCTTTTCCTGGATGCTACTGGGTACTCTAGGGTCTCCTTATCCATTATGCCTGATGATAATAGCCAGTTTTTTTTTTTTTTTTTTTTTACCTTTTATTGGAGTGTAGTTGATTTACAATATTGTGTTAGTTTCAGGCATACAGATAGTGATTAAGTTATATATATTTTCATTTTTATTCAGATTCTTTTCCAATATAGGGTAACAACTTCTACAGAGACCTCA